>NC_041814.1:12065538-12673913 GCF_900964775.1 Scleropages formosus | reverse complement strand
TATTATGCCATTTCTTATACTTACAAAAAAGTTTCATTCATCCGTAACAGTACAATGTTCTACATGGCTTGCGCACAGTTTCAGAAGTCTTGCCTTTTTCGCACAGGAAACTGTGAAAAGGACAGGCTGTAAAGGATGTGACACAAACACTGGAGCTACGCAAAATCAACAGCGATTAACATGAAATATGTGGGCTACGATTAGAATGGACTGATGCGTGAACCAGTCATTTCCGGTTTCTCGAAGGGGACCGAAGGGTAGGCAATGCTCCCCAGCGACTATAATAACCACCTAAGAGGAGGAGAAGCTACTGTTTCAGACACACACATGTCTTCTTTGTGGCACGGTTCATATTGCTTGGAGATGGAGACACTTTGGTTAATTCGGGCTTCCAGCAGTAGCATCCCCTCCCATCCTGCTTTGTTTTAGTAGCATTTTTATGACTGGACAGCAACAGATGATCAGTCCCTGGCCCATGCTTCCTCTCTGTGGAGAACACGTAGGGGAGCTCGATTGTGACATTGCCGTTTGGGGATGTCCAAAGTCCCAAAAGCAACCTCTCTGATCTCACACACTTGTCGTCTTTTTCCCATCTTCTCTGTTCAAAGCTGGCAACAATCCTTCCAGTCCTCTGGAAGTCAGTTCGTCAGGGATCATTGCTTTCTGTGCACCGGTCTTTTAATAATCTGACACTGGGTTTGCACAACAAATAGGATGCATAAAGACAAGAGTTGAAGAAGGTTTGTTTTCATTCTGGATGTAATTTTCAAGAATCTACATATCGTGTATGATGAATTTAAAGTAAGCCTTAACCTGTACATATGTGTATTTAATGAGCTTTATTGCATTTATTTGGTGGATTGCATTTGGTGTAGCAGAAAATTGGGACACATCCATGCGTGGAAAAAAGACAGCGTTTTAATCCTATGAGTGTTCCCCCCGGTCAAAACTCAGCTGGTTTAAAGTGGGTTTTAACGCTGGCGCTTGGCAAAAGCACAATGTGTGCCTGCGAATGGACATATTCAAATGTCAGTCTAACTACCGTATCTGTCATTAACTGTTCCTCTACAAGATGATGTAACAGACGAATGTGCACTACCAGGCTAAATTAATGATTTGGTTATTTAAAATCTACCATTTTGTGCTTTCGAGCGCAGTAAAATGAACATTTGTATTGTTTGTAAAGGTCCTTTTCTGCTTGCTGGAGTGATTTTTTTGACAGCATCAGAGACTGTCTCCATAGCAACTGTTGCTCTCCAGTAGTATTTTACTAAGAAAACTCAGGCCACACAAAGAATACATGCAAGCTGATAATGTAAAAGTATATAACATTTAACTGCATATGTATGTCAGTATGGCTTCTTTTTTTGTTGTTAGCTGTGACTGCAATAATCTTTGAATTCTTATTATAAAAGATGCAACTTACAATGTTGGGTATGTACACCAGGCTAATTACCATGATTTTCTCATTGATACAGCCGAGTATTCTTACTGTATCTCATCAGGGTAAGTACCTTTCTCAAGAGTAAAACAGCAGGAGATGGATGAATGTCAATTAAAAGTGTGTTGTAAGACTTAATTTTTTCAGTTTTGTTCTATTTTCATCAACCACTCATGGTCTCATTTTTCTGAAGTCTGCGCTGGAAACAAAGGGTATGAGTCTGTTGACAGGCTGCCAGTCTGTTGCAGGACCTTTATTTTATTATCTTTTATTAACTTGAAGCAACATTAACTCGACTTTAAAATAACTGTGGAAATGACATTTTCAGTCTTCTATTTGATTTGTTTTCTACTTTATAAATGCAGTGCTGTACATAAGGGGGTTTAGGGGTGTAATGCTTTATAGCTTTAAGAAAACAGATTAAAAAGTGTTTGAGCTTAAATACTGACTGTGAGTCTCATTTGCAACTGGGAACACAACAAAGCTGGTAATGTGACTGATTTATCACATATACATGTGTATCTGGCAACTTTCAGTTTGCTTTATTTATACAATCAAAAAAAAATAGATGCACCTTGATTTATTAGCTGGGTAGTTCCTAAAAAAGGCTGAGATATTGCTACAATTAATTAAAAATATGCTGTAAGATTTTTTTTAAATGTCAAACTGCATTATAATTGAACCTAATTCAAAATGACATAAATACTTCATCTCAGCAAAATCTTGAACACTGTTAATTGTTCACCATAAGCATGTGCAGTGTTTGTCATGGTATAAAACAGTTGTAGTGATTTGCTGTAAAAGCCAGGTTAGTCAGTCCAGTCTCACTTTCTTTTTCGCTGGGTGTATTTTCCTGCTGACTAACATCTGTTTGCAGAAACATGGGTAATGTTCTCCCCAAAAACAAATCCCTCTGTTTTCATTAACAACTTCATAGGCATTTTAAATAAAAAGTAACTTGAAGGCAATCACGAACGAAAAGTTTCTTTTAAAGAAAATGCTGCTTGTCATGCAAACACTGACTGAGACCCAAACAATAACGAATATGAATACAGCAGAAGGTAGAGTCATTCTTAGACTTTACAAAGAAACACCAAGACTTGAAAAAAACATTAAGGTTAATGGGAGATTCATTGTACTCTCACCTTACAACTACACACACACACAGACGTTGGCTGAAGCCGCTTGCCGCGAGCGGGTTTGCGGCGAACCGGAGCCCAACCTTGGCAACACAGGGCGGAAGGCTGGAGGGGGAGGGGACACACCCAGGACGGGACATCAGTCCGTCGCAAGGCACCCCGAGCAGGACTTGAACCCCAGACCTGCCAGAGAGCAGGACCCGACCAAGCCACCTTACAACTACCTATATAATATTTTTTTAAAGTTGGGGAAAATTCTCTTCTTGGGAAAAATGTGTAAAACAACTTATGCTTTTTTTGCGCTCGTTGGAATGGCTACCCTGGCTTTACAGATGGAGGGATGTCAAAATGTGATGCGTGTATGTTTCGAATGTCCCTGCACACAAACCATCACACACCACTGCATTAGGCTGCCGAGGTAATCAGATGATTCCCTTGTTCTCTGAAACCACCATTTACACATCCCTTGTTGCCTCTTCTCGTTCATGGTTCTCCATTGCTTTTATTTCAGAATTTGAATGTGCCCATAAGGCCACGGTGATCCGATCTGGAATGTATCTCGGTCTATTCATCATCCTTCTTTTTTACCAACTAGCCAAACATCTGTTACAAAGGTTTTATAGGTGCGTGATTAGCACAGCTTTAGTTCCTTCAATTTCTCTCTGTTGATGATGGCATCTCGGATGAGGAAATAAACCACCCGGTCCTGTGTATAGCTAAGAATCAAACTAATTCTGTGGTCACCAGTATTCTCTAAAATGCATATTTTTCAGCATTTTGTAAATTAATTGTGTTGAATAATTCCCTTATTAATGACTGAATGTTTAATGACTTTAAGAAATTAAATTATGGTTAAGTGTATGGTAACATGCTGTCCCAAGGATTTTTGTTGAAATCACAGCTGAATCCGTTACGTATTTTTATTAGCGCAAGTTTAATCAGATCTCTTAATTTTGTTTTACCAGCGCTTAGTATACAATATTTCCATAATTGGTGTGATGATTAGACCAGCCTTGATGCTGTTGGATGGTTCCAAGCATGGTTTGGGTATGGTAATTAACTGCCTTGATTTAAAACGTGTGTAAATGCTATTAGCATACATGCAGGGGAGAGGCAGATGGCAGGAACAGATTTGCCCTCTTTATGTTTCTCAAACATTGCCTCGTGTCCCAGACTTTCATTCGGAGCCACTGCCAGGAAAGCTATATAGATCTTTACCTTATAGTTTCCCAGCTAACGAAGACAAGAAACAAAAAGAATGGAAGAGAAAGAAAGAAAAACCAAAACGCAGGACATATTTCTCTTTTGTGTAAAAATGAGAGACTGCAGTGGAGCTTTTGTGGAGCCCAGTTTCACCTTTGCGAATGAAAAATTACACAATTGAATTTATCCCAAAGCCGTTTTATTCCTTTAAGAAGAGACAAAAGATTCTTGGGCTCTAACCGCTTAAAAGGTTCCCGTATAAACACTGTGTCTAATCATTTAGCACAAAACATTGTTTTCCCTTTGACCATTACAGGAATGTTCACAGTGGTGTCAGTGTTGACTTCTCATTTTTTCGCAGATCTGAGGGAAGAAGAGTGTCCTTCTTAATCGTAAGTCTTAAAGGTCTTCCTAGGAGACAAGCCCGAGGAACTTCAAGGGAATCCTTTGCATCGGAAAAGGCAGAAATCCTCGGGCCTCTGCGCAATTCACCACGTCTCTCCTCTTGTCAGGGCTAGCCATATGAAATATCTGCCTTAGTGCAGCATTCACAAAACCAGCACATGGCACTTACTACTTCCAGCTGTTACAGACACTTTCAGAGGTGTTTGGATGTAAAGGATATGTCTTTCAAGTCCTATTTTCATAACGCAGACACAGCTTGTAATGTTGCAGCCGTCTGCATCGCTACTCATCCCACAGTTCAGCTCGGCACTTGAGAGAATTATTATTTAAAAACATATTCCACTGTCTCAAAAAATATGGGTTTGTATTTTTTTTTTCCCTGCGATGGTATGCAGGGTACTGAGGGACTTGTGTTACATTAACCTTTATTAACCTCCGGGTAACCTATAGCTTGAAAAAGAAAATAAAAAATTCGCCTGGAGCTTGCACAGAGTGTTTGAGGCTGATCGATATGGTGCGGATGATGCAGAGGAAGAGGGAGAAAAGAGTGAAAGAGAGACTCACCCTGTCTCTGTGGACATACAAACTAAGATACAATGTGCAATATCCAGTTTACCACACTGGTTTGGGGTTTATGCGAACATGGAACATGCAAGGTAATCATGACTAATCATCGCCGTTCCGTTTAGACAGTTTTTACGGTAGTTGTTGCCATTTGAGGGCAGATGAATCCACATGGGCAGGACACTGAAGCAATAGGCCTTCAAGGACTTTATTATAAAGGATAGGAAAAATATGGAATGTTGCTCATTTTGACGCAAACTTGGGGAACCATGGTTTTTAAACCAAAAAGAGGCCAAAGTCTATCTATGCAGGGCATTTCAGCCTTTCTCCCAGCTGGTGCTCTCTTGGTGTTCAAACCAGCTCTCTTACTTGCCTTCATTGTCAGTGTAACATCAGGCAGCAGGTCTTTATTGCAGTGGAAATTATCACAAGGGGAGCACTTGAGAGCTGTCTATCTTGGGCCAGTGACTAACAGTGTCGGGATCCAGCTCTGACCACTTGGCCTAGTTTGCATGACAAGCATGCTTCTGTATGTTAAGTAGCTTCACACTGACCAGTAATAGTGCTCTTACTCAGCTGTCATATGTACATTTATCTGACCCTTTCCTCCAAAGCCACTTACAGCGTTAAGCTACTTATAGTTGTTTACCCATTTATACAGCTGAGTAATTTTACTGGAGCAATTTATAGTGAGTACCTTGCTCAAGGGTACTGCCCCTGGAATTTGAACCTGTGGTCTAAAGACCAGCTGTCTGACTGTCGGTATATCTGAAAGGAGCAGAGAGGAGTTTTTGTGGTGATTTCAGTAAAATCCAAGCTCACTCTCCATCCAGGATGGTCCCCATTTAGCCACATGACCTGAGCTCCATTGTTCCAGAATCCTGATGCTGCAGACCCAGTATGGTTTGTCTCTTTGTGTGTGTAGTGGCTTCCGTATGCAGCACAATAGTTCAGTGAAGGAAGATTATGGTTAATAACCAGTCTTTATGCTATCTTGCTTGCATGCTTCTTGATACACCGACACGGTTTATTTTCATGCAATCTCAGGCCCAAGTTTCGCCGCAGGATTACGACTCATATCTGTAGATCATCTGTCCACTAATCTCTTAATCTCTTATCAAATGGTAGGTTATGCCAGGCAGATATTAACTTCCACACAATGTCCTGGGTTTATGCATTGTGTGCACTGTACATTTGCAAACTTGTGGGAAATGTGGGCTGTTTAATACCAGCTCCATACACATCAGACATCTTTTGCGGATTTAGCGACTCCTCCAGTAATGATGAAAGGAAAATGTATTCCGCTTGATCATGTGATGCCATGGTTACCCTGTAGGAAAGCTTTGGGTGAGATGGCTCATATAAGTCCCTACCTGAAATTCATAATGTGAAGGATATAGAAAGATGGGCTGACCTTCTCTTTACTGGTCAGGTGAGACAGCCAACAAGATCAGCAATAATCATTCTTATTTCTCCATCCTGAAAAGCCATTCGGGGTAACGAAAGTTTTTGATTAATTGACTTAATTTGGAGTCTATTCTCACAGCCACTTCAACCTAGCCTTGTTTTTTTTCTAAAAGTAAATGTCTAAATTCTTCTTTTTTTCTGAAAGTAAGGTTGGTCCATACAGTAGGGCAAGGTCCACAGAGAGGCTTCACAAGCGCGACAGGGTCGGGAATATCAACAGAATTTGAGGAAAATAATGAAATAAAGAATGAGCTTCCCTTTGCATGCCTACGTTCTCTTTTGTAGCCATTTTTGGCAGTTGTATCAGCCTATATTTAGGTTTCAAAGACTCTCCAGTGGGTTTTCTTTTCTATTCTGCAGGAGGTCCTGGCCTAGATACCTTGTAATGGACACCAGGGAGTGCTCATTGTATCTGTTGTGTTGGAAAAAAGCTTGAGAGCAAAGTGGTGTCTCTTGCTCCGCCTGTAGCAAGTACTGCATTGGGATTTTGTCACTATGACATGGGAACTGCAGGATGCGTAACTGACAGCCACGGGTGAACACTCTGCAAGAGCCTTTTTATTGTCCTTTTCAGAGGACGGTGTTCAAACTGTGCATGGTGCAAACTGTTTTCCTCTGAGCTACAAACAGGCAGCCAAAAAACTCATGATACATTACAGTCCCTCCCTAAAGTTTGTCAGAATTAATTGCTTTGCTTAGTGTTGTTTTATGTGTAGCCCAGAACAAAGATATGTATGCACATTGCAGGTCTTTTGTGCCTTTCAAACCATGATCCATTTAGAGCAGTTCAACAAAAAAACAGAAGGTGTGAATTAACTCTCTCGTTATTAATATCCACTTGTCCAAGTGTGGGTTGGGGTAAGCCAGAGCCCAAGAACACGGTACAACAAGAAAGGATGGGACACCGGTCCATCATTGAGCAATTACACATTCGCACACTACGAGCAATTTAGGGTCACCAATCCCTGTTCAGTCACCTGAAACACATGTTTTTGGACTGTGTAAAGAAAGCACACATACGTAGGGAGAATGTGCAAAGCTGGATTTGTACCTACATCTGAACAGTTCGGGTGCTGTCATGCGCACTGTGCTCCAATAAATGAAATTCGGATAACAGCAAAACTGGAAAACATTGAGCTAGCCTCAGTGATACAAATTAAAACGGATTTGATTTTTCAAAACTTTAACACTAATTTGAATGTACGTTTACTTCTCGTTTGCTCTGCGTGCACAGCACATTTTCTCACAGTCTTCATCAGTGCAGAGAAGTGGGGTACAATCTGTGACACGGGTAGCTTGGTGATTAAGGACAGCTGAACATACTTCAGGCATTATGAGGGTTGCAGGGGTTCTAGTCAGGAATTGTTTCCTACTAAGCCTTTTTCCAGCCATCGGTTCTTTTGCTGTGTTTCTCAGTATGGCAGTGGTCCTCTCCTTGTAAGAAGCAGGATTGTTGAAATTTAATCAGATTTTAATTGGATTTATCTGTTATATTTTATGGTGGGGGTGCGGTGGCGCAGTGGGTTGGACCGGGTCCTGCTCTCCGGTGGGTCTGGGGTTCGAGTCCCGCTTGGGGTGCCTTACAATGGACTGGCGTCCCGTCCTGGGTGTGTCCCCTCCCCCTCCGGCCTTACGCCCTGTGTTGCCGGGTTAGGCTCCGGTTCCCCGTGACCCCGTCTGGGACAAGCGGTTCTGAAAATGTGTGTGTGTGTGTGTGAGATGTCCAGAGACATGTGTTTCGGGTGCACCAGAGACTCTAAATTGCCCCTAAGCGCCTGCATGTATGTTTGTATGAGTGTATATATGTGTGTTTTTTGTGGTAGAGTGGTGTCCCGTCAAGGGTGTACCCTGCCTCACACCCTGTGATTCAGGGATAGGCTCTGGGTCACGTTGACCCTGCACTGGACAAGTTGATAGTGGAGAAATGGTTGGATTTTATGTGTTATTGAAAGCGATGATAATCCTGTATAGACAATGGACAGTGCTGTTGAAGCATTCGCCTGCGATAGCAGCTTCCGTTCTATTTGCTTTAGCCCTCTAACAAAAATTGAGACCCGCTCCATTACTCCTGGTATTATACGTACACCTTAGCAGCTTGAGTATGAGGAGTGAGTGATTTCTTCTTTCTTTGGGCTTAAAATTTTATTGAGGGCTTCGTTTGATGTCTGTCACGTTTTCTGCAATTCAAAGCCCCCGGTGAAAATTAAAGCTGTGATACCTTCATGAATTAATCAGCGGATCTACGCAGTTCAACCTGAAATGCTTGAAGTGGTACCCTGTATGACAAAGTGCTTCTCGTTTTTTTTTAGGACGCAGCAAATTCCGAGGCATCTTGTTTGTATAGCAGAACATTTAGAAAATAAGCAATATCGAGAAGAAAAGTTCAGAGTTACAAAATTGCAAGCTGTTCGTTTGCATTCACATTTTTAGCATATGAATTATAACTTGAGTGAAAGAGCTTTAGAAATGTCTTTTTTGTCGATCGGCATTGGGGAGGTTCCATTAGTATGTATAAAAAAATGGTGAACACCTGGCGGTGTTATTCATATGCTTGGCCAGAGCAGTTATTTGTGGCCACAACCCCATTCCACTGTGGGACAACTCAGCCAACTACTGTAGGAGCCCACGGCCAATCCCTGAACGAAGCCGCAGGCCGTTACTGGAGTTTTGTGATAACGCTGTGAATTTGCACATGAACACGTGTTCGCATCCTAATAATCCAACCCCTGAACTGATGTTTTATGTTGGAATGTATACATGATGGTGATCCTCAGGAGTGGAAGCAGCATGCAGCTTCATTTTTATATTGGGTGTGTATTAGGTGTGTACTTTCTGTGTCGTTCCTTTGTTAATGGCTGCTAATGATTAGTAAAAACCGGAAAGAAAAGCACCACCACTCCATGCCCGATGATTAAAAAGTCAACGCATGACATCACAGCTACAGAGGGTGGGCTATCACCTTATTTTGAACCAAGTATATCGTTTAACAACTCCAGCTGGGGTAATGTGTTTGCAAGCATTTTGCATCCTGTTAATAAACTGCAGTCGAGCATGGTTAAAAGACGACGGCTGTACAAACAGAAATGAATTTGGAGCAATTAGGCGTGCGAAGTTAAACGCCACTTTTTGTCTGTCTAGCATGTACAGCAGTCTGACGAATGAGTCGATTTGCCTCGGGCTCAGGGCGTGCTCTGTGTGGTGTTCCTTTCGACCGGGGGTCCGTGGGGCATCTGTGTTCTGGCTACACTGAGGGTCTCTCCTGGTGTCCAGAAATGACTTGCCGGGCGGTTCTGTACGGGTCAGCTGTCTATCCTTCTACAGTATGTTTGATTGCACAGCAGAATGGGAAGCAGCTGTAGCCCATGCAATGTAATTTAAAGTGTACTTGTTTTGCTGACTGTTATATTCACAAAGGAACTTGCTTGAGATGGCCCCGCAGACCTCTACACCTCTCCAATAAGAAGGTTTAATTCCTTTGAATATATCTAGAGGTACAACAGAGAAACCGGTTTTTATGGTTTTGCTTTGGCTTTGGAAAGCGGGCTTCGATGTCTGACGGGGTAAGTCGTGGAGAGAAGATAGCAAACAAATAAACACAATGAGTGTATAAATAATTTAGCTTGCTGCTGAATTTTCAAGGGTAGCCTGCAGAACTACTTGAGATTTAACGGTTCAAAGTTTCACGGAGAGACTAATAAAGAATTCATGGAAAGCCCTTTCGCATGACACATTTGGAAAGCAGACTCTTCTCGAAATGAAGAAGTTCCCTCTTCACCATAGACTGTTCCTCTCATGTACAAGGTGTGCAAATTCTGCAGTCAACCCATTCATACAACTATTTACATGGTGCTAGGAAAAAAGCATGAGCCAGGGAAATTATTTTCTCATCTCCACTCTATTCCTCAAGCATTTTTTGCAGTTTTAGCCAGCTAATAAATATAAAATGAGAAAAGAAGAAATAGGTTATGGTGTAGTAGCTAAGGTGGTTAAACCAACTCATGTGCAATGCTATTACAGCCGCATGCCAAATTCATTTTCCTCATTCTTCTCTTTCTGCTGGAATCCACTGCCTGCAATGAAAATTCAATGTCACAGCAACTGAACCAATCTGAATTTGGTCGCTAACTGGATTAGCTTCACCCCGTTGTCTATCCCTATCAAGTCAGAATTATAAAGTAGCTAAGGATTAGAAAGTTTCTCTTCTTAGCTCTATACTCCTGCCTCTTCTGTCTTTACTGATGGAGGTTGAGATTTTCTTTTTTTAATCTGAGTCACAGCTGGAGAATCCCTTGAGGATGACAGGATCTCCCAAGCTGGGTGTGGGGCTCTTCTGAAGATGTCACCAAGTTGTGGAAGGGCAGAGGTTAGACAACCAAAAGCTCTCGTTGATGACATGTTTCAGTGGAACGGAGATTTCTGCTGGTGTTGACGAGACAAGGGTTTGAAAGTGATATGGAAGCGATACCCATTCCTAGCCATGAAGTTGCCACAGTTACTGGCCACAACTGATAAGAGAGCTTATTTAGCTCTGTAGATTCTGCTGCACTGAAATGGAGTTTACAGAGCTTAATCAAATCTGCTTTTATTTGGAGTTTAATTTAGAAAAGAAGTCGTATCAGAGCATCAGCGGAACGCCGAGAAACTAATTCTATAGGACACACATTTTGTGAAATAGCCATTTAATAAATTGACAGCCCTTTAAATAAAATATGAATAATTTAAATTTCAGAGCTCTGTGAAACATATTAATGATACATTTGTCATGGTGTATGAGATGTTTCTCAGTGTCCAGGGTTTTTATTTGTAAAATTTGCTGGGATTTCATACTAAAAAGGAGGGTGCAATTACATCCCAGAAGGAAGGCCCAAGAGAAATGTTCTCCCACTGTCACATCTTAAAACATTTCAATGTTGAGTATGCTGGACAGCAAGGAATGCTTTTACAGATGGCATAAAATTTGCATATGGGTAAGAATAAATTTAATGCATCTCAATGTTTACTACTATTCGTCCTTAAGATCATATCTGTATCATGTTTTATAAGAAATTTCAGAAATCTTTCACTTCATTCTCACTGTAGTCTACATGAGATCTGCATCTTTCTCCCCATTTGCTCCCCACAGATGTGCATGTAAGAAGGCACTGGCAAACCACTTCTGTTCCTGCCTTGGCTTGTAACCATGTGTGTCGTTGACAAGAGTTTCAACTGTCTAGCACTTCCACCTACCCATTTATTATATTATTACATATTTATCTTTGGTGTTTTGGAGCTGGGGGGGGGACACACGGTGGTGCAGTGGCGCAGTGGGTTGGACTGGTACCGGGTCCTGCTCCCTAGTGGGTCTGGGGTTCGAGTCCTGCTTGGGGTGCCTTGTGATGGACTGGCGTCCTGTCCTGGGTGTGTCCCCTCCCCCTCCGGCCTACGCCCTGTGTTACCGAGTTGGCTCCGGTTCCCCGCGACCCCGTATGGGACAAGCGGTTCAGAAAGTGTGTGTGTGCTTTGGAGCTGCAGCAGTGTGCATACTTCATTTCACTACACTTGGTGGTCATTCAAGAAAAGTGGTGCGGTGGTGCAGTGGGTTTGGCTGGGGCCTGCTCTGCAGTGGGTCTGCGGTTCAAGCTTTGCTGGGGTGTCTTGCTAGGGACTGGCATCCTGTCCTCTATGTGTCTCCTTTGTCCTTGCACTCTATGTTCCTGAGTAGGCTCTGCCTTGCCATGCTCCTTCTCAGGGCAATTGGTTGGTCTATCCTATATTACAGTGTCTTGTGGCAGAGCTGTGCTTTCATTTGCCTTCTTGCATGGGAACACAGCGGAGGTTAGAAAGATGTGAGAGCCATGTGCGGCACTAATAATTCATTCACACTATCTGAGAGCTTTAATTACTCTCAGTGCTTTGGCATGGCTGCCCACTGCGCTGTTAGCATAAAGACCTTGGCTCCTGTGGTGGAATCATGTCACCAAGGCTGCCCTGGCCAGACCCGTCGCTCATCACCTTTCCAACAAAACTCGTACTTCCTAAGGTATGCACCGAGGATGACGGTGACCACATTTTAGCTTTGTTTCAGTTGTTTGCATGAATGACTTTGCCTCTTTCCTTTTTTTAACTGTACTCATGAAGAGTAGCATGTTTGCTTCACACACAGATACCATTGAACTTACATTACATTTATTTAGCAGACACTTTTCTCCAGAGCAACTTCCAACAGACTCTATGTAGTGTTATCAGCCCACATACCTTATTCACCAGGTGACTTGCACTGCTAGATACACTACTTACACTGGGGTCACTCATCCATACATCAGTGAAACACACTCTCTCTGTGACACTCACACACTATGGGGGAACCTGAACAGCATGTCTTCGGACTGTGGGAGAAAACCCATGCAGACAAGGGAACAACACGCAAACTCCACACAGACTGAGGGAGAACTGAACCCACATCCTCTCACACCACACAGGCTCTGTGAGACAGCAGTGCTAGTCACGCTGCCACCATGATCTGTTGACTCAGAGTACATGAAGATGTGATTCGGTAGTGTCAGTCTGAAGGATACTGTAAAAAATGAGGTGTTTCTCAGATGATGTATGAACTGAGAAATGCTTTCAATTTTGAAGTACACAGAGGAGGTCAAAAAATTTCAAATGTAATTATTTTCAAACGAATATCTTTGCAGCAGCCACATCTAGATGTGTTTCGTTTTGAATCGCTTTACAACA
Organism: Scleropages formosus; assembly: GCF_900964775.1. Taxonomy (NCBI): domain Eukaryota; kingdom Metazoa; phylum Chordata; class Actinopteri; order Osteoglossiformes; family Osteoglossidae; genus Scleropages; species Scleropages formosus. The sequence continues at coordinate 12,660,977 of NC_041814.1, read as the reverse complement.
GAAAATATGCTCTTTAAGAGATCATTTGAAATGCTCCGTGGAAATCCGCCTCGTGGGGTAATGGGTGTCTCTGTCCATCCATTATTGTCATTATTGCAATGGATTCAGATTGATTGAAATTATATACTTATAAAGAAAAGGTCATAAAAAAAAAAAAAACCAAAATCCTCTTCAACTAAGGAGTCTAGGAACCGGGCTTGATTGCATCTGACTCCAAGTTGTGATGCTGCTAACCAAGATACAGGCATTTGGGACAACGGCGGGGTGCAGGAAAGAGCACATCGCTTACCTGTTTTGCTGTTCTTTAATGGTCATATGATGACATGGCTGAATAATAGCATCTGCACAGCGAAGGAACAGCATACTCTCATCTTGGGATGAGACTGTGTTGTCCTTACTGTGTTCCTTCCTTTCCCGGAGGACTTGTTTTGAGACGTAGGAGGTGGAGGAAGAAATACACATTTAATTAGGACCGAAGCTGGCGAGGTGAGTCACCGGAAAGAAAAATAGCCGTGACAGTACCTTCCAGAACTGATGATTTAGAGTCACTGAGAGTTGTAACAAGCTTAGATGCATCGGATTTGCTGGCCCTCTCCAAACGGGCTGGATTAATACTTTGTCCAATGCCATTTTCAGCTACACCGATCAAATAACTGGTAGTGAAGCATCACCCTCAAGCAAGAATTTCCGGGAAATGTCTGCTGACAGAAGGTGGGCTCAGGCAGTTGTCTGAGGAATGGGTACAAGTACTGTATAGAGCCTTAATATCAAATAATCTTTCAGGAATTAAGGCGTGAATTAAGCAGATCCACGCGTGCCATCTGTCAACAACGTAAATGTTCTCATAATTAAAATTTCTGAATGCCTGTGAGTTCTCATACGATACTGTATGTTCTGTAGTATCATACAGTATTGGTCCAGGATTAATGTTGTACCTGTTCGCATTTGTTTACCTCTGTAACCCTTATTTGTGTGCTGAAGGATTGGTCAGTGGTATTAAAAGAGTAAGAATTGCTGTAATTAAGGCTCTTGGTTGAAGTCTAGTAATCCTGTAAAGTCTAATGAACTCCCTGTCCATGACTTCAAATGGCAGTGCTTATTTCACGTTAATCTCTTGGATTTGCTCTCTCACTGTGTTAATTACTGATTTCACATTAAAGTACAATCAGAAATATATATCGCGCATATTAAGTGCAGTCGGTTTTGATGTAATTTTTGTTAAGGTAACATTTTGCGGCACAACACCTGGATGCTGAATCACATTTACATTCATGCATCATTTGTGGGTAGTAAAATCTCATTGACTGTATTGACAGTGTGCCAGGTGACTGTTGCAGGTGCAGCAATATGCAGAATTCAGCAATGGGTGTGTGTCATGTTTGGACCAGTTTAGTTTAATGTCTTGTTCTGTAAGTCATCAGATAAAGAAATTATGCCAGAGGTTTGCGTTGGAGGGAATCAGAGCATTGTGTACCTCTGTACATTGTATTACAATGAGCTGTTTACTCAAACGTTCTTGAATGGGAAGTGTTTGAGTGGCACATGTGGGCGGTACATTTCATCGCTGACTCTGAGAAGCATCATATAAGGCTGCCTGATTATTGCAAAGCGATGGCAGCGTTATCTCACTCGTATGCGGACGCTCACGTATACAGTCCATACACATGATGGTACTGAGTGTTTTTCAGTGGTGAAAAATGGTTGCAGAAATGCACTTGGGAATTTAAATGTAGTCATGGAGATATTGAAACAAATCTTAAAATGTTCCCATTCACTATTGATTTCAAAGTGAAATCACTGCATATAATGGAGTATTATGTGGCAGAAATATCTCCAAGGAAATTATGTTCATTTTCATAATCTGCAAGCAGTTGTTTCATCTCTCAGATATGTTACCCTCTTTTATTTTCCGTTTTACTGAGGGAGTGCCGAGTCAGTAAGACTTCTGCTGGGAGAAAAGATTAAACTTGTCTTCTGTTCAGGTGAGGCTTGTCTGTAGGTTGGCTCTGTGCTGCCGCCCCTGGAGATGCTTCAGGGCCTCTGCTCGTGGATGCCTCACGTGACAATGGCTCTCGTGTGAGAGAAACGGAAGAACGGGAAGGGAAGCGTGCTTGTCTGTGGGCCTTGTCGGTTTCTGCAGAGCGAAGGGGTTGGTGGCTGCGGCTTGGCTCATTAACTAAATTCTTATCAGGAACAAGGTGCGGCCTGTTGGGTCTGGCGGACCCGCATCGCCCTTGCCATGGCCTGCTGGAGGAGCAGCCCCCGTGGTCCCCCCCCCAACCTCAAGGGCTCTGTCAAAGTGCATTTTTTTCTGTGTTTAATGCACTGAGTTATTCTGTGGCATGGTACTTGCTGCTGTATCACCTTCGCAGTGGGGTGATTGCACCGTTGCTCTGATCCGGCTCGACATGATTGAATGGCTGTCTCTGCCGTCCTGGCGGCGGCTGCATGCTCTTGGAACCTCGCGGTAATATCATCACTTTCAATTGTTCTGTCGCTCAAGGCACTGGGAAATAAAAGAGTGTGTTTATCCTCCATCTCCCCGATGCTTGAGGAAAGGATTTTTCAGCTCTCGGATGTTCTCTGTGTGAAGAGGGGAAAAAAATTAGACAAGAGCCCTCTCCTACACCCAACCTCCTACTGTGACTTTTCCAAAGTTTTCATGCCTTTCACACACAAACACACATTTCGTATGTAAGACAAATTATGCTTAAACTACAGGCTCAGTTTAAACTTCTTTTCCTAAACTGCACCACGTAAGTAGAATTTCAGAGTGAGACCTCATTTTGGGTTATTACTTTTCAAATTATTGTCGTCATAAATTATTCTTTGCCTTTATGAATCGAGCCGAGGCAGGCACCGCTGTTATAAACAATTCTGTTTTATTATTGATGAAAAGCATATATCTTTTATTTCTATTAATTTGCTTCCAATCTAGAGGCAAATTAATGCGGTTTCAGGTGGACATTTCTGGGGAACAAATGATAATGAGCTTCCTGTCCTGAGGGGTCTTGCGGGGATCGGGATGATGGTGGAAATCTTGAGTGTGATATGTGAGAGACTTTATCTGTAGGCAGCAGCGATGGTGAGAAATGAGAGCCGCTTTTGGAGAGGTTGTTCTGAGTCAGTCGTGAGAAGACTATCAATTCGGTCCAGTACCAGTAAGTTCTGCTATCTGCTCGCATGCTAAACTCCGCATCCCTTCTTGCTCTGAGCGGAGGTAAAAAGACATTTGATGTGTCCTCCTCATCAGTGCATTGGACCTATGCTGAAGAGTGAGAAGGGAATGAGAGCTATGTGCTTGTGGTTTTCACAGCCTCAGTACACAGCAGTGAGTTGTGCAGTGTTGTTGAACTCTTTCAGGTCGTTGGCATAGTTGTGTGTGGCTGTCTGCATTTGATGTTGGAAGACTGCGCAGCACATCAATGATCCAGCCTTTCAAAGACAATCCTGTTTGCAGATGCAGCAGAGTAACATTCACGCGCTGGTTTGAAGATCATTTCTGAGTTGCGGTGGCCTTCCTGATGTTCTCCTGTTTTCCTATTTTGAAAGAAGGTGTGTAAACAGAAGCACGGTTTGATGGGGACAAAGCAAACCCTGATACACTTCGCCTGGCATTTCCCCCCGGATGAAAAAAAATCTTTCTGTGATGGTTTTTTTTTGAGGAAGCAACCAGGGAGATCATGCGGGGGGAGCCGAAATAAAACAAGGCTCGTCGATTTATCTTTTACTAAGTAAATGGTTTCATCTCCCTTTCCTTGCATGTGGCAAAACACTATTACAGAGACAAACGCTGGAAACAGTACAGACCTGTGGCGGTATAGTGAGATAATTTAAGTAGAATTTTTCACCTATTTTCAACAACCGTTTGTACAGTGCAACATCTCCATGGTCGGGCGCCTATCTGGGAAACACAGCATGTGAGGTAGGGTACGCCCAGGGCAGGTTGGAGGTCCATTGCAGGGCAGTCACTCACTCACACACACACACACACACACACACACACACACACACACACACACTCATTAAGGGAAATGTAGAGCGCCCAGTTCGTCGGAAATTGCGGAAGGAAATCAGAGCACCAACAGGAAACCCATGCAAACACAGGGAGAACAGACAATCTCCATACAGACTAAGCTGGATTTGAAGCCCACATACAAACCCACAGGCAATCATGGTTGTTCTTGCTTAGCTTCACATTTATCTGACAACATCAGATTTTCTCAGGCCACCGTGGGCTCCGAATTCGGAATTTTTCTTTCGGGATTTATAGATGTGATTGAAATCCGGGATCATAAACAAAGCAGTCGTGGTGTGTGTTTAGGTGCTGTCTCTCAGAGACCATAGCATTCCTGCAGATCGGTGGTTGCCTGCGGTGCCAGGAAAACTCATAATATAAATAGGGCACGTAAGGGTTAAATTTTTAGCTCTGTTGAGCGTTGGCTGGGGGTTTGCGGTCTACACTTCCTTTGGGAATTTATCACCCTTGTGTTTTGGAGAATTGGAAAATTTTGCCCAGTACCATAGAGACCACCGAGAAATATGTAAGAGCAGGGTCAGTACAAGCATGTTGCAGATACCTGAACAAGTGAGGTCAGCGAGGCGCCCGAGCGGCAGGGGACAGGCGATGCGATAGACAGAAATGTCACGCTGTCATGGAGATGTGACAGAAAGAGGCAGCATGAGAGGGAGCGTGCACACAGCAGACTGGCTCATCTGTCCCATGGGGGAGGTGGGGCGGGGGTAGAGGGCTGCAGGCGTGCAATCGACCGAGATGATGCTGCAGTTATGAACCGCTGCTAACATTGAATAGCAACCTATCATACTAGTTTGTTACCATAGGAAAAAAAAACGGCCTCAGGGGCCATGTGGAGCTGTGGGCCTGTGCTCTAACACAGCAGCATTGCTGCATCTGTATGCCTCTGGCTAGTAACAGCCCTTGTGAGAAGATATCCTCAGGGCAACATAATTAGTGGCTTATGTTTAAAAAATAGACCTTGTCCGCAAAACACATGGCGCACATGTGTGCTTGTAACATGCACATATTATTATAACAGTTCAGCTCACGGAGGCACAGTTGAAACAGGGTTCGACTCGCGTGACTTACACATAGTACTCAACCCGTGGTACTCAGCACCAGATTTAAACACATCATTTACTCATGTAGCGGTAACTTCCCCATTGCCACGAATGTGCGGTTGTGTCTTTATGAGTCCCTGTTTTGCAGGAAAATTGGTCGGCATTTGTCCATTCTTTAGCTCACAGTTTCACTGTGATGTTTTTTTTTACCCTTTTCACGACTGCCACCTTCTTGTCTGTCTCCAGATAGCCTTCTGTCTGCTCGTCTCTGCGTAGGCTGCACAGACTCACCATATGGCTAAGAGCGTGTCCTCTTCAGCTGCTCCGGCCGCCTGGCTCGGGATTAATCTACGTCCATTTCTGCGTCTAGGAGCCAAACCTCTGCTAAGTCTGACACCTTCACTTCGGCTTCACCTGTAATTAGCTGCCTGTCGGATGGCCTCTTCTGTGCCTCCAGGCCTCCGCACGTCCACTCAATTAGTGGGGCGTCCCAACCTGCGGGTTTGCCCATTGGCTGGCTGTCCCCTCCGCAGTTAATGGCAGGCATTTGTTGCCAGTGCCAGGCAATTTCCTCCTTGAGTTGGCCCGTTCTGCTCGGCAATGTCTGCGCACGCTAATCTGGCGTCATCATTAGGAGGCAGCCCTTGGCTTGTTTCCTGCGATGCAGGGTGCAAACGATGCGAGCAAGGTTGTCAGTAGGTAGCACCGGCAAGAGCGGGCCCTTCTAGAGTAGGATTGAGTCTCCTTTCATGTGGGCTCTAAAAGGCGTCCAGCTTTCATCCCCTCATCGCTTTGTTCTAGGTTGGTGGCGGGCAGCACCACAGAAGGTTGCGGTATCCCAACTGTCTCAGTTTGCTAAGAGACCAGCATAAAGAGCCCTCTGTCTATGCTTCTTCAACACACACACACACACACACTCAGGAGAGGGTGTGTGCGTACACTTTAAAGCACCTCTCAGCTTTGTGCCCAGGATTGTCCTAAACTCTCCTTCTCATCATCCACTTGCTCATTTTTTTCAGACTGTCAGTGTGGTCTGACAACCCATACGTTCGGAGAGGCCCGGTATCTCGCAATCTTTTTCAAAGTTCTTTCCGCAGCGCGTATCATTTCGTTATCATTCACCGTTATTCGTATCATTAATATAAATTATCAGGGTTGATATATAGGTAAAAAAAAAAAAAAAAACTGCAGAACTGTACTATTGTCATTATCATTGTGTTTACTTTAAAGTAACACATACAGAGTCTGGACAGTTTTACAGTGCCAACTTTTCAAGGATGTTTAACAGGTTAAGATGCTGTGAAGTTGTCATGCTGAAGTTGTTGCTGTGAAGCTATAGCAGCTGAAAAACAAACAAAAAGAAAAAACAAACATTTCCCCAGTACCTTCCCAAGATAGGCATCTCTGTCACCCTTCCTTTGCTGAGTCAACTGGGTGATGTGTCTCCGTGACCTCTGCCATCAGGCCGTCAATGGTGCTGTCAGCTGCAGCCGTTGAGAGCATTCTGTCCATCAGTGGCATGTCACATGGTCGCTCTGTTCTCCCGCTTCTTGAAGAGATTTTTGACCAGTTTCTACAGACTGCGTAATCTTGTTTATGTCCGGAAATGGGAGGTCAGCTGGTAATTTAAAATCAGCGAGTATTACAGGGCTCAAACATGTTCGTCTGACAGATACTGAGTAGTCCTACGCACTATTTGCTTCACCTGTCGAAATGACTAATGCTGGTGTTCTTAACCTTTGCAGCAGCTTTGGCTCAAGGTCTGAACTGTAATCCCAGTTGATGAGTGCAAAGACCCTCTTTCAGGAAAACAAGGTTTTCCTTCCGCTTAATTGTGTTAACTCATTTATTCTCGCTAACTTTCCTTAACCGTTTTTTTCTGCTCAGGGTTGCAGTGGTCCGAAGCCCATCTAGAAGCACGCGGCACCTTAATTCTTTTTAAATAATAATAAATCTGTACTTTATGGTTTCCTGCAGTCATTGTCCTCATGGCCCCTTGTCAGTAAAGTCTTCCTGGATCACCAGATGTGAAACCTTAACTGACAATGGACCTTCTTTTTTGTATCCCTGCTCATTCTGTAGTGATCCATCCAGTCTAATTATATCTCCAGCTTGAAAGGTTGTGATCTACCATTTTAAGCCAAAAATAATAATAATAATAATCTTGTTGAATGTATTATTTAACATCTTATATGACTTCTATGCGTTTCTGTTCATACTCCGTTTATTACCGTGACTCTTTTCGTGCAGCACCTTTCTCGCTCTTCCTTATGAACAGTTACTGACTGAGACTTGCTTGCATGTATTGATTGAAATGCAGCTTGTTAACCCAGACTTTTGCTGCATGAATCGATTGCAGGAGAAGGACTATGTGAGGAAGGGGCTGTGGCCCCCAGTCTCACCCATGCGCCCTTCTCCGTGTGCAGGTCAGGACCGCAGTGAGGCCGGGCTGATTAAGCGCTTCAAAGGTGATGGGGTGCGCTACAAAGCAAAGCTAATCGGGATTGACGAGGTCACGGCAGCACGCGGGGACAAGCTGTGCCAGGACTCCATGATGAAGCTAAAGGTGAGTGGGTGAGACTGGCGGGTGGGGAATCGCTGTGCCCGGCAGCGGCTTCGGCATTGTAGTGTCGCTCAACTATTTTCATCTCAAGAGAAACAGCCGTAGCAGGTTGCGGTCTTGCCAGGCGAATGCAGAGACGGCTCTGCCGATTGCCATGGTCTCTCTGCGTAGACGGCAGAAAAATGGCAATTAGCGTGGCAACTTATTGTGACGCAATCCCCGGCAGAGATTGATCAAACCCATTTGCATCTGTCATCCTGACAGGAAATCTATTCTCATATTCGAAAGAACCTTCACTAATCATTAAACCAGTGTTCTGGTGTTATTGTTTCTAATCTCCCCATCATGCAAAACCCCTAGTTCATCTACAGGTCAGCCAGGATACCAGAGTCAATTAAATCTTTGAGGTTATGGCATTTTTTTTTTTAACAGAAGAATTTTTGAGACATGCTGTTGCAAGACAGACCCGGTGAGATGCCCACCCATGCTCGCAGAACGAGAAGAACCGTCATTTTTGATCACCACGTACATGGCATTGTGCGAGAGCCATGGATTGCCGTTGATCAGTGTTTGAAGCCAGCAGAACCAATCTCCAGAAGAAGAAGGGCATTGGCAATTAATATAAACACATAGCTCAAATGAAATATGCTCAACATTCATGGCTCCTTTGCTCTGTAATATGCTTGATTCCATCTGCAACTGCAGACAATTGTGGATGGTTGGTAGCTTGAAAAATGCTTAGGTGGGGGGTTTTAAAGGTTTTCTTGCACAAAATTTACCTGAAAGGAGCGTCAGTGATCCAGTCAGCGTGAAAGCCAAGTGTGAAACAGCAGTGGTTAAATTTGCTGGTATTGGGGAAGAGAAATGCAGATATCTCTTAGAAACAGACTTCAAAGCATCTATCACTGCCTCAACAGCCGCCCCTGTGCAAAAGTTCACTGCAGCCTTCCAGAACCGACCAGTCAGCAAATCATCTGTTCTTGGCTCGAAACGCATGACGTAAATGGCACTGACATCATCTTTGTGAAAGAGAACAACCTCAGGAAACATATTGACCATCCTGCTCTATACCTGTTACCTCCAAGACAAGGAATGAAGGAGCACAGGTCTTGACATCTTTTTCCCGTTTCTTATTTTTTGCTTTTCTTAATCCACAGGGAATTGCTGCGGCTGCCCGCTCGAAAGGAGAGCATAAACAGAAAGTCTTCTTAACAGTGTCTTTTGGTGGAATCAAGATCTTTGATGAGAAATCAGGGGTGAGTGCCGGAAGCAGAACGTAAATCATACCGGAGCCTACATAAGCCTTCCGTGAGAGCTGGGAGGGCAGCGATTCACCTTCAAACCACAGGTCCCCAGGGCATGGGTGTCCAGAGCACGTGTAGCCCCTGGCATAGCGCTGGGCACAGATGAGAACTAGCTCTCGTAGAAGAGTGTTTTGCTCACTTAAAGTGAGTAGGTGTATTTCAGCTCAGTAAAATATGAGGAAATCAGCCTGTTGGTTTTCATGTTATTCTATTCAATTAACTGCAGAAGGAACTGGCTCACAGCAACATAGATAGCAAAAGTATACTGAGAAAATAAATGCAGATATGCAGATATGCACACATAAGTAATACAGCACAGAGGCAAAAGTTTACAATATTTATTGGGGTGGTCTTTGGTGTTGGATTGGTATTATCACTAGCTAAATACCTTTGAAAAACGGGGGCCTAGCAGTACGTATAAAATATAGACCAGTAAATGCTCCTTAAGTGATGTTTTGAATAATATTTAGCTGCTTCATGTCTCCTAAAAGGTTTCGTGAATTTCAAATGCAAGTGTGCTTTCATCTTTTGGAAAAGAGGACATGTCTGGCTCCTTAGGGATAGGTACACCAAAGTTAATGAGGAAGGAAACTTAGTAAAGTGTTCTTTTAAAATTTAGAACAGGCTGTGCTCTTACAACTTTTCTGCTTATCATGAAAAGCAGGAATTATAATTTCATATTTTCCTGTTCAACAAGAAGTATAGTGAATGATTAACTTTAATCAGCTATGGTTGTCTTGCAAAATTCCACCTAGACTGTTATATTGAAATTTTAAAAAAATATATATTTTTTTAAAGGCCCTCCATATGATTGTTAATTGAGAATATTCCTTGTTAGTGTTATACACTGAAAAAAAGAATTCTCGGTGTGATATTAATATGAAACACTATTGACAGTGGGTGATGCAGCTGACACCAGCAACCACAGATATTTGACACATTTTTTAATCGATGCGGGTTTCTCGGCTGATGGCTGCGAGGCCTTTGTTAACCTTTTGTTGTAGCTGTGATTCCGAGCCTCTGTTGCCAAGACAAAGAGGTTTTAATCAAAGCTTCATCTGTGGTTGACAGGTGCAAAAGTGCTGCGCCTATCCTGGCTCCGGGGACTGTTAATGCCATTGTTATACTGTAGCTACACTGGACATCACCGTCAATGTGATCCGAATGTCTCCGAGGGCCGGTTCAGGCAGTCGACGTTACTGTCCTCTGATAGAAATGAAAGCGATAGACCAAAAAAACCCATGAAACAAAAAGACTTGAGTTCTCGTGTGTTGTGGTTAGTAGCAAATTTCATTTGATACATCATCAGAGCATAGCAGCCAATAACAAAGATGCTGATATAAGTAATGGGCAATTCGGGATGGTGTTTTACGTGTTATTTCAAAAATAGTGAACTAACAAGAAGTTCACAAATATCCATGCATATGATAAAATTTCACCATATGCAATAATTACATTGTGGGCAGAATTTGACTTGCAGTTATATTGTCACGCCCTCCACCTCAGCGCAACGAGGAGCACCTGCCACACATCAGGGGGACGAGTGGAAAAAAGGAAAGCGCGGAACGCGCACAATTGCGGAACCTCGTTCAGCCTTGTTACTCACTCGCACTTCTTGCATTAGTTCTCCTGCCTTCCCTGATCCCTCATCCTCACCTTCATCCTTGTTTCCCTGCCCGTTCCCATGTTCCACGACTTCCTGGTTTTCCTTGACTTCTCACCCGTTTTCTGCATTACGACTCTCAGACCCTCCCTTCGGATATCGTTCGCCCCTGGGTGACCATTTGCCTGTTTCTTCGACCATGTCTTTCAGATTTTACACACACACACACACACACACACACTTTCAGAACCGCTTGTTCCATACGGGGTCGCGGAGAACCAGAGTCTACCTGGTAACACAGGGCAAAGGGGACACACCCAAGACGGGATGCCAGTCCACCGCAAGGCACCCCAAGTGGGACTCGAACCCCAGACCCACCGGAGAGCAGGACCGTGGTCCAACCCACCGCACCACCACACCACCGCACCCCCCAACTCTTTCAGATTATCCCGTGAGAAATCTTCCAATGCTCCGCACTTGGGTCCAACGCTTCCGCTTCGAGGGAACGCCGTAACATATATATTGTTTTGGGGGAAATGCATTTACAAATGAAAGTGAAAGTGTAATTATGTTCATCTTTATTACTGCTGTTGTTTTTCGCTCTTCGCTGTGATATCGATATTGATGGTAAGGCCAAAGAAAAACTTGTGCTTTGTCACGGTGATGAAATTTCACTTCATTCTAAAACTAAACACTTAGCGTTCTTTAATTGCTCCCATTCTTGGAAAGCGGCCAAATATCAAAAAACTGGATATAATCACTCACTCATTTACTCAATTTCATTAACTGCTTGTCCGTGTCAGTCTCATGGCAGTCCGGAGCCTATCCCAGAATCACTGGGTGCCAGGCTACGAGGGGTATGTCTGCACTGGACAGCAGTCCATCGCAGATAACCAGATAATTAAATAATTTATTCCATTATTCTTATGGGAAAATTCCAATTTGTTCCAGGTGCTTCCCAAGTTTGTCCTAAAATCACTCTAATTGATCCCTGATATAAGAAAAAAGCTGCGTAACACATAAAAATCGAATGAATAACAATAACAACATTGTACATTCAACCCCTTATATTGACATTTTTAAGTAGTTTTACTTTTTTGTGCTTTGTTCTTAGAAAATAAGTTTTTATAAATTTCATTTTTATTTGATAGCATTCAGAAAGCTTTTTCTGTGTGTGTCCGCAAAGCTTTTTTTCAATTACTTGAATGTCACCAGGGTTTTTTGAATGGCACATGGTTGTATTAGCAAACGGGCTTTTATATTAAAATATTTCTCAACATTCTCAAAGTCTGTCTGGAATAGACATAAAAGCAGTGAATTTAATTTAATTAAATCTCATAACATTTTTCTTAGGCTGTGAATTATAAATAAATATTGAGTAATAGTAAAAATTAAATATTTACTATTTTTTAATTGTTATTCTCTAAGGTTTTATGGGTGTCTCGATAACAACAACCTTTGTTGAATTTCATTTTTTCAAAGGGTCAACAATAAGGGTCTACTGTATATTCGATATGTAGGGGTCACGGTGGCATGGCAGGCTTGCCCCGGTCCTGCTCTCTGGCAGGTCTGGGATTCAAGCCCTACTTGGGGTGCCTTGTGACGGACTGGCATCCCGTCCTGGATGTGTCCCCTCCACCTTCGGTCGTATATTCACACACACACTGGCTGAAACTGCCTGTCCCAAGCAGGGTCGTGCTGGGCAACACAAGACCGGAGGGGGAGGGGACACACCCAGGATGGGACGCCAGTCTGTCGCAAGGTACCCCGAGCAGGACTCAAACCCCAGACTCACCAGAGAGTGGGACCTGGCCAAGCCCACTGCGTCACTGTGTGTGTGTGTTTATGTGTGTATACACAATAATTTAAAAGGAAGTGTTTTCATTCAGATAACTTTGTGTGATATTGTGTGTGGACAGACTTGCGCAGGGCAAAAGTTATAGACCGCATTCGTATAAACGAATGTGAGTACCCACGCAAAACCGTAGAGTGCCAGAATGCAACTGAAAGCATAGGTACACTGTTCCCATAACACAGTCCATCTCTCAGAGCCAGTTTGCACAGTTTTCATTTACATTTATTCATTCAACTGATGCTTTTCTCCAGCAGTAGACAGGATTTGAACCCGCAGCCTTCAGGTTTGAAGGTAGTTGCTCTAACCACTACATGATCAGCTTCCCAATTTTTCAAATGCAGTCTCAGTTTGTCATGCCAGATCAAATATCGTGAATCTGGACCTGCTGTCACAGAATGAATAAATGAAAATCTGGACCACTTGAGGATATGTGTTATTAATAATCATGGCACAGCGAGTAGCGCTGCTTTCTCACAGCGCCTGGGTGGTGTGAGAGAACGTGGGTTCGATCCCTGCTCAGTCTGTGTGGAGTTTGCATGTTCTTCCTGTGTCTGTTTGGGTTTCTGCTGGGTGCTCTGGTTTCCTCCCACACTCCAAAGACATGCTGTTCAGGTTCCCCCATAGTGTGTGAGTGTCACAGAGAGAGTGTGTTTCACTGATGTATGGATGAGTGACCCATTGTGAGTAGTGTATCTAGCAGTGTAAGTCACCTTGGTAAATAAGGTGTGTGGGCTGGTAACACTACATAGTATCCATTGTAAGTTGCTTTGGATAAAAGCATCTGCTAAGTGAATAAATGTAATGAAATGGGACATTTAGCAGGTGCTTTTCTCAATTCAGAGCAAACAAAAGTATATTTAATCATAGGCAAAAAGCTTTACATACAGACACACAATTACCAAAACAATGTTTGTCTGATACCATGTTTTTACCAGTGCACTTTGAACAAATCATTGCCTCTGGAATTGAGTCAGAAAGAGAATACATAGGTATAAGGCAAATTTATACAAATTTATGGAGCTGTTAAGAGATCGGAAGGGAAGCTTGGCTGATAGAAGCGTATTGCGAGACCCATCTTGAATGTTGAGGGGGATTCAGCAGTTCAGCAGAGAGAGAGAGAAAGAGAGCGAGAGAGACAGATTGAGAGAGAATAAGAGAGAGAGCGAGCGAGAGAGAGAGAGAGAGAGAGAGAGAGAGAGAGAGAGAGCTCATTTACCGCATCAGAGGGAAAACCTGTAGACGTTCTGTTTTGGACCCCTTCTTAATGGAAGCATCATGCTGCTCGTGGTAGGTTAGCACAGTGCTCTTGCTGGGCCTGCAGGTATCAGGCTGCAGATCGTTAGAATGTCTTCAAGGCTGTATGCAGAGTGTTGAACTTAATACAGGCAGATTAAAGACACCTGTAGGGGGGAAGTAGGCAAGATCCATGGAGTACATATGAAAAGAGAAGAATAGATACATGGCATATAGTGAAGACTTTGTCTTATGACAGAGAGTTGAGGAACAACAATCCTGACACCATGTTGCGCTGGAAAAGTGGGGCCGACATGTGGACATGCTGCTAGCTGCTACAGCCTCCACATCTTACGGCATATAGTGGGAAACCACAGAGGGATTTGCACTCCACACACACACACACACACCCCATCTGAAACTGCTTGTCCCATCCAGAGTCGCAGGGAGCCAGAGCCTACCCTGGCAACACAGAGCATAAGGCAGGAGGGGACACACCCAGGATGGGATGCCAGTCCATCACAAGGCACCCCACACAGGACTCAAACCCCAGACCCACTGGAAAGCAGGACCTGGTCCAACCCACTGCACCACCGTACCCTCCTAATTTGTACGCTACACTTTTTTTTGAATAACATATCACATTTCGTAACACCTCATTTATAGCCCTGACCTGCGTACACCGCTGACTCTGTGTGTATGCAGAACACATGTAACCGTATGGCCCCTGCACTCTTCTGCATGTTTTCCACAGCACTCTGAAAACACTTGTTCTGTTTGATCACACTAGAAATTGAACAAAGACCTCAGAATGCCTTAGTTAGATAGGACAAACTTGTGCCTATTTCTCTAATGCATGAGAAATCATTTTGGTTGTTTATTGCTCAATGCATTTCAACAAACACTGTCCCTCTAAAGTACTAATACATATCTACATTTAGCAGACACTTTCCAAAGTAACTTACAATGTCAGTCTACCTACAATTATTTACCTGGCTGGGTAATGTTAGTAGAACAATTTTTTTTAGGGTGAATACCTTGCATAAGGGTACTATAGCCACAGGGAGGGATTGAACCGCCAACCTTTGGGTCAAAAGGCCATAGTACTAACCACTACACTACCAGCTGTTCCCAGGTAACTGGGATATTATACATATATATGTATAATCCTCCCATTCTCCCCAAGCATTTGTTCTCAGTCATTTCATGAACATTACCTAAAATTACATTTAAAGCAATTTTGAAACCACAAGTCAACTAAACTGTTAAGGAGACTACCTGCTTCCTTATATAAGGTGCTGTGCAAACCCAGAAATGACAGCACTCTTTCCTGCGAGAGCATCAGTTAAAAATGGTGGCTAATGAGGTGATATGATCTATATGTTTCTCCACACATTCTTGGCTGAGAGACGAGGGGTTCCCTGACATCGGAACCAGCAAGCAACCGGAAGCAAAACAAATGTTGAAACAATGCTAATAAAGACCCCCATTCCACCTCCACCCCATTAGAGACATCAGTCAGTCATGTTTGACTGCATTTATGATTAATTATGTTCTTGATAGATCGCCTCTGAACTTCTTTGCCAAGGCAAAGCTCCTTTTGTTTTGTCGTTTGCTCACTGCCAGTGTGCCCTTCTGTTCTGAATTTACAGTATATGTGGTACATTAAAAGGAGGCACTCAGGGAGCCTGTGAAGGACTGTTTCAGTCCTTTCCTTTGTTATGAAAAAGTGTTGTGAAAGAGACATGATGTTGGAGTTAATATGCAAAAAAATTAAAACTGTTGACATGCTGCTGCATTGAGATTTTTTCTGAGCAGCGCTGTTAAACAAGTCTGTTTGTCTAATTGCTAAGTAAAATATAAATGCAATTGAAATTTCATTTTTTTAAAAATGCAGCATTAAACTAGAAGCAGACTTTGAAGGCCCTTTAAAGGATATGATGATAAAAATTTAAAGCGCAAACATATTTATTCAGTGTTCTTGAAAAATAAATGAACAAAAGGCATATCAGGAGCAATTTAGAAACAGGAACTTTGCAGTGTGGAGGGGAAGCCTTTGAGCTGCTTGAAGAACAACTTAGTTCTTTATGCCCTTTCTTGCTGAAGCACCGTTTCATCATGTGACAGCGGACAATCCGAGTTTCCCTACTGGCTCCCGTCCATTGCCTCGCTGTTCTCTTTCGTCCCCCTCATTCATTGACACTGCCGTGATTTCTGGGGCTTGTCGGTGACAAAACAAGATGCAAACTCTTGACTTTGTTGTGATAAGCTGCCATACCGACAGACACCCTGCTGTGATTTAGCTAATCTCGTTCTGTCTCTGGAAAGCTGGAGAGGTGCCAGGGGAAGCCTTTTCTTTATTAATTCCCCTACGGAGGAGAAGAGGTTGAGCGTTCGGAGCCAGGGAAGGCCGATAGCGTGCAGGGAAAATTAGCGAAGACGACAAGGCCCGGGTGCAATGCTTTCGCAAGATCGGGAGAGCAATCTGGCAAAGAAGAATGTATTGTTTTCAAAAGGAACTATTGTCCTAAGTGCGTCCATATGTTATGGGGTCCATGGTATCCCACAAGCAGCCACTGTCAACACAGGCCCATCCGTTGTGGCGGTCCCCTATGCCATTGTCGCAGACCGCTTGTGCAGAAGTCCCATTCAAGGGTGTGATAGAGTCAAGCAGGCTTTCTCCTGTAATTACACACATCTGCCTAGAGGCCCACAGGCCTGCTGATAAGTCAAGCAATGATACTGTAGTTTTCTCCTCTAATCAGAGGCCTCACTCCCCCCCCCAACACTCATCATCACTACGGCAACAGCTAATTACTCAATAACTCCTGCAGTGACGGCAGCAGGATGCGTGGAGTAATAGAGGTGCTCCTAAGTCAATCAATGGCGATAATCACAAGAGTTATTAAAAATGCAGAGGTGCACCTACAGGTGCGGATTACATCATTCTTTCCCGGTACAGTACAATCGGGTGTTTCTCCCTGATCCGTGACTTAATATAGGAATCAGCTGTGCCACTGCTCATCCGATCGACTAGAAATGGTGGCGGGTGCGGCGTGACAGGGATATTGCGTATGATTGGTTTTTGCACATTAGCTGCACCGATAATCTGCCTGAGCCAGAGTTCCCTGTCGTTTAAGAACATTATTAGCTGCGCAGATGACAGATTTCGCCCCACTTTCCCATATCTGCATGCTGAGTAATAAACAGCCTGTGGACCTCATTGGTTTTGGAGGCTGCATTAGGCTGCGTTGTGGTGATTATCCCCGTTACACAATTAGCCAACAGATTTACTCCTGGAGTTTTGGTAAGAAGGATGTAAGTGAGGGAGAAACACGCCGGCTCGAAACAGTAGATGTGCGTAGAAGGTGTGCAAGGATCTGCGTCTGTGATTGTGAAGCGAGTTCGGTGAATTGAGTGCACGTGTATCGTGATCTCCCATTTTCGAGCCTCCCGGCCCCACCTTTGCGGTACCAGGGATTGCGCTCTCTCTGACTCTTACTTGTGTGTCCGCCGGATCTTAGAGCTGCTTCTCTGTCACGGTGTGCTGGAATTCCACCGAACGCTAGGAGCGGGGGCATCTCTGCCTGTTTAGACCATTCCCAGCTGTGACAGGGTGATATTTGGCATCCATCATCCTCTTTCCTCACAATGGGCTGTCAAGCTACAGGGAAAACCGTGATAAGTAGTGTATTATGTGAAATTTATTTACGTTCGGCTTATTTTCTCCGTTTCACGAATACCCCCTGTCTTTGCTTCACTCTTGTATCTGTCTCTTTCTGTAATCATCTAACGGGCTTTTTCCCTTGAGAGACGGAAAGAAAGAGGAGGAGGGAGGAAAAAAAAACAGGAGCAGAGAAAAAAGACGAATGGGGGGGGGGGGGGGGGCAGCAAGACAGAGTGAGGAAGACACTCTGCAAGGCAATAAATCATGGTAAAACCTATTAATGAGATAGTGTGGCTGCTGGAATATGAGGGTTAAAAGGTGGAGGTCACCAAAGCCATTAGCGATAGAAGGATCTTTTCTCTCAGTCACATCAGATGGTTATTCAGTGTTTCCCTTGCATGCTGTCGCTACGGGGAACGCCTTTTGCAGCATATTCCATCCATCGAAGACTCCTCACGAACAGACGCGTCTCCGTCTATGATCTCAGTGCAGAAGCCCACCGTGTATTTTCACCGCATCCATTGCCGGTCCTGTTCAGGTGTCAGGCGCCGAATGTGCCGTGTGCCTTGGTCATCCGTGTCGCTGCTTCATTGCTAGGGGGCAAGGCGTTGCGTGCAGGAGGTGCCGCCGAAGAGCAACTGGTCCCAAATGGAGTCCCTTTTCAAATGCAAAGTGCTCCTTTCAGCTCTGCCAGGCGCTGTCAAAAACCAGAAATGTTGCAGACACACAGAAACATGCACAAAGAGGGAGATAAGATGTTGAGGGCGAGGCTACGCTATGCTTACCTGACAGCTGGAAGGTGATGATGCAGCCATGTTTTTGACTTGCGCCGCACGAAATTTGCCACGCAGTCGGTTGTGTGGGGGGGGGGGAGGCCTCTGATCAGCTAACTGCGGACCCTCCCTTCGCTTGAGACATCAATCGAGACCAGGGCGCAGGGTGAGGCATTGAGCTGGGTGTGATTTATAGGCTGTTGTGCAGATCACTCCTCTCCGTTGGCCTTTTGCTCAGCGAGAGCTCAGAGCTGCTGGGCTTGTCTAGCCCATTGCGCTGAGACTCATATCTGTTCCTGGCCGTTTACACCGCGCGGTTATTGGACGCAAGCCCCATATTTCACTTTGTGTCAGCTCCTGTACTTGGATTGGGAGCAGCGACGAGAGACCCCCCTCTACGTCCCTACGTGGAATGATGTAGTGTGTACGCGGGCAGCGGAAGGGTTCCGGCCGGGCGGAGTTACGTGGCTTTAATGGGGCCGAGCGAGAGCTAATGCTAGCGTGGTCCTTTGCCGTGTAATTGGATTCCGACTGTCAAAACAAAGGGCCTGATGTGTAGTAATGCAGTGGGCCGCAGCAGCAAGTTTAGCCTAGCGGAAGGAAATCTGTCAGCGTGCGGAGACAGGCCTGTATTGGGAAATTACCTCCACCACGCTGAACATGGAGTCCTTCACACAAACATGCATTTATTTCTTTGGGCAATTTGAGGAGCTGACATGCTTGTCTCTTCCGCTGTATGTGTCTGCGTGATACTCCACACATAGCATCTGCATTTTTGTACGTCCGGCAACGACTCTTCTATCCGCCTCCTTCGCTGGCTCGCACCGCTTCCGTTAGCAGAGGGCTGACGTTCACTGTATATATCGTGATTTTTTCTTTCTGTAAAGGAGCCTTGTTGTGAGTTTCACTACTTTGTCAATCGTTGAGTGTGTTCCGAGGTGTGGTCAGTTGTTCTTTGCAATGATTTTCCTCTTAAGTAATGCTACATAGGGGTGCGGTGGCGCAGTGGGTTGGACCACAGTCCTGCTCTCCAGTGGGTCTGGGGTTCGAGTCCCGCTTGGGGTGCCTTGCGATGGACTGGCGTCCTGTCCTGGGGGTGTCCCCTCTCCCTCTGGCCTTACGCCCTGTGTTGCCGGGTTGGGCTCCGGTTCCCCGCAACCCTCTATGGGACAAGCGGTTCTGAAAAGGTGTGTGTGTGTGTAATACTACATAAATGAAACAAGATGATACTATTATTATTATTACCAATAATATTAGTATTCTTATACCCTGTATGTCATTCAAGGTGTACACCCCCGCTTTGCACTTAGTGATTTCGAGATAGGCCCCAGACTACCGCAGCCCTGCTTAAGGCAAGCGCTTAATGAAAATTGGCGAATGTATTATTATTATTATTATAATTATTATTATTATTATTATTGCATAAAAGAAGCAGTTCAGTGTCATTACAGATATTAGCAAATTCCATCTTGTGTAACATCTGAATAGTTTTACAATCTGTTAGAACAAGTTGCAAGGATGTTTTAGTGTACTCGGCAAGAAAAAACATAAAAAGCAGTCAGAGTGTAACACTACACTGTAATGATTTTTTTTTTTTCTTCCCATTCCGACTTTAAGGTAGGGAAAGTCAACTGATGTTTGCTTTTACACCGGGCATGAACCATGAAATAGACTATTGCCGCCTGCAAAAGTCACAGATCAGCCTAAAAGTTACTTCTTTACAGGAACACTCTTTTGGCCATATAGCACATTTCACTTTTCAGACACTTTCTACAGCTCTGGGGAATCAGAGTGGAGGTGTTTCAGATGTGTGGTATTAGTCATAAATCTCAACACTTTAAACTGCAGTTTTAAAACATGTTTTTGAGTTTTTTTTTTTCCCTTGCGAATGACCGAGCGATCTGACCGAAGTATTCTTTGCTACACTGTCCTTGTTTTGCAGGCTGGCCCGTGTGTCTTGTGCTTTAATGCGTGCGTATATATTTAAATTCAGGATTTAGTTGAAAATTCCCCTAACTTCCCAGCTTGGTGTCACCTTCTCCATTAATTTCTGCTTTTTTTGTTGAGAAACACTGGCTGGGATTTAGCCTTAGGTGCAGTTGTGATCTGCTTTCCTCATTATTACTCTGTCGACGAGAAACATATCCCTGTCAGATCGTGACAGGATGCAAATGGAGTCTGGGGGCAGTCTCCGCACTTATTCACATACTCTTACCTCATCCTTCAGTCTGATGAGGAGCTCTTTCTGCAGTGGTCAGAGTGCAACCCGTTTACCTTCATAGTCTCCTTGCCATCTGACAGTTACATAGGTTTGTTTAAAGAGCTCGGTGTTAACGCAGGAGGGATTGTGGATTGTGGAATCTATCGGAAAGGGTGTAGGAATAGCCCGCTGTCCAACCGCGGTACACTTGTCAATGGAGGGATCCTTTTTCCGAGTCTCAGGGTGACCTTGTCCCTTCACCATTTCGGGTGACCTAATTTGCTCACATTTTTAACGAATTAAGCGCAAAAAAAGAGAGGCTCGATCTTGCACTGATCGCTGGGACCGGTCAAAGCTACCCATCAGAGTGGGTCCAGTGCTGTCACCAGACTCTATGAATCTGGACTCTTGGCGCCTTACTGCGAGTGACCTCTATTCAGTCATTCTTGAACTGGGACGTCCTCTTCCGTAGACGGTCCGAGATTTCTTTGCCAGTTTCTTTTTGGGTTCTGTAGTCCGAGGCTCTTCTTGTCAGTCAGTCAGTCTGCCAATTCTCATTTATTTAGTGCATTTTGCTAGGTTTTTCTCAAGCAATTTATTGTAGTTTTTTTTTTTTTTTTTGAGGAAATCCTAAGTATATAGTATGTAGTATGTGAAGTATGTGTAAGTGAAAGTCATTTTCTACAATAATCAGTTGTTTGTGGAAATGTCGTTGTCTCTGAATATATTGTTTGAGTTTATCTACTTCACGGTATTGTGTACTACAACCAGTAGGACAAGAAGAACACCATTTGGTGCAAGCTTCCAGATTGATAATGTCTTCGGTATTAAGTTACACCATTGCAGTTAGCTGTGTACTCTGATCCACTGCTACCTAGCAAAGCCATTAGCAATGTGTTTTTCTCCCTAAAAAAAGGCACAGAAAAGGAAAAATAAATTATTGCAGAAATTACATTTACATTATATGTGTTCATTTAGTAGACACTTTTCTCCAAAGTGACGTACAGCTCCGAGAACAATAAATAAGTGCATTACACCAACAGAAGGAGAGATTTGGATGTTGACAAATGATTCTTGAGTGCAGTCAATATCAAGTTGTGTTGGAAGTGTTTTGACTATCCTGCGACATACAAAGTAATCCTTCTGACTCTCTCATAAACATTAACCAAGGCAGCGACGGAAGAGTATTTCCGACAGTGTTCTAGATTTGTGATATCATCCACTTTACAATATTCAGTGCCCAGCTTATTGCTGTCAGCTCTCAACTGTTGCCTTGAATCTACAAGGCCAGCCAACACCTTAGGAATGTTTTTTTTGTTTTTGTGCAATATCTAATGCAGAATTGTATTCCGCTTTCAGACACAAGTCCCCATCCTCCTTAGCGGAGAAATTCATCAATCCCCTGCTGAGCTCAGAGTTGACATTTACAGGTTCACCCACACTTATGGCTTTGGTTGATTTTTGAACTTCTGAACCACATCAGGTTAGAAATAAATGCCACCATGTGAATGAAGTATGATAAGAAGGACTCGAGAGGAAAAGCATAGAGCCTTTGTCTTCAGTAAAATAAAAACGGAAGTGCAAGCAGTCAGTTTGCTATAAGCCACTTGTGTGTGATGAGGTGAGTAATGAAGTAGAATGCACTGGCCAAGCCTACCGTTCGTTCATCTTTTTCGGAGTTGTGAACTGCTTGTGTTAAACACAGTTGCGATAGCTCCGAGGGGTCCACATAGGAAGCTCCATGAAGTCTTCAGATTTTGCAGACGTTTTAACAGCAACGGTGCTCTAATGGGTAGAAAACTAATTTGCCAAGGATTACTTGTTTCAACACCTAAACAATGTGTGGAAACGTAAGATAAAACTTTGACGTCAAACAGGAGTTGAAGTGCAGATTTTAAGGTCGTTTTATTGCACCGTAGCAAATTCCATGTGCAGATAATTGGTTTGGCTGTATTTAGGTTTAAGTACAGATGTTATGGTTGATGTTACTTTCTGTTGAAACAAAGGAGTTAAGTCATTAACTGGCTCCAAAATGAAGGATGCCCTTTGCTGATATCATAAGGTGTAAAAGCAGCCGGGCGCTCTCCGCAACATCTGCTTTGACCTTTGTGTCAGTGGGCTGCAGCCAGATTCTGCTGTTACTTGGGGAAACTTCAGAAGTCAATTAGAGTCTTTCTCAGCTGGCGACTTGCATTCTGAGAATTCTGAACCGCAGTGAAAACCCCAACGTACCTGAAGTGCAGCCTGGAAGGACTTAAAAGTCTGAAAGCCGTGATTTTAAGAGAGCAGCTGAGATATGTTTGAGCAATCATAGAAAAAACAGACATACTTCTACTACCGGGAGAAGTATTCATTATTATGATTATTAAGTGCTGACAAATTTAAATCATAACATCAGGTACACCATGGGCTTCATTTCTGCAACTTTAAAGACATAAGGAATTGTTTCGACTGCTGATCTGAGTTGTTTTTCTTCATTGTTTCTTCGTTAATCCCTTTTTCACTGTCTGTAATTACAATACATGTTTGGCTTGTAATTCCAGGTAGCCTTCGAATTTAGTTTTTTCCACTTAAACCAGATTAAATGAATTTAAGCAGGAAGCAAACATCTTGTTTTTCACATTGAATGTCACCTGTTTTCTTGAACAGGTCCTCCAGCACCACCATGCAGTCCACGAGATCTCCTACATTGCCAAGGACATCACGGACCATCGGGCCTTTGGCTACGTCTGTGGCAAAGAAGGCAATCACCGATTCGTAGCCATCAAAACAGCTCAGTCTGTGAGTACTTCGCCAGTTATCTTTTGTTTTTTAAACTCCAGCACAATGTCCTCTCTGTACTTCTTAACACAATGTGTCCACTGTAGGAGTTCGCCACGTACTTTCAGTCTCTGCAGCAGAAGCCACAAAGACCCCAACAAATTGCTTGTTACCAGTCAGGCCACCATATAAAAACAAAAAGCTTTACTGTATGAAAGGACTGAGGGGGCTAGGCTGCTAGAAGCAGGAACTGCCAACAATGTTTTTGTTTTCATTCTCTGTGTCACTATAGGGGGTAGAAACACACACACACACACACACACACACACACACACACACGCACATTTTCTGAACCGCTTGTCCCATACGGGGTCACGGGGAACCGGAGCCTAACCCGGCAACACAGGGCGTAAGGCCGGAGCGGGAGGGGACACACCCAGGACGGGACGCCAGTCCGCCGCAAGGCACCCCAAGCGGGACTCGAACCCCAGACCCACCAGAAAGCAGGACCCGGTCCAACCCACTCCGCCACTGCACCCCCTACGGAGTAGAAACCCAACACTGTTAAATGAAATAGTTAAATTCAAGCTGCATTAACACGGATTTGAAATTTCTTGTTTGCTGACTGACACACTAGCTACCTATCCGTAACTGTCCTGGAAGCATAGGGTGCCACACGATTCAAGGTGCACCGTGAACAGGACCGCAGGACAAAGTGTAAATGAAAGAAAACAAAAATATTCTGTCTCCCCAAACATTTCTAAAATTCCAGTGGTTGGAACAATTCATCTCCTTTGCAACGTTCGTAATCTTCCCTTTAAGCTTTCTTCATCTTCACTCTTCATCTCCATGGTAACAGCATGGCTTTACTTAGACATTTACTAGAATCGCCATCACTCACAAACACCGGACTAGAGCTGTAAACAGCACGGAAGCATGTTAAATTGTGGTGGTTCTACACAGTTCTGTTTTGGCGCACTTTACTGCCATCTGCAGCTTGACAGGTAAATATGGGCCATGTTCACTGCTTCAGAAGTTATTTTAAGAAACAGATCTGGGGCAGGGCAGTGTGGTGGCTCAACGGGTAGTGCTGCTGCCTCACAGCGCCTGGGCTGTTTGGGTGTGTTGAATTCAGCGCACTCTGTGTGGAGCGCTTGTTCTCCTGTTGTTTGGATTTCCTCTGGGTACTCCTGTTTCCTCTCACAGTCATGCAGTTCAGGTGAATTGGCAATGCTGCATTTCCTGTGGTGTGTGAATTGGAGAGTTTGTGTGTGTTTGTGGCTATCCTGTGGTGGACTGGTGCAGTGTATATATAGTGTGTAACCCTGTTAGCCAAACAGCCGGTGTTTCCAGGATATTCTCTGGACTGCCAAGCCCCTGAATAGGACAAGTGGTTAACGAACGTGAGTGAGGGAGAGATCCGGGTCTCAGCTGCTGTTATACACTTGACCTCGATTCAAAACCCAGCTTCCACTGTAGTATTCTTTGAAAAATGTGCCTACCTTGAATTGCTCCAATAAAAAAAAATTACCCAGCAGCAAAACGGTTTAAATAATTTGAAATAGTTGCTTGGTAAATAAAGTAGGAATAAAGCACTTTTTATAGTAATCCTCAGTTACCAAAAGGCTCAGAATGTGTCTATGTAAGTTCATTTTGAAAATGATTGGTTTGATGACTCTTTTTGTGCTGACTCCACAAAATCCTCCCCTCATCTTGTAGTTATATTTTCATGTTATGTGTCCTTTAAAATTAATTTCGTGTTGCCAAACCTTTAGCCATAACTCTTTAAAAACGGCATGGCAACGGACTGTTACGTTGCAATGCAGATGCATATGGGTGTTTTGTCACACCCTTTATGCGATGATGTACATGCAATACATGCCAACTTCTTTGTTTTAAAAAATAATGCTGATACATTTCTTGTTTCTTTTCCATGATAAAAGAATCGATTGCAAACACCTTTTGCAATGCAAGAAAAACAAAAGACACAGGCAGTTGTTGTAATTGTTAAATTGTTCAGTCATCAGATCTTCCTTACTTTTGTGTTTTGTTTGGTGTTCTACAGTAGTTGTTCTGTCTTAACTGGACACTGCATTGATTTCTCATAACAAATCAATGAGTATCAGTCCTTGTGTCTAAAACCTCACTGTGGACTTCACTCACAAAGAGCTGAAATGGAAATCACCCAGACCTCTTTGCGCAGTCATTTTGATGTTTTAGTTTTAAGGACAGCGCATTGCATGGCAGGGTAATAGAAATATACTCAAGAAAAAGCCTGGTCAGAGATGGAGGTGTGGCTGTCAGCTATTTATCTCATAACAGGAGCAGAGAGGAAAATGATGTGCTGTGGTTTCCTGTCAGGACCATGTTATTCATTTGTTTGCTTTCTTTGTTTTACTCTGGAGATGCGTTTCTGTCTTCTTTACCGATCAGATCCACCTGGTTTGCTAAGAGTCTTAGTCATCCTCAGCTTTTCTTTTCGTCACAGGCTGAGCCAGTGATCCTTGACCTCCGCGACCTCTTTCAACTCATCTATGAGATAAAGCAGCGTGAGGAGATTGAGAAGAAGGCACAAAAAGACAAGCAGTGTGAGCAAGCTGTGTATCAGGTAAACAATCCCTAACCATCAATACAAACCAGCTACGTGTATTGTTCATCATACATGTAAAACACTTTCAGAAGTTATTATGCTACTTGAGCTTTCCATATACAAAGAAAAAAAAAAGTCTAGTTATACAACTGCGATTAAACACTGCAACAGTTTACTGCGAGACTTTTTACGTTTTTTTTTTAATAATACAGGCAGTAAAAGCCATGTCCCGGCCTGTGGTTTCTGTCAGAAAGACAGGACTTGAACTAATTGATGCGCATGTTGTGATTTTTCTGACCCTTAACGAACAAACAACAAAGGAATACCTAGAAACCACTCTGTACACAGTCATGTCAACCAGCCTCTTTGCAAGGCAAACAAAGCATGACTGAAAAAGAGCAGAATGCTAGAACAGAGGCCGGGAGACTTGCGTGAGGTGCCGGATGAAGATAAAGGCAGTCATGGCTGTGGACTGTATAATTAAGTGTGTCATTAAAAAGATCAAGGGTTCACGGGGGGTTCCTGCAGCTCTCTGCTTCCCTCTCTTTCCGAATGAGGAATGTGACCGCTGGCTGATAGATCTCGCTGGGCGATACAATTCAGGCAGCTTGTACAATTAAATGACAAAATCTGTCAAATACCAGCTCATCCAAAGGAAAGGGGCGTTTGGAGAGAAAGGCAGAAGAAAGCTGCTGCGATGAATGAAATTTTAATAATCGGATGTCGGATCTGCCGATTCCCCTATCTCTGGGCCTTAATTTTTCACCCCCCACTAGTCCCACTTTCTCTGCAACCCACCCATCTCCGCTTGGCTGATTCAATCTCTTCTTCTCCCTTCTAATTGCTTCCACAGACGATTCTAGAAGAAGATGTGGAAGACCCAGTGTACCAGGTAATGTCTCTTTGCAAAATTGATGGCCGCCTTCTGCAAATGTTCTCTATCCAATTATTTTACTTGTTCAGTACAGGATTTCTTTGTTCTTAATTGGTGTTTAATCTCACGTGTGAAAATAAATAACTCCACTCCACTTTTCTTTTTCCTCTTCTTGAATTAATAATTCATGTTATTTCATCATTTCTGTATCCTTAATACATAGTGGGTCATTGCAATGATTGGTTGTTTAATCATTCCAGCTTCTAACCAGTGCAGTGTTGTACAGTTCGGTCAGTGTTACGTAGTGATTTTTTTTTTTTTTTAAATCAAGGCTAGACTCCCAATGACTGTTTTTGTCTAGCTTCTTTTTTAATAGTGAATGCAGTACTCTTCAGCACTCACTGAATACAGACAGCTTTAACCCATTACTTTAATGCAACACTGGGCAGTGTGCCCAAAACATGAACATCGTCGTGTTTGGTGAGCTGAAGTCAAGAATACTTCATAACTCTGTAGCTGTCAGTAAGGAATGTTGCATGTTTATTGAAAACCTGCAGAGTGGTTTAAATGTAGTGAAACAGCAATTCTTGCATTGCAGAGGAATATATCTGGAGCATGTGTCTAAGACACATCATCTATGGCTTTCAGCCCACAATAACATGTGTTTAGACATTGTTGCAACACATATATATGTATACCTGTGTATCAAATCTCAAATTGAGAGAGAGAGCCAGTGTGGTTATTTGGCTACACTTGCTAGGATATATTTCTCATTTATGATGTTGTCCTGTGATTTTTTTTTTTTTTTTTTAGTTTGCAAGCGGGGACTGGTGAATATAGTGCAAGGGTCAGAATCAGAAGAAATGCGTTTGCTTCGTTTTAAAGGGCATACTCAGCTAACCTCTCATTACTATACATTCATCTTTTTTTAAGATCACTGAATGATTTCTCAAGTGTTTAAATGATAATGAATAATAAGAAGATAACATTGAAGAGACAGGACAGCAATGAAAACTACCGGTTTGCAGTTTATGCATTTTGCTCCTGTAACATGTTTTAGTTGTCTCGGTGAAAACCACACCTGGGCTTCAATTGTTTGAGAGAACGATGCTTTCCCACAAGGCGAAGGACTCACCCTTCTAACTAACAGTGCAATATGAAGTGCTGGGGCCGTGTCTATTGACTTTGTTTTACCAATCACCTCTGTGCTCTTCCATTGTCTCTCTCTCTCTGCCCTTACCCCTCTTCTCCTGCGCTGCCGATGTTATAGTACATTGTGTTTGAGGCTGGACACGAGCCGATCCGTGACCCCCAGTCAGAAGAGAGCATTTATCAGGTACTATAGCGCCCTGCCCCTTTACTTAGGAAGGGGAAGAGTCTGATTTTTTTGAAGAAAAAAAAAACAATACAATAATAACAAACAATAAACAATAGTAATTTGTATATGACAGCTGTTAGCTAAGAAAAATCTTAATATAGTATACAGGGAGTTATAATTAATGTAAGGTCAACTTTAGGGCTTGAAGTTTAGACTACTTTATTTAACAGGGTTTGTATGCATTAATTACTTTTCTAACAACAATTTAACTACTCATCGTACCCTTTTTTAAACACTTGTGCGTCTTGCTTGACACACAAAATATATACTCTAGATAAAATTTTAACTCCGCGTGAACAACGTAAACAGTGATAGAATGTACTTTCTACCCAGTTTAGCCATGAGTCACATACTGTATACAGTTAATGATAGTAATTTATCGTAACTCATATTCTAAAGATAAGTGTATTCAGTGTAACTGTATCCAGTGTAAAAATTTGTCCTTTGAATTTCTCCCAGATAAACTATAACACAAACTAAGTCAGTGTGTAAAAGTTGCACATTCAGTTGTGGTACTTTAAGTACTATCCAGTATTTTTTTGACACTGAAACAATCCTCTGCTTTTGCAAAGTAACAGTGAAAGTGCAGTGACTACTGCGTAAAGTATATTTGTGAAGGCACAGCAAGTGTGAGCTGGAGCATCGCTCAGGCAGGCATTTGGTGTGAAAAGCACAGCAGAGTCCTGTCCAGCCCCAGGTAGCTTGCAGGGAGGTCCAGCTGCCGCAGCCCGGGGCCAGCGCGTGTGTCCCGCGGCTCCTGCGAGCGTGAGCAAGCTGGCCTTGCAGGAGCCACGTGGCTTCATACGTTCCAGGCCTGTGAAAAAGCAGAAGGCTTCTCCTCCTCCTCCTCCTCACAAGATGAAAGCAGAGGAAAGATTAATCGCAGACACTCCGTTTGATCTTTAAAGGAAATAGACGAAAAAGTCGGTTTACGCAGAAGCGTGCACGAAAATCTGCCGAGTGTCAGCCGGCAAAAGATGAGGACATTATTAATGGTAACAACTAAATAAACATAAAACGAATAAACAAAAGAGAGAGAGTAGGCGATGAAGTGAACTGCCCTTGGCCATTTGCAGGATCTGTCAGGTAAAGCCAGTTTGTCATTAGTAACGTGCTTAGGAGCAGAATTCTTGTCGTTTCACACGAGGGAGTCTTCTGAATGGGCTGTATGTGTTATTTGTATAAAGCACATAAAACATTTGGAAAAACACATAGCAATAAGCACAGATACAGTTAACCAGGCTGCAGTTTCAGACTGGCATCTGATGGTGTGAAACGTTTGTGATGTTTGAACTCAAAGAATCACCTTCTGGAGCTTCATCGTAGTACAATATGTCAACTTACAGTCAGAGCTATTCACTTTGTCTCAAGATGAACTGTTGTTTACTTATTTTTGGCTTGACTGACTGCCAATCTAGGTCCCTACAAGTCAGCAGAAGGAAGGGGTCTATGATGTTCCAAAACGGCACCCAGTGAGTGTAGATGTTTGTACTTTTCCTTGCTTCCCTCAGGCAAACCTCTCAATCGCTCCAAATCATGTTGTGCCAAGGCTTTCCTAAGTGTTCTGTTCCGCTTCCTGCTCCTCTGTGTTCCCGTACGAACGTTAGCATGAAGCCCTGCTTTTTGTGTGTGGGGGCTGGGACTTCATAGGAGTCTTTGGTGTCTTTCTCAGACCTGAGAAATCCTTCCAATCTTCTGCTTCCTCTCCCAAAGCCCAGTGGGGAGAGTGCTTGTCTCAGAAATGTTCACAGTCACAAAACGTACTCTCTTCTTCCAAAAACTGCAGACATAAAACAAAAATCCTTTAAAATTCTTAAAATAGTGAAGGAATTAGCAGATGCCTTTTTGCTGAACAAATTTTCAGTGCTTAAAAATATTGTACTTTATGAAAGCATTACTGGAGAGAGTCAGGAATTTTTATTTTTCACTCATTTGCAACCGTTTATGGTTCACAGCAAGACAACACTAAGTAAAAACTGTGTTGTGATAAAATGAGTCAATTCGTAGAAGATTTGTTTTTCTGCTACACATTATACTCTTTGCTCACATATCCCATTGCCCATGGTCTCTTGATTCTTGTAGGAGAGTTGATATTGGCTTTTTCGATGCTTTCTGTTGCTTGTCAGGAATATTGAGAGGTTTGCTCGAGGTGCCGTTTGCTTGGTCTAGCTGCATGCAGTGTAGTAGTCTGGTGAGAAATGCTTAACTCTAAACTACCCATTTGGACAACAAATATATTTTCCATAGCCAAGAAATACTTGAGGGCAACAATAATATTCTTAGATACAAGGTTTTCAATAAGCATTATTACACCAGATTTTTATAGATTGTGGGTTTTTTTTTTTTAAATAAAGGGGAAAGAGAAAATATATTTCTTCCATCTGGGTACGCCTGCAACATCACACCATTTGCAAAGGAGATGGTAAGCGTTCTGAAAAAAGCCGAGATGGTTTTCAGGAAAATCTGTCATAATAAAGCGAATTTACCTTGTAAAGCCATATCCACAAAATTCAAGTGCATTACATTTTTTTATAATGCATTCTGGATTACTTTGTGTAAACCATTTTGAAATTAAAGTCTTACTATCTCCCTTGAAATGGGCAAAACACACTAGTTGGCTTCTCTTTCTCAGGTGTTACTGCTGGTCTGTTCATTCAGTTGGAGCTTGTTGAGTGCTCATAACTCCTGAATCAGTACATTAGTGACTCGTAGTATCGTATCATATCTGGGTTCATTTCGGGAGCCCTGCACTGGCTCTTTGACCAGAGCAAAGGCCTTGCAAGTCACCTGCAAGTATGCCACAGCATGACAATCCAAGGCCAGTCTGCAAAGTTTTAATCAGATTTTGTTCAATGAAAGTTTCACAGTCAAATTTCTCCTGATGTTATACACAACAATCCGTAGCACCTTAAGTGATTCAGATAATTCCTTAAGTATTATATCTGAGAATAAAGTTATGTATAAAGTACCCCACTACACTGATTACGTTCTTTCTTTGTTGTGTCTTTTACACTGAACTCGCTTAGTCTCTGTTGTGTGAGTCAGTGTGTGTGTTTGACCATGATGCATGTGTTTGGGTAGCCTCTCATATGCCATACACTTGTCATTCTTTTAGTTTCTCAAAAGAGTTGCATGGTTTTAATTTTTCTTTCATGGCTTGTAAATTAATATCCACAGCTAAGGAAGAGTCCCTTCCTTAGGAAATGGTGTCCAGTCCCACACCCATCCCAACTTTAGCACCTGTAATACCAGCAAGGGAAATAACCTGCTCTAGCTCTTAACCTCATGGTTAATTGAATATTTTTAATAGAAGGTATGTGAGAGAACATTTCAAAGCCATTCTTGTAAATTTGTTGGTTAATCATAATCCAAGATTTGGCTGATAACTTGTCATTTCCCTCCAACATATTCTGTTGATTTCAATTATGTACATGGTAATTTACAAGACCAAATACATATAAAAAGGTTCTGGTTTGCAAAGCTGATGCTAAAGTACCTGTAAGTTACATCAGTATTATATTATATTATATTATATTATACTTTTAATCTACACAATCCAGATTTTGCTTCATTTCACTATGCAATTAACAAGCCAGCCCAGGCATCTGTTAATGTAGTGTGTCACTTGTTTTTTAGACAACAAATGCAATTGCTTAGGCAGTGCATCCATTGTTAATGAATCCAGTATCTTGAGACAAGAGATCTGTCTGTAGTTCTCTTGTCATTTAGCAGTGTCCTTTTTAGGGTCAACTCCTTATTGCTAGAGAATGAAATGTAGATCTGGTTAACGTGAGTCTCAGCACAGGCCCTTAGTTACTTAGGGTTTATGCATCAAGCGTGTATCAAACATGTGCCTTTTGCTTTGTTTCACCACTCAAGTTTCGGGTTTGTGGAATCTTTGCATGATTGGTCAGGAAAGTGGAGTTTAGGGAAATTACATTAATTAATTGAGCTTCATTGAATGTGTGCGAAACACATGCATGTGGATAATTAGAGTCTCCCCAGAGAAAGTAATTGAGAGATGGATAGAACAGTGATAAGCGCAGTTTCAGTGGGAACTCGACTTAAGCTAGCCTAACTGTAGGAGAAAGCTTGTAGCAGCGTCTGTGGAAAATGTCTTCTGATTAGCTTATACAAAGTAAATGTTGTGCTTTCTCTTATGCATTTGGTAGTCAGATCACCCTTGTCAGCATTTTTCTGTTGGGATGTTTTTAACAGAAAATTTCAGTGAAATTAGCAGGCTGAGAGGATGGAGACTTGTGCGCAAATATGTGCAGGTTCAGATCCCCGGAAGGAACTGCTGTTATAAAATAAAGAAGACTACTTCTTCTGAAACTGCTTGAATAAATTTCTGCTTCGCTATATTTGCTTACTTTGCATAATACACATGCTAAAAAAAATAGCTTACCTTTGACCCCTCTGGAATTGCTTATTTGGCATTTCTAGTGTAATGCCTTTCTCTAGAACTGTAACTGAAGACTGACTTTTGTAATGATGAGTTAACACTGGCTGTAGTTTCTTTTTCCTATGATCCTGCCTTTCCCGCTTGAACCCCTCTGGGCCCCAGAACAGATTAATAAATCACACTGCCTGGGGTTTTAATTCAGATGCTGTTTTATTTAGTGGCTCCTCCTGAAGCTGGCTCTGAGTCAGAGAACTCCAGTACTTGACATTCAAGCCACTCAAGGTCAGTCTGAAAGGACTGGCAATGTAATAAACACAAATCACATTTTTTATTTGTGGTCCCGTTTTCATCGGAGCCAAGGCTGTTCCACTTTAATGCAGTGACCAAAGGGACAGGCCAAGTTATTACCCATGGTAACACCAGTTCTATAAGTAGGACTGAGGGTTTTTTTTGTAAATGGCTTTTACTTGTTTACTAGTGGTGTTCCAGTGATTATACAAGAATGGCAGCAGGTCAGTTTTCCTTGCTTTCCACTTTTCCATCACAATTAGTTATCATCACTCTCAGCATTTCTTAATTACATCGCTCTCTCTATCCCTCTATACCATGCTGCCTGCTAACACCTGGGAATGGAGTTTAAACTGCTGGTTTACTTGCTATCAGATCAGTGGGTGCTGACACGTCTGACACATCTGACGGCAGTAGTGTAGGGTTCTGTGTTTTTCTCTGTGCTTTCGGTGTCTCCCACTCTTTGCTTTCTCTCTCACACTCTGAATGTGTTTATATTTCCAAATGTGTGTATGTATATGCTTTCAGAACAGGTATCAGTATCTTAATTTTGTGTTGTGACAGAATATTACTGTTGTTTTCTTCTGTGCCTGCTATTACCTTCTTGACTATGCAATGGTACATAACTGGCATAAAAAGAGATATCTTTCATTGGTTTGCCGGTTTTACCATTTCCCTTCAAATAAAAGTGAAATTTATCAAATTTACCCTTCGTAAATTGTGTAATGTTTATATTCATAGTCAGTATGGTAAAGCATTAATTCAGAAACACGATAGTTGTCATTTGTCATATAAGTGGAAAACGTTAAACAATTATAAATTCTTTTTTGAGTGAAATTGATCCTGTATGGGTAGGTTGTGTTTGTGTCATCCATCCAGCATCTGTCACCCAAACTCATGTGTCCCGTTCCATACCACATCCCTCCGGTGTCCTCTGTCTGACAGTACCCGCAATGCCATCTCATGCCACCTTCCATTTAACACCACTTTGCTGTTGAAGAATCGGAAGTCAAAGTTGCCGTTTCATGAGCGCCTTTGCAAGGTCGTTAAGGTAAGGCTTAGGCATCCAGATTGTCCACAGGCATCTATATCTGTTTAGACTGACATGTAAGTTACATGTGTGAGACTACTTGTATTAGACTCCTGATTTCAGACTTGCTGTATGCATGTATGAGACTTAAAAACCTCATTTTAAAATTTTATGTGAGACTCCTTAAGTATCACACTGTATAATAGGCTTCAATGTTAAACATCAGCATCTGTGAGTCTCCCAGTGTGAGATTCTCTGTGTGAAGCCTGAGAGAACAGCATGGCCTGCAATAACACAGCAGCACCTTGCTTTATTTCTGTATCTCATATAGCCATCACAATAATCTTATGACTATTGTTCAAGGAACGCAATGGTTCAAAGGAAAATATTTTAGAAATATGCATGACCATATCAGTGTACACTTACATTATGGAGGATCCTTAAAGTAGATCCAAGAAGTTATATCTGAGGGAGAAATGTCTTGAACTAACATGCAGATCTAAGATGTAGACCTGCAGAGACACTGGTACAATTCTGGGGGAAATACAAAGTGAAAGTTCCATCTGTCTGAGCTGGATAAAAATGAGATTGAATGAAACAAATTAAATTTTTCTTGAATTAACGTAATAGGTACAGTATATTTTAAGCAAAGGGGTCTCCTCTACCATATTTCTTCCCTGTGAAGGTCACTGATTTATACTACTGGGTAGGTATGCCATCTCGATCCATAAACATTACATCCCATTGCAGTGCCATGATATATCTGCTAACAGTCCAGCTATCAGTGTGTTAGAGATGCAAACTCTACTCACTCTGCTGTGGAACTGTGATTTGAGGTAGGTGCCGTACTTAGAGACCTTCATGCTGAGGGGCCCTGGATCAACTGACATGTTCCATGCTACCTCTCTGCTTGCAGAACATCAACCAGCTTGAGCTGTTTGGGGACATGTCCACCCCTCCAGACATCACATCTCCTTCAGTAAGTGTCCTGCTGAGACAAAGCCTCCCCATCCCTTGGTTTGTGTTTAAGCAGTAGAACTCTGATATGCCAGTAGACAACATTGCAAGTGGAAAAGGAAGTATGACAAAGGGGAATTGCAGATTCTGTGATAAATTAGACCACATTGAACAAGATCTCCTGGAGATCATTAAATCACTACACTACTTTTCAAAGGCAACATTTGTGTAACTTAAACATCCATTTTGAGTACTTCTGAAGGTGATATAAATACTAATAGTACTGATGAAGGTGGCTGAGAGCTGAGCTGCTCTGTTGCATGTCACCACAGACCCCTGCCTCTCCAGCCAACACACTGGACCCCACCTTGGGTCACCAGCCCCAGTCGGAGCTCTTCACTCCATTCAACCCTGCATCTGTGCCCTCAGGTATGCTTCTCCAGAACCTCTTGAGTATGTGAGGTTTACTCAAATTAAATTGAATCATGCTCTGTGGAAGAATTGTACAGCGTGACTCCTAAAGCCTGATATGGTGTTCTGAAGCCTCCCTGGGTGAGACTCCAAAACCAGTCATTATAAACAGCTCATTACTGTGTTTTAAAAGCGGTCCTGTTGGTGAGACTGACCTCTAAGCATCATTCTGTAATGAGGTTAATCATGGTTTAGAGAGCCTGCTGGGTGGAGAAATGAGGTGTACTCTTTGCTGAGAGGAGAGGATGCTTTGTAGCTTGTGTGTGTTTGTGTCTCTTCAGTGTCTTTGATTATCCAACAAGTTAGAGTCCAATCATCAGACTGTCACTTATGCATGGAAGGTTTCGGCTTATGGAACAGTTCTTGGACTAGTTGTTTCATTGTAAAGTCTCTGTGTACTGTAAGCCTCTGTCTGATGCTCTTATTTTATTGTCAATGGATTATTGGTAACATTTACCTTCTGCAAAATTTAAAAAAAGAGTGCGTGATCTAAATGGCTGGCATAACATAGACAATATGACTACTAAAACTAAACAGTAATGAAATTATTTAAAGCAAACAAGCTATCACATGCACATACATACATATATACTGTATAATATACATACAGATATACACACACACACACATTTTCAGAACCGCTTGTCCCATACGGGGTCACGGGGAACCGGAGCCAACCCGGTAACACAGGGCGTAAGGCCGGAGGGGGAGGGGACACACCCAGGACGGGACGCCAGTCCGTCGCAAGGCACCCCAAGCAGGACTCGAACCCCAGACCCACTGGAGAGCAGGACTGTGGTCCAACCCACTGCGCCACCGCACCCCACATACAGATATATAATGTATATATATACAGATTTCAGTCGACCATTACTCCCAGGCTGTATGCTGATGAAGTAGTTACTGAAGTAGTAGTGAAATGAGCGAGTTGTCCATGGTGACAGAGAGTTCTTGACAGGAGGACAAACCAGCCGGGAGGTGAAGAAACTCTGCCTTGGAGGTTACCCGTTCCATTAGTTTTCAACAAAAAGGGACAAGAGAGTGGCTTGTAATTATGGACTGAGTCTGGATCCAAAGAGGATTTCTTTAAGATGAGGGCAGTTTTGAAGGTACATGGAAAGCACCCTGAGGAGAGAGAGGAGTTGATGATCGTGAAGATAAAAGTAGTACTATAAGTTGAGAAGAAAAGGCCTGTAGGAGAGGTGAAGCGATAGAATGAATGTAGGTTGTGGCTTCGTGTGACTGCAGGAAATCGGAGATTTCACCTTTTGACAGGAATTGAAATACAAAGAATACGGGTTTGCTAGGAGGCCAAGCATGATTGGGACAGGTGGATGCTGAGAACGTGTCTGTCATGGAGTCGACTTCGTCTCTGAAAAACAGTCAAAATCATTGGCAGTGAGAAAGGAGGAGGAAGGAAGAAAAGGTAGTGAAGAGTCTGTGTGGTCTGTTCGCCCCAAGTAGAGAAGTTTGTTGTGGAAGAAGGTGGTTTTAGTCAAAGAAGTAACAGAGTAGAAGGACACTAGGAGCTCTTTGTAAACTGCCAGGTCTGTGAGAGTGTTTGATTTCCACCATCATCATTCAGTGTCACAGGGTTTGGTCTTGTTGCCTCTGAGAACATCGTGATAATCATAGGCTGGAATTAGGGTGCGCTACTCTGGATCTTAGAAGACAGAGAGAGTCTAGAGAGGTGGACAGGGTTGAGAGGGAAACACTGATAGCATTTTCTGGACACTTCTGAGAATTGTGCAGTGAAAGGAAGCAAGGATAGTACAGCAAAGCAGAGGGAAGAGGGCGCAAGAGATTTTAAGTTGTAGCAAAAAGAGACAGAAAGTGTAAAGGCAAGAGAGAGGTTAGCAGTGGTGATACAGGGTTTGAAGGAGATGAAGAAAAGGTCAGAGACATGCAGTAGAGTGACAGAGGGCAGGATAGCCACAGTTCCTAGAGTAGACAGGTCAAGGTTATTGCTGGTCTTGTGAGGTCAGAGGATTCGTCAGAGGACTAGGACATAAAGAGAAAAGACTGCAGGAGTAACAGAAGGTTGCTTGCATGACTGTCCTTGACATGCATGTTAAAGTCACCCAGAAGAATAAATGGTGTGTTGTCCCCTGGAAGGGAACTCAACAAGATATCAAGGTTGTCCAGGAAGCAGCCAGGAGGACATAGAGAAATGGTACCCAAGATTGCTGTAGGGGCAGTGATAATGACAGCGTGGAACTCAAAGGAGGACAAATCAGGGAAGTGGAGAGGGATAACAGAATAGTCCCACTGGGGAGGGATGAGCATGCCTGTACCTCCACCTCTGCCAGAGAGAAAAGCAGTGTGGGAGAAGGAGTTGTTTGTGAGGAGTGCTGCAGCTGTGGCTGTATTTTCTGAGATGATCCAAGCTTTTTCTGGGCCAAGAGTTCCAGTGAGAGGTGGGAGATGTAGAATGGGATGAAGTTAGCCTTCTTCACAGCAGACTGGCTGAAAGATTGAAACAAGACTTAGGGCTAGACAGAGAAGGATACACTAGGCTGGTGTTGCAGTGGGAGAGTCTGGGTCTGTGATGACAATGATAGTTACCGCAGACAACTTTAATATCAAACGTTTTTGATGCATGATACCTTGCGGAGCAAAGTACGGACAGCAGCGATGGCCTCTCTTGGTGGATGCCCACAGGCAGACTCCTTTGCCTTTGCACCCGAGCATTTGCACTGCAAGGCTGCCACTACGTGTCAGTTGCTGTTGTGTGAACCTGACTAATTTACATCAGCTGAAACCGAAACTATTCCACGATTAGCATATGAACATTACTACTGCAGCAACACATCATCAGTAAGGTAAAACTAACCTGTCTCATGACGGTCTAAACCCAGCTCACGTTCCCTGTTAGTGGGTGAACAATCCAACGCTTGGTGAATTCTGCTTCACAATGATAGGAAGAGCCGACATCGAAGGATCAAAAAGCAACGTCGCTATGAATGCTTGGCCGCCACAAGCCAGTTATCCCTAATGGTAACTTTTCTGACACCTCCTGCTTGAAACCCAAAAAGCCAAAAGGATTGTGAGGCTCCTCTTTCATGGTCTGTACTCATACTGAAAATCAAGATCAAGCAAGCTTCTGCCCTTTTGTTGTATGTTTATTCTAAACTTCTGAGTGACACAAGGTCTACAGTACACAACAGTCGGCAATATTTTAAATTACTAGATTTAAAGATGGATAGATAGATTTGTTAATTAATTTAATTTGATTTAATTGAAATATTATACAACGCACAACAGCAGATTTCCTAGATTTCCTAGGAAATGTATGCTGGGTTGTAGTGGTAGCAAAAACCAGATAAACTTACACAACCATGGTTAACTACAGTGGTGACCCTTCAGTGCGATGTAATGCACAGATGGTCAAATTTAGTGTGATGTATATGAAGGTGAGGGCTAAGAGCCAGAAAAGAAACTATTCTATGATTAGCACATACACAAAGGAGCGGTATGATTATTCTAAACCCCAGAGTGACACACAGTCTACAGTGATATTAATCAAAATGTTGAAAGTCGGTAGCTCTTTTAATTTTGAGGGTCTTAAAAATTGATCATGACTATTTTTTGTTCACATTTCTTACAGCGAGCAGCCGGTTTTAATAGATGTGTTTTTATTAACAGAGCTTGGTGTGTTTATCATACTCTTCATGCCTTCAGCATGGATTGTTGTTCCTGAATTGTCTGAAAAGTCTGGAAGCCAACCTACATAGGCTTATCTAGCCTGGCTTTTCATGCTGAGAGGAGCTCTACAGATGGATGAACTTCTAATCTTTACACCCTTGTTGTAAATGGGAAATGCTAATGCAGGCTTTTCATTTAGATGACTTATCTTTATTGGCAATTTTGAGATTGCCCAGGTCTGCTTGAGTGGTTATTGCTGCATTGCCAAGGTCTGTTATTGTCCATTATTTTTATTGATTATCAGTTTGGTTCCCCCTTGCACACCCTGAGAATCTGCCGATTACTAAAGCAGAAGGTTTGTTTGAAGGTTGCATCATATCCACACAAAAACTTTTACTCAAGGTTTTTTCATGTTTAGGAACAATACTACAAACTGAGTAGTGCAAACGTCAGTGTGAAGCTGGTTAACATTCCATCGAAAATATCAGAGGAAGATTATAAGACCTAAGTTCTCATGTTTTGTGTGACACAATTACAATTAAGTTCACAACAGCACTTCAGTAAGACTCAGGTTGTAGAGACGTGTAGTTACAAATCTCTGTATGCTTTCTTCAGCTCTGTTGCCTGTATTGTCCAGGTTATGTCACCATGGGAGCCGTCCAGCCGGCACATTGGAGCCAGCAGCCATTTGCAGCCCAGGCACCCCTGGCTTTTGGTGTGCAGTCTCCCATGCCGGTTGCTCAGGTCATCCCTGGGGCCCAGCCCATGATCTGGGGCCAGGCCAACCTCTTCCCTGCCACCCAGCAGCAGTGGGCTGCCATGGCAGGCGCCTTCCCCCCAGCTGCCTTCATGCCGACACAAACTGTGGGCCCCTTGCCGGCCGCCATGTTCCAGACCCTTGCCCCAGTGGCAGCTTTGCCTCCATCCTGTGAGCCCCCATCTGCCTCAGCCAGCAGCCCCCAGCATGCAGATCCCACCCGGCAGAAAGTCAACCAAGAGATGTTCAAGGACTTCCAGGTGGCCAAGCCACCAGCCATGCCTGCGCGCAAGGGTGAACAACCCAGCCTGGCCTGTACCTCAGAGGCCTTGTCCAGCTACTTCGGCCGTGTGAGCGTAACTCAAGACACCGATGACTGCGATGACTTTGACATATCTCAGATGAACTTGACGCCCGTCACCTCCACTACACCCTCCACCAACTCACGTAAGTTCCGTGTGATATTTTTAAGGAAAATCACAGTGTTTTTGTTATAGTCTTCAGTTATCCATGGCTGTTCTGTTTTTTCATAGTTCTGACATTTCTCCATTCATCAGGTATTT
The DNA here is from genome assembly GCF_900964775.1 of Scleropages formosus. Lineage (NCBI taxonomy): Eukaryota > Metazoa > Chordata > Actinopteri > Osteoglossiformes > Osteoglossidae > Scleropages > Scleropages formosus. The sequence goes on along the minus strand of NC_041814.1, from coordinate 12,620,982 downwards.
CTACTTTTTTCTGCAAATTGCCCAGGAGGTAACTGATGGGTAGGGGTGTGCGGTGGCGCACTGGGTTGGCCCAGGTCCTGCTTTCTGAGGGGTCTGTGGTTCGAGTCCTGTGTGGGGTGCCTTGCGACGGACTGGCGTCCTGTCCTGGGTGTGTCCCCTCCCCCTCCAGCCTTTTGCCCTGTGTTGCTGGGTTAGGCTCCGGTTCCCCACGACCCCGTATGGGACAAGCGGTTTCAGATGATGTGTGTGTGTAACTGATGGAAAATCCCAGTAGACATTGTCTTTGTTTGGAAAGAATGGCAGTTAGTAGGGAGTGGTGGAGTTACCACTAGTGAGTTGTTGATGAGAGTTGTAATTATGTATGTTCCTGAGAGACCACTGTGTGGCCTGTTCCACTTCCTCAAGCCCTGTTGTGCTAATTACTACATGGAGTACAGTGATACTTTGTCAGCATGGACCTCTACATCTGTAAATGAGTGTTAGCCAAAGTGAGATCTCCATCAGCTTGGGAAGCTATTCCAGTTGTGCTCAAGAGTAGCACCGAGGGTAATTGGCTTGAAATCCCCAGAGTTAGGGCAGTATTTTGGCCAAGTCTGCTTTCAGTGAGCAGTTGCATTTCATATCCATATGTATGATTTCCAGATTTTTGTAGGAGAGGAAACTGTTAATCATTGCAACCATGCATGCAGCTGTCAATCATGAATGAATGAATGAATAAACTCTAAGCACAGCATTTGCAAATGTCTTCTTTCTGTGTACAATATCCCCCTGAATGCTGTGCATGGTTAAAGTACTGTATTTACCAGGTGTTTCAAGTGGATGTGCATTGATCTGTTCTCAGTAAGTATGTCTTTTCATAGCCTAGGTGTAACCATTGTGGGGCTTATGGTTAGAGCACTCAGAGAATATAGATTCTGAACTGCAGTGACATACAGTATGTGTGCTAGGTGAATATGGCTCTGCTTGAAGTGCAGCCATTTCAATTTGTGATCAGTCAGGGCTGGTCTTACGGCTTCCACAGAGCAATTATTCTTTCATCCCTTCTGCATTCTTCCTGATATGATCACATAATGGGCTGTCTAATATCTGCTAAGTAAATGTGACTTGTTCTTGGTGCAGTGTACAGTGGAAGCCGAACAAAATAACGGTGCCTCATACTGTAATATCTAGTGGTCGTTGGCTCGATCCAGCTGTCCAGCTATGTATGTCCAAGTCTGGGCGAAATGCCTTCTCTAAAGGTCAAGAAATGTCAAGAATGGCACTCGAGACGTTACACATTGTACCTGGCTTGAAAGGCATTTTTTCCATGTGTGTCATGTGTTTTCATGTGTTGTTATTGTAGTACAACAGCATACAGTTTTGCTTTGTTGAATTCAGCTGGTAGGGAAATAAGTTTAACTGCCCACATAGTCTTTAAAAATGTAGCATATTTAAAGTGACGTAGAAAATAACTGGCATCCGGCAGTCGCTGCGGACGCATGGATTTTGTTCTGTGAATTAGTCCCCTGCTTTAGAGGATCATCAGGAAGGCCTTCTTTTGTCTTGATGCCCACCTGTTTCATCTTCACCTTTGTAGCCCCCACCCCAGCCCCCCGGCAGAGCTCTCCCTCCAAATCGTCCGCCTCTCATGCTAGCGATCCTCCGACCGATGACTCCTTCGGGGAAGCCGAGGGCAGCCCCAGCCGGAGCGGAGAGGAGGATGCTGTGAGTATGAAGGACATGAAGGGAGAATTTCAGTGGTTCTGCGTTCTACTGTCTTATGGACATTTTTAAACAGGTTAAGCTTCATGTTACTGATGGAATGCTTTAAAAAATGAGGGTAGTGTTTTACCACCTTGCAGTAACAATATACAGATAAATGACTGCTCCCTTAGGATGTAGATCTTGTTCCTGTGTTGTTAAGTGGCTGCCTCAAGATATTTTTTTTATTCTTCATGTCATTTTCAGAACTGCGTACAAATGGCTTGAAACATCTGTTATACCCGTGAGATCTGTGCATTAACTGTAAGGTAGCAGTGGATATGAGAGTAACAACTGCTTTGTCGAATGATACACTGGGACACACAGACAATGGTAGATGACACCATGCAGGGAGACCACTGCACCAGGGTCCCACTGGGTGTATCATACGTCTCCTTTGCACCCTCTTTACCTCCATGTTCCCTTTTTTCTGTAGCTTTCTCTTTCAACTCTTCACTCTTCCCCGCATCCTTCTCCCGTGTCCTTCCAGGCCGGCAGCTCTCAGTCCCCCTCCACCAGCGAGCCCCCTACAGAGCCCCCAGCTGATGAGCCCGGTCCACAGGTCGGTAGCTAGATAGCGCAGGTCAGGGTAGGTATCTGTCCTTCTTTCCCCCCTTCTTCTCGATGTTGGCCTGCTCCACATATCCGTCAGCTGACCCAGCACGCCCCCCCCCCAACTCGCTCCTCCTGCCCTCATTGACTCGCACGCCATCGTGTGTGTCTTTGGCTATCCTGCCTGATGCCTCTGCTTGCACTGGTGAGGGTATGTGCTGTGCCTGTGTGTCCCTGTTTGTGGTGTGCTGTCTTCTCTCCCAGGCTTCCGGAAGTATGTGAGTACTCTAATTAACTGTGGTGGTTAAACTGATGTTTTATAATACCAAGCATGTCTGCACTCCTTGATTGCTTTTCTTTAATTTTTCCCTTTATTCCAATGACTAAGACAATGTTTGCCTCTCCTTCAAATGGCATTATTATTTATTATTAAAAGAGGCTGTTGAAATTTCAGATTAAGCTGAAAAAACTCTATTACCGAAACATCTGAGACCACTGCAAATCCCTAATAACAGTTAGTGATTACACTGTTATTAGATGCATTATTGAATAATTCATTAACTATGTAACATTCAGTAATAAAGCTAATTTAATATACTGCAATTAGAGCAGCAGAAGTCTACATGGTCTCCAATTCTGATCAGGCCCACTGGTTCTACCTTCAGTCTTTTCCTCCGGTGTTGGTGGCACCCATTTGTTTTTGAAAGTGCATAATCATCCTTGGTAGTGTTATTCGTCAAAATATAACAGTTGATTAAGAAAAAAATAAAGAGCCCTGTGAGGCACCTGATGCCACAGCAATGAAGTGGGTTTATCACATTTTTGTAGGAAAAAATAAAATAAAAACCTGTTAAAATTATGACTCACCAAATTCATTTTGTAGTATCTCAAAAATTTACATTTTGTTGAAAAGCATATCATTTTTGGGTTTATGTGAAGAAAGGATAAATCTGCCATACTGTGGAGTTTATTGTTCATACAGTTTAGTTCAATTTATTGGAACCATGAGTGATAAAAAAAAAAAGATTTTTTTCATTCACTTGTATTGCGAAATCATATTTCTTTCATTTCGATAATTCCGTTCACAGAAACGCTTTGCTGAAGAGTAGAAAGAGAAGTATAGAAATATTATGGCTGCAGAGTGCTTTCAGTGGCTTTTGTGGATGTGTCAGGAATCCTTTGTTCCCTCCTGGCCTGTCAACCAAACCAGATTGGTGACTGATTTCAGACTGATGCATTATGTGCCACGGCGCTGGCGGCTCATTACAACATTCACGACAATAGGAGGAAATGCTAAATAATTATGTTTTCTGGAAAGATGACTTGCTTCAAAGAAATGACTCGTTTTAGCAGTGAAGCTTCCTTGAATCCTTGAACTCTTGTGAAGCCAGAAGTCGGCTTGGTTTCGGGGGCTTTCCCACGGTTCAGTTCACGCCACAATGACAGCACGTTTACAGTAGCAGTCACTAAAGAGAGTACACCTGGGCAACCTCAGTAATACCTGTGTGGGACAAACTGGACAGAAGCATATATAAGTGGCCCACGATTTCAGTGTGAGGCTCTTTTGAGATTGTGACTCGCTGCAGCTGAGCCAAAGCTTTGTTTTTCATCTCAAGTGGTTTGGTATCGGTGTGTAACTTTCAGAGCACATTACACTCTCACGGGCTGTTCGGGGACCTTGGGCTGCACGGAGGGAAAAGTTGCCAAGAGTCTGGTGCTCAAGTCTGGTCCTCTAAGTAAAGCACTGGCAGGTGTGGGCTGTAGGGATGGCTGGGGGATCAGGGGATTGAAACTATCTTATGTGATAGTCTAACTGTCCGCAAAGGGCCCCCATTCTGTGTCATTCCCAGTGACATTTATCTGCAGTAGTGGGAGTTTTTGTTTGCCCAGAATGATACCGTGGAGTCCCTGTGGCCACATGCGTGAAATGGCATGTCCTCATGGTCCATTTGCCGATTGCGCGCTGCTCGGCCGGAACGGCGCGTGGAGCGGACGAGGCGAATGCTACGGGCGGGTCGCGCTAACTCCTTCTCCTCTGAAGAGACAGACAGACATGTGCCTTCCTGTGTGCTTTTAGTGGGATGAGAGATGAATAATGCAAAGTGATAGGACATGTTTGGCTCACCCTTGCCGCTTACCCCTGTGAACACCCCCAAATGGCTCCTGGCAGCAGCAGCATTCTGCTGTATATGTGGCCCACAGTTAAAGTCCCCTGTGTCTGGTTCATGGGCCCTTTTATGCCACATTGTGTATGAGATCAGCCTCTTTTGGACATATCTTTGTCAGCTCGCTGTCCAGCCATCAAGGCTCTTCACAGGAACATTTATGTGGTCTGACAGTTTCAGCCGTGAATTTGAAATTAACGGCAAATATAAATTCCTTTAAGGCTGGAAAATATTCCCAGTTTTTGCTTGTTTTATGGCCTGCGTTTATAAAATCAGCTCTGTGCGTTATATGATTATTGATCTGGGCAGAGTAAGCACCATCAGGTGTAAGGTGACTCTTGGTAACCACTCGCATATTTTATTACAGCAGGGGAGAGAACAGAAGTGGTTTAGTACTGCTTTTTTCTGTGCGTGTTGATAGGTTGTGGCAGGAAGAACATGCAGACTACACACTGCATTCAAACACTAACTGGGTTTAAACACACATCTGAACTCACAGCCCAGTTATTTCTATGCTATTATGCTACCTGTGGATTCCTTTCATGTGGTTGGTTGTATTAGGAAGACAACACTGACGAGTAAGAATATTGCTATATCTGAGTGCCTGATGCCGGAGAAGGAAGGGACAGTGCTCTTCCTACCTGATTCGAATGAAATACGGCTCTGGCCTAAGTGTGTACCACCTCAATGGCAGTGATGCTACTGCCATCTGTTGTTTGGCAGCATGATCTGCACTGTCCTCATTACCCTGTTGCAGACAGGGATTGGAAGCACCTCCAGCAGACGCAATGTATTCCCTGCATCGAAGCTGGTGTGCTGCTTGAAACACCACGTCCTATGTTACAGTTAACATTCTTTGAAATGCACGAAAGTTTGAATTTCACGTTATCTTCTTTTTTTGTTTTTGGCTGAGTTGTCCTGCATAGTGCATAACCAAGATGAGCTCACTACCTCATATGTCACGTTTTTACGTTTACGTATGTAGGAGAACAGTCTGATGTTTATGTTTTGGCGGCAGTATTGTGCTATGATGTTGTGGAAAGTGTGCCCTGTTCTTCCGTGGGTGGCATGTTTTAATTGTATCTTTCCCGTTGCCAGGGAAAGGATCCTCTCTACGCACAGATAAACAAAGGGAAGAAGTAGAAGCAACAGGAGCGCTGCACAGGCCTGAGGGTTTCTGGGGAGGACAGGAGGCTGTGCGTGTGCATGGGGGAAAGGCTCGCCTGTGCTTCCTGCCACAGTGGGTCTCCCTCCAGCTGCCAACACGAGAGTCCAAGCAGGCACACATCTTTAGCAGAGCATCCTGATCGGCAGGCCTATCATCGCTCCTCTCAGTAACAATAAATTGCTCCCACCCCTGCAAAAAAATGCCGGGGAGGGGGGATACAACTGTTTGTTCTCCTTTCTATCGTTCCATTTTTTTCACTCTGTATTCCTCCACTGCAAGGTTCACTGCGGCCGACTGTGAGACATGGATTGTTGCCCGCACAGACAGGATTTACTTTTCCGTAGCCATGCGTGTGCTCAGCCTTACTGAATTATCTCACCATGCAACCTTCTTCTCCCACTTCAGTCCAGACCCCCTGCTGCTATGGGGGGGCAGCGCCCACCTTCCATTAAGAAGACACCCACAGAGAGAGACTGTTTCCACACTGGCTGCAGTGACAGTGCCGGTGAATTGTCGTATGCCTTTGTGAGCTGAGTGATAGATTCAGATCATTAATGGGATCCTCTTTTCACCCCTTACATTTCTTTCTGCTGCTATAGTGCTATGCAGAAAAGACTGGCTCTCTGAACTGTCATTTTGAACACGCAAGGAGTGATCTGCCAAATTTTCCCTTCGTGTAAAGACACGGAGGTTGGGACATGTCAGACCGAAATGGACATCAAAGGGCATGGATATTGCGAAACACATTCTGTGATTGAACTGTTCCTTCTCTATGACTTTTTGTACAATACTAATTAAAAAGACAAAATTAATTTTTATTTTATAAGTCAGTGGAGCCGTTGGGGTCAACTCTATGTGTTTAGGGTAAAAATGGCTTTAAGGCATCTGAACTAAGGTTTGCCAAATTCATTTTGTAAATAAGAGTGTTCATTTGTCACCGGGACTTCTGTGCCATAAAATAGGCAGGCCTCAGTGCTACAAACTCCAGGTCTAACCCAAGCAATATCAGTACTTTCTTATTAAAGGTTTACTTTTCATTGTGTACGTCCCTTATTTTCACTTTATTTGTAATAACATGTCTTGTTTTTTACTTTTTCTTTGAACATTTCTTATAACGGGGCAGTCACTTTAAGGTCAAGCTCAATGGTACAATATTTTTAGTCTTGATTCTAAAAGTTACAGGTCCATTTCCTTAACCACAAAACCCTCCACTTTTCTCTAGTTAAATTTACTTTTTTTCAGTATAGAATTAATTGTAAGTTTCATTTGATTCCTGTAATTTTGCTCGATAAATTTTATCTGTCTTTAATCTGTGTTCTTCATTGCTCCTTTTTGGTGGTGGTCCCAAAAATGCCTTTGTGACCACCTCATGATTTTGACTGTGACCTGTAATATTAGCCAAATATCAGTTCAAGGACTGTAAGGATTACAAAGTCCACAAGCAGCAGAAAGACCGATGTCAGCATAACAGCAGCGGCGTTGAGGTTTTTTTAAAGAACCTTATGGTCCTGGGAAACAAAACCAGTCCGAAAGCGTTATCCATTCACTCTTCTATCTTTACTCAATCATTTAAAATGAATATTGATCATTTTCTCTGATGTTAGGATAGGTCTGATTGTTTTTTATGCGTAGTGATTGCTAGGTCTTTTCTGAGAGTCGCTGACTATTAATTGAATTCATTGGGCACCACTGTGTCTTGTCTTCACAGTGGCAGTTTTAACTGAGCTCCTTGCCAATTCAAAGAGCTGCAGTTCAGGCTTGTAGAAGAGGAAAGATAAGCTGGGTTGAACTAGGCGGGGCTTTTCGACCTCTTGTTCGATTGAAAACTCCTTGTCTTGATGCTGCATGAAATGCCATCATCAGATCTCAGCCACTTTGTCTTTATTTGGTTTGAGATGTTTTATCAAGCATGTCTCATCTTCACCTGTTCTGAAGGTGGAGGACCTGTCACTGACCATGAGACGTTACTCCGTGTGGGTGTCTGACATTGCCTTGCTGGATTTTGAGACAGATCCAAATGGTAAACCCTAGTCTAGCAATGACAACATCATATGCCCGACACGTCCTCACACGCACCAGTGCTATATCCCCTTTCATCACCATATCGGTGTTCTTCAAGCCCACATGAGAATTACGAGAGCCTTAAACCCACCAACTCCCTGGAAAATCTTGCGGTGATACTTTATGTGTTTGTGCTTTTTCTGCAAGACAAGCTTTTGACCCAATGCAGGCCTTGCAAAATGTGCTGGGTGTTCGCTGCTCTTCAGTAAACTCTTAGGGGCATCAGCCCTCGAGTGTTTTCCTGAGTGTGCTGTCATCTACTTCCTATTTTATAGCCAGAGTCCCGTTTTAATTTGAATACGTTTTTGGACTAAGACCTTAACTAAATTATAAAAGGAAGGGAAACATTTGAGTACATTTCTAGACCTATTTTAACTTTACCTCAGCTAACAGTTTGTTAATGTAAACTGACGCATTATTTTTATCTTTATGTATAAACATTCTACCGTGGATTTTTAGAGGATCTTTCTTTTCTCTTGGTTTATGTATCCCACCATGTAATATTGTTGCAAATAAACATATCCAAAACAAGTTGTATTTGTCTGCTTGCTTCTGTTTACAGGAAAAGAATATTAAAACAGTTAAGTGCAATAGGATGTGGTTTGCCTGAATAAGAATATTGCAGTTGTTTTCTATTTTTCCTTTGAGTTGTAAAATACATGAAATACATACTTTATGCTGCATTCTTCAAAATAAAACACGAAAACTGAGGAAAATAGAGTTAATAGACTTTCTTACTTTAAACGTAAATAGCACCCAAATTTACCTGGTCTGGTAAGATCAGCCAAAAAAGTAAAAGTAAATTCAGTAAGTGGAACCCTTTAGGTCTGAAGTCACGTAAGGCTCTATGATAGGGAGTAAATTGCATAACGATATAAAATGTAATTCACAACATGCTGAATTTTAAAACTGCTTTGACAACTTTTGAGAAATCTAAGCACGAAACTTGGCTCCAATAAGAGTGTAGCGCATGCAATAGAAACCAACTTGCTCGTGTATTTTCCGCTCTTAATGTCACCATCGAGAAAAGATAAGATGCAATGCAGTCAAATGATAAGTATCAGTACAGAAACTTTGTATTTTAAGAATGTTATTAAATCTATTGTATTAAATATTTAGTCCATACTGTAATGGCACAGTTTTTGTGCTATTCTCTTAAAAAAAGCTTCGGTTTAAAAACCATCTCTTTGACAAGTAATTGTATACAAGGCATTCTGAAAATAATTTGCATTATAGGTGAATAAAATTTTTTGCCAGGATGACATTTTTAAAATCTTTTTCTATGTCAGTACGAAGTACTTCAGGTCTACAGGTGTGGCTTTGTTTACTGCTGTCGTCATTTTTATATACAGATGTGTGTATTTTTCCTTTGCACTCCATTGCTGTGATTGTTTTTCTTGTAATACAAGTATTTAATAAATACATTAAAATGTATGCCTCTTTATATATACACACACACATTTATTATAAAATTATTTATTTAAATGCTTATGCAAAAATAATCTATGATGCATTTATTATATATATACACACACATATATATGTACATATGTGTGTGTATATATATATACATATATACATATTTATGATGGTCTTGTCTTTGTTTTGATGAATCATTGCTGGTAACATGTAGTTCATTTTATCATTTATTAAAATACATACTGTCTATGAAAAGTAGTTTTTGTTTTGTTTTAGACCTTATGTAGTCATGCTTTCTGTTCGATGAGAAAACAACTACCTTTACAGCTTTAATATTCCAGCAGTGTTTAATTTGATTAACAGGAAAATTAACATATTTTCAAGTCACCAAAACTACTCATAATGGTGAAATTAATATTCTGGAAATACGGTTATAGTCTTAATTCAAAAAAGTAATTTACATTTTAATATCGACTCAGTATTTCTTTCCAATCACATGAAGTAAATTGAATGAATAACATGCTCTTAGTTCAAACCCTTCCTTCAGCATCACATGCAAGCAATGGATCTGAACAGTGAATGATGTTCCCAAACTGGTTTTCTTTCCAGGACCTGCTTTACTATTACATAGTATTTCAACGTTATGACAATCCTGTATTTTCATTTAGGTTTGTTTGTGGTAAACAGATGGTTTACCCAGGGTGGCTTGACGGAACAACAGATAGCTTTGCTGCCTCACTTGGGCTGTCGTGGTGACTGTTTGAATCCAGCTCAGTGTGTGGGGAGTTTACATGTTCTCCATGTCTGCGTGGGTTTCCTCCCACACTTCAAGTGGGCTGGCAATGCCAAATTTTGTGTGTGTGTGTGTGTGTGTGTGTGTGTGCAGCTACCCCAAGATGGACTGGCATCCTATCTAGTGTGTACCCCACAAGCCTTGCCACATGACTTAACGAAATATAAATAGTGTATAGTGTATAGTTTAGTGTATCTAGCATTAATGGTACCTACAAGAAGCAAGAGCTGACATGAGTACAGTACTGAAATACTGAACCTTGTTTTATTCACTGAAACATAGCAGAAAACGGTTTGCAGTATAATCTGAATACTATGGAGAAATGATATTTTCCTCAATGGTCACAATCTTGGTTTTGAAATCTAGTGATGTACTGCAGAAACCCATAACTAACTTCAGAAAGTGAACACCTTTCTGAGAAGAATATAGTGGCAGTAACTCTGAAGACAGATTCAACTTACATTTAAATTTATTCATAGCTAACACTATGTAGTATTTAGCAAACATCTTTATCCAAGGTGAGTTACAATGCTAGATACACTAAAGAATGTATTTATATTTCGTTAAGACATGTGGCAAGGCTTGTGGGGTACACACTAGATAGGATGCTAGTCCATCTATAGGGTAGCTGCACACACACACACACACACACAAAATTTGGCATTGCCAGCCCACTTGAAGTGTGGGAGGAAACCCACGCAGACATGGAGAACATGTAAACTCCACAATTAAGGTTATGAAATTAAAGATTTTATTTATTCTTTAATTGATTAAAGTATAACTTTTTTCTGATCATTGCACTATGCATGTTTCATGGAACTTTACAAATGATACTGACACATAAATATCTTTAACTTTGTCTGACATTGAATATTATCCCGACTTACACACAGTATTAGTATGTTACTCTAACCATTTGGTGAAACTAATTCTGATTAATTTTAGAGAATTTTCAGCTTTGAAAGTCAAAGTCTTTCTTTTGACGGATAAATCGCACCAAACAGCTAAGAAGAATGGAACTGATGTAGACATGGAGAAAACTAAGATGGAAAAACAAAGAACAGCCAGTTGGAAGGTAAGACTTACGCATCTAACGTGCAATAATAAAAAATACTACGTGGTGTCATTAAAAGAGTGAGTGAATAAAGGAGCATACATAACTTTTTTTCTTCAACAGGTGGTGCTGCCATAGCGGGGAGCGGTGGTGTAGCAGGTTTGGCAGGGTCTTGCTCTCTGGTGGGTCTGGGGTTCGAGTCTTGCCTGGGGGGCCTTGTGGCGGACTGATGTCCCATCCTGAGTATGTCCCCTCCTCCTCCAGCCTTACATCCTGTGTTGCCAAGTTAGGCTCTGGTTTGCCATGACCCCAATCGGGACAAGCAGTTTCAGACAATGTGTTTGTGTGAGTTGGTGCTGTCGTTTTAAAAAGCAGTTACTGGCCACTGCAGTAAATTAAAGCTTTTCTTCTGAGTTCCTATGAGAAAAGAGCAGCAGATTGCTATGCTGTATGCCTGATGTACTCAGCACTCATGGAGGAAAAGGTGCAAGAGGTTTAAACAGCAGTCTTAGCAGCTTGCACACTCCGCATACATATTTTTCTACATCGTTTGTTTATTTTTGTTTCATTCTGACAAACTTTGTGCAGTTGGAGAAGTTATAGCCTGCAGTCAAAATATGAAACTCCTATCAGCTAATGATGCTGGATGGGAGAAGTACGCTAGGTGTGATGGCCAAAATAGCTGACAAAGACACTGGTTGTGCAAAGAAAAAAAGACATTTCTTGAAAAGTCCAACAGTTCAGCAATGAACAATGCACACAAAGTTTTCTCAGTTTCATTGTTCTAAATACAGTAGCTCATAACTATTGCATGTTTTCACATTATCCATAGAATAAAAAAAGATTTATGTGTATTGTATATAAACCAAGGGATTTGAGGAGCACAGCATAAGAACAGTTCCAATGAGTCCACATACTCCTTCCCTTCTGCAGAGGAACACACACAGATCATCATCTTTCTAGCTGGAATGTCAAATATTTTACCTCTGGGGTAAGACAGAAATCCAGCCCTTCCAGTTTCAAAATTAGACTAAGACATGTTTTAAATGTTTGTTTCCACAGTTGTTTTCCTGACATATGAACCAGCTCTCTATAACAGGCAACGATCTGATCAAGATCTTCTCATTTTTCTGTGTAACATTCATAGCTTTACAGTAAGTCAAAGACTTCATAGAGATGTCTTCTACAGTTTACAGTTCCACTCTCTTAGATGTAAGTCGTCCAGTGATCAATTTCAGATCGATCTCAGTTTTGTGGGCTTCCAAAGCAATCTTATTTGTAGACTGTTGTCATCTGTCAGCTCTTTTGTTTTATAATCTTATCCCTTCCATCTCTATCTTTTTGGGCCAAGGTCAGACCCTTACAAAATATAGATTTTGTAATGCCAGATTCAGTCGTTTTGCTTCAAATAGCACTGGACTGTCTTACTTGACAGCCGAGAGGGTTTACCCACTGACTGTCCCATTCCAGTGGATTCCGTCATTCTGTTCCAGCTTTTCTTCCTGGTGTTCAGAACTTGATCCTACCACGTGCACTAGGTCATGTAGAGTATTTGGCAAATACCTGCCTGTTAGACCCACCTAACAAACAACTCAATTTCTGTGCTATGACCCTCTCATGCACCAGTCTGAGTCATGTGTTGCCCTTTCCGAAGGCCTCTAGGTGCCTTCTCTAATGATTTGTGTGTCTGTCACATACAAGTAGTACGTTTTACTGTTACTTTGCTGATATGACCTCCACAATTGCTTTGTCTTTACTTGACCCACTTCAAGCGGTTAAAGTATTGTAAGAATCCTCTAGGGCTTGTTAAGAAGCCTTGTACTTTTGGTGGTGTGACTAGGCTATAGATTTTAGGACCCCTGGCAATACATGTTGACTTCATTTATGAGACACCGTTGTACATACGTATGTTATACATACATACATACACTTTTTACTTCCTGCTTTGACGTTTGTACTACATTTCTGCCTTTCACACAGATCTTAGATGTTTATTCTGGGTAGATGACGATTCTTCTGGTGTGGCCTAAGTTTAATATATTGAAATAGTAGCCTACTGATAATTTAAATGAAATCAATGCAGTGATTACACAAAAACTGATATGAATTTCTAATCATGTGTTAATGTAAAGCACTAAGACTACAATGTGAAGGTAGGCTACCCTCTAGGCTGATTTCAGGGAAGCTTTGAGCAAAAGCACTTCTTGTCTGAATCCAACCACTGGTATGTGGGCAAGCTCCTGGTTCACCAAATGTAACGTGTCATGCTTGATCCACTACATTCTTGGCGGATGAAAACGAAGCTGGTTGTTGGCAATTGTCCATTATTACGACAAGACTTGTCAGACAAGACCGATCGCCTATTCAAGCTCGAATGTTTATTCCACCCGCTTTTGGAGAGAAAAACCAGGTCCGGCAGAAGGGAAAGGCGGTGGCCGTACTGCTGAGGACAGAGAAGAAGCTGGTGCAGGCTTGTTGGAAGTGCTATTCAGGAAGATACGGCAACTCTGAGGAAAACAGATTGTGATTTGTCTCTCCTGTCATAGCAGCGCAAAGGATAGCAATGAAAAGTGGCTGAAGCGAACCGAGCAGGTTAGCTGTTATCCACGTCACACGGGGGCATTTTCTGCAAGACACCCGGCCGGCCGGCGCCATGGAGCAGGTGAGAGCGCCTCATTAACCGTCGTGGGCAGCCTGTTTCTTCGCGCTCAACATGTAACTTGCCGAAGGCTTCGTTGTGTGTGTGTGTGTGTGTGACTTTGTGTGCGTACGTTTCGGTACGTGTGTGTGAGGGATTAGACTCCAGCGGGCCACGCAGTGTTTCCTCCTCACGGGTTTCGCTCGCGTGCACTCGTGTCTCGCGACCGACACCACCACGGCTCCGCGCGTGCCGCATCATAAGTCTAGACTACCTGCACTGCACTTTAAGAAACAAATCTCCACGTTTTGTCCACCATTTTACAGTCGCAATTTACAGTTGTAAAAGATAACTTCTAAGTATTTTAAAAGTATTGAAAATATTTACACAGCTGATGTACAGAAATTGATTTCTCGCGACGCTTTCGCGACATTTATTGATGGAAGAGTCACGAGATGTCTTCGAATCGTGTAGGATACTGTGTGTTTAACAAAATAATAATAATAATAATAATAATAATAATAATAATAATAAAAAAAACACTCGATGCTTAAATACTAAATTTAATTACATTTATTTTTCCTGGTATTGCATATTATGTCAGTGCTTATTAAAACGTCCAAAAAAACTGTATTTTTACTCAGGAAGTGACACTGAAATTCATTAAAACTTTAAAATAAGTGCTGTTCCCTCAAGCTTTTGTCTACTTGCTTAATATTTATTTAAATTTATTAACATTTATCCAAATGTTATTATTTTACTTGCATAAACTCACTTCTTGTGTTTATTCTCATTCATGGTAATGTTTTAAGATAAATGTCTTTCTTTCATTGTCCACAGGAAGGCACAGTCGACTTCAAATCCTTGCAGGCAAAGTTTCAGCAGGAAGGTACCTTGAGACAAATAATGAGTAAACCTGCCATTCCAGAGAAGCCAAAAGTTGTTCCTCCTTCTGGGTCTCGCAATTCTCTCCTGAACTCCATCAACATTGCAGTTGAGAACAAGATGCCTGTCATACCCAGGGTGGTCTTCAAAGAAGACAAGAAAGAGTTCAACAACAAGCAAACGCAGTCCACCCCAGGGCCCTTCAAAGTCAAAAATGCTGTTAAAGAGCCCACCTCGAACACAGAAGTGGCAGACAACATCCAGAAGAAAGAGGGAGACATCGTGAAGCAGGCCTTCAAGGATAAAAAGCCATCTATTGTGCCCCCAGTGTCTGTGTTGGAGGAGAATTCCAACCCAAAACTTGACCCAGTGTCTCCAGTTCACAGTCCCACTCCTGAAAAGGCAGTCCTGCCTTCAAAACCAACCAAAACCTTAAGTATAGGAAAAGAATTTTCTCAAAAAACTGAGGGTTCTCTGAAACTGAGCTCAACTTCAGAACCACAAGCTACAACACCGGCACAGATTAGTGTGGAAGACCCAAAGCCCGACGGTGGAAACTTTCTGTCTGAGATAAGGCAACCCACAGAACCGCAGTCTCCCACTTCTTATAGTTCAGCTCAAAGCCCTCTTCCTAAGAAAGCAGCACAGCCTGCAAATTTCACCAGAATTGAAAGTCCAATAAAGGACATTTCTCAGATCACTGAGGGTTCTACTAAACCTATCTCAGCTTCAGTACCAACGGCTAGAACACAGGCACAGATTGGTGCAGAAGGCCCAAAGTTTGAGAATGGAAACTTCTATGAGATAAGTCCACCTTCAGAACTACAATCATCCAGTTTTTACAGTTCCGTCAAGCCCACAGAAGGAAAGCCTTTAAGTGTTTCTTCAGTGGTTAAGACTTCTCCTTGTGATCGTCGTGTTCTGAAGGCCTTGGAAAAAGCTAAGCAGAAAGCCTCTGTCAAAAATGTACCCCTTAATGAGGGTCTGTCAAACTTAGAAAACATTACTAAACTGCACCCTGAGATCCCTCCTGTCGACTACGAACACTCTCTTGCAGGGGGCAGCTCCAAACAACTGTCAAACCTCCCTTTGATCTCTGACATGTCTGTTCCACCAGCTATTGAGGTTAATGGCCCCTCTCAAAGTAAGTTGTTATGAAAAAGTTATGCTATGAATGCTATGTCCATTCTGTGTTTTTTGTCACACTGGGTTTGAATGACTTTTTAAACCCATTCTACCATTATGACTGGTTTTCTGTTTAATTTGTTAACCCAGTGTTTCAGTAAGTTCATTTTTTTCTAGCTGATCACCAGTTTAATGGCTCAGTCTCAGGCTAAACCTGCTTATGTGTGCGTAGATATTTTAAGTCTTCAGAAAGTTTGCTATTTGTAGGTAAAGTTATTTTTTTTGTAGTACTCACTCTCAGGATAATGTCTGGCCAGAGTAATCTGTGAAAAAAGATTTTTAAGAAGTCTACAAGAAGTTTAAAGGGCACACATAAATGGCACTTTTAAATGCTTAAAAATTTTAATTCAGAAACACTCTAATGAAGGAATGACTGGCATCTGAAATATTTCATGCATGGCATTGTGACATTGTGTACATCTGCATGTCTGTAATTGTGAAGATGGCAGTGAAGTTGGGTAATCACACCTTGAGTTTGAAAGAATAATTGTACAGACTTACATAAAATCCATATATACACTCCTCCATTAATGACAAAAAATGCAGCAAAAATAAGATAGCTGGCAGTCCTTTAGCACTGACTTAAAAATCAAATTTATTTATAATCATTAACAAAATACTGGAAATACTGCATACAGGAACAGGAATAACTAAATTACAGTCACTAACAGTTATTCAGATTAGACATATTAAGCTGAACACCATTTACCAACACATGTCAGCTTTAGGAGAGACAACCAGTACTTTAATATGTGAGAATTTAAAGCAACTTGAGACAACTGGTAAATCTTGACTATTTTGTGTTCAAATTGCAGGTACTTACTAATTAAACCATAAGTAATTAAAGTAACTTTTAATGGAGTTGGAGATTAATAACCGCAGCTTGTAGTGACCCCTGGTAAATAAAAGTAAGAATATAAGAAAATAAAGAAAGTGGTTGAAACACATGTCTTTATATACACACACACACTTTCTGAACTGCTTGTCCCATTTGGGGTCGCGGGGAGCCAGAGCCAAACCCGGCAACACAGGGCATAAGGCTGGAGAGGGAGGGGACACACCCAGGACAGGACGCCAGTCTGTCGCAAGGCACCCCAAGCGGGACTCGAACCCCAGACCCACCGGAGAGCAGGACCCAGTCCAACCCACTGTGCCACCACAAGCCCCTACTGTCTTTATATACTTCACCTATTAATTTTATTTTAGCTTATAGAACCAGACCAAAGTATAGCAGATATTAATCAGAAGAAAAGTAAAGAATATAAACTTTAAATGTAAAATTTAATGTACAGTTGAAAAAAAGAGAAAAAAAAAAAAGTAGCCCGGTTCAAAAAGAATAACAAAAAATTGAAAACACTGTGCGTTAGTAACAGACCTGCACAAATGCTAAACAAGAGAAAAGCTGTAGAGGAAAGGAGAACAGCAGTTACCACAGTATTGGATTAACACCTATGTTGAACGTTGTGAACTTCACAAGGCTAATGTGTATGGTAGGATTGCCTTTTGGAATCTGCTTTCATGCAACAAAATGAGGCAGCTGGTAGTGTAGTAGTTAGAGGTGTTGCCTTTTGACCCACAGGTTCAGCTCCCACCTCCACCTGTAGTACCCTTGGGCAATGTACTTACCCTTAATTGATCCAGTGAAATTATCCAGTTGTATAAATGAGTAAATAGTAAGTACCTTAACATTGTATGTCACTTTGGAGAAAAGCATCAGCTAAATGAATAAATGTAAAATCTGAACTTCTGTGCAGAAGGGTTCTTTCAGTTTGTATTTTCTGTTGTCTTATCAACTGTTGAATATGGGTAGCCATCTTGAGGAGTAATTTAGTGTGATTATTGCTGTACATATTTGTAGGGGTATAAAAACCAAGGAATATGAAGCAATCTTAAGTGACCAAATGCCCCTTATTGTTCATAAGTGTTTCTACACATTGTGTAAATTTTCCAGTATAATTTCCCCATAAATAATTCTAAACTGAGGTTGGGGGTGCGGTGGCGCAGTGGGTTGGTCCACAGTTCTGCTCTCTGGTGGGTCTGGGGTTTAAGTCCCGCTTGGGGTGCCTTGCGACGGACTGGCGTCCCGTCCCCTCCCCCTCCGGCCTTACGCCCTGTGTTACCGGGTTGGCTCCGGTTCCCCGTGACCCCGTATGGGACAAGCGGTTCTGAAAATGTGTGTGTGTGTGTGTGTGTGTGTGTGTGTGTGTGTGTGTGTGTGTGTGTGTGTGTGTGTGTGTGTGTAATTCTAAACTGATTGAGTAGTGGTTTTCAGAAAACCAGGGTGAAGTCAATCGCCTGTTATTTCCACCCCCATCATCAGATCTAAAAGGAATTAACCCTATGTGAAGATGTATGGTGAGAGTTAAAGCAGAAAATGTGCTGCTGGAACAAATACAAGTTCTGAGATTTGCTCCCCCTTATCCTTCAATTAACTACGGGTTGTCTTTCCTGGTGAATGGTCCAGTGTCATTTAACAAACAGTTCAGGTCTTGTATGACAGCATTCCAAGAAAGACTGGAGTTCTTCTGAGAACAAAGGTTGCCCCTACTCTGTATTAGTTCCTCAAATTCATAGTCATGTGTTGTTTGAAGTGTTTAGTATTTACTCCTGTAGATGTATCTAAATGCACAACATAATTTATGCTTGCATCCTTGGGGAGGTTCATGTGGTTCCTCAAATGATTGTTTCAGCTTTGTCATATTTAATTTGTTCTGCACCTCTAGACCCAAAGTCTCCCTCTTTGGCAAAGGGTGATGGGTCCGGTTTGGAGGCTAAAGTAACTGCCCCTCCTCCAAGAAATCTCCCAGGAGCACAGTTTGTGGGTCACTCACCACAAAAATCCATAAAGCCTCCAGTCATGACTTTTTAAAATTAGTCTGATGTGCAAATGGAAAGTCCTTGTGAAGTCCTTAAAGATCGAGACAGTGTTTTTCAACAAGAAAGCTGAGTCATTTTGAAGGTCCTAAACCTTTCAGCTTACAAATGTGTGTGCAAACTGCTTTCCTTCATTGTTTGTTTTAATGTTTCCTCTCTGCATTCGTTTCAGAACTCAAAGTTACAGCTCTTAAAAACCCGACTCTTGATGACCCACTTGATACAACAGGACTGAAAGCTCCAGAGGGATTTGACACCCCAGACTTTGAGACTTCAGAATTCCCAGACTTTGACACATCTAAATTTGAAGCTGCAGAGTGTCAGGGTGTATTTGTTCCACATCATGAAAGTGTGCAGCATGGGGCTGTGGAACACTGGACCGTCAACCATAGGGATCTGAAATATCCAGAAGCTCCACATCATCCAAATGGTGGAGTTCTGCAAGAGGAGGTTTCTGTGAGTGAGACACCTGAAGCTGAAGCTGCCAGCACTGCAATCCTGCACTCAGTAACCAATACACAGTCAATACCCCGGTAATGTCTGAGGTGGGGCAGGATTACGTAGTTTCAAATATTAAAGGGATTTATTTTATAATGCATTTTGATTGTGTGTCATCTTTCTATCAACTTTTTAATTTTCATGTTTTTTTAGTCTTTCTCTGAAAATTTATTGACTCAATGTTATGTGTTCTGCTCCATGACAAAATTGTGTGGCTCTTCTGTCTAGTGCACTGCATGAGCAGAGCGGTTATGAGCATTCTGTCGCTCACGAAAGCACTGACAAAGGCAGCAAGTCCCACAAAGGTCAGACCACACGGAAACGCAAAGTCTCCATCAAAAGTAAGTCGTGGAACACTTGAAACACTTCAAAGTATTTACGTGGTTTTATCTTTAATTTATTCAAGATACTGGTTGGGGTACATTTATATGGGACTGTATGCATACATGCAGTATACTGTATCAGTACATGTCACTAAAGATATAAATGCATGCAGTGTTTCAGAAAAGTGTTAACTGAAACTTGATTTTATCTAGCTTTGGCTTATGTTTAGACAAAAACATAAACTGTTTATATTACATTTTGGAAAATGTAAAAATTGCTGTTGTCTCATTTTTTTGCAGATCCCTATGCTGATAGTAAGGCAGTGGTAAATCCTGTTTTTGATATGAAAAATCACACAGTTCTGTTTGAGAAAAACAAGAAACTAATAAGTATAAATATTGCAGTTTGTTTTTTAAAGTGATTCACCAAATCTTTCAAATTTAATCGTCATAATTGTGATTTTATTTGTGTAATCACTGAACTTTATCTATTACAGAAGTGTTTTTGTCTTATACAGATTTAACTGTTACTTTTGTTGGTGTTTCAGGATTTTACTCTATAAATGTAAGAAGCTACAGGGTATTGCAGGAGATGTTACCATCTGCTGATATTAGATAGTGTATTTATCTAGAGTTATAATTCTTATCTGCAGTTTCATCTTTATTTTTTCAGAATGAAAACTCTTCAAAAGGCTCATGGCTCCGTGGTTCAAAGTATGTCTTTAGTAGTACATGTTTTAATTATTTATCATTTCTTCCAGTCTGATGTCACAAGTAAAAATATTTTGCTTAACCACTGAATTCGGATTGTAAATGGAATGAGTCACTGCTATACCCAGTGGGACGTAATCAAGGGTAATTTGCCAGCAACTTTGTGCCTGGAATATTGTTAGCAAATTACTGCCACAGACAATTCTGTAAATATGATCTGAAAAACCAAATATCCTAAATGTGGCCTTCTTTATGGAATATTATCAACAGATTCTTTAAATTCCTTTGTACTTTCTGGATCAAAACCTATATTCTGCTCTCCTAGCCCAGTGTGACAGAGCAGCTTATGACTCTAAAAGATGTTCATGTTTAATTCATCTTATGAATATAATGTGCACAAAGGATGTGAGTGGGAAAAATCTCTTTATGCATTTCGGTGCATTTGAATTCAGGTGATTGTTAAAGAAAATAAATTGATGCAGTGCATTGTAAATGATTTTTCAAACCTGATTGTAGCACTAGGAGCAGTACATCAATGTCTGCCCTAATAACATGCTGACAATACAGCAGCTGTTTGTAATCGTGTTTACTCTCCAACCCGCAAAAACACCTTATGTGGTGCCCTATTACACGTATTCCTGTGATATCATTATAGTCAGTTTTGCCCCATTCACAGCAGGAAATGTGTGTCATTCTGTTATAGGCATGACAAGAGTGAGCGGAAGGGAAGCCCAGAAGGACCTTCTGACAAAGAGCTGAAGAAGAAAGAAAAACAACGTCTGGAGAAAGAGAAGAAGGAACAGAAGGAACGGGAGAAGAAGGAAAACGAAATGAAAAAGAAGTTTAAAGTAAAGCTCTGACATGAGATTTAATTATGGAAAGTCATGAGCTGTGGTGTAATGTATTGGTTGTTGTCGTTGTTGCTGCCTTCGAAGAGAAGGAAGTGTTCTCATTGGCTTACCAATAGGCGGTGGTGGACTCTGTGGCCAAGAAAACCTGTAGGAATACATTCCTCCTCCACAACCAGTGTTAAGCAGTTCACCATGAAAGCTCATACTAACACTGATCAAATATTAAATAAATGCCTCATTCTGAAAAAAAAGCTCCACCCACAGTTATTGGTGATGTCTAACACGTGTGCGATACTGTATGTACACTCTGACTTGTGAGCCAAGGTGGCCAGCCTGTCATGGGCTAAAGGTTTTTAATGCTGTATTTTAACTCTTACATATCCTTATGCTGGTTTAATATAATACAGTGATTGCATTGACAAAATAAGTAAATTTCATTTCTTTTTACCTTTCCCCTTGGATTAGACCTTGTTCCTTTATACAAATGTAGTGTGCATTTCTGTACACATCTTTTGAAAATGTTGTATTGCAGCAGTGTGAGGTGCAGGTGCCCTTATGATTTTGTGATAAAATTGTGTTTCTACTTGGCATCATCAGATCACTGGACAGGAGGAAGCCATGTATCAGGCCGAAGTTATTGCAGCAAGCAAGGGCCGTAAAAATGGCCTTCCTGTGAAGATCGGTGAGACTGTCAGCATTATCCGTACCACCAACTGCCCTAAAGGGATGTGGCTGGCCAAGGACAGCAACAACAAGTGTGAGTCACTTACTGTGTTAGTCACCACATAGCTGACAGCAGAACTGACCCAGTGGCGAGAATGATAAAAGTGGGAGGTAGTTGAGGGCTGAGCTCTCCTGCACAAGGCCACATTTCCCATGTGGACCTGACCACGAGTGTCTGTTGACCCACAGATGGTTACATCCCAGTGAAAAATGTTGAGCTGGACGTTAAGGAGATGGTTGAGCTGGGGAAGAAGGCTACACAGGCTAAGGGTCACACTACCGTGGATGGAGAAGCCATCAGCAACAGCAGCAGGTATCCTTGCTGTTTTCTGTGGTTCGAGGCTCCCACTCCATACAGTCTCTTTTTGATGTTGGAGTACTTTGAAAACTGTGAATCTTGCACAGAATTAGTTTTTCATCACCCATCGAGTGGCAATGGTTGCAGTCAAGTGGCACTCTTATTTTTCAGAAACTCCAACCATAAACCCTTGTCCACTGGCAGCTGTGAGTAGTCCATGCTTCACTTACAAAAACTCAAAAGTTTTAGTTTGAGTTTTCAGGTTGAACATTTCAGGGGAGTATGGGCTGTCTGAATGTGCTCAGGTCTATGTTATCAATTTGTTATGTGCCGCAGTTTCAGACGAGAGTGAGGAATGGACAGGAGATGAAGAGGAGCCCATGTCTCCCACTGAGAACAGGTGAGTCCACTGCTGATTTTCCAGCAGAGGCCTGCTGTAGTTGTATCAGTTGAGGTACTTACCCTGAATTGTGCCAACAGAATTGCCCTGCTGTATAAATGAGTACATCTTTAAGATACTTTGGATAAAGCAGTAGTTAATCAGTGGGAAAGGATTTTGCAATAATGCCGACATTGGATTAGTAGTGCTAGCTTATCTAAAATCATGGAAAGAGACAAGACGAGTTCTCAGTTTTTCACAAGTAAGGCTGCGAAGTACTTCAGAAGCTCCTGTCTGCTTTTCTTTGTTGTTTATGCTACTATGGTTGATTTTGCTTTGCAGAGAAAACGTTTTTGATGAGCCCAAGATGCGTGAGTATGACTTTTCTGTATGTCTGATGCTTGTTAAATATTAGATAAGATGTAATTTTATAATTCATAAAATGAAAATGCACAACAAAACGACATCACTTTCTGCCAGAAATTTTAAGAAATTACAGAACACTGACTGTGAAATACTTTTTCGCCTCCAACTGTTATTGTAAATGAGCTATGTATTTCATCAGAGACAGTCAAATCTCAAAGTGTTCCAGCAGATAAATATTACAGTTTTATACTTTATACAGTAATTCTGATTAAATTGGATGCAAACAGGTCTGTTTTTTTTTCTTTACATATAAGTAATACTTAGCATATCTGAAAATGGAATCTGGCTTGCATAAACTATGCCAGTAAGTCACCTTGAGTAAAGGCACTAGCTAAAGAAACAAACAAATAAATAATCTTAAATCTGGTTAACTGAAAATTTATTGTGCTTTGTAATTTTGATAAATCCAGTCATTGACACTAAATGCAAAAAGAAAACAGGTTTGATATCTCAGGTAGAGAGTCATTCTTTAAGCTTAGCCTGTTCAGTAATGTACGTGTTCCATGTTTCTGCTGTAACAGGGAGCCCGGCGAAGGTGGGAGGGCGCCAGCAGGACGGCACTACAAACAACAGCAGTACGCAGTGAGTGAAACCTCCGCAGAAACAGCCAGCAGCAGTAACTCTCGTGCCTGCAATTTAGGGGCACAGTTGTTCCTTGATTACCCTTAGAGATGAGTTCACATATAAGCAAAATGGCACATAAAAATATATGGTATCTCTGGTAATGAACTGTTTTCTTTACAAAACTTCCAGAACTTCAGAAAGCACTGGAAGAGATGTAAGAGGGGTTCAGTTAATGTTTTAAAAAATCAAATCATGAAAAGAATTAAAGTGCTAAGTTTTTTAGTTAAAGTCTATGGTTAGGGACTCCTGTTGAAATAAATGAGAAGATAAATCTTTCCGTTATATTCAGCCTTTTGTGAATTAACTGTGTATTTAATGTTTTTGCCAAAGAGCGGGACATGAGGCAGTTCGGAAACTGGAAACTTTCTTCAATCACCAGGATGTGAACAGTGGCATTATAGAAAATGTTGCCAATGTTACTAAAATAAAGTAAGTTTTTTTTTTTCTTTTTGATATATGAATTTATCTGTGGCAATAAGATCATAACAGGTTTTTTTTTCCCTTCACATCACCCCATGAAGACCTGAAGAACCAAGTAAGTTGAAATCTTATATTTACATTTAGCTGATGCTTACAATGTTTAAGCTACCTACAACTATTTATTCATTTACATAGTTGAGTAATTTCTTTTTACTGGAGCAATGTTAAGGTAAGTACCTTCCTCCATGGTTTTCACAGCAGTAGGTGAGAATCAAACCTGTGACCCTCAGATCCAGAAAACACTACCAGGTGTCCCCATTTAATCTTATACTTCATCCTCGGGCAGCATCAGTGTATCTGGCTGAACGTTTGATTCTTATTTGGTTTAATACATAACACAGACACATATACATATACTGTATAAGTGAACAAACAACTGGCACCTACTTTGTGATGTTATACCAACAATAAATGTCTTAACATTGTAAAGACACACACGCACACACACTGTCTGCAGTTATTTCCCACTGTTTTGCTGGAATTGTTCAACTGATGTAAACTAATTAAAGTAGCATAATCATGTTTGGTGAATTTAAAGGACAAAGTGAAAAAATGTTAATGTTTAACCACAGGTGTTAAACATTCTAAAGAGGAAGCAACCTCCCTGTAAGTATTTTATTTCTATGTAGAGATGTATGTAGCACACCACTCCTTCTTATATATTTTTCTAATTGTTTGCATTTTACTGGTGTGACTTGTCATGTATTACTTCCCTTTGTGCTCCCTGGCTGTAATTGCTTCTTTAAGCAGAGAGCAGGAAGGAGATTCAGAGCTGCTGGACATGATGATCCTACCGCCTCCGGAACTCTACGCAGACAGGTATAGGGCTGCTCGCCTCTCTCCTCCAGAGCTCTGTCCTGAGACACGCTGAACTGGCTGCTGTCCTACATTATACATACAGTACTTTCCTCCTTTGCGCCGAACCACACAGCATCCTTCCGAACTGCAGCTGTAGCTGGAGATCAATCCGGAAACAGAACCCGCCAACCCTCCAGTCATCCCCACAAGGGAACAGTAGACCATTGTGGGGCAGCTCAAAGATACAAAATTCACAGAGAATAAACTTTTAAATTAAGATAAGGTGCATGAATTTGGGAGTCATGGAGTGGTCCCCGTTGACAGCACATAGTAAGATATGAAGTCCACTAATAACATCATTCCAGTGTCACTCTGAATGGTGTAATCAGTGAATAGCTCAGACGAACCCGTACTGTGGGGCTTTATAGTAAACTTGTAAGGTACCCTATCGATAAGACTTTTTTCAACAGTAGCTCCTGTTTTTATCAACAGACTTGTTTCTTGTCCTGTAAAGACTGTCTTTCAAAGCCTGTGAGATACTTTGTTTTAATCTCATTTAAAAAATTGCCTTTTTTTTGTCTTACAGTTAATGTGGGAAGAACTTTGTGGAATGAAGACAGATTGAAATCCATCTTCTTCACAGCTGTTGTTATGTTATGGACTGTTAAGGTGGAGGAACATTTAACTCAACACATGAGTGGAAATGTATTTCATCAGGTTAGGAGAACAATACTCCATTGTATCACTGACGAAGAACATCACAACTTTTTTCTGCTAGTCTACTTTTATGTTCGGATGACATGGCAATGAGAGTGGAGGAATTTTGTTTTAATGAGATGCAGCAACAGACTGTACAGGTAGAACAGCTTTTGCCAATCATGAGATTCACTGAGGCATGGGAAGCAAACAAAGTTTCTCTGACTGCATGAATCTGCTCGTGACAGAATTCAAAACACACGCTGAGTGCAGAACTCCATGACAGTGAATATCAAATAAATACAGACTGGAAAACTAAATTTTTCTCCACTTCACTTTTAGGACATTTTCACCGCAAACTCCCTTTTTCTTCTGATATAGACCATTCCATTCTTTGCAAGACATGGAATTCTGTTTGTAGCAACAGAAGAATCTTTGTGTCTATATGATTTTGCCAATGCAGTGAACTAATTGTTCTATTAATTTAGTGAGAAAGATTTTTTTTCTAGTTATATTGAACATGTAAATCATAAAACAAGTATTTATAAAAGTATTAATAATGAAGGTGAAACAAGCATATGGTGACATATTGCACTATTTTTCATCATCGACCTAAAATCAACAGGACCATGTTTTTGTGTCATTGGTCAAAAATAGTAAATGTATTTGTTTTCTTAAAATACTTGCTAATTGAATGTGAAATAAAAAGACCTGTCATTGATTTTGGAACTTCCTGCATGCTCTTTCGAACATCCCATCAGGTAACGAACAGATATGAGCAAGCCTGGCGTCAACTAGTAATGAAAACTAATGGGAGATTTGTAACCCAACAAAAAACTTATCTGGGCCTAATCTTAAAAGCACCAAGGTTTGTTGTGGTGAAAAGGGTGCATTTGACTTCACTCAGAAAACAAAAGAATTATGAATGTGAATGTAGCAACAACATTACACAGTTAAACTGTTCTCACAATGATCATTTAATAAAGTGCAAATCAGAACAGCAAGACCATGCAGTGCGTAATTGAAATCCAAACTCAAAAAAGACAAAAGACTCATTTACAACAGAACTCAAAACAGAAAAAAAAAAAACATTTGTAAAAGATCCTCTTTCATTTAAAAAAAAAAAAAAAAAAAAGCAGGATAAATTATTTCTTGAATCTGAATGCAACGCACCAGAGACAGAGGCAAAGCCTTCTGCAGACAGCTGCACACATGATGGAAATGTGGGAGTGAAGCTCGAGCTACAGCCGCTCCAGCCAGCGTTGCGAGAGGCCCGTGTGGCCTTCCTGTGACACGCCGCCAGCCATTTCGGGAACATGTGCATTCTCATCACAGACGGTTAATGAAGCGTCGAAGAACACCAAGCGAAACACCCAAGAAGTGCCACAACAAAAGTGCCACAGGCGTAGCGATGTGCTCTTCAAGTACCAGGTTTTACTGTAGCTTCCGCTAATACTGGCGATGAAAACACAGTGTTTCTCAGCAAATATGTAGCTCAGTTTTGCATTAAGATGTCCGCCCGAAATAGCATTTTTATCGGTGTTGGTGACAGTTACGTGGTGTTGAGTCATCGTTCAGTGTAAGTGCAGTTTTTGAGCAGCAGAGGGCAGAGTTGGAGCTGAAGCCCCCCCATGGAAGCGTTCTCCAAACCCATATGTGCAGAGATATTGCATAAGCATTGGACAGTAGTGCAAAGAATCACTAACTCCACACACACACACACACACACACACACACACACACACACACACACACACACACACACACACACACGGGTACTGTTGCCTGACTACATATAATACAATATACATTACACTGGAGCTGAATACACCGTATCAAATCTCAGTATGATTATCAGCGCACAACAAAAAAGCAAATACACCTGGGGCTTTTCTTGTAACACACTGTGAGAGATGGACAGAGACACGTTGACCGTAACTGCCAAGGCAAGGCCGTGAGGAGGCCACGAGATTCAAGTCACATGGACAGGATTTTACAGCACACTTCAGCAACTGCTAAAGTTCCAGACTTTTTACATTCTTTTTTAAAGGACAAAAGCATCACTTCAGCTTAGTCACTATACAAATCAGCAGGGTTTTAGAAAAAAGAAAAAAGGAAAAAAAAAAAAAAAAAAAAAAAACACAGTAACACGCAACTTCATGCATTCAAGAGAAGTATCCCCCACTTTATACAGTACTTGGAAGGGTGGCAGAAATGTACAGGAAGACTTGTGCGGCAAACCACCAAGGAAATGGATTAAAGAACTGGCCTCTTTTACTACTGGTTGAGTCATCTCCTTCAAGAGACAAGCGATAAAGTGAAATTATTGGGTGGAGACCAACTACTGGTCCTGTTCTTGAAATGTCCTGACAGTATTATGATTAATTTTTGCGCTTAGGCTCATGTTTCCTGGCAATTAGCCAGCTTGTCGATAACGTCGCCGAGTCCTGGAAATCTTCTTCCAGCTCAACGTTCCGTCACTAGTTTCTCGACAAGTAGTTCCCACCGTGACAACCTCACCCGGACATATCCTCTTATTTCCAGTCCTAGATGTAATCTGAATTGTCCGTGCAGATGTTGGCGCAAAACCGCACTCTGCTTAAAAATGTTTTCCCGACTTACACCCTCCCGCCTTGTGATCGCAATCAATTCACAGTAAGTTCTGAGAAGTGAGGTTACATAAAATATATTGCACTAATAAACAGATCTATCGTAACACGAATGTGCCTGACGGTAATATTCTCATAAAAAAGATGTATGCTATAAGGCAACTGGAGAAAGGTTTCAGTGTTCTAAGTGGTTCTCTTTGGCTTTTACTTTTTTAACGATCAGCTAACATGCACCATATCAAACCGTAACTTCTGGGAAACAGCAAACAGGTTTTTACCGCTCTTGGACATGGCAAAAAATTGCTGTAATTTAATAGAAATAATTTACAGCAGGAGCACGGAGGTACCTGCTTTCAACTATGAAAATTTAGAAAAATCTTAAGCTGTTCAACTGCCCATCGGTTTCATTTCTGTTCACATTGTTTAACTAATTGAAGAAGTTGAGTTTCAGGGCAAAATATTTAACTGTCACACAACGAAGCTGCTGCTTAGTTTTCGTCGAACTGAACGCCTCCGTAGGATCCCCAGCGTTGAGTCCTGTCTTCCCCTGCCGCACTGACCCCAACTACAGCGTCATGAGAGAGGAAGGCGACTGACCCTAAACTAATCCAACAAAGACCTTTCCACATACTGAGCGCTCCACAGGTGTGACAAACACTTTGCTATTTATCAGAACTTGTCGAAATAACCCAACGGGCCTATTTTGTTAGTTGGTCAATCATCAGCGTCGGGAAAAAAACCATTTCGTAGACACAAGGGTCCCAGGGACTCTGTTAGGCAAATACGTGACAAATGGAAACCGGACTGGTGTAACATCTATAAAGGTACCAGCTTTATAACCATGTCCTGGTCAGGACCTACCATCCAAAACACCTTCAAGAGGGCCGACTTCTGAAAAGAGTGCCGCATCCTGGGATGCTTGGAAGCAGCCTGTACTGGCTTTTTGATATCGTGCTCTCCTCACCCAAAACATTACCAGTCTGAAAGCTTACACTTTAGATACCGATTACTGCACTTTATAAGAACCTGAAACCTCAGGACAGTACTTAAATAATGAGTAATGAGGTGCCTATAAAACAAGTAGCAAAAATAAATAAAAATATCTGACCTGTCTAAGTCTCATTTTATGCATACATAAAATCTGTGGTGTGACATTCCAATTATTCAGAAATCAAGTCACTAACAGGCAAAATTAGGTGATACTGCAATATAAATATACATAAGTATATATAAAGCCAGAAATAAAATAGTGAATATATTTCTAGCCTTAGAGGGGATTATGCCCATGCATTGCTATAGATGGCATTCAGCAAAAGGGGGTCATAAATTGGAGTTACAGCCCATGGATTTCCCACTAGTGTGACACGTTGTGTCCCTGCTGCCGAAACCTCCCACGCTAGCAGCAGGTGGTGCCCAAGGTTCTGGTTGGGCAGCCTCAGCGTGCCAGTGTGGTGATGAGGCTGGCACACATCTCAAAGAAGTCCATGGTGTGGCTGCCCTGACGCGGTGCCAGCATTGGCATGCTGCCCGTCAGGGACCCCGGCAGGGAGCTGCTCAGAAGGGGAACCTCCACGGCGGCCGTGGAAGCAGAGTCGATGCTGAGCCGGGGCCGGTGGAGCCCCGCCGCAGAGCCAGAGCGCTGGGGTGTGGAGGAGCCCGACTTCTGCTCCGTGACTTCGTCTGCGGGTCCCCATGCCAGAAGAAGAAGGGTCTTTTAATCGTAAGCTGCGGCGCTGTAGCAACACTAGACCTACGGTACATTTACACTGGTGTTTCCACAGAGTTTCCCGATGGCGAACCAGCGGCCCCGCCACGGCTCTCTGCTGCCTCCAAGCACACGCCGGCTGGGGCCCGACTCATGTCAGCAACGCTTAGGTGCAGCAGTTAAACTGACAGCATGATTCAGAGGCATTTTTGATTTATACTGATCAAGACGGTTTGTCCTTCTTAACGCGGCCCTTTGCAGCTGGGTCGAGCCACGAGTGTAGCTAATGAAGCAAAGGGATGTGATTAAAATGCATGCGCGCATCTGAAAACGCTTGTCCCAAGCAGAGTCGCGGCAAATCGGAGCCTAACCCGGCAACACAGGGCGCAAGGCTGGAGGGGGAGGGACACAACCAGGACAGGACGCCAGTCCATCACAAGGCACCCCATGCAGGACTCAAACCCCAGACCCTCCAGAAAGAAGGACCTGGCCAAACCCACCGCGCCACGCCAGCGGCTGCCGGGGTGTGTCCCTTGCGCCTTGTGTTGCTGGGTTAGGCTCTGGTTTGCCACAACCCTGCTCAGGACAAGCTGTTGTGTGATTAAAATGGACAAAAATAAATTTAAGACAATCACAATATTTACATATACAGGGGTAATTAACTGGAACAATTTACTCACATTACCAGGGTTGATGGTATCATAAGAATGAGTCCATTTCTCTTTACATGAACATTGTTTCAGTAGCTGCTTTCTCCCAAGTGGCTTATACAACTGCGTAATTTTTTTGTACCAGTTGAGGGTAAATACCTTGCTCAACGGGACTACAGCAGGAGGTGTGATTCAAACATGGATCCCTGATGAGCAAGGTGGTAGCTCTAACCACTACGCCACCTGTTGCCGCAGCTTTTCAATTCATTGCATTCATTGTGAAAACAAAAGCTGTTCAAAGCCAAACGCAGAGGAAAACTGAACCCAGCGTAGACCGTACTCTGGAAACCAGATGGAACTTCAGAAGACTAGTTAACAATATGAAAAGACCAGATAACGGGGCAAATCCTTTACACCCCGGTGTGTAATACTCATTTTTGAATGTCCATATAATGAGTGTCTACATAACAGGGAAAGGGAGACAGTGCATCTGATTTTAAAGTGTTTAAGTTCTGCGTGATTCCTAAGAGATATTTTATCACAAATCCTTTTTTATTATTAAAATAATATACATGATATCCAAATAAAGTAACCACAACTGCTGGGATACAGCTAATAACATGGCTTAAAATAAAGTCTGAAATCCTAGTAAGTGGCAAAAAGGCAGATTCAGTGAAAAAGCAAACAGATATAGGCGGCTCACCTTTATTCTTAAGAATTATCTGAAATGGAACCCGTTACTCTCATTCCACTCCATCTCAGCACCTTTTGTGCAGTTCCCCTCTAACCTGAACAAACCGTTGGGAATCTGCTTCTGACCAACTCTGAACTTACCATCAATACTCTTAAAATCCAGCAGGTAGCTGCGGTTGTCCACCTGGTAGAGCTGTAGGCTCATCTTCACAAAGTTTCCTGTTATCGGGTTCTTTCTGCGCACCCTCAGGTGATAGGGGTTCACCACCTGCACAACATTTACATTACATTAATTCATTTAGCAGACACTTTTCTCCAAAGCGACGTACATCTCAGCGAAAATAAAAATTTGTGCATTCCATTAGGAGAAAGAGACATGGCTGCAGACATGTGATTCTTAAGTAAACCCAGTTTGTTACTTTCCACTTGATGCACTGATGTTCATCGCTCGAGTAGGTGCATAAAACGCAGGATGGATGAATCTTGATAACCTCCTATCAATTTTTTTTTAAGAATAAGGTACACAAACAATCACATACAATGCCGGAGTAGTGGGTGCGTAAAGGCATATCTGGGGAAGATCATGAAGTTATGCTGCATGAACATTTACACCATACATGAGCTTGAGAGATTTTGGGCAAAATGGGTCTGGAAAAGGTGCGTTTTCAGACCCTTCTTGAATGTAGACAGAGTTTCAGCAGTTCTGAGTGAGAGGGGAAGGTCATTCCACCACAACGGAGCCAGAACCGAGAACCTCCGCGCTTTACCTTTCGTACGCGGGACCACCAACGCAACACGTGGGCAGAACTGCTTCACAAGCAACCAGTGACACGGAGCTCCTAACAGTGGCGTCAAGGTACAATTTCAGCTGCTTTATTCAGCATCGGTGAACTAAAGGCATCTCTACCTCACTTTTAAAAATCATGATTTCTTTTTTGCAGGCTGAGATGTTGGAGAGAGAGAAAAAAATTCTGAGAAAATCAAAGAGAAGCCAGTCCTTTCATAAGTTCAATTCTTCCTCATTTACTCAGTTTCTGACTTTTCTGATTTAAGAACAGTTATGAGTTTGTGTCGACTGAACTTTACTACTCCGAAGGATCTGAACATTACACGTCAAGATTCAGATTCGCGGGGAGCAACGAAGACAGTAAGGACAATACGGCAGTGAGAGATAGGGGTAAGCATACCTTCCAATCATATTCCAGCTGTCTCATGGCCCGGTAAACCTCAGCCATGATGTCATAGGGTTTGCTCTGGCTGCGGATACCCAGGTGCCACTTGGCCTTCTTCACTGCCAGTGGCTTGGGCTTGGTTGTGTTGAGGGCATCCAGGGGGCAGCGGGCCTTGGGACTGTCCACCAGCAATGGGGGCATACGCTCTGGGTGGGGCTTCACACCAGGAGGCAGGGGCATTCCTTCTTCCATGAAGGAGCCTGTCGGAGGGCTGGAGGCCAGGTAGAACTCACTGGCCTGGTTCATAATGCGACGGTTATCGATGATCAGGTGGTATGCCACGGCCAGCTGGTCCTGGGGGTCGCCACTGTAGAGGCTGCTCATCACCTCTGATTCGGTGCTCTCAAATTTCTCGCACACCTCCCGCACTGCCTCCTCATCAATCACATTGGCATCGTAAGAAGGGTCCTCAGGAAACAGATAGCCAGGCAGGTCCTGCTTGAACCACTCATGCTCCCTTGTGAATGAATACAACCATTAGTAATCATTAGCAATCACTGCAACACCCATTGCTCCCAGCAGTGTGATCTCTGGTAATCATCTGAACTCAGGAGCAACAGGATCCTAACTGAAGACCGAAGAGGCACACCCTGGTGTTGTATCCTTGGGTGAGGTACCTAACTTTAAAGAATCAGCTATACAAACTGGCAACATGGAATCAACACAACACATCACTTTGGATAAAACTGCCTATCCCTGCTAAACTACTGAAACGATATTAATATACAGAATCAACACTATTATTGTTCCTCATGTGTAGAAGTAAGGCCCGAATGGAGAAGTAAGCAATGTAAATGAAGAAAAGCTCCGTAATATAAATAGAGACATTGAATATAGCACAGACATGAACAAAGGGGAACAGCAAGATGGGCAGCAGGGTACCTGATGTCTTTTATTGTAGCTCTCTTTAAAGGGTCAACTTGTAACATGAGCATTAGAAGGCTAGCCACAGAGCGGTTCAGGTACTCCGGGATGTAAAACACCCCTCCTCGAATCTTCTTGAACAAGGTGGGCACGTGTTCGTCGTCGAAGGGCAGGGTCCCACAGAGCAAGGCATACAGGATGACCCCGCAGCTCCAGATGTCGACCTCGGGTCCAGCGTACAGCCTAACGCCACACACCGTACAGTAAATGGCCTACGTAAGTACATATATTATATATCGCACATTTTAAAAGGACAGGATGAAATCTTCCTTACCTGCCGGAAATGACTTCGGGTGCAGCGTAATTGGGAGAGCCGCAGCTTGTTCTCAAGAATTCTCCATCAGACATCATGTTAGATAACCCTAGCAGACAATATATAAAGTAAATAATATAGTAAATATTTCATTATTTCTAGGCAAAAATATCTTGTTTGATATCTGATTACTGGAAGCCTTTCAAGGCCACACTGTGAGATAAAGATATTCATGTATTCAACCTTTATTAGTTTGTCTAACCAATATACCTCAGCTTATGAGGATTTTCTTTTACAAGGGCAGGTTTTGGAGATGAATGCAAGCAACCTATTATAACGGCAGAATTTATCCCCTTAAAATTGTGCCAAAGAATGCAGTTAGTGCACGTTAGTTAAATGACGCATCGGGATCTTAAGCGACAGTGATGTGCATTGAAATGTAGACGTGCCTTTCCTAATTACAAGGAATATTTCACCACACCCCTAAGATTTCTCTTGACAGAAACACAGCAATGCGTCACCGTGTTTCACTGTTGTGTAGACATTTACTATCTCCTATTGCAGGCTTATGAACATGTTTCATTTTAATCTTCTTTGATACAACCTGCCTTTAACATCCATCCAAACAGCTCCTTTGACTGACCTTATCCCCTCAACAAGCTGAGTCAGTTCCAGCACGCCTGGCCCTGTCGCAGTCCAGAAATGGCTCAGCATGTGAACCTATCAGGTAACACTGACCCCCCCCGTGAATCTAAGCCAGGGATGGGGGAAGGGTCGGCACAGTCCTCTGCTTGGCAAATTAGCAGGATCCCTCCGCTCCTGTACATCTCACCCCCCGCCCCTCACCCCTGTCACGCCCAGGGTCTACCGAAGTCGGCGATCTTGGCGTTCATGCTGCCGTCTAGCAGGACGTTCTCAGGTTTCAGGTCACGATGGACAACCATGTGCCTGTGACAGTAATCCACAGCAGAGATGATCTGCTGGAAGAGTCGCCTGGCCTCGGGGTCATCCACCTGCAACGAGCAGCAGAGCACGCCAACCACAATGCACCACAGCACAGCCCACTCGAATTGCAGAACCATCGCCGTTGCACCGCAGAGTCCCAGCGCCAGCTTTAGGATCTGGCCTGGAGACGTCCCTCTCCTACTTCCCCTTCCTCACGCACACAGCAACCAATTCTGCCGGATTCGCCGAGTTCAGAGATGTAGAATTTAGAAGAAGAGACAAATCCGAGTTGTAAAACAACCCACGTATGACACCTGAACTAATGAACTGTCTACAGCCTTTCCACCTCGGTGGATATCCACCATGTAGTCAATTATAAAGGAGGACTTGGAACCTCCTGAGGCTGCTCTTGCTCCATCAGATTCCCGGCAGAGCACAGCCTGAGGCTGACTGGCATGAGGCAGAGAGGCTCGGATTGCATTCCTTTCCCTACACGCCCTACGGAAGCCTTCAAGATTTATGAAACACAGGACAAAACCTACTGAACATCGCAAACTAATATGTACACGATATTACTGCATTCCATATTTACAGACTAAAACATTTTTATCCTGGCTTTGCAAAGACAACTTTTGAACCGTCCATTTTGATGAGTACAGTGCTGCGCTGTAACAAGACTCACCTCTGCACAAGAAACGGGTCGGCGTTAGGAACAAAGTACTTCATTCTGCGCTCATCAAAAGACAAGAAGAGGTTCACTTGACTGAAGGTAAGCAAGGTCTAATTCTTACCCTTCCATGCTTACAGATATAGTCAAAGAGCTCCCCTCCAGACACATACTCCATCACCATGAAGAAATCTGTCGGTGTGCTGATCACCTGGTACCTGAAACAAACACTTGGCTTCAGCAGGAGAAGACCACAATTACTGCAATCTGCTTTATAAAATGTTTAGTGAAGCCAGGGAGTAAAAAAAAAAAACTGCTTATTAGATGTGTGTTTAGGTGTTGCTGCACTTTTCACAGTGATTTAAATAGATGTATAGCTGCAGCAATGCCTTGGAACATAACATGCACACTTAAGCAAGATACTTTACAGTAGTGGTAACTTTCTTGCATTAGGTTGCATTATTGTCTTTTTATCATTTTCAAACAAATAACTAAGCTATAGCATACACAATTCTGATTAAATACAAATAGCAGACAATACAGTAATAACTAAAGAAATTTTAATATTATATTTTTCTACATTAAATAAAATTAATAAAATTACATTTTTTAAATTAACAATATTTAATATTACAATAAAGGAATCAAATACTATTATTGTGGCACACAGCACCGGGAGATTGGTTGGGACATAGAGGGACGCGGAGGCAGCGTTCACGACGAACGATTTATTCAAACACCGGCACAAGGGAAATGATACTCAGTCCGAGGACCTCCTTCTCTCCAGGACCTGTCTCTTACAGCCAACCCTCCCAGGCTCCCTCCAAAACACTGGCAGCCACAGTCAACCCACCATTTCCCCCTGAAGTGCCTCCAGTGATTACAGACATTATTTACAGATTTCCCAGAATGCAACTATTTACACAAAACCAGTAACGCGGGTCGTTACATTATATTTTTTCCTAGTATTTCAGCAAATTGTTGCTATGTACATAAAATGCAGAGTTCCTTAAGTACTTCATGTTCAAGCTTTAGAGCATCAGAACATCCGTAACCTTGAAAGGCATCCAGCTGATGGGTGCTCGGGATTTTGGAGTTCTGAAATGTTCAGAAATTGCTTCTGTGTCACGAGGAGTGAAAGTGCCAAAAGTTGGTACCGTGAAAGCATGGTGCATCGACTGTGAGGCTCAACAGACAAGAAGCGCAATGCTGAATTGCGGCCGCTGGTCACTTCAGAGGAGTGGAATGCTGGGAGGTGGTCACTGAACCAAAAGCACAGTAAGGGTGCAAAAAGCACAGGACAGCTGGCTCTCCATGATGGAATAACCATGTTTTGCACTTAGTTTTTTCAGGGATGGGCAGTAGTATAGGAGCACTGGAGTCTTGCATCCTTTTTGTCTAAACTGTGATTTTCTATTCAGGGAAATCGTAAATTTGTCTCGTGTGAAAACCAAAAACATGAACGGGAAAATGTCCCACTCAAAGAGCGAGGTGCAAGACTATCTTTAACCGTCACCTGGCATTCCGCCTACACACTGTGGTTGTGTCCATTTTGGCTGCAATCGCTTGTTATGAATTCATTTTTAACACTGTACACAAGCGATGCAGTGAACATTCCGGAAGGTGTTTTTCCCTCCAATGTGTACTGCTCAGCTTTGAGCGTGTCCAGGAGGAAGGGCGAGGCCTCGCTATGGAAAAATGTGGTACTCGGGCCAGTCCTGAGGATGTGCTCCCCCCCCCCCCCCCCCCCAGGGGTCTGTAATCTTGCCCTCCACTCTCATCGATTCTGACACATTATGTATTAGAGGTTCCCGCTGCTAGTAACACTTCAGTGGAGCGTCAAGATCGCCGCTTTCTCCAGATTGCACTGGATATTTGGTTAGATCCAATAGAAAATGTTGAGGCACTTCATGGGAGAGATAAAAGGCTTTTTTAGGATCCCTCCCTAAGGGCTGTATACTGCACTGACGGCAACAGTGAGTGCGTTAGATAGCGGATATCTACCAGGGTTCATAACGACCCATGTCTTCTCACTCCTAAAAATAACACCACACGCACCGGTATTATCCCCACAGGAGCAGGAAGAAAATACCGGAAGCCTTCCAAAGAGATTCACCGAGGGAGGAATTACTCGTGCTTCGATCGCCTTACCTGGAAGTGCGAATCGGTTTTTTTGACGAACGAAGCACAGGGAGGAAGAAAGACCTTTCGGATGAAAACTGCTGTATTTGTTAGAGGCGCATAATGATATTATAGCGCATAGCTATGTGCTGTATTTTGACACGTTTCGGTGACGCCGCGAAGCCTTTACTGGAGCGGATTATGGAAACTACCTGCCTGCGCAACTAAACATCCCAACATGCTTTCTTTCAGGTTTAGTAAGAACTTGTTTGGACTTGGAATATTGCTCTTTTTTCAAACAATGTAATGGTGTAACTTTCTTTGTCCTTTTGTTCTTAAAACATGACGGGAGAAGCATATGTTCAACCCTACTAGTTGCATTTTAGACAGTTACACTGCAAGTTACCTGTACATCTCATTGATGGATTGATTGACTGATTGATTGATTGATTGACTGATTGACTGATTGAAATTCAAATATTGTCCTTTTACTCAGTGTGGTTCTCATTCTTCCTTCCCAATAATTCACTTCTTCCTGTGATTTTATAACAGATCAAATGTGAAACACCCTTCTTATTTTGGGTAGAACCACACACTCACACCCACACATTCATGGACGGGTGCAGAATGGAAATACTCACAGCTTGATAATGTGAGGATGACGAAACAGCTTGAGGTTCTGGATCTCCCGCTTGATCTTGCCCACGACATCGAGGCTGCGGATCTTCTGCCGGTTCAGGATCTTCACTGCGACCTTGTGTCCTGTGAGCTGGTGCTCCCCAACTGTCAATAAAGGAATTATCCTCAGCTCACTTCAGTGTATAACTGAATGTAAGTACCTGCACTCACTGAAGGGGGATGACCAGAGCTGGGTGGAGTACAGGTCTCAAAAAGAGTTCTCCAGTACTCCAAGATACTGTTTCTTTCAAAAAAAGGAAAAAACAGTCAAGTTGAGTAAATCAGCGCATAAAACTGCTTAGTTACTAAACCTGATTTGAATCAAATTAAGTTTTTCAGTGTTCTGAAGGGTCACTGATTTTAACAGCTTCAGCAGTGTTAACCATGGAAAAATATATCTAGATATTTTTTAATAAGGGGCAACATTTTATATTGTCAAACATAAAGACCAATCAAATAAATGAAATAGACCAGGGTTTGCAAGATATTATCATTAACTATTTTACTCAGACTAAAACGAATTCACCTGAAACACATTTTTGGATTGTTGGAGGTGACTGGAGCACCCGGAAGAACATGCAAACTCCACATACTTACACATGGATTCAAACCCACGTCCAAACCTACAGCCCAGACTTGTCACTATGTTATCCTTAATATGTAAGTACTACATATTCCATGAAGATTGAACTTGGTGGGCATATTCTATTTCTACAGGAATTGGGACTATAAAGAAATGACAGTAAGCCTGGCCAAATACAACTCCTTTATCAACTTATTTATTTTTTTATTGTTACCAC
Source organism: Scleropages formosus (assembly GCF_900964775.1). Lineage (NCBI taxonomy): Eukaryota > Metazoa > Chordata > Actinopteri > Osteoglossiformes > Osteoglossidae > Scleropages > Scleropages formosus. The sequence goes on along the minus strand of NC_041814.1, from coordinate 12,582,364 downwards.
TACAGACATACTGTACATGTCAACCGGCAAAATTTCCTGTTCAGTCATTCTTACGGTGATACTACTGTTATTAATCTTTAAGCAACATTTACATTACATTTATTCCTTTAGAACAGTTTTTTTTTTTTTTTTTCCCCAAAGCAATGTATATCTCAGAAAAAAACACAATGAGTGCGTGACGTCAACGGAAGGAGAGACTTGCTACCAGTATGTTAGCAATTCTGACTGAATTTCCAAATCTTTTGTAACAAACACAACAGAAATACAACTGTTGAATTCATGCTATAGCCAATACTGATAATCCACACAATAATTCTACTGAAAAACAGTGGCTGTGTCCTTAATGTCTGCTTCACTTTACTCCTGGCTGGCTTAAATACACCCAGAAGGACGTTTTCAATCACATTCTTCAGCATCATCAAGCGGAAAAGAACCTTTTCGCACATATAAATACCGTTTTCCTCTGAACTCCCTTCAATCATTTCTTGTCCTGACCTATTTGCATAGCGGAGACTTGATCAAGGCAACCTATATGAATTATGGATTTCCATTTGGCAAAACAAAAAAAATACAAAAGCCTAAATATACTTTAAATCCAGGACCATTCGTTTGGCACCGTCCTACGCTGCAGTATTTGCGGGCAGTGATTATAACAGCTGCAACCAGTGTGCAGTGTTTAGGTCATAAGATATTCTGCTGTGCAAAAAATACCATATGTAACACATGTCAATTTTTTTTGTAATATTCTATAACATATATTTTTTATATATATATATATATATATATATATATAGAGAGAGAGAGAGAGAGAGAAAGAAAGAATATATAAGGTATTCTTCGCAATTCCTTGAAGACAGTTTTGCATGTTTTTAAAAGATGGAAGATCAGTGGAGCGTGGGGTAACTGTCCAGTCCATGGAGTACTTAACAAAAGATTCATGGTTCTCTGGTGCAACAGGGTAGCAAAGTGCTCTTGTACCATTTAGGGTGATGAACGGTCTCAGCTCGCTTCTGTAAAATCATCCTGTACGGAAGGGTGACTTGAGTGCCGTGTACTATTTAAGTATCAACAGCTCTCCTGAAATTCCGCAGTGAAATTAGTTCTTAGCTTCCATTTACAACACAAATTATTGCACTAGATTTTCTAGATAACAAAGAGTTATGAAAATCAACACAATCAACATCATATGCACAGCTTTCCATCTCTTGATGAACAGAAGATGAGGTCCCACCTTTAATTCCATGTGCATGGCAACGTTGGAAGGAAGTAAATCTAACATCCACACATGTAATGACCAGCACATACTGTGCCAAAAAAAGTAAATACCCCCATGCAAGGTGTGTGCATGCATGTCCAACCTATTTGCATGTATATATATTTGATCTTCATATCAACAGTACTAACAGATAAAGCTTTTGTAATTTTTTAAAAGGTAACTATGGAAATTATTCTTTGCAATAATTTATTCAAAAAAGTCAAATTCAATTGTGTGCTATGGAAAAAATAAGTACACAGTCTAGCTTCAATAACTTGATGTTGGCAGAAATAACTTTTTGTAAATGTTCATTGTAACTGTCTGTCAGTCTCCTACATGCAACTTGGAGAAATCCTGCCTACTCCTCCTTCGACTGTGTGATGTTTGAGGGGCTTCATGCATGTACTGCCTGCTCCAAGTCCCCCAGCATTTCTATGGGTTATGACCTGGGGCTTTGACTTGGCAATTTCACAAGCCTCCATTTCTTCTTTTTGAGCCATTCTTCTGTGAGTTTGCTGAAGTATTTTGGGTCACTGTCTTGTTGCAGCATGCATTTATGGTCCAGCCTCAGCTTTTTCACAGATGGCTTGAAATTCTCCTGAAGTGCTCTTTGGTACAAAATGGAATTTATGGTTGAGTCTATGATGGCAAGCAGGCCAAGCCTTCAAGCAGAGAAGTGGCCCCAAATCACAATGCTTTGTTGTTTTCAGTTTAAAGTATAGTTTACAGTTTTTGATTTCTGCCAAAAATGACATTGTTTGGTAGAAACCAAAAGCATCTGGCATTTTGGCCAAGCAACTCTACCTTTGTCTCATCTGTCCAGAGCACATTGTTCCAGTAGTCCTGATCTTCACTTACTGGAAATTGTGCTGTCTGGCAAACTTCAGTCATGCATCTCTATTTTTTTGAGACCTCGCATGTAGGCCAAAGTTGTACAGTCTCTTTCGGACGGCTGACTTTGACATTTACTGAGGCAAGACTGGCCAGTAAATCCTTTGATATTTTCCTCAAGTCCTCAGAGACTTCCTGCAACATCTTTCAGTCAGCTCTTGGGCTAAATCTGGTGGGATGACCTGGCCTGGATAGACTGGCAGTGGATTGAAATTTTCTCCATTGGTAGATGACCTTTTGGCCAATGCATCGATTGACTATAAATTGCTTAGCAAATAGCTTTAAAACCATTCTGAGACTCATATGTATCAACAATCTTTCTGCTGAACTCCTCAGAAAGCTCTTTTCATTCTGGCATAATGTAGCCACACGCCTGAACTGCTAAGACCTCAACAGACAGATTTCTATGTAAGGCAGTGCCATCGAAGTTACTCTCTAAAGATGTTCCAATCATTTCCACCTGTTTTGGTGCACCTGATTCAAATTTTAGGCATTTGATAAACATAGAGATATGCCAACTTTTTGCACACATGGAAAATGCATTTCGTTTTACTTAAATGGTACAAATTAGTGCAAAATGTAATTTTCAATATTATTTCTTAAAATTAAAAAAGTTTAAAACATTTTAACCATTAGTACTGCTGAACTATCAACCTCACTTTGCTGTGCAGATTTGCAGTTATGGAGAATGAAACCTGCTATTAAAGTGACTGCATTCCAGCCATCCTTGAAAAGAGGATATTGCATATAAATCACAAACAATAAGAGGTTTGCCAATACTAACAGTTTAAGTCCTCAACACACTGAATTTACAAACAGTCCATTAGATTTTATTGGAAAAACACAATCTAATGAATATACACATACACACACACACATTGTCTGAACTGCTTGTCCCATACGGGGTCACTGGGAGCCAGAGCCTAACCCGGCAACTCAGGGCGTAAGACTAGAGGGGGAGGGGACACACCCAGGACGGGACGCCAGTCCATCGCAAGGCACCCCAAGCGGGACTTGAACCCCAGACCCACCAGAGAGCAGGACCCGGTCCAACCCACTGTGCCCCCACTGAATATACAGAAAATAAAAAATATATAACATATATTTATATACACAAAATATGAAGCATATTTTTTCCAAGAACAAAATAGCCGGATCCTTATGGGACTTTAACCTGACCACTGGCAACCATAACCTGACTTCTAATGTACCACCTGAGTTGTTTATCAAAACAAACATAGAATGAAATATCTTGAACTGATATCATGTTGTTCATAATAATGTCATGTGTATATGTCAAAAAAAAAAAGCAACTGATGTCAATAAGCCATTTTAACTTCAAATTATATGTGTTCTTATGAATGGGGGGGCTATCATGTAAATATAAAGAGTAAGGTAATTTGTATAAAACTTAAAGTAAACTTTTTCTTTAAATTCAATATTAGTATTGCCTTCGTTACCAAAAGCTTGATGTTAACTAATATCTTCAGCATGATGGAATAAGAGTTTTAAACTGCAGGTATTGAACGGATAGCGGTTAGAGCGCTGTCCCGCACAGCACGCAATAAAGTGACAATAAGTGACAATAAAGTGACAACTGTACGTCACGTGGCTATGACGTGTAAAGACGCGTAACTTTCACGAGAATACGAAATAACTAAGTAACTGTCCTTTTTATTTATACACATTTGTCCTCCAAGCGGTTTGGTCGCGGAGCGAGGTAACGGGACATGGTTAAAAAAAATACACGAATGGAAAACTTAACAGAATGGCCAACACCATCACCCAATAATTCACCTTAGAGCAGTAAAATTAAAAACTAAAACACATCTCATTATAAAGATTCCAATTAAGCGCGCAGAGTGGAATACACAGCAAAATGCAACACGATATATAATAAAATAGTCTATGTGGACTGGAACTGTGCGCTACTCTGCTGGGGGAGCTGAACAGAAAAAAAAATTATGATAATCACGATAATAATAGTAATAAAGCGACAGTTGTGTCAGTCCAGCCGTAACGATGGCAACGCGATGACAAACCGAACCACCGATGTCGCAGCAGGACTCACTCATCGGAAAAGGAGCCTATCGCCAATAATTGTGTAATATAGTCAGTTTTTACCATTAATAGTGTTGCAAATGATTTTATAATGACATGTTGTTCCGGCACACAGTGTCGACCCGCGGAAAGGCGTTAAACGCGGTACAAGGTCACAGCGAGCGAGCGACGCGCTGCTGCTGGGCCACAGACACGCCGCACTACTGACACGGTAAGCGGACAGCGGGCACCGGGGACAGCTCCGTCGTCGATAAAATCGCATGTTTTTGTTATTGTCTTGTCCACAACAGCTGCTCGTCACGCTTTATTTATAGCTGCAGTAGCTGTCCATTTAGAAAAAAAAATCATTTCATGCGGTCGCACTGGGTTTTTTGCTGTCAGACGCGCTCTTAAATCCAAGATCACGGACTGTTTCACGGAATGCATTTTCAAGAACCGTCATATTAGTGCTGTCATAACTTAAGAAATGATACAATTTCGTGAGGGAAGAGAACGCAGCTCGGCTCCTGTCAGAATTCACGTTTGTAACACTCCCCATTCTCGAACGCGACGTACGCACTCTTCGCTCACCGGCGGCGGCCGAGGCCCAGCACACTACGTCACCTGCGTACACTTTCTACCGGCAAGTTTCACCAGTAACTGGGGAAAACGGGTACATTTACGTGGATCTTTTAGCAGCGTTGGAATAAAATGAGAAAAGAAAAACACTTAACTCTTAACTTTTCCAAAGGTGCCGACTCCGAGCGTGTCTCCGAGGATGTAATGCCCTATTTTAACCCTGCCTTCGTGTTTCTGCTTCTCAGCCATTTTAGCATTTGGGATGCAGCGCTGTGCCTTTACCCAGAGTGCAGAGGGAGGCGGGTCGGACTGGAACGCGAAGCGGGCGCGACGCCGCCGGGATTAGTGCTCGTGCTCATGGCGTGCTGCTGTGTGTGCCGCGAAACAGTGCGCCGCGCGTGCTCTTAGTCTCACGTGCGTACAGTTTCTGAACAGTTCTTTGCTTACGCACTGTAAGGGTTACATCACTTACATTTCCGCGTAAAGTTAAAAACACGGGACTTGTAACCAGTAGGCTACCGGTTCGCTCCCCCAGGCTCTAGCGCCCTTTGAGCAATGTTTTCCCTGAACTGCTGTAAAAATAGCCTGCTGGTAAATGTAAACAGTACACGACTCGTCTAAGCAATCCATTAATAAATTAACATTAAAAAGAGTTCTAATACGAATACTACAGACACACTGCCACAGCATTTCATCGGGGACGGACGAAAATGAGAATGATGCTGTAGCTTCTCTGGAAGGGGATGGCGAAACGCGCAGAAAAGCTGGAGGAAAAGAAGAAAATTTACGATCATGAACCAGGTGGACGCAAGGCTGTCCAGCACTGGGACACAAGTGGAGGACAGAACATTCTAGATTCCCCCTCTCTGTGTGACCGCTGAAGACCTGAACCGCTTTAACATTTAAAACCAACAACATGCTGCCTTTGCCCACTTAAGACCTTCAGTCGAGTCGTTGTCTGAAAGGAGCATTGGACGAAAAACAGCTAAATGGAAAAGCATTTAGCATTTTACACAGCTACCCGAACACGCAAAACACCGAATAGGTAACTTGTCCCGAACAGTAACTGACAGTAATTCACGGTGAGCGTTTCACGTGCTAACTTTGACTGCTTCTTCCTAACCCCTTTCACATTTAAAGTTAATTTTATTCGACAATTTTCTGTCACACCACTTGTGAGAAGAACACAACTAATCCATATTATGAAATGAGTAAAGGAGACGAAGGAAAAGGAGGATTCGAGTCAAGCCATGGGCCTCCCCTTTCCACCCTTCACATGGAAAAAGGGCAGTAAAAAGGGGAAAACGTGCTGTAATGTAAAGTATTGCCCATTCGGTGCAATAACAAAAATGAAATAGTATTAAACTTTGTAATTTTTGCAGCACAACCACTGCGTGTTTCAACGACGATGTGGCTGAGGCGACACTCGCCAACCCCCCCCCCCCCGATGCATGCGTCCACTGCGCATGTCGGGAAACCAGGACTGCAGCAGGTGTGTCGCTTTCGGCACCGAATCTAACGAACTGTTCATGTTTCAGCGCAACAAATTCTTCATCTTCTAAGGACATTTTGATGGCTGAATGAATGTTTGTCCTGCAAATCTTGCCTTCTCTGCGTGCTGTCAAAAGTGTGTGAGTGACACAGGGAGAGTGTGTTCCACTGGATGAGTGACCCAGTGTTGGTAGTGTATCTAGCAGTGTAAGTCACCTTGGTGAACAAGGTGTGTGGGCTGGTAACACCACAGAGTTAATTGGAAATTGCTTTGGACAAAAGTGTCTGCTAAATAAATTAAAAACATACACACACACTGGACGACTCTTTATGACCCCCGCTTTCCAACTTCTTTTCTCAAATGAGGAGTTTAATTTCCATGGCGTTTTAAAATATATTTTTCTCAAAGCTCTTTATTATCTTAACAACAGGATTAGGTCAAAAACAAGTAGTTGGAAATCCATATACTTTCAGATTTTATGGCGTTGCTTATTTATGGGACCCTACTTTGTATTTTATTTGTTTAGCATTTATTTATGGTAATTGCATTTTTATGCTGTAGGTGCACTGAAACAGTGGGAAACAATTGCGGATTTCAAGTTTTGTTTTTTTTTTTTTTTTTTTTTTTTTTTTTTAAACTAAAAGGGGCAATGAAGTTTTGATTTGAGGTAAGATGAACTGAATTGGGATTTTTTTACTTGAGTATTAGGGATGCAGTGTTTTGTAATGGATTGAGCCTCCGCCTTCCCCTCGAAGGACACACGCTGGAATTAAACCTCCTACTCTAGTACTCTTGAGCAAAGTACTTACCCTGAATTGAAACAGTACAAGTTAGGCAGATGTGAAAATTGTTAAATCACAGTGAGTCGTTTAGGAAGGAGGAAAGCGCGAGCCGAATGAAAAAGTGTAAATATATGGAAGTGTAGCGCCCGCTTGTAACACTAGATGGCATCATATACACAATGTTGTCTGCAAGTTTCACCATATTTTACTCTGATTCTGCACGTCCGGTCTGTGTCTTATTTTGAATGCTTTGCTCGAAAAGGTCTGGTTTGAAATCAACCTAAGCCGGTCCTATACATATGAGTTGGTTTGTTTAAATTAGGGAACAGAGACAAAGACTGTTCCTTAGTCGTGTGGTTCATTACTTCGTTTGAGTTTTGATTTATTCCACAATTTTAAGACAGTACGTACAAACGACGTTTAAAAATACACGAAATAACTCAAGACATGACCGCCTTTTTAAAAAAAGTGAAATGCTTCTTGAGTGTTATACGTCGCTTTGGGGGAAAAAAAAAGGTCTCCTAAATTTCCAAAAAAAAAAGCAAAATGAACAAAATGATTCGCTTAACAAAACATAGACTGCCGTTTTTTCTACTCGTGGAACAAAACATGTCATTTTGTGGAATTTAATGTCAATTTCAGCTATTAAACATGTTCTTAATCCTTACCGGGTTAAATAAATCCAAGACAGATATAATGTTGTGCATTTACCGTAACTGTGTGCTTAATAAATGCGTAAAGTAATACGAGTAATTAAAATCTACAGAATTCGTAGACCTGGTTTACTGAACAATAGCGATAGGGAGCTTGTATTTAAATAGCCTACATGTATTACCATTAATATATGTTCTATGTTATTTGTAATAATTATTCCATGTCTTTTGTTTGTGATTACAGTATATTATACTTGACCTTGTTCTCATGTCATGGTCCCGCGCGCGCTGTAATAGGGACGTTACCAAACGCGACCACCGGGGGCAGCAAAGAGTCGCTCTCGGCCACCCCGGTGAGGAGCGTTCATGCCGAATTCATGGAGGCTCAACCTGGAGGAAGGGGCCGAGCTTCTCGGACCGCGGTGGGTTTCTATAAGAGTGACGGGGGGGGGGGACTGGAGACGCATTTCCATAGAGCAGCACCGGCGCAGCAAGCAGCAGCTGCTCTGCCTTTAGGTCAAGTCGCGGAGCAGAGAGCGCAGCTGCCCCCATCCTGAAGCCAAAGGAGAACACACACTTTTTTTTCATAGACCTCCTTCCTCCGAGACTTTACACACACGTTTTCCCACAAACTCTTTCGTTTCATGTCGATCGGCGGGGACGGCGCTCGCGGACAGTGCTTCATCTGAAGACGCCGGCGTCCCGAACGCGGCATGAAGTGACCGAGCCCGCGATCCGATCGATCGCATCCTTCCTTGTGTGCGCGCGCGCCGGTGCGACTGCGAGCCCGCAGCCTAACTAAGTTGCGCTTCCCAAAAGAAAAAAAAAAAAACTTCTCTCACATCGCGTATGCCCAGCGTAGCCGAAGCGGTCACACCGACCGGGGCGACTTTTTAATAATTCTCGTGCTAAAGTGAGCTTTCCCGGGTGTGTCGGGCGCTGGACTGGGCCGAAGGCAGCGGCGGTGCTCAATGCAAAAGTACATGTATGAGAAGGCGATGGCTCCCGAGGCGCGGAACGGCGGCAGCGCGGCGCTCGGCACCCCCGGCGGCGTCCACAGCAACAGGAGGAGGCTGCTCATCTGCCTCGACGTCTTCTGCCTCCTTCTAGGTCAGTGCTCTTCTTTTCTAACAGCAGCAGCAGCAACAGAAAGCAGTTTAACAGAGAAGCGACAGGCGGAGCGGAGCGGCGGGGCCGGAGTACCAGCAGTTGAGTACCGGCGGCTGTGCGAGTGGAAAAAAGTGCTGCTGAACCTTGAGCGCAGAGCGCAGACGCTGGCCGAACCCTCGCCTGGCGCCCTTTAAACACCACAATGAATGAGCAAAATTCTGGAAAGTGCTCATTCCGTTGTGCGATCTCAATATGGGCAAATGCCAGGGGTCGGACTTTTGTTTACCTGTGAATTGAAGCTCAGAACATCTTAGATGCTCAGCGTTGTTGCCCTAGAAGAAGAAGGCAGCGCAGGCAGCTCACGGTTTACTTTTACTCCAGAGCATTAGCTGGTGGCCGCTGAGATACCCCTTTCTAAGGTCGTAAATGGTTTGGGAACAGCTTGCAGAACTGAACATGATGACTCTTCAGAGAATCAGAGCTGAGGGCTTAAGAAGGTCTTTCTGTAGGAACCAGATCAAAACAAATCTACGCTTCATATGGACTTTCAGTGTGTTTGCACACATCTTTTGTCATAAACCATACTGATCTTTCTCTTTTAGTGAAAGGCATAAAATAATAGGAAATCGTCTACTTGTAAATCGCTGTGATGTCTACCCAACTCAGAACAAGCTGGGTTTCATTGCTTCTACGCAAGAAGCCGTTTCGTGTAAGACTAATAGATATTTTGGGATTCTTTCAGGTTATCTAATTTCATTTTTATGATTCTTGAAGTTTGCATTAGTACACGTGTCTTTGAAGAGGCAATAAACTAATGTGTGTCTTGGGTTTACTGGATGCTGTCACTTGATACCAACAAAGGTGAGCTTTCTGGTGACATTTAAACTCTAGGAGGTTCTGAAGAAGATGCAACCACTGACCACTCAGTATCTCCTCTGTCTGGTCCATGTTCACACTGCAACTGCGGCAATCAGTACAACGTGACAGGGCAACAAGGTATCACTGACAGCTGTGTTTTCCTATTTTTCGAGCTACAGCAGCAATATGAAAGGTCAGCCTTGTCTGGCCTGCAGCTTTCCTTTCTTTCTGGGTCTTCATCTTCAGAGGACATGGGATTAGGAAACTGGAGCTAACATCACACATTCTCTCCAGAGCTCTACAGAGGGGCCTCCTACCAACTGGCCTCCCTTTAATGACAGCAGTGCCAAAAACACTATCAGATTTCCATCCTTTGAAAGGCCATTGTTTTCTTGGGAAGCATGAAATAATTGCTTAAATATGACTCAAGTCAAAACATGACTCAAGTATTGCTTCCAAGAATCAATAATTAAATGTTCGCTGAAAAGAACGAATTTGAAAGATCTTTAAGTTTTGGTGTCAACCGACATCGCATGTGAAAGATCGTGCTATGTATAGACAGGTAGTTCCTTCTGTTCATTCTGGTGGGATGACCGGTTGACACTGTGCCTAATTTTTACACTCCCCTTAGGATGAATGCTGCAGAACAGTTCAGTCTAAATCATTTTCTGTGAATTGAAAACAGTATGTCTTTCTTAGCACCCATCAGAATGAGAATTAATTGAAAAGTTCTTTGTCTTGATCCAATGTCTTTGTCATGCAAACGATGGGAGGCTGTTGTTTTTGTGGTGTTTGCTAGTGAGAAAGGACGCTTTGGGAATTTAGAGGGATACGGAGTTGTAGCCGACCTAAAGAATGTATCCATGTGAATAGGCATTGTTTTGGGAGATACAGCCTGAATATTCTTTTGTTAGAGAGGCTGAGTCCATATGCTCCCCTGTAGCGTGCCCTGGTATCGGCAAAGGTCGAAACACACCCCACGTCAGTTTCTTCCTGAAAGACCTTCACTGTACTTTTTTCGGATGTTCCGGATCACTTTGCCAGTTGAAAAATCCTTATATTTCAACATGACTGTTCCAATGCCTTGCTGCAATAGTTTTTATTTACCGTTCTACCCTTACTCGAGATCTTAAGCAACGTGGCATCCTTCATCATCGTCTTAAATTGTAATCCTGTAATAACTACAAGCAGCAATATTTTCGAGAAAGTGAAAAAGCAAAAAACTGCAGCATCAAGATTCTGTCTTTCTTTAACTGGTTTTCTGTTGCAGAATAAGGGAGTTTGCATGACACTGTTAGCAGAACGCTTTTTGAAATTCCTTGCGTATTAAAAACCCGATTTTGTTAAGTCCTTGTAAATTAGCTCGAGCAAAAACAAAAGGCGGTGCAGGTCTTGTGCACGGCTAATAACTGAATATGTGGGCAAAAAAGTCGAAACGGCTCAGGAATTTCGCCGAGGAGTAAAATACTGGCTCAGCATCAGGGATGGGTGTTTGTAGTGGAAAGATGAAACCGTGGGTCAAATGATGTCAGGCTTTCCAAGAAACCACTGAATCGCAAACCTTCTAAGCTCTTCTGTGTGCCTATTTTTAGTCTACTCCGCTGATTTCAGTGTATATAATCACGTTATGCTAAGCCTGAATCGTGCATTATTATATTACTATTATTGTTATTGTTGTTTGTGCTAATAATTTTTATGTATACGGTAATATAGCACTATTTTCATAATTTTATTACTTTTTAAAGGAATCCTTCATTGCACTGGGAACATGGATGGATGTGTTTTGCTTATTGCATTTTGGTACAGGTGAAATATTATTTTTTAATCTGTACTAATATACATTTCTGTTGGCCTTAGATCCATAAAACACCTCAGACTCTTTAACCCACAGGGTCTCCTGAATTCACTATTTTCCTTTTGAACTGCTTTTGCTTGCCCAATTCTAAAAATATTTTTCTGCATTTCTCACATTCTTCGTTGGCAAGTGGGCAGACAACCTTCTTGAAGTGACATCTGGTGTGACTTTGGAAGTGTATGTTTTGGCAAATTCAGGAAAGGGTGGGAAAAGGTAAAAGGTCTCTGCTGGTTTAGGTGTGGTTCGGTCCTCTGTGAAATTAAATCCTTTTTTCTCCCAGCCCGTTGCCGTTGAACCCCCTCACAATTATGGAATAACTGGGGGATTCTGGAAACCGTGCATATTTGCGTGAAGGAACAGAAAGGACCCCGCACTTTGCAGTGTCCCTTTGCACACTGTTACGTTGCCTGGATCAGGATGTTAATCACACACACACACACACACACACACACACACACACACACACACACACACACACACACACACTGTCTGAAACTGCTTATCCCAAGCGGGGTCGTGGGGAGCCGGAGCCTAACCCGACAACACGGGGAGCAAGGCTGCAGTAGGTGGGGACACACCCAGGACAGGACGCCAGTCCGTCGCAATGCACCCCAAGCGGGATTCGAACCCTAAACCCACCAGAGAGCAGGCACGGGCCAAACCCTCTCCACCACCACACCCCCCGCTGGATGTTAGTCACTACTCTGTAAAGTGTACACAGTTTGCTGAAGACACTCAGCAAAAGCCTAATCTGATCCTCAAAGGCCAGGCATGACTGGTAAGTGGAATATGTTTTGTCTGAAGATACGTTCTCTTCCTCTTAGATAAAACATTTAATTCATAAAATGCACAATGATTAAGTCTGAAAAAAATCTGCAGTCTTTTTCCATTTATAAATCACTTCTTTCTGTTACTGTAATTATGGCTCATTCTGAGTGGCGTACGATTTTTATTCACATCTGCTGTCCCCTGCTTTTTACATCAGTGTGTGTTGCAAACCGCAGGTGAGCCTGCGCACAGTGTCGGTGAAATACACTCTTCGGTGCGTGTATCACGTGCTGCTGCCTCTGGTTGCGTGACAAAAAATGCCTTTAATGGCAGCACAGGTTTCGCTGCCTGTCCGACAAAACCTTGACAGCACTTGCATCTCAGAGCTCAAGTGATCCTTCGCGATGTGCTGCACGTTTTCCACTAATGGATGCCTTAGTACAGGCTTTCCGGGGGGGTGATGGGCTCGTCTCCGTTGACGGTGCTTACCCCCTACGTTGCTTGGATCGGTATCGCAGTCCTGTCATCCTGGCCCACGTGCTGCTGCCTGCTCTCTAGCGCATCCTCAAAGGTGCCCAGACCCATATACTTTACACAGGGAGTGTGTTTGCTTTACAACACTGTCTGGTTTTTGAGGCTGCTTGCTGTATAACTAAATTACATGTTTGCAAGGTTCTAAAGGGAGAAAGGCTTGGGCAGCGCAGCAGATCCGTAAATGTTTTACGGGCTGGTGCGCAGAGGTTGTGTTTGTGAGCATTGTCTCTGTCCACCTGGGTACACAGGCTGTTTGCTGAATGTCACGCAGCAGTTGTGTGATGGGAATAATGATTATGAGGCATCTGAAGGGGTTGGGGGCGGGCGGGGGGGGGGCACTGTGTTTATGTCCCAGAGGCTGTCCAATTACCCAGCCAGCCTTTGCGTAATCACATTATTAACAAAGCGAAGGTAGTGGGAAAATAAAGTCATAAAATGCAGTTTTCAGTTTCGTGAAACCAGTAACACATTCAAACTCACAGTGCATCCACCTCTACACAAAATGTGACATTTGATTGCGTGTAATTCCAAAAAAGCCGCCGTCTGATTTTTGTAGGGGACGTGCGATGGCGCGGCGGACTTGGCCCGTGCCTGCTTTCCGGTGGGTCTGGAGTTCGAGTCCCGCTTGGGGTCCCTTGTGACGGACTGGCATCCCGTCCTGGGTGCGCCCCCTCCCCCTTCAGCCCTGCGCCCTGTGTTGCCGGGCTAGGCTCCGGCTCACCGCGACCCCCGCTTGAGACAAGCGGCTTCAATCACCGCGCGTGTGATTTTTGTCCCTATTTTCACTCGCCTACCGCCATGCGGTTTTGGTGCGATGTTTTGCTTTTCCAGAATTATTTCTTTTATCGCAAGACTATAAAGATCTTCCAACAGCCGTGCTCGCCTTTAAACGTGAAATTCACGGAATCAACGTCATCGCCGTGATGTTCGGGGGCAGACACGGATCCCCTCTCACAGTCGCGCTCGCACATTGCATCATCCAAGAAAGGGATACGCTGCGTTGCGCTTGTTGATACATGGTGTTTGCCACGTTTATAGCGCCTCGCATTTCTACGAGACGTTTCACATCTATACTGTGAGTCATTCATAATGGGGATAATGAATATTTATGAAGGAGATGGCTGTGCATTTCCCTTGCTCGAAGCTGTTCGGCGAACCCGTGCAGCATCACCCGCCGGGTATGTTGGATACCCTTTCTGAGCTCCCTGCAGCCCTCGCGCTGCTCTCTCCCTTTGACTCAGCAGCCTGCCCGTCGGATCTCTGTCCTGGCCTGTTTGTGTCCCAATGCTGCGATTCTCGTTTTCCTCAACAATGGGCCTCTGAAGCGAGAGAGAGAGGGAGAGAGAGAGTAATGTCTGCTGTTTGTGAACAATGGCTTCTTTTCATGCGTCACAGGCTAGTTGGCCTTAGTGCCGCTGTGCTTGGGGGGACTTTGTCACGAGGTGTGGACAGCCTAGCGCGAACCAAATATGCCCGCGGCACTGGGGACCGCTTCAGTGCTTTACCCACCTTTATCTCGTAGACACAATGGAGGAATCCCTTTTAGAAATGGCTCAGACTCTTATTGGAAACACCTATTGGCAAGCTTTTAAATGTTAATTTAAAGAAACGCTTTACTTTTATTACAGCTGAATTAGGGTTAGGGGTAGGGTTGCTACTTGTCTCATGTATTGGTGTTACTGGAGTATCTTTGCTTAATTATTTTTTGTTCAAAATTGCGATGAATTGATTCAGAAAACAGGGGGTGCGGTGGTGCAGTGGGTTGGACCACGGTCCTGCTCTCCAGTGGGTCTGGGGTTCGAGTCCCGCTTGGGGTGCCTTGCGATGGACTGGCGTCCCGTTCTGGGTGTGTCCCCTCCCCCTCCGGCCTTACGCCCTGTGTTACCGGGTAGGCTCTGGTTCCCCGTGACCCCGTAAGGGACAAGCGGTTCTGAAAGTGTGTGTGTGTGTGTGTGTGTGTGATTCAGAAAACATTTTCGGACGATTAGAAGAAATATGTTTTCGTTTAATGAACCAGACTTATCCCTCATGGGTAAGATCTTAATCCAGAAGAAAACTTGGAAGTGTTTGGCTGTCTGTGACTTCAGATTTGGTCTTTGACACCTGACTTCAGTTTGGGTCACGTGAAGCCATCAACGCCTTCCTCGGAATTATTGTCAGGAGGAATGATGTGAGAGAAGTGGTCTGGTGGTTCAATTTTTTAGATGTGTCAGATTTGGATTGGGGTTAGGGTTTGAGCTTTTAGAAGTAATCAGGGAACAAGCCTTTAGTGTTTGCTGATTACGTTTGTGGTTTGAGAGATTTGTTACAAAACGGAAATGTGGAACCATTGTGATGATTAATTTTTTGAGGAGCCTGAACCTTGAATCGCAATCATAACTGTAATCTGAATCATAGACTGAACAGGTTTAAACTTTCCAATACCCAAAAATATTCAGGTTACACTTACTGATGGATATAATAAAAAAACAGGCTTGACAGGCTCGTATTAGATTTGACGTATATTTTGGGGGTTGGGGGGGGGTGCGCAGTGGGTTGGACCACAGCCCTGCTCTCCGGTGGGTCTGGGGTTCGAGTCCCACTTGGGGTGCCTTGTGACGGACTGGCGTCCCGTCCTGGGTGTGTCCCCTCCCCCTCCAGCCTTATGCCCTGTGTTGCCGGGTTTGGCTCCGGCTCCCCGCGACCCCGTATGGGACGAGCGGTTCAGAGGATGCGTGTGTGTGTTTGTGTGTATATTTTTAGAATTCTAAGAGGATTCAAAGAGGTATCTGCTGAAAATGATTTCTTACAATTATTTCATGTGTTTTCATTCACTTTAAATCCCAGTGGGGAGATCTATAGAGAGCTTTTATTTAAATTACCACATCATCAATGAAATTTCTTTAGGTTGTATTTTATTTATGGTTTTCCTTATTCTTTTAACTTTCATGTGTGGAGAAATTGCAGCCATTTAAAGTGTAAAGTGCTACTGAATATTCCATCCATCAGTTTTGTTTGGAGAAAGTGCCCTATCAGCAGATGACTAATTAATTGATAAGGCCTAATTCTCACTTATTAAAAACTTACTTTGACCTGGTGTTCTTTACAGTAACTTACTCTCCGTCACTTACCGTTGGTGCATGGAGACTATTCTTGTCTGTCATAACCTTTTGGGAAGCAATAAAGTGAATGTTTACATCCAAAATTCCATACATCCCATGACATCCAAAGGAAATAAGCCTGTTTATCTGGTTTTCAACTGCTCTGCTTCCCGTTATTCCCCCCCTAGAGAGTGCTCATTTCAAAGCTCAAGTGGGATTTTTGAGTCATGATGATGAATGGCGAGAAGAAGGCATGGTGTGGTAACCCACACGTGGACCACCTTTGTATGACTTTTGCCTGCTTGCGTCTCTTTGATCTTAACCGGACACATAATTGATGAGGTGAACTGCGGTATCCTCCGTCTTCAACACCATGGTGAAAAAAAAAAAGGTTTAACGGTGGGAATTAAGACTGCAAGCACACCATGCTTACCTGGCCTATTCAACAAGATTTTACAAGTTGCACAGTTTTGTTACCAGATGTTTTACCAGTTTCAAGAAGAGGTAGTTTTTCCCAGGCTCATAATGATTTATTTACAAATGGAAGCCCCCTTGCTGCACCGTGCAGAGCAGGAATGGTTTCTGCTTATGTTGAACACTTCTAACCCGACGCAGGCGTATAAAACCTATATATCCGACGTTTTTCTGCTTTATGGGAGCCGTAGAAGTGGCATCAGGTTCATGGATGTTAGGTGAGATTCCGCTGCGAAACAGACTGCGGAGCTACGCAGCTGGGCAGTGCAAAGGAACGTGAGGCTCACATTTATTTAAAGAACTGATCAAGCATGTTTGCAGCAACGCTCTGTGCCCGTATCCTCGTGTGACGTATCGAGAGAATGAGAAAGGCCAGGATTGGCCGAATGCAACACTTGCTGACATCAGCAGCTTGCGCAGACAAAGCTATCGGTAGCAGGGAATGAGTCCAGAGTTCAGGGCTAATGGGGAGAGCCCCAGTGGGGAGCAGGCTGCTGAAGGTCCATGGAGGAGCATCAGAATGGCACACGCTCCAGTGACTCCGCAACAGAACAGGTGTCTGTGCACGAAAAAACAAGAGTGTGGGTGTCACACTGATTTCCGAGTTTGGTCATGGTGTCCTGCTTAGCAATTTTCATAGAGGGTTGCACCACAGCGCAGGCAAACTCCACGAGTAGGGTTGGAGGACGTGTTGGTTTTTGTTCTCCTTACTTTCGCGGTTATTACATTACGCGCTTTGCCCCTTAGACGGACCCTCTTCATACAGACATTCGCTTTATATACCTTCTACACACCTTCACCAGACTATTTGTGCCACTCACCCTGGTGTAAAGACCTTGTCTTGAGTTGTCGGGACTTTTGGATCCATAAGACATCTTTGTTTTTCCCAAATTAGATTTCGGTACCAGGGTTTGGGTGATTCTGTATTTCAGACGTCCCTTGCGATCGCTGCTCTGAGTCAAAGTGCAGTATTTCTGGGTCGTTTTCAAATCTATCCTTCAGAGCTTTTTCTGTATCTCCTTGCCAGGGTCATTCTTTATGCCTGCAGTGGGCAGGAGGAGTGGACCCCTAAATGGAAGTTCCTGAAGATTTGGTCACAGTTTGGTGTGGAGTTTAAGGGATATTGAGCTTTGGCTAAACTCACTTGTGTGGAATGTTGTTGTTTGTGTTCCCTGGGGTCAAGCTCTCCTCATTGGGTTAAACAATGTAGTCACCCCTTTGTGTTTAGAACATGTGCCTCGGCTAGGAGAGCTTTCGAAATAAATACCAGCTCAGTTTAAAACACAGCTCCAGCTTCCCAGGAGTCTCTTGCAAGTCACATGCCTACTAATGGGTATGCCCAGATTTAAGAGTGCGGCCACCCATGAGCGTCATTTCTAAAAATGAAATGAAATTCGCTCCATTTAAATGATCGATGTGTTCTTATAGCAATGGCACAGAATTTTTATTTTTCAAATTTTTTGCTGAAGGCCTCAATCTGTCCTGCAACGACTCCATAGAATCTCACGCACGTGGCCTGTTTTGGCATTCTTCTGTGTATGCATGTGTCAGAAAGCGTTACTTCCTTCGACAAACTGGCCAACGTAAACATGCGTGTTTATTTTTTTGTAACACGGCTTCCCTGTACAGGATACGCCGGTGTTTCCGGCCAGTTCTTAAAGCGGCCGCACGAGTAGTTTGCGGTCTCCTGTTTCACGGCCAGTCCTTCACCGAATGGAAACCCGGAAACCGGTGCCATGTCTCCCCCTCCCCGTCCGCTTGTTGCCGGCTCATGCTCCTTTGGAGCAGCGTCCAAACCACTTGGAAATGTCGACTAATTAACGTACATGTCCAAGCCCATCCCCCCTTCCCCCTCAGTTGTGGCAAGCTCCCTTTTGTTTGTGTGTTTCTGCTTGCACTGATGGACTGAACAATGCACAAAGCTGTGCAGCCCCACGCTGGCATGTTGCCAGAATGGACCTTTCTCTCTTGGACCTTCGCCCTGTGCTTCACTGCAGAGATGGCTGGTGATAAGTGCCAATAATGGTCTGGAAACTCCTCCAAAATGCAGCTGCGAGGTCTTGGACAAAGTTGCATAGCATGCAGAGTAACAGCTGTTGGGGCATCTCTGGGCATGGACAGCTCTGGCAGAAGTTTGGGCAGCTGCCACAGGAATTGAAAACTCGGTGGATGAGCTTTGTCCGTATCTCGCTGGCAATGCACGCCGTTAAGCTAGTCGGCGTGGTAAGGTCCGAACAGCAGAAGCAAACAAAACCGCCTTTACTTAAGGACTTTACCTGCTGTTAATTGGGCTGGGTATGTGCATGTTGTATTTCGTGTACATTACTGATCATCATGTTCATGGCAACTGGAAGGACTCAGAGTTGGAACTGTCCTGTAACCAAGACCATGCCCTAAAGGCGGAAGCCTCTTGCTGGTCCACCACCCAGTACAATGGAAGCCCTCTACCACCTGGAATGGGGTGCGAGATGAAATGTGTCAACACGCTTCTGTGTGCCATGGGGCAACAAGACCACCGCTCACTTGCCAGCGAATCTGCTCGCATCTGTCCACACTGTTGGGTTCCTCTCCGCCAGAGTCCTTCAACTCTGCACCTCACCCCTGACCCAAGGGTGATTTGTCTTTGAGCTGTCAGAAGGCCGGCAGGGTTAATAGACTGGCAAGGCCAACCTTTTAACTGCTCCTTCTTTCTGCGGCATTGTCCCACGTTTGTTCCCATCACGTGAAAGTCACACATAGACGCTTACGAGACAATGAAGATGTCAGGTAGGATTACTTGAGGTGAGATCACCTAGTCCCCCCCCATACACACAGGAAGACAATTCACCCAAGCAAGTCTTCTCCCTGTGTTTGGATTTAGATAGCAGTGCAGCATGGTAAATTAACTTCTATCCGACAATGTTTTTTTACCTTTCATTTTTCCATCAGGAAAAGGTAAACCTTTCTAACATTTTTATGTTAGGCTTAAAAGTAGCCAGCAGTTGTATTTTTACAACAGGAATGTGCAGGATGTCATCAATGTATTATCAGCATCTCAGATTTCTATCATAGCATCAAGTTGAGTGCTTACAAAGGTCTCATCTGTGAAAGTACAATTTGGGATAAAGGGCTTGAGCAATTTACAGGTGATTCCCAAGGCACGTCCATGACAATGAGCCAGGAGTTTAGAGCCATTATTCACTTTCATTATATTTTTTTAGTGCTCACCGTGATGATGATAGCTGGAATAACTGGTTGTCTGTCATCGCTTCTTTGGAAGGTGGAAGGGATGGACTGTAGGAATTCATTTGCATGTTAACTCTTTAACAGTTGTTTGCATGAAAGTGTGGGACTTGAGTGAAATGAGTGAAAGGATCTAGCTCATTTCTCAGTGGGCAGTGAGAAGAAACAGATCGGTAGGTCAAGCATACTAGCTCCAAGTGTTTGAACACCGATTACTCTATTTCTTTAGTCATGTTTCAACACTAAAACCGATCAAGTCCGTGTTTCCAAACAATCTGCTCCACACGTGTTGAACTGGATCGGGAGTCAACACAGGAGTCTACATCCCCGGGGTTTGTAATAAAGTCACGTGGTCTGAGCTGTGAGGCGGAGTTCCAGATGTACTGCTGCTCCTATGCACCACGCCATCAATCTGTTTATCGTGGCCCTGGAGGCCTGCAGAGCATCAGAGAGCCGCATTCCAGCGACATGGTAGCGTGATAAGAGTCTGCCGGCGAAAGCATACCCCTTTTATGTCCACAGTGCGTGTTTTAAACAGGCATGACATTCTAATGAGCTGCCACGTTTCTGGCATGCGAAGTCGGAACTTGGAGGGACGCTTGCGCTTTCCAGCACCACCCCCTTTTTTGGCACCCTACGAGTCGCACGGACGTTTCTGAGACAAAAGAGAGATCTGCATGCCCGTATCTGATAAGTAAATTGGAAATTTCAGTGACGCGGCACGCAAAGCAACTCGCCCCCCAGTTGCGATTGTTTTCCATGGCTGCAGCGTGGCGTCTCCCCCTCCACCTCTCATGGAAATGTTCTCCATTAAGTTTTAATAGAGCTGCCAGTTTGCAAGGCTCAATAGGCAGAGGAACAGTTTACGCCCAGTGCTCCGGGCAAAGCACTGAACTGACACTCTTCTCTTTCGTCCACAGAGTCGTCCACAGGGGTGCCTAGCTGTCGTTTCTTATACGGGGTAACACTGGGGTTTTTGACTGGGGTTTTTGAGGCACTTGCGCTATAGGAAATGAGGCAGTCCTATCAAATAAGCCACAGTAAAAAACTGAAACACTAAAAGTTTTTTTTTTTTTAAACCCTAGTTAATTTCCATTGCGTGGGGGTGCGGTGGCGCAGTGGGTTGGACCGGGTCCTGCTCTCCAGTGGGTCTGGGGTTCGAGTCCCACTTGGGGTGCCTTGCGATGGACTGGCGTCCCGTCCTGGGTGTGTCCCCTCCCCTCCGGCCTTACGCCCTGTGTTGCCGGGTTGGCTCTGGTTCCCCACAACCCCGTATGGGGCAAGCGGTTCAGAAAATGTGTGTGTGTGTGTGTGTGTAATTTCCGTTGCTCCATTGCATTTTGTCTGGGTTTCTTTTAATTAAAATCTTAAAGAATAAATGATGGCAATATCAAAAGTGTGCCTTTTTAGCCTTTCAGTGGATTCATAATAGAAACTTCAACTGGCACTTCATGTGTATATTCATGCATATGCTAATTTTACTTTTCATTTCTACTATTCGTATATATGCAGGTCCAAAGCTTTTCTTTTTCGGATTCGTCCTCGTTAATATACTCTGGCTCACAAGTCTGTTAAAACTGCTTTTTCTCCCACTTTCTTTTCGATTGCTCCAGTTCAGTTGTCTTCCTTTGTTTCGGAAATTGTGAAATAAGAGTCCAGCCTCTGCACGTTCCATCTCTAATTTGGCATTCGCATATGCAACTGTGGACAAGCATTTTGTGGTCTAAGCTTTGTGTAAGCTGGCCGTTTAAATTTCTTTTTTTTTTGCCTACTTAACAAAGTGTCTTTTTGTTTTTTTATTTTGTGGTCCCGGGGGGGTGACTAGCGAGGAGGGTGGGATGGAGGGTGGGAAATCTGAACATACCAAGCTGCTGTCATGGCGATGGCATGAAGGGCAACACAATGCCACCCTGGCACAGCAGAGCCAGTAGGCTGGCAGGGTGGGTAAGGACAGAGGGGCTTTTGTAAACACGCAGACATAATGCGGGAATAAGGGGGTCGAGTCCCTTCCGCCACTCCCCTGAGGCTCCCAACTTCTTTAAGAAGAAATGGTCATTCAGACTGATTTTTTTCTGTTCCCGGTGGGAATTTGGAGGCTGGGCTCTTCATGCCAGCCGTTTACAGAGACCCAAGTGAAATTTTTCTGGTTCCATGCATCTGTTCTATTGCATTGTCCAAGCGGGATGTTGAAATTTGTTGCCGTAGCCAAAGATCCAGCAACACAGTTCTCACGTGCGCCAGAGCCTCAACCCCATTCATTTGCATGATAATCTTCCAGGGCAGACACTCCACCAAGGGTGGAATTTCTCAGTCTCTCTGTCAAAGGGCTCTTTCTGCTCAGAGGAACTGTTTACTCCCTGGAAGTCTCTCTGTGAATCCAAATGTTCCTTATGTTGGTTTAAGATTCCGTCTTTCTCTTGGATGAAAGTTAGATGAAACTGCGATCCCAAAAGGACTGTTTTCAATTTCAAAAGTTATGACTGGGGAACACCACAGTGAAACTGCTTGCCACAGTATTTAGGCATGTAGGGGATCAGCCATATGTTCATGAATTTTTCCAGCTCTACAGGTCCCAGGCCTCAAGGGCGCCCCGATCATCTTTCTTTGAGTTTTACACCAGGCTTACTATTTGTATAGTGTAAAAGTTCCTCCGTCTTAATGTGTTCCACTCTGCAGTCCAGCATCTTTGTGTTTCTCACTGCAGTCCTTTCAAAGTCCTGGCTGTTATTTGTGCAGCTGACTGTCAGCTGATGCGATCTATTCTTGCAGGAATAGAGGAAAAGACTGTCCAGCTGTTCAAATGGTAGAGGGAGAATGAAAACATACTGATGTTAATTAGTTACCGATACCTGAGGCAGCAGTGGTCCACGTTATCCACCAGATTGTTTTTCTTGGAGAAATTTTTTCTCACAGTGTTTGGAACATGACGTTAATTCATTTTGCTGACTCCTATATCCGAAACAATTTACTCTAAGTTTGTACACTAAGCTACTTCTAGTTATTTACCCATTTATATAGCTGGGTAATTTTTACTGGGGTAATTTAGGATAAGTCTATTGCCTAAGAGTACCCCAGCAGGAGGTGGGATTCAAACCCAACGGGTCTTTTGATTACAGGGTGATGACTGTAACCGCTGCACTACCTGCTGCCGCACCTACTTGTTTACTAGATCTATGTTTTCAAGTTGTTTAGATGTCTTTGTGTATCTTTTTCATTTAAATGTAGGTTTGAAAGATGTTTGGAAAAGGATTTTAATCTATGTGCATACAATAGTCTTACCACTTAATTATTTCGCTGCGGTCTATACTTTCACCTAGGTGAAGGAGGGCTTGACAATGGCATCAGAAGCATAGATGTTTGCAATAACTCAGCCTTTTGAACTTGTGTGGATTTCAAGTTCTATTTAGTAAAGGGAGACGCGTGACCCCACGTCCTGTCAACCTGTAACACAAGACCATGGCGCCCGCTCTTCAGAGAAAGCCGTGTTTGTTTTGCGAAGCTGAGATTGAAGGCCCTGAGATGGGGATTCTGTCTGCCCCGCTGTCTAACCGCACACAAACTAAACACCCCTTTCTCTTTACCTTTCCCCTGGAGAACAGTTCTTGGTATTTTGGGTGGTCACAGAATAATAGAGATTTGTTTTTTTTTTTTCCCCCTTTTTCTATTTTATAATCCATTGTGACTTTCAAAGCTTCAACGTACATTTTACGTCTCATTTATATGCTTATTTTTACTTGCAAAATATAGACTATGCTTGAACTTCTCTGTTTGGTTTTTGCCCTTGGTGAAATGACAGCATGTATGTTGGAGATAAGACATTCAAACTGTTAAAAAACTGGGGTTTTGTATTATTTTACTGCACTTGTACTGTAACAAGTAATTTGTTAATGTGATTCTGCTAATATGTTCAGTTGCTTCCAAAAGAATTAGCGATGCAGGGGATGCAACTGAAAGGGAAGGTTGACAGCTACACAGCCAACTGTATTAAAAATGTCATCCTCAGTAATCCTATAAATCCTTGCGTCACATGTTTCTCATTTCTGCAAGTTCTCTTTAATTATGCTCCGTCATCATTTTGGAATGTTGCAGCATAATCTTTACATGTTTCGCAACATTATTTCAAGTACGGTCATGCTTTTTTTCCCCCCTTTTCAAAATGTTTAAACGTTATTTTGAGTTCTGTTGAAGTGTTTCACTGAAAAGGCCCAAGGGAATCCAACAGTTGTGGGCACAGGTAGGTGGTGCCCGACGGTGGGCTGACACTGCTGTTGTCTGTCTGCGCAGTCACCTTCCCCTTCTTCACGCTGCACAAGTCAGGCATCCAGCCGTACCAGCGAGGCTTCTACTGTGATGACGACAGCATCCACTACCCCTTTAAGAGAAGCACTATCCCATCCTCAGTGCTGCTAGCGGTGGGGCTCGTTCTGCCCCTTACCTCTGTAAGTTGGCCGCAGCGTGGCCTTGCCGGGGGACATGGGGGCTGCTGTGGGCCGGTGACAGGATGGGCGGTGGCAGCTGCGTGTTCTCCCTCCTCGTCAAAAACAGGGCAGTGGCTGCCTGTGAAGTTCTGATTGGATCAATGCGTGGTGGGTCACACATGTAGTCACCAGTCGTGGAAATGTGAGTGTGTTTTTAACTGGGTGGTTAACAAGCTGTCCGCTGGACAATGTGGGTTGTCACTGGGCCACGAGGAAAATGCAGATGACCCCGCTCACCCCCTTTCCTTCCCACCGGTCCCCATGTCACCGGCAGACCTGCGCTGGGGTTCTGTATGTGCCGTCCTCTACGTGTCCCTCCTACTGACCTGAAACCTTTTTTTTTGTCTCTTCTTCCTCTTCGTTTCGCTGTAGCTGGCCTGCCTTTCCTGATTATTGAATCTAGCACTGTCAAGCCCTACCGGCGCGGGTTTTACTGCAGCGACGAGTCCATCAAGTACCCGTACAAAAACGGAGACACCATAAGCGATGCTGTGCTTTGTGCTACTGGTATTCTTATTGCCATCTTTTCTGTAAGTCTTTTTCTTTTCAATACATTAAAATGTTGGCACTTTTTTTCTCTGTATAAAATCTCAGCAATACATTCTCAGAACCACATGCAACAGGTTCTAGTGAAGACTGTCTAGTACTCTCATACATTAACAACCATTATTGACTGATAAGTTACTCACCTGGTTCAGGTGGGAATTGTTCTGTCATTCTGCTTTCTATTTTACTTTCATTCGTGCATTTGGTGTCTCTGTTTCATGGTTTTCTCCTATGAGAATGACTCCATTGTGCATTGCAATACTAAATATCCATCATGTGAGTGCAATGGAGGGCTCGTATAAGAACCCAACGATCAGTGCAAATGGACTCAAACCTCTTAGCAACTCCTTAATGTGTCACACGTGGCATGGGCAGTACCTGTTCATCAGCTGGCAGGTAATGAGACTGACAGCAGGGCGTTAGTTACGGCTGCCTACAAACAAAGAGTCATAACCCCCCCCCCAAACCCAATCCTGAGGATCTGCAAGACACAGCAGTATGTGTGGAAACAGTTCTGGATGGACACGTTGCCCTTTGAATTCACACACTCCCCCAGAGCTTGACTTCTAGACTTGAAGTGCATCAAAGGATTGAAGATCTTAGCTGGAGGCTGTAGGCTTGGTGAACTGGGTGTCATACGTAATGGCTGGAATTAGAACTTCTTGAGCGATAATTTAGACATATATAATTATGGTTGGTCTATTGCACGTTGTTTGTGTGAAGGTTCATTTGTACGACGCACTTGTATCGCAGAACACGGATTTAAAGATGGTTTATTTGCTTCAGTTTACATTTTCACCAAGGAGAAACGCTTTCATATATGTATAACACTTATATATTAATAAAAATGTGTAGATTATACATACACAACAAAGGCTTTTCGTGCCTTTGAGTGAAATAACCAGCCGCTGACATAATGTTGTGCAGATTCCCCCACTTGGTTTTCAAATGTATGGCCACAGAGATGGTTGCAAAACCCAGACAGCCTAATTCCATATGAAATGCAAACAGGAAAGTGCCACTTTTGACGTCTCATGTGGCTGGCGGAGAGCTCAGAGCTGGATTGCGTCTGCTCTCCAGGCTTGTGTGGTTCATGCTCGTTCCCACTTCGCCGTGTTTTGTGCCCAGTGACGTCTGCCTCCGCATCCCGCCCTCGATACATTCACCCCTAGGAAGGCTGTTCCTATGCTGCTCTTCCGAAAGCTCCTGTCTGCACTCCGTGAGCTGCAGTTACTGTGCGGATCCTGAGCCAGAGACAGACAGAAGCAGACAGATGTATACAAATGGTGATATTTCAAATATACACTCTTCTTGGTAAATCTTCTCTGGTCACGGTTCTCCAAACACAGTGAAGCCCTTCAGAACGTGAGCCACTGGTAGTGAACAAACCCATGCCGATTTCTTTAGCGTCCAACACCTATCATTAAGAACGTTTGTAGACAAAACAAATGTATATGCTGCTGAGCAGAATATTGTAAAGGTAGATAGACCCTAGAGTCTTGGTCTCGCTAAACTTAAACAGCTCAAAGTAGTGAACCTGTCAGTATTATTTAAGGGTTCACCAAGAAGCTGAGGAGTACAGTAACGCCTTGTTTGGCCCTGTGAGGGCTTTGGGAGATGTCTTCCTTAACGCGTTTGATTGGCATGTACTTGTTTCACCCGGGGTTGGCCGAAGCCTTGACGCTGGAACAGTATGCTTCAGTATTTCTGCCTCTTTGGTGCCAGAATGGGCTACATTGGTGGATTTTATTAGATTACCCGCTACTGGGTACACATTATTATTAGTGTTGGAGGTTACTCATACAGCAGCCGTTTATGTATTTTATATACCAGACGGGTTTCCTAGACATTTAATAGTTTTTTTTTTTTTTTTAATGGTCCCAGTTGCAGAAGATCAGTCCATTGCATTCAGCTTTTTGTTAACTTAGCACTAAACTTATCTCTTTTTCTTGTGTCCCATTGTGTCTCCTATGTCTAGCTCTTAATTGACTTGAATCTTAATGATGCTGAGTTTTTATTTAGTATCATGTAATACCATGCGTTTCAGAGCTAAGCTTTACTGATGTACTAAGAATACATCAAAACCTACCACACTAACACTCATGAATCCAGGCAAGGCAGGCCTGCTTCTGTGTTCTTCATCTGTCCTGTCCATCCATCCTCTTTTGTTCACCTGTGTCTTACTGTCAGTATGCAATTGTTAGGCGACTAAAATTGCATGTGCAAGAAAACTGCCAAACTGAAAACCTTGCCATGACCCATCGAACAGAAAATCTTTCAGAATGCAATGAATCACAGGGGGGATTTTCCAAAAGCCAGAGACACATCTCTATGTCTGACCTGTTTTCGCCTGTCCAGATAATCATTGGGGAGTGCTACAGGATTCACTACCTGAACGAGGGCTCAAAGTCCTTCGTGGGCAACCCCTATGTCTCCGCTCTTTACAAGCAAGTGGGCGTCTTCTTGTTTGGCTGCGCCATCAGCCAGTCCTTCACAGACATTGCTAAGGTGTCAGTGGGCCGCATGCGGCCCCACTTCCTGGATGTGTGCAACCCAGACTTCTCCACCATCAACTGCTCCCTGGGCTACATCACGGACTACAAGTGCCGGGGACCAGAGAACAAAGTTCAGGAGGCAAGGTATGGAAGACACAACAAGACTAGTCTTTTTAAAATCTATCGATTGCTATCATCTTTCTCATTTGGTTCCCCTTATCATGTCATCAGGATGGAAATAAAGTAATCAACAAGCAAGGACAAGTTGATGTTGGCTTCTTCAGACCATGTGATAGCTAAATGGTAGACTGGCTTTTAGTTCTATGATTGTGCTTTGTTGGGATCTTGTTTAATCACATTCTGCCAAGCATTAGTATAAAACGAAACTCCAGAGAGTGGAATTTCTCATTTTCTTTTGTAAATAAAGGGGGACTTTTTAAAAATGTTGTATAAGTTTTAGTTATCTGTGATCAGATATCATTTTTCATGCATGTAACACCAAAGGTTTAGCTCACTGCCCTGTTTAAGGCTCTTGCATTTCATAGAACATGCAGGTTGTCTCAGTTTAAAGAAAATGTTTTTTATGTGTTTATGTACATATCTTTTATGTTTTGTCTGGAAAAATATTTTAAAAGTAAGGAAAAACTGAACCACTTCTGGAAATGTTCAGGCAGCCTAGCAAAGTGATGTAGACACATGCATTGTCATTTATTTTGAGAAGTGTTGTCTGAACTAATGCTAAAGTGGAGAACCAGTTCTCAGACTGTAACTATTACAAAGAACTTGGTGATTAGACTGTGGTGAGACAGGTGAAGTTTAATGTGTCTGATGATGAATGCTTTGCTGTTAAATTTCACAGAAAATCCTTCTTCTCTGGACATGCTTCCTTCTCCATGTTCACCATGTTGTACCTGGTGGTGAGTATATATTTCAAATGTGTTTAAAATTTTTGTACTTACATTTTAGATGTTTGTGCATCCACTGTTGAAGGAAAGCGCCACTTTTGACATCTCATGTCTCATGGCAGAGATGGATTTTTTTGTTTTTGTTTAAGCAGGTCATGAATATTGTGATTTTGTATTTTCAATTCCAAATTGTTCTGTTGTCAGTGTTGCACAGCTACAAATCTGCAGAATCTACAATTATAAGAAATCTTGGGACTGGAAGTATTTTACATTAAGAAACGTTTCCATCATCATTTATTCCAGCACAGTGTTTTCATATCCTGCAAACTTTTTACTTCTTGAGACCAAAGTATTTGGTCCTTGTGGGAGAGTGCTCCATTCAAGGGACAGGAATGCATATTTGGTGTACTTTTAAGGTTTTCCAGTTTATCTGTGCATCCTACACATGGGGGGAAGAGTTCATTTTTTCTAAATCAAAAAGCTGTCTGTTCTCTCTTATAAACACCCATTTTTCATATTTTTCTTCTTGAACAGAGTGAGAAGTAAGTTTTAACTGTTTCACTGGCTGGTCTTCAGTGTCAGACCAGGAGTGGAAATCTGAATTTTATTGTGGATCTAAGACTTTCAGTTTAAGCAGGCCTGAGTCAGTGGTTCATACTGGGACACATGATTTTGACCCCCAATCCATCTGAATCACCTAACAGACTGCTGTCTCCTCACTAACTATGGATGTGCCAAAGTTCGAATTCAAATTTGAACGTTGTTTATCTTCGAACATTTTTGACAGATCTGAGCTCCGTAAAATTTCCTCAACACTTTTTTTGGGAGATACGAATTTGATGTGGAAAAAAGTAGTCCATGGAACAAATCTCATTACAATCTTTATTTTATATGTGTATGTATTGCTGTCCGCAAGTCTAGGCGCAATTCAGAGAAGCTAAGATAATTAATGATTTTACAGTACCCACTGCATACACCTTTATATTCAAATCACTATTTAATGATTTGCGCTTATATTTGCATATTGATTACACACTGAAATGCATTAGGCCTACTTTGTAAGACTTTGCATACCATGTATGTCATTGCATAAGACAATTTGTGTTAGTTTGCATATATTCAGCTTGTTTTTAGTTTTTAAGTGGAAGTACTCATACTGATATAAATGATTGCTCACTAATATTTAGTGTGAGCATAAACCAATGTTTTTAGAATTGCTGAAAAGGGAAATTACTCCTGTGTGTAAAGTTTAAACCAAAGAAATACCTCTTCTCATCTTTTAATTGATATGTGCATACGGATTAGTAAAAATGGTCATTTCCATTTTAATTTTCATTAAAAACCTCATCCATACGGATTTATACGTTTAAATCCGCATTCGGCGGATGCGGATTTCGATCAACTCCATCACACTCCTAGTTGTGTCAGGAAAGGCAAGTCTAGCAAATGCAGTGCCTAGTTAGGCAGTAACTACCAAATTTAAACATCTTTTTTCAAAGCAGTGTGAGAAATATTGGACATACTGTAGTATTCAGTTTAAACTGTGTTGTTTGAACAAAAGAATGTAGTTTCCCCTGTGTAAGCCAACATTTTGAATCCCAGAGTGCTTCAATGAGCATAATATGTTTTGAAGTTTTCACCGCCCCCAAAACAAAGAATATGAAAATTTCGGTTAGTCCAATCCGGAGGTAAATTACCCATCATTGTTTATGATGCAGATGAGTACAACAAAATGAAAACAACTATCCGAAGTGCAGTTTAAACATGCACCTAGTGGGTGCTTACTGTAAGCAGGGCTTTTATTAGCATTGCTGTGCTGTGCTGTATGGCGTAAGTTGCTGGGCAATGGGTATTTCCCAGCCTCACTGTAACCTCCCTACAGACAGCACTCCATTACAGCACATGGCTTCTGGTTTGGCTGGGGGGTGCCTCCAGAGTGCTTCAACCGCACAATGACACATGAGCCGTTGTCAAGCTTTCCAGCAAGCCATGGAGAGCGGAGGCCATCTGGCAGAGCCACTGGAGTGTGGCAGTCTGCTTTGCTTACAATGAGGGTTAAAAAAAAGGCTGCCACAGACAAAGTCACTGTTTGGACAGCCAAGCGGAAGCACCACTGTGTCACCGGTTCTGCCCTGAGAAAGTGTGATCTGTGGTCAGGGTTTGTGGGTTCAGTTCTGGTCAATGACCGAATACCCTTACATGAATCTGGAATCAGTTCCTGGATTTTTGCTTTGATTTCTGGGCTTGCTGCAGAAAGATGGCACCACAATGTACCGAACATGTGTGGATTATGGGAGTGACAGGCTCTTTCGCTGTGCAGCAATTCTGTCACTTGCAGTCATTTTCAGGCTGTTTTAGGCTGTTTCAGGTTAAAAAAAAAGACACTGTCGACATTAATTGCTTGAAAATTACAGAAGAGACACTACCTCCATTAGGGCTCCAGGTTATTAGTGAAAAGCCACAACGCTTCTCTTCATAAGCGCTCGAACCTTGCCGAGCAGACACCGCGAAACCTTAGAAGAGCTGTGTGCGGGGGCTGCGCTTTGAGGATCAGAAAGAAGAAAACAAATAAGGATTAGCGTCTTGTCCTGTCGATTCTAGTTATGGACACAGGGATATCCAGTCTTCCTTCTAAGGCTGCTGAAGGGTTAATATAAGAAAGTGTTGCAGTTAATTTTGAAAATCCATTCTCATGCAGCCGTTAATAAATTGCAACGGTCACCATTGGTGGTTCTCGCCGTTCTTTTAATGACATAACCGAACCCGATGCACAGGATGTAGCTGCCAGTTAATTATAGAAATATACATTTTCCTGAATACATGGGGCCTTTCAGCCATTTCCTTTGCTGACAGTTTGGACGATGTTTCATAGATGATATATATGTTCAGTGCTATAAGGGCATTGTGTCCTATCAGGAAACTGCAGGCCAACAGAGTGGAAAAGTGTGGTTTACCAAACAAGAAGGTCTTCTGTCTCTAAGTTTAGGCATGGAGATGTCACACATCCCCTCCTTGTCCTGTCATCAGATAAAGCAACCGCTTGGTTAAAAAATACAGGGACCGTGAAACATTGTATGACATGTTAAAGGCATAGGAGACAGTGGAGTCCATTCCCCCACGTAGCCCGGGTGCTGTCTGTCTCACTAATGGAGGGTGAGGGGTAGAGGGCATATATCACTAATGTGTAGGGACTCCAGTGCAAGCAGTGTTTGCTAATGCACTAGTTAATATCTGGGAATGGTGTTTCATGTTCAGAGTGATTGAACTGTGTGAATGTAACACTCATTGTAAAAACAAAAAACAAACTTTGCATGTATTTTCCTTGTCATAGACCTACTCTGTATTTAAAGCTGTTGTAAATCATAAGAGGATGAATCATGCAAACCAGTTTTTGCAATGCGTTTCTCATTGTCTAAATGTCGCAACTGTCAGTTGAGCCACATTGCGCTCCTTCAACGTTGGTATTTTGTACAGCTGTTTATGTTGATGAATGTTATTCCCTTGAAAGAAAAATTACAAAGTAGTAATAACTTAAGTCCTTGTTTACCCAATTAATTACCAAAATGAAACCTCCAGCCAGCAGAAATGTTTGCCTCTATATAGTTATTTTGCACATAGGTGTATAATATTGTACTAACATGTCACACTTGCTAGGAATATGACAAGATATATGAGCTGTATGCGTGCAATTACATACACAACTGCACAAATTATTGTGCTATACAGAAAAGCAACATGTCAAACTGTCGTAGGAGTGAAATGGTGCTTGATAGAAACATCACTTTCAGAATCTTTTCTTCTCTTTTTCATCCCCAACTGGTCTACTTAAACCCACTATAAGCTCTCTATGTATTTACCAGTGCAATACAGCATCAAATATTTAATTTTTAAAGAACTGTTTTTGCTTGTTTGCAAAAATGGGTGGCACTGAAAAGTGCTGAAAAATGTAGCGCTTCCTGAAATGATTATGGTGTTTACAAAATCTCACACCCAAGCAGTAAGAAGGCTTGAAAAACAAGTTAAGTAAAAAGTCACACAAAGTTATACTTAGCTTCTCTAATTACTTGGTTTTGTCAGCACAAACAATGCTTGTTTTTTGATCAAGCAGAATCTGTTTTTCGAGATTTTCCACTTCACGGTGATGTGTGTTGAAAAGCCGTTTACAACTTCATGAACTGAAATAACTGAAAACCAGTTGGTATGTAACCATTGTTGGTCAAAATTTAAACAGCCTAGCTACTACTTTTTAAGGTTAATATCTTGAAACAGTGTCATG
This sequence comes from Scleropages formosus, assembly GCF_900964775.1. NCBI lineage: Eukaryota > Metazoa > Chordata > Actinopteri > Osteoglossiformes > Osteoglossidae > Scleropages > Scleropages formosus. Next base: position 12,550,071 of record NC_041814.1, on the reverse strand, counting down.
TGCTCAGAAAGCACCCAGTACTCTTCTGTACATGATCAGCAAGCAGTTGTTCAGATATTATGATTCAGCAGGGATGAAATTAATACACAACAAATATGCTTTTTCTATACATTTGCAGCTGAAATATGAAAATAAATGAATAAAAATGAAGGCCAGCTCCACTGGTCTGTCTGCTGGACTGTAGCAGCAGACACTGAATTTTTGTGGCATGTTTTCTTAATTTTTTAGGTGACATTTTTCTCCAAAACAACTAGCGGTGTCAGTTTTTATACTGAAGTGTTAGAAATTATTTGCCCATTTGTACAGCTGGGTTAAATTTTACTGGACCCATTCGGGCTAAGTGCCATGCTCAAGGGTACTATAGCAAGAGAAAGCATGTCCTTTTCCCATGACCCGGGTCCTCTTCATTTTAAGGTAATGGCCGTAACCAGTACACTACCTGCTGCCTGTATTTGCGCAATTGCTCCAGGAAAGAACAAAGACTTAACAAGGCTCTTAACTAGGTCTCAATCCCTTTTGTTTTTTGTTCACATTCACCCTATTAGCATTAGTAATACAGTGCTCCCTACTGCCCTGAGTCTCAGTCCTTTTATTAAGCAAATTTTCTCCATAAATAGGCAGCCGACCAGAATTTATGTCTCAGACAGTAAAGGTGTACTACTTGGTGATGTAGCTTTGTGGTTGTTGACTCAGGGAATGTTAAGACTTCCTGGGTTTTTGTACTCTGCTGAAAATGCAATGTCTGTTTGTGTTCTCAAGTTAGTCATTTAATTATAATTAAGGCCCTTACTGCCATGGGCATTACAGTCATACTTTTGCACAAGCTTGCATTGAGTTTGTAGTGGAAACAAAATGTATTTGAAACAGTACTATGCATTTGCTGGAAGAAGTTCTTGAGAAGGCAGTTGAGGATGTCATGGGTGGGTCATATGTGACAACCTGTGGGAGCTGAAGCTAAACAATTAAACTGTTGGGTGACATTTTCTACACCCACTTCCGGTTTTTACCTGAGAATAGATGCCGAGGAAATAGACACAAAACTTCCCAGGGACGAATTCCTTCCTAAAGAAAACAATGATGAATATCGTCTGGTGGTGTGCTTTTTGAGGAAGCAAGATTTGGCCTTGCCCACAGGTTAACTGGAATAGCGGTTGAAGTGGCTCTCCTGTTTGAGCATTGTTAAGCCCGCTGATTGCCCTTTTGTTCTTGGGGGTTAGGAAGTGATCTTCTAGGCTCACCATGTTCCACCCATAGCCCACATCTCCTGACCACTCGTACAGGAAGTTCAGGATAATGTGCTGATGGATTTTCTTGGGCGTAAAATAAACACAGGAAAGATATGGACTCTTGCCTGAAGCTGCTGGAAGATGAAGGTGTCTGGGTTTCTGCGTTGTTCAGTTCAGTAGAGTTAGCTGTTTTTTTTCTTTTTCGTAAGAAAAAAATTTCTTGATGTCAGTGGCGTAGGTGACTGAAATGTGTATATTTGATTTGTTATTTATACATGCAAAGACCCATAATATAAAGAGTGGCCTTATGTTACTATAGGTTTGTTTTTAGGTGACTGTAGTAGAAGGATTTTTATGTAAGCGGTGAGAAAATGGTTTCCTGGATTCTGAGTCATGTTTCATCTTGATGTGTGTGTTTTATAATGGCCCTACAGTGCCCCTTTTCTTATACAAAGGAGGAGAGAAGAGATTCATTCATAGTGTATGTCAATTATCTGTTGTTGCAAATGGATCTTTAATGAGTCTACTCAATTAAAAAATCGTACATAAAGATCAGTGTCCAAAGACCTCTACACTTTTTCCTGCATAGTCCTTTATAAATAACTAGGCTTATCCACCACTTAATTGTCCTTCCCATTTGTTTTACACAGCCAGCCAAACAACTGGCACTTTCCCTACTGTTAGAGCCAAAAAGTAAAAACTGAGTAATTGGAACAACTGTGGTTCTGGAACACTGCTAAAGGAACTAGGGTACGGTCAACGAATAACAAGCACCTAATTTTCTGCTGCTTGCTCATGTTCTCAGCAAATACCCATCCTCTTCCTTCTCCTCAGTTATACCTGCAGTCCCGCTTCACGTGGCGCGGTGCCCGGCTGCTGCGACCCCTGCTGCAGTTCACGCTCCTCATGATGGCCTTCTACACCGGCCTGTCACGAGTCTCTGACCACAAGCACCATCCGACCGATGTGCTGGCGGGTTTTGTGCAGGGGGCCCTGGTGGCCTACTGTGTGGTGAGTATTGTCCTCATCATCAGGCAGATGATGTTAATAGAAGTGAAAAAGACGTTTTCAAGGGCGGTGTTGCAGTGCCGAAGGAGCAGCACATATCACCCGTAAAGAGTATATCATATGGATTACATGCAAATCACTCTCTCTCTCTCACACACACACACACACACACACACACACACACACACACACTTTGGGACTGGGTTGGACCCAAAATAACTGATACAAAAGCTCGAGGCCAAATTACAGAATAAAAGCATGGATTTTTGGGGGCATTTTCCATTAAAGATATAACTTTGAAGACTGTAGATTTAGGGATCCTTTGTGATAAAGTCACTGTAACAAAGCATATGCTTTCACAGCTTCCAAACACAGACACAGAAATTGTTTAACAAAATAAAAGTGCTTTCCCAGAGGCTGTCTATGTAACTGCCAGGGTTTGGCTTCACTACTGCCACAGCACTGCCAGGTTGATTTCAGGGTAGCTCTAGGAAAGCCTGAGTATTTCTTACTCTGATACCTTAGCCACTCTGGAGACCACAGAAACGTTTTTAATCCCACAAATCACAGTGGAAAAAGGCACGTTTGCTGTAGCACTCAAGGCATTTCTTCACAATGCTTGCTGTTCTGGATGATACCGTACAAAGTTATTTCCATGATTGTTTTTCTAATATGACCCATTTCCAAGGAACAATTTTTTTTGTGCTTGTTTTGGACTCTTTTCTTGTTGTTGTCCTAGCTAGATTTCCACTACAGTCCATTGAGCTCTTACGGAACTTAAGTCAAGGAACTTTGACCCCTTGCATTTTGAGGCAATAACCCATAGTTCTTTATGCCCTTTCTACTCATTCGGATCCTTGACACAATAGTAAATTGATTAATACTACAATAACAAAAAATCACATTCTTTGCCAGATTTAGGGCATTATTATCCCGAATATACATGACTCAAGTTAAAAAAAGTTTGCTTTTTTGTTTCTATTCTTGTTTGCCAAGTTTGTAGACAATTTTCAGATGAATAGCAGACCTCAAAATTAACTCCCCAAGCAAACAAAATGCAATTGATCATCTTGTGGGGCCTCATAGTGCCCTGGCTTTCCCAGTGTAACATCCCCAATGCTGTATTCCTTGGGGAGCAAAAATTCAAATATCTCTAGCCAGCAATTTAAATATCTCCAGTAGCCTTTAAGAAAATATTTTCGATTTTGTATTTAAGAAATGTAGACACCAGCTTGCTGCTATAGAGCAATGAGTTGGTCCCAGAGAATGCACATTTTGTGTTTTTTATTCGTAGGATAAATGATACGTGTTAATATTTAGAATATCGGTCGAATTCTACTTAGGCTTTACAGTACATTACCTATACAATCCCTTTTGATAACAGATCACGAATACTAGTCCCAAGAGGTTCAACACCTCTTTGCTGCACTTCAGTAGCTTTGAATAATGTACATACAATATTGATAATAGTAACATTTTCAAACATGCAGAAATGTTGCAGTCAAAATGAACAGTTTGTGAATTTTGATTTGTTTCTGTTACCCTGTGAAGTACAGTACGTCGTATCCCCTGACGCCCCCTCCTCAGGATGGCATGCACACAGAAATGACCCAGTTTAATACAGACAAAAGGGAAAGGGGTTGCCAGACATTGTTTTCCTGAAGCACTAAAGGCAAGGTCAAGCTGAAGGAAGCAGACTTTAAACAACCTATAATTCTTTAAGGTAGCAAGGGTCGGTGTTAATCTCCACTGTTAAATAGATTAACTTTCCCATAATAAGAATGCTGTAGTGTAAAAACAGCAGAACAGACTTTGTTACAAGGTCTCTGTGACATTAGCTGGATAATTTCTCCTCACTTACTGGTTTCCATTGCAACCTCTGTGTCAAGCTAGGAATAGAAAGTCAGCACTGAAAAAACCAAGTATATTTATATAGTTGTATATACATATTACCGTGCCTGCTACTACATGTCTTTCTCCCAGAGCAGAGGGCAGTAATGGATTTATTGCAGCACCAAACTCCCTCTTTGCTCTTGTGGCAAGAAGTAAATGGCTGAGAAAGTCTGGGAAGAAGACAGGACACAATATCTCTTCCAGTGCTTGAGCTTTTTAGGACAACATGTTCAGGAGAGATTTCATTCTTGACAAAACTTTCCCTGAGATGTTTAAATAAATGTCATGCCTTTTCCTATCATGGGAAGCAAGAGAACATGCGTTACCTAATCATAATTTTCATAAAAAATTTTTTAAAAAGTGTCATGAATAGTATTTGTCATTTGACAAAGGAAAATAATCCATGAATAAGACTGGCTCACACTACAATTTCCTGTCTGTTACTGTGAGTCAGATAAATCTATCCCGTGTGTCACCTAGCCTTGCTCATGCCCAGACAGTTATTAATAGGTTTACTTGTCTGATAATGTAAGCTGAAATGATATCAATAGAATGACAGTTATCCTCTTAAAAAGCAGGCCATGCATTGGTTGAGGACATGTAAAAATTCCAAGTTAAAGTTCTTGGAAGTCTTGCTGTAGGACCCTTGGTAAGGTGTTCACCTGAAATATTCATCAAGGGTAAAACTGTAAGTTGCTTTTGATACAAATCCTTTAAGGAAAAAAATATCAGCAACAATGAATGCATTCCTTACCAGTTTTTTGCCAGGTGACTATCTAATCAAACTTGGAATAAAACATCCACAACCTTAAGTCAGTGCCAATGTTCTGGCAGATTTCCAATAGAGAACCCAGATACACAGTTCCCATTCCGGTTGCTGAGTATGCATTCCCAACACAATGGGTTCTATAGTGAGAGGAAGGTCATTTGCATTCTGCAAGTTACAACCCAGGAAGTTTCCTGGCAGTGATAAGAGTTCATTGGCATCTGCGGTTATGAAGTCAGAATTTCAACCTCAGGTCAACATTTTGTCAGCAATAGTGATGGTGTCTTGAGTTGAAGACCCTTGTGTAAGAAGTTCTGGATGTGAGTCTTGCACTGGCCATGAAAATGGAACCATTCATTCAACAAAAGGTGTCTTCATGGAGGAATGGCTCTCCTCAGTTACAGAATGAGACAGCAGCTTCGTTTCCTGCTCTCATTGCCATTATGTCACACAGAATAGTTTAAGCCAGAAAATGCTGTGATCTGACCTTACAGGGAGCCTTCCCACTGGAAGATATTTCTCACCAGAGTCATATCAGCTGCTCATGAGCAGTTGTTTTACAGTCAGTATGAGTTGTCTGGAGATTCCGCCTGCCAGCCAACCAGTTCAAGATTCCTGCTCCTCCCATTATTCCATTTTTGAAGGGTTAACCTATCTTCTGAAAAGGTACCAAACTTCGTATTAAAATTGTGGCCAACTTCTAAGTATGTTCATCTAGGGTCCTGCTCTCTTTAATGAAAACAAGAAGTAAGATCCTTCTTTAGCTCCATGTTTTGTAACTGGTGCCACGTATGCTGGCCAGATCTGATGTGACAACAACCAAGGAAGCATGACAGACAACTTTGTGTGCGCCATCCAAAATAGCTTGTGTTCTTCCGCTGATGTCGCCAGAGCACAGTAAACATGGCACTCCAGGCACGCATGGTGGAAGTGTCCATTATTCTGCACCAAAATACATGTCAGCTGTTGTCACCAACTGAATGACACTAATAGGATACAGATGGCTTTAGTGGCCAGGAATCTTCTTTGTCGTCCTTGTGTACTGTATTTTTGTCCTGACAATTGCTGGACGCCCACCATTGCCTGGCCTCTTGGTGCTGAAGCTAAATGAAAGTATATCATGTGGATAATGCCCCATTACATACCAATACTCAAGAGATATGCTTGGGTTGAAATTAACCTCTTGTTTGTTTGAGCTGAGAAAGATTCACTGGGTTGCTTGCAGCAAAAGGTTGCACAAGAACCTTTGAGGCAAACAGTTTCCTGTTAAAGATACACCTGCAGTTGCACACTCAGAGGTTTTGCAAACATGCTCCAAACAGTTATCACTTTGGAAAAAAACGTGTTTTGATTTTTCTCCATATTAAGCTCTGAAAAGGCTGAAGTAGCTTGGTAAGGACATCTTTTAAAATAGCATTTTGTGTTTTATGTATAGCGACTTTTGAGTATTTTGGAGATTGCTATAAGATTGACAAACAGGGTTGACTCAGTGAGCCAGCTTTCCTTTCTGTAGTCCCTGAGTCCGTAAGAAGTTGTCCTCCTCTTCGGTTTCATCAGAACCTCAGGAAATGTTTCCTTAAAGGACCTCTTCCCTCATACTCCCTTCCACCACACCAAAGCCAAATGACCTCATGGCTGTAAAGAATTTAGTGAAATGTGTGACTCATTAATGGATCTTCTATGGGTCTACTTAATCATTACTTATGAAATAACACCAAGAGAACATGTATTATGACTATCAGTACTGAATGATTTGGCTGATGGCATGAATAATAAATATAATGCATGATCCTGTATTATTCATTGTGTCTGAGCCGTTGTGAGTTGGTGTAGTCACTTCCTTCCTCACAACTGTGAGTCTTTCAAGAGCGGGGAGCTAAGAGCACGACTGCTGCCAAACCAGGGCTGAAGCGATTATCAGTATGCCCTTCAGAATTGTTTATCACAAGTACAGTAACATCCAACCAGTTCATTCCATTAAACTATAACAAGAAACCTACTCTTAACTTAGTTTCTAAGCTTCCTCTGTTCTCTTCACTCCCAGGTATTCTACGTGTCTGACCTCTTCAAGCCCAAACCCAAGACCAGCGCTTCGCCACCCACCCCCATCAAGAAGGAATTGCTACCTTCAACAGACATGATAGACAGGAACAACCATCACAACATGGTGTAAGGATACACTGCCTCGGGACAATCTGAACCACACAAAGAACAGACACCTGTGACTGATGACCAGCAACGATCCTGCTGCTCACTCTCCTCATCTGACAGTAGAATGTAGGGAAGAAAGACAAATGATTCCTGCAGATAAGTCTTTTTTTAAAACAGTATCTTCATTAGAGCCCTGTTAGAGGTAAGCTCTCAAACATGAAGGGAAGTTTTGACCCTTTATATGCTGTAACTCTTTGGCATTGCTTGGAATAGATTCCTTCTTGGGCCCAGTGAAATAACCACACAATCAGGAAAAATCCTACATAAAAATACACTATAAACAATGAAATAGGGGGTGAGGACTCACAACAGGCTCCAGTTTTCTCCAGGACAGAACCAGTTTTGAACTCTCTGTCTTTGTGGCCTTGCATATTGGACAACAAATTCCTTAGCAATAGGAATGATATTTTATCTGCAACGTTAGCAGAAAGGCATATTAACAATATATGTAGTGCAAGCGTATTAACAGTATAAAATTACTTATACCATTATATTCAAGCTAATTTTCAGATGTCACATATGCAGTTTGGAAGCAATAACAATATAAAAGGCTAGCTGATGTCTTTGAGACAGGGTTTTTTGTCCTCTTTCAGGAAAACAGGGATGCCTGGCACTACTTAGTCCCTTGTCACCATAAGGAATTGGCTGTATCTTTAGAACTACTGCCAATAAAGTTGCAGTGTAGGTTTAATTATGGATGTACTTTCATAATCAGCCCTTTGGGCAGTGCCATTAGTGATCAGCTCAGTGGGCCTGCCCCATGGGATTTGGCATTTCTACGGGGAGAAAGGAGGACAGGGTCTGTTGGAAGGGGGATGGTGGATGTGAGAATACAAAGACCCCTTTGCTGTAGGTCACCAGCAGTAGCACAGAGCTGTGGCTGTGCCACGCAGTACCTGTGTTGGGACTTTTGTACCACAGTGGCTTTGGGCCTTTTGGCCAGTAATGGGTTAATGGTGGGGAGGTGAGGCTCTTTCGGTCACAGGCTATTGGGATCGACTCCCAGGCCGAACAGGCACATGTTGGCCATGGGCTCTTTCCGCTGGCTGGGAGGAGCCCCCACTTGCCCAGTCACTAGTGTGTGTTGACGTACCTCCTCACCGGTGGTGTGTGTAGATTGGCCTCAGGCAAGTCGGCTCTCTACCAACACTTTCCAAGTGCGGAGTGTGCGTCACTATGCAGCTTTGACAAGTCCAAGGCTAAGGACTGTTATTATGTTATTGAAAAATAAAGGAAAAAAACTGTGGATTTTAAGAAATTTCTTTGTTAGTGAATGCTTCTAACATTTTTTTAAATATTGTTCATTATAACAATAACAATGTACAGTTAATCTAGTTCACATTTCACAGTACAGTATACGCAAAAAAAACCCTGAAAACAACACTTCAATATGTTGCACATCCTTATTGTTTAGTCCGTCCTATCATTTCAACTGCAGCAAGCTGTTTTATTTTTTGTAACAAATCTATAAATAATGTATAGAACACTAAAAATGATCTCTGTAAAATATTATTCTTGAACCTTTTTAGATATATCCACTATGAATAAAAAAGTTTGTGTTGTGACCTGTGTTATCTACAAAGTGCTGCTTAAAAAGCATTGATTGACAAATTTTTGTATTTAGTGAACTAAAATATTATGGATTTGTAAGGAGCATAAAGAAGATTACACCAACAGTTGTATTAAAAAAGCTATTTTTAGTATTTTTGTATTGTCTCTTTTTTGTACAAAAAATATTAGCATTTCCCTGCTAAATGTACTTAGTTATCATAAATGTGCTTTTAAATAAAAAGCTCATTGCAAAAACTTTAAGTTGTTACTGTCGTTTCTGTGGTGCAGCTTCACCTTTATAGCCACCCATTTTCATTAACTGCTTGTCCGGATCAAGGGCTCAGGTATCCAGAGTCGATCCAGAATCACTGTGGTTAAGGCTAAGTGGGGTTCTTCCTGAACGGGACACCAGTCCATCAGAGGGTAGCCACACGTGCACACGCTACATGCAACACAGAGTCACCGATCTACCTGAATCGCATGTCTTTGGATGGTGGGAGGAAACCAGAGCACCCAGAGGGAACCCATGCAGACAAGGGGAGAACACATAAATTGCAAATAAGCAAAAATAGGCAAATTTTTTCACTTTTTTCTTCTGGTAGCAATTGTTTTGGAAAGTAACATATGTTATTTGTAAATGTTACCAGGCATGTGTAGACAAATAGATATTTGTAACTGACATGCTTCCACCCTGCCCTTAAAGGTCTTGACAAGAAGTCAAACCCGCACTTGTCTGATAATACACATTGCACAATCGTAATATTGTGAGTAATACTGAGAATCAGAGCACAATGGGACACCAACAGTCTACAGCCTCACGGCTCTGAAAGAGCGTTGAATGCCCTCACAATACAGTTCCGGTTTTACTCGTTATTTTATTTTTACCTATGTGTCAGAGATGAAAAAGTTCAAATATTTATGCATGTTAGTGGATTTTCCCTTGTTATAAATACGCAAGCAACTTATATTTATATACTAAACATTCCATCTGTAACTGTAAGACATGCCTTTTGACAAAATAATTAACAAATTGTAAATGAAACATTGTCACCTTGTCAGGTGCAAAAATGACATTATTCAAGGCATATTCTACAAATATATAATTTACTGACAGTTAATGTGGTTCAGGAGAAAATACATTTGATACACACACACACACACACACTGAAACTGCTTGTCCCAAGTGGGGTCACGGCGAACCGGAGCCTAACCTGGCAAACACAGGGCGTAGGGCTGGAGACCTGTCAGAGAGGGGGACCCGGCCAAACCCGCTGCACCACCACGCCCCCTAGATTTAGTAATGTTTAAAATATACGTCAGAATTTCTATATTAATGTCTTGCTACATCTGCCTCACATAATTACATACAGTTGTAACTATTTCCTCTCTGGCTAATGGACAGAGCGACAAACATGTTTCGTGAAACAGCTGCATGAATCTGCATGAAAATAGTCAATGTGGTACTGAGTGAATTCAGCATGACTTAAATTAAATTTCAGGGTAAAGATAAAACTGCAATAAGGGTAAAACCAAAGGTGGTGCTTAAGGAAAAGAAAATGACTGTGACAACTGCAGCAAGTAGGGACACGCTTGCTGAATTAGCACAGGGTTCCATCAGCTCTCAGTGTGTTAGAGACAGCAAAAGTGTGGTGGCAGCAGGATTTAGTGTGTTATGCACCGTAGATGTTACCCAGTTGTATAAATGGGTAAATAGTTGTACATAGCCTAACACTGTAATTCATTTTGGAGAAAAGCATCAGCTAAGTGATTAAATGTAAATGTACTGTATGTGTCAGGCAGCAGCCTTTTCTTTATTCGAGTCAGTGGCGAATCCACCCTTACGAAGGAAACAGAGTGCAAAACATTTAAGAGTGCTGAAACCTGAAAATGTGACGACTTATACGGTGGAGGGCTCACAGTAACTTAAATGTTTTATTGCCTTTTGAGTATGGTAAAATTCCAAGGACATGTTATAGATGCAGTGTAAAATTGCAAAGACAGAGTTATTACAAGTGAGGAGGTACAGTCCTGCTGCAAAAAACACTGAAGTACAGATTTATGGAGACAGGGACCTCCGGGAAGGTACTAGAGAGGTCACGGCGTCCTTTCGCTCTGTGCAGCCCCGGTTAGGCTCGGTACTGGGACTCGTATAGGAGCGTGGTTCACATTCCTGTCAAACCTAGGAATGTTGAGGAGAAATACTGGCATTAAGAAAATCACTCAGCTTCACAAAACCATGTGATTTATGCTGAGCTGATGAGCATGACATGCTGAACATTTGGGATATAAGTGAACATGCATGCTTTTGCTATTTCTGTAATTTCTCTGCACTTCCGAACAAAGTCCTCTTTGTCTGTGTGGACAGCAATTCGACACCCAGTAGAAACCGATGCTTGCAAAGAAAGTCTGGCGTTGCAGAAATGATTAATTTTTCAAATTTTGCAAAGATATTAGTATCTTACTTGTAAAATTTCAGAGGCCTTTTGCACAAAGTTGCTAGTCACTTACTGTTTTAAAAATAAATGGTAGTGAAATAATTACAGCTCACATGTATAATATAGCAGGTAGTAATATGATTATTATTCTAAAGCATTATCATTTAACCATTTCATCAACAATGCTATTATAGAGGTGCATAGACAGGTCACTGCATTTAATATTAGTCTGGAAAGGAAATGATTAAAAAGAAGTCATAATTACTTAATTTTCAAAACCTTTTTGAGATAGTTTATTGACTGTTGTAATTTTGATGCTGTGGTCATACATACTGCGGTGGTCTGGCTGGCTCATTAATAACATGCAAATGTAAAACAAATGCCAGGCAGAAAAATCCCTATATTTGAAGTCTATGCCATCTTTTTGAAAATGACTGATAGGGAGAATCAAGTTGCTGGTTGCGGTTTTTCTCATACTGACATATTTTTAAATGATCCATTAAATTTATGCCGTTTGATTGTTGCGTCTTAGTCACAGAGAAAATCCATTGAGCAGGCGTTTAATGTACAGTATCGACTTTTCCAGTGTCTGGCGAACAGTGATTTTGTCTGCAGAAATAGGGCACTTGTGTGGGTGTCTGTTTATAGTTACATGTGGTACGTCTTGGAGATTAAATTCTGGGTTGATTGCATTTTCACAGATTTGATGTATTATTTTATTGTTTAATCATTTTTATCCTGTGTTCAGGCTTGTATTAAACCAACATATATTAATCCAGGAACATCCTTTTAATTGTGAAATACGGGATTAACCTACCTTTTCCATGTTCTACTTTTCGATTTTTTTTACTCTTATTTTTCAGGCTCTCGGAAGTCTTCATGAAGCAACATTGGAAGCTTTAAAAGTAATATATGCAAATTGTATGCAGCTGAAGTATATGTTCACAAGCCTGTGGCTAATTAGACCATAACAGAGAGTGATGAAGAAAAATTCCAACCAAGAGATATTTTGTATTTCAGCTTTTTAGAAACAAAATCCTAACATGAGCAGAAGAAACAGAAAACAAAACTGATCACCGATTCCACTCCGTTGTCTTCTTTGTATGAAAGCAAAATGAAAGAAAATGAAAATAGCAGCAACACAGGGTGCAAGGCCAGAGGGGACACACGGAGAAGGGGACAGCAGTCCGTCACAGGGCAGCCCAAGCGGAACTCGAACCCCAGACCCACTAGAGAGCAGCCACAGGCCAAATCCACCGCGCCACCACACTCCCCCCACAGCTAAATAATTTCAGGAATATTTTTAACAACTGGTAATGCCATCCAAGGCCTGTGGGATTTATCCTCTGATTCCGTTTTGTGGTGGCTGTTTCTCTACACAATGTAACTGAAAGTACATAATAAAACTAAAGTGCATGGGAAATTTCAGATATAGATGGCCTTTTTGTCATCTAATTCTTTGATGTCTCATGATCTTTCAGGTATTATTCATATGAAACAATGACTATACAAAATATTCTAGACTTTTAAAGGTAAACCTTGCTGAGCACATAAAGCAAGTTAAAGCTGAAGTTGAAGTTTTGCTCTACCCTTTGGCAAAACAAGATCTCTGAAAGAGAAAATGAAGAACGTTAGTTGTGGTACTGCAGGTTCTCGGGACGTTTAAACGGAGTGCAGCAGATGCTGGAACTGCAACAGCTGTGAGAGCTGCACAGGTGATCCGTCGTCTAACTCTTAGTGGCAGCCCTCTTTCCAGGTAACATCCAGGCTGATAGATGAAGTTCACCATCTGTTTTGGCTACCAGCATAAATTTTAGGTCTAAATCTTTGTACATAAACAAAATTCCTGTACAGAATTGCTTTTCTCTCTTAGAAAAAGTGAGGAGTGTGCTCCCCAGAGCTGCCCCACCAGCCTGGATTTTTTCCCGGTGCAGCTTGGGAGCAATGATGGGAAAGCCTGGACCTTTGAAATGAACTATGCAAGACCTCTTGGAACCCAGGCTGATGGCCACTGCAGGCACACTGGGTTCAAATCCAAGCCCAGAATCTGTGCTAGTTAACTAATGCATTGTTGTTAATGTGAATTCTGCTTCTTTTGTAGACGTCCACCATTGAAATGTCTTTTGAAAATTTGCCAAATGCTCATGGTCATCACTCCAGGAAAATATGCTAAGTGAATAAAATGCAATGGAACTCATGTAAGAAGCTCATGAATAACTCACCCACCTGTTGAACTACAGTGGATTGTTGTTTAGGTCTCTAATTTTTTTAGAACTAGCTTCACATGATTCATTAAATACAAACGCAAATCGGACACACGCTTTAACCATTTTTTTTTTAGCTCTGATTATGTGGGATTATGCTGGCTTTTGTTTTATTATACAGAGCATAGTTCTGTGTTTATATATTCATATACAGTATCTGTACAATTTCCCTGTCCCATATGACATGTTTTAATGTAATAAACTGTAAGACTTTCACGTAATTCTTAAAATGATCAGAACTGGATAAAAATAGAAACACTTCAGGAAAACCTTTTAAATTTCGGCAAAAAAACTGACTGTGTTATTGAGATTGTGTTATACAGACATGCTGAAGCTATTAGAGATGTCATGTATATAGATCCCACTTTGTAGATACTTTTTTCCTGCAGATTCTGCAGGACAGCAGCACTTCAAGCCTCACCACCTTTGCCTGAGCTCTTTCCTTATGTGGTGCATGGAAAGTTTACTAGGAGGTTTAATGTAACTCTGGACATGTGCCAGATACAGTTTGGTTCCCCAGGGCTTCCCAAGCTGAGCAGCAGGATGCACCAGTCCTGCGCTTTGACATTCCTAAAGAGGTGGAGTGTTGTGCTCCATTAAAAACGTCTGCAGCTCCATTAATCGAACACAGAGGCAATTTTTGAAATATCAAAGCAAATGGTTCCAGCCTGTTTAGTTCTAGGGTCCAATTAATTATACTAACAAATTAAGGTGAAGCAAGCTGCCCATATGTGTGCAATGTAATGAATCATGTGCATTTAATTCTCTGTCAGACAGAGATCTTGGCATTAAACTTAGGAGGGAAAACAGATTTTAGTACCATTTTAAATTCAACTGATGCTTTCAAAAGCCTCCAGGGTTTTGCTGGATCTCTAAGGTCTATTGAATTTTATCACATTTGCATATATCCACCACATTTGCATATATTCGCATATAATAGTCAGCCAATTTTATCATAATGGCACTGATGACCTATTTTGTACAAAAGCTATAACTTGGAGTAATGTAAAAAATAAAGTTTTGGAAATGCACTTACAGGTCAACATTTAAATTAAGCTAATTTATTTGAACTGAGGGGGATGTGCAGTGGCACAGTGGGTTGGACCGGATCCTGCTCTCCGGTGGGTCTGGGATTCAAGTCCTGCTTGGGATGCCTTGTGACGGACTGGCGTCCCGTCCTGGGTGTGTCCCCTCCCCCTCCAGCTTTATGCCCTGTGTTGCTGGGTTAGGCTCCGGCTCCCCATGACCCCGTATGGGACAAGCGGTTCAGAAACTCTGTTTGTGTGTATTTGAATTGAGCATAAGAGTGCATCAAGTTCTGCTAATGAGTAATATCCGGCTTCAAATGCATCTTGGAAAAACTGATTTTGTTGCTGGCAAATGTCTGTCTTCTTATTATCACAGGGAATGTAAACTAATGCCATGAGCCTTTCTGCACAAGTGAGTGCATTATGCCCAAACTGGATTTTACAGCATAGCCAAATTTACCAGAAATGTTTATAAAAAGTCACCACATAGTTCAGTAAAGATTTATCTGGGATCTCCTTTATTGTCAAAAGCCAGGACAGTGTGCACTGTCTGTGGGTGTTTCTTCTGCCTCCTGGTCTCGGTGCATGGAAATGCTCCTGGCTGGCCATCAATGAGTTCAAAGTGTGTGTCGACCCCGGAGGCCTCGAGCCGTAGGACGAGGACAGGAGCTCAGTGTGAAAGGCATTAATTATGTAATTAGGCCCTGCATTCTCTGCTTTTGCTCAGTGCTAAATTTTTCAGCATATTCTATCGAAGAAATTCAGGGACAAATGAAACACACAAACATGAAGTCAGTGCAGCGAATATAGTATTTCAATCCTTGCAAACAAGCCAGAATTTCAAAGAAACAGACTCAAATCATACTTTTTACTACATAAAATAAATAAAAAGAGGGATCATGCACTGAGAGTATATAGAATTAAAAGTGACACTGAAGATTTGAAGTTATGTGATAAGTCCTTCATATGGGTTCTGCAGAACAATCTTTACATGTAATACTGAATTGCAGGGCAGTGTCTTGGTAGGTGGGGGTGTGGTGGCGCAGTGGATTGGACCAGGTCCTGCTCTCCAGTGGGTCTGTGGTTTGGGTCCCGCTTGGGGTGCCTTGTGTTAGACTGGCGTCCTGTCCTGGGTGTGTCCCCTCCCCCTCCAGCCTTATGCCCTAAGCTGCCGGGTTAGGTTCTGGCTCCCCGCGACTCTGTATGGGACAAGCGGTTCAGGTGATGTGTGTGTGTGTGTGCCAGTGCCCCACAGAGTAGTGTGTCAAGTTCTCTGCACAAGAGGCCTCAATTTTTCACAGCCAATTACATGCCCTTTATAGGGCAGCGGAAGCCCCAAACAAAAATCAAGCTCTGCTTGCGAATCTTCCCAGAGTGCCCCTGCCATTCCCTGCAAGAAGTAGGAGGACAGAAAGTCACACTCAGTTGATCTCTACTTGTATCATACAGCTCAAATAATTGATGGAAAACAAGTTTTTTATGTTCCTCATCCTTAGATGTTTTTACTATAAATAAAGAATAATGATGCCCCTATATGCGAGTAGAGAAGCTACTGGGTTGCAGCTGTAAGCGAAAAGCTCATCAGAGCTGGGCCAATGTGTAATGGCAGGTAACAGGTAAGGCAAGAATCACAGTCAAGCAGACAGGTGTTGTGAAGTAGACAGCAGCCAAAGAGGTTGCAGAGGTTGTCTGTTCACAGCCAGAAACAGATGCAGGTCATATCTTTGAAGGTGTGAACAACAGGATGCTTGTTGCACAAATAAGGGAGGGCAAGTCAAGACTGAGCAAAGACTCAGCAAGGACGTGCGTCTTACACCTATACAGGGCTCTAAATGAGTCACACCCTTTAGCTGCCTGCACCTCCTTCATTGCTTGGTTATACCAGCCCACTGAGTAGAGCTCACAAAGCAAAATAGTACAGTCACCACCTGCTGCTTGGAAATGCAAATGACTGTGATTTGTGAGTCACACACTCACACTCACATTCACACTCATACTCACACTCACTCACACTCACACTCACACACACTGACTGAAACCGCTTGTCCCAAGCGGGGTCGCGGTGAGCAGGAGCCTGACCCGATAACACAGGGCGCAAGGCTGGAGGGGGAGGGGACACACCAACCAAATAAATATTTAAAATCAAATGTAGTTTTGCAAAAGGAAATCACAGAAAACTTCAGTTTGTTCATAGGTGTTTTCTTCTTCTTCTGTATCTTATGTTAATTTAGCTCATGTACAAAACAATGCAAAGAGGTTGACCGCAAGCTCCTCACACTTTGAGTATACTGAAGTTAATTTTTAAAGCAGACGAGTTCTTTGTGTCTAAAAATAATGATGATGTTTCATGCTTACATAAAATTAATTAAATTCTTATGATTCGTAAACAGGGATTTTGGGTAATGTAGTTTTCGTATGTCATGCTGCTGTAGCAAAGGCAGTGTGAAACTGGAGACCGTGTTGTAGACTTGCCAAAAAACACCATACACCACATTTCATAATATTGGTGTGAAGGCATTGGTGAGGAGAAATTTTCTGTAAAATTACGGATTGAATATATTTTCTTTATTCACTTAACAGGGGGGCGCGGTGGCGCAGTGGCGCAGTGGGCTGGACCGGGTCCTGCTTTCCAGTGGGTCTGGCGTTCGAGTCCTGCTTAGGGTGCCTTGCGACGGACTGGCGTCCTGTCCTGGGTGTGTCCTTTACGCCCTGCCGGATAGGTTCTGGTTCCCCACGACCCCGTATGAAACAAGCAGTTCAGAAAATGTGTGTGTATTCACTTAACAGCCTGCTCTTGGAGTGTGGAACATATTGTTATTATTCAATCCTTGCAGGTTGTCACTGTGCAGTCAGAGTAGTTGCAACATATTCTCATCCAATGACTGCAATTTTGTGTTGCTTTACTACTGCTTGGAGTTTGGGAGTATGGGAAGAAAACATAAAACTACAGCTAAAGATATGGTACAAGGACGCAAGACCCTTTGTATGCGAAAAATGTCGGCAGACTGTGCAGTGTGTGACCCCAGAGGTCAGGGGGTCAGCAGGTAACAGATGTAGATGAACGATGGAGAACACTTTGCTGTTGTCTGCAGGGACAGAAAACTGTCTGTCTTCAGAGATAGCTGTGCACAGCCACAAGTGTTCAACACATTTTAAAAAAATTTGTGGTGGGAACTGGCTTGTCTTTTGGAGTTTATGAGAATTAATTTTGGTAACAAAAATTTTCACTCTGATTTTTTTTAAATTAATTTTTTATTACTGTCAGATGTCGCAAATGCAGCTACCAAATGATTTGTTATTATTATTATTATTATAATACTTTGTTACTATTAATAGAACTGCCGTTTTAAAATGTATCATTACATATTTGTTCTTATAAATTACTTAAAGAATTGTGGTGTTGAAATTCTGTTGGGAACTTATAACTGTATTCCTCTGGTTAATGTACAAACATTTGTACAGCAAGAGAAAAAAATTACAGAGGGTTCCTTTATCATAAGTATGCTGGGCTTTCATTTATCATCAACAGGAGAAGAGAGATTTCTAACATTTTTTTTTTTTTTTACTGTCGCTGTAGGTTTACAAGCAATGAACGTCTGGGGCCAAAATTAATTTCTAAAAATGTGAATGAAAGTAATTTTAATTCACACTTACCTGAGGTATGTGTTTATAATCCAGGTTCCCCTGTGATTTGAAAAAATGGTTCCAGTCGATGTGTGTCACTGTGATGAACAGGAGCTGGATGTGTATATTATTCTAGCCACAGCTATGGGTTCTCAGCAGTGAATAAATAAGCCCAGTGTCCAGACACTGCAGGTACAGATTTAGATGGCCTGACATGGAGTTCCTTGTACAGTAGCTACTGTACAGTAAATACATGGGCCGTAAAATGAGGCTTCATCTGACATGGTGGTAAGCTCATGTGCTTCTCTGTGCTACCTTGCGCATGTTACCGTGGTACGTGAGTTCGGTGAGCGCCAATGATGCACACAGCATCCTGACATCTGTCCAAGCCACCCTAATTTCCAGTGAGGACCGGGAGAGGAGGAAACAGGGGTTGTTTTATTCAGCATAATTCAATCTCTGCATATGTGTACATGCAGAAAGGAAGCAAAGGGAGCAGTTATGGGGCTATTAAAATCATCATTGTCTAAACTGGATGTTTATAACACATTATTATGTTGGTAAAACAAAAAAAAAAAATTGTGTTGTTATGTGTGTTACAAGAATAGAAGGACAAAAAACTTTGTATTGTATGTGAATCAAAAACTGTGCCGTTGCAACAGACATATAATAATACATTTAAAAATAGTAGTCAGAAACTGCCAAAGTCATGTTACAAGTAATGTTTGCACACAAGACATGACTGCCAATTCATACTAAATCACTGTGGACCATCTTAAAGATCTCATCAACCAGAAAGTTTAGCCAGTAGATCTGGCTCTCGGAGCCTCTTGTGGTGTTGTAACTAATCTAGAAAGTACTGGGCCTTGAAAGGTAAAAGTCCAGTTCTGCTTACTGTCACCTATAGGCAGCTTCAGGGTAAAAGAAGCCCATCTTCTACTGGCTTGGAATGTACTGAGTGGTCAGGCTACAGAATCCCTAAAGCTGTGCTCTTCCACTACCCTGCTTACCATGAAAACATTGAGTGACGTGCTCTGCAAATGGCACACATTGGCCTACGTTAAGTATCGGATTAGCGCCACCGGTCCCTGTCCTTCGCGCAATCTGACGCACACAAAGAGCCTCCTGACACCAGAGCACTGGCAGAGTGGACGGTCATTGATATGTATATGTGCCCTGAGAAGTTCTCTTTGTGAAAGCATAGACATGCCCCCTTGCAACTGTCAAAGTTTTGGTCACAGATAAACCGTTTGGAGTCCGTGAAGGAAAGATATTGTTTATTCTTTATTTCTAGCTGGCTGCTCGCTTTATACTGAGACCCAATATGGGAACTAAGTGAGAATGAAATACATTGCACCTGACATTTAGAGTTTTAACCAAATTGGTGAGCGCAATGCAGTCCTTTATCAACACTTGGGAGGAGCACACACCAACCCCACCGGCTTCAATTTTTTTTCGTTTTTTTTGGTCTGTTGTTTTCACCATTCGGGGAGTAATAACTTTTATTGGAGAGGTATTGTATTCTCAGTTTGAAGAAATTGATCTCCATCGTTCTAGCTTGCCAAAAATACCATTACGAAAAAGAGAGCACGGTGCTGTAAAAAAGTAAACCGAGTATCAGACCATAAGTGGAGTCATTTCCCAGCAACTTTCTTCGGTATGAAAGTTGACCTTTTTGCCTTCTGCTAAATCATGGTGGTTTTTCTCACTTCACTTTACTTACTTGTGTACGCTTCTTTCATTCCAACACCTACTCCATATGCGCAGCCAGTGTGAGCACGACTGCAAAGTTTAAGGATGACGGATCAAGTTTAAAATACATCGAGAAACTAAAGTTAACAGGTGTTCAAAACGAGGTTCGTTCTGTTCAGCGACCAAGTCTTTGACTCTTTCAATTTGTGCCCATGCACTGCCAAGTGGGACACAGAGCATGAGAAAACCACAGGGTTTTATGCAGTTCTCCTCGCTTCAAATCCAGCTCCATTTACCCAAGCTTTTATTTTTTTCTTCGACTTCTCCCTCGTGAGAGGGAGCAGGAGAGTTCTGCTTTTTCGTCACCTAATCAAAGTTGACACGAACAAGCTTTTCGATGTTCCGTTGGCCCGGTCATGTGATACATCCTGTCAATTCCTTCATGAGCTCAACCAATAAATTTCATCCAGTACTATGTTTTTTGGTTCCCATACTATTCAATAAAAGAATAGAAATGCTTTCTTCAAAGCATGGGCTACTTCCTGATACTTGTCTTTGTATAAAATTGATTTTCAATTTAGCCCTAAATTCAGCTTTTATGATCAGCTGGTTGCTTAGCTGGTGCTTTTCCCCACAACAGCTCACAGCATTTTATCTATTTGTAAAGTTTTTCTGGAGCAATTTATTCTAAGTATCTTGCTAAAAGATGTAACAGTAGAAACAGGTTGTGAGGCTTGAACCAACAACTGGGTTATAAATCTTTAATCATGATATTCCCTACTGACCTATTGTCACACTTGCACCTAATGAAAAAAATTCTTTCTGTATAAATTTAAAGCAAATTTGTTGCTATTTGTTGCTTTGTAAAACTTAAAATCGTAGAAGTTGGAAGAAAATATTTTTAAAAATTATGTCATAATAAATACAATTAAAAAAGCACAGCACTGGAATTAGCTGAAGTGTTAGGAAAGTCCCAGGGGTAAAAATAACACTCTGAGACTTTTGGTTTTTTCCCAGAACTTCCTATAAACAGATGTCCACCTCCTCACACATTTACACAAATGCATGCTTGTTGACGCACATGCACAGGCCTGTTGATGCATTAGTTTGTGCAGAAACATAGGTCACCGCCGCTGTGAGGATTCCAGATGTGGAGTAACTTGGATTCGCCACACTTGTCGGTCGCCGGGTTCTACACAGTCTGGCTCATGTCTGTGAATTTGCTGTACTGGCACAGGACTGAATAAATGGAACAGGTGTGCTAACTGCAAGGCAACATGTGTCCCGTGATGCCCTAACTTGTATTTTTTTTTTCCATTTTTTCTTGTAACAGTGTTCCTTGCCCAAATGTGATTTTATTAGCAAAGTTATAGGATGTGGGATGCAAGTAGCTGGGTGGGCTACTAACAGCAGAGCAGATTTTTTTCAGTGCATTCCTCTATAACTGAAACATTTTGGAAGGTTTGGGGGCGCTGACTCGCATAACCTCCTCGACTAACCTCAGAACGCACAAGTCAAATATGTGCTGCTAAATATGATAAACAGCAAGCTGGAGATGGGTTCTTGTGTGCGGTCTTTTCATTGAACAAACTGGCAGTAGGCTGCAACCACTCTGTTTTATTCATATTTTTTCGTTAAAAGTAAATATTCAGACATTGCCATTTGATACTATATTTAAAGCACATTTGCTTCTACGGGAAGCCTGGATGATTCTATTTTTTAAAATTCATTTTTATTGGATAATTACTGGTAATTGAACAAGTCAGTTAAACCTAAAACTCTTCTTCCATTCCTTTTAGTTTAAGCTTCTCATCCTTTCTAATAGTCAGTAATTAACAGAATTTCTGGAGGTATTCCCAAATTATGTTTAAAGCACATGGATTCAGTTAGAATCCTGTTAATTCGGGGATGGGTTATTTATACCAGGTTACGGAATGTGTTACTTGCTGGTGAGCAAAGCCCCATTTACTGGAATTGTTTACACAATTATTCTTCAACTAAGCAAGTTTCACTGTTCAGATTGCTCGTGAAGCAACATATACTGCATGTGGAATCAGCGTGAAACAGACAGATATTATAAGTACATCTGTTGTGTAATTCAACACTGAAAGGAGAAAGCTGGCAATCATTTGAGGTTGTGGCAATAACTCCTCTCTCGGTCTTTTACTGCCAAAATTTCCAAAACTCTAAAACGAACCGAGATCAGAAAAAAAAAAAAAAAACCAACCTTTTTTCAAAGTAACTGAAAGGCTATTTAGGTTTGGATGCATAGTAAAGCTTGTTTTCTTATTGCTATTTTGCTGTATTTGTTCACACTGATGCACTCTGTAATTACTGTACCAGGACAACCACTGGGGAGTTCATGAACTCAACTTTCCGGCTGTTTCTGGCTTTCTTGTGCTGTCGACTTGTTCCATTTCTCCTTTTTGTTCAGAGCAGCGGCAGCTCTCAGTCACATCCCTACCTTTTGGATCTACATTTGGTTCCTTAATGCTTCATAAATCTTTCCCAGTATTATTCACTCTCTCAACCATATTATGATATTTGTGCATACAGCTGGGTGTTGGAAATGAAAGTAAAGGAGGGATATACGAATCTGTGTGAATCTGTAGGACTAACCTTCTGTTTTTGTAACATTAAGAGATCTTATTAAAATGAGAGGAAAACCTTGCGGGGAAAAAAAATCCGGGGAAGTAAGAGGGAAGTCTTACGGATATTACTTTTCTTATCATCATAAAATAAATCCACCTTAAAGACAATTTTAACGATTTTAGATTTGATCTCTTGCACTACGAGATTGAGTTGAAGCACCTGTGAACAACCTCAGTCTGAGAATATGGAAAACCTGCCACAAGGTCCACAGTAAGAAGCACCAAGACATTTAATGAGGTTCTTTTGTAGAGCGTGTCATCGGTGCACTGAACTAAATAAAACCAAATGGATCTCTGAAAGGGGAAGACTTCCAGGAAGCACTTGCTTTGACATTTCTTTCAAACTTAAAAGAAATTCAGCTAAAGAACTTTACATATACTGTACTTTTCCCATCTGTTAAAGTCTGTTGTACGTGTGAGAGCTGCACAGACACAATAAAATATGACAGACCACCAATAAAACCAGAAACATGGCAAGGCATTAATGAGCCACTGTTTTTATAGTATTAATCTAGTACTTTGCATCAGTTATTGCTACTTTCTCAGAAAAGAATTTAATTGCAGAAGAACACACACACTTTCGGAACCGCTTGTCCCATACGGGGTCGCGGGGAACCGGAGCCTAACCCGGCAACACAGGGCATGGGGCTGGAGGAGGAGTGGACACACCCAGGATGGGACACCAGTCCGTTGCAAGGCACCCCAAGCAGGACTTGAACCCCAGACCCACCAGAGAGCACGACCCAGTCCAACCCACTGCGCCACTGCGCCCCCCCCCCCCTGCAAAAGAACATCATAATGATAATTGGACTGGCAGAAGGAATGCCAGCTCTGTCCATAAATCATTTGTGTAAAATTTTCAGTAATGGCTGCTGAAGACAACTTTCTATTGCTTTAAGTGTGCTGCAAGAGTGCTACACTGCGTTTTTACACCATATACTGACTGTTTGGCTTATGGCTATCTTGTTCTTTTTGAAGGCCTCTCTTTAGAATTTGAGCAGAACATTATCAGAAAACTAAAGCAAAGGACAAAGCAAGAAAAGCAAATAAACTACATATTGCCCAGTGCAATGACTTGGCAATGTCAGTATACAGAGGCAGGAGACTGATAAAGAGAATGAAACGGCTCTTGGTCTTATCCCTGTATGGACTGTCTGTCTAGCCGGTGAGTCTTGTTCTCCAAGCATTGTCATCCTAAGAACATCGCGTGCTGAATTGGTCATTTAGGCAATCGTAAGCAATCAAAATATGATACGGTTCTCTTATTGTGTCTCGTGCGGCTGGTGACAACAGTTCCCTGAACTGAGAGGATGTTTGAAGGACTTCTATGATGCTCACCGAGCAAACAGTTACGTCTTTAATGACTTGCAGTTTCCTTTATTTCTTCTAATAAATATATATCATAATTTTTTATCGTGATGCGATTACCATCTTTCTTCTTTAATCTGTTTGATTAATTACGCCAGGTTGCTTTTATTACTCTTTGGATACGTGAATCCCCATTTTTGTTTCTGTTGTTTCTCTCAGTCGGCATTGAGATGAGTCAAAGAGGGAGGGAGAAAGGGAGGCTGGTGTCTAAAGACCTGTTTTCTTCTGTTATTTCCAGTTTGGGAGGGAATTCCAAAGAAAAAAAAAACTGAAAAGAGTGGAGATCGGCTACATATGCAATTATGAAAAGCTTATAAATTCTCAAAAAATGGAACTGATGCATTCTTTGTTTAAATGAGTCACAGATTGTCGTTTTTCAAAGTGCTAAACCAAGATGCTGAGAGAATGCATCCCTTATGGTTTTGGCTGTCGGGTCTCTTATGCCTTTAGGGTTCCGTGTAGACTGACAACCATCTCACCATCCATAGGTACCCACAACGCAGCCAGGACAGCTGCTCTTCCCCCACAGCGGAATGTGGAGGGTGACAAAGTTTGCAGTCTCACAAACACAATTTTCTGGCTCCAGTAATGAAACACGACTCCTGGACTATCAAGCTTTTGCTGAGGTTCAATCTCCACCTGCCTGGTGAGCTGTTGCCTTCTCTCTGCCAGCTGTCCTCGGCCGACATTTGTCGGAAAGTATTCCTGAAACCACACACACCCGCTGTCCACCGCCCCTCACCCTGACTCCAGCACTCAGTCCAGTCACAAAAGTTTCTTCTGTATGGTAAAATCATTTTTTCGTTTCAGCTGATCTCCTCTGGTGTTTTTCCAGTTATCCGCTGTTGTTTTGCCATAAGACAGAGAACAAAGAGAAGAAAGAGAAGGTTAGTACTGCTGAGCAGGACACATTTCTTCATATTCCACAAGGCCTGTAAACACATGCATTGAGTGATACCTGATATAACAACTATTAAGTTATTACTTAAACACTGGACAACAACTGGTGTTGCACAAAACACACGAAATGACACAAAACCATGTAAAGTTACCCTGGTATCTTGTAAATCAGGTGACTTCACAGTAAAATGAACACTAAAAAAGTTCATTTGGTCCCTGAATTTTCAAATGAAATACTTTCAAAAGTGATTTATTTCCGTCAGAATGAATTCAGCACTACTGGTTTTACTCTGTACAAACAGAAAAACATAAGCTCTTGTGGTTGCTGTTCAAATAATAAATGACCAAGAGCAAATAAACTTTTTGTGGTTCTGGATGGTTGTGAGAATTACTGTATCGTTATAAATCTATGGTTAGGCAGTAGAACCTGTGGTTTTATCTAATCTTGTACCATGGCCTAAAAAATAGATTAGATTCCTTCTTATCTTACTGTATCATTTACAGAACTTATCTGAAGTTCATTCCTACATGCCACAATAGCTTAAAGTACATGAATTACTGTATTTGACCAGCATACATCAAACTGTGCTTTGTACAGGTGGTCCTCGACTTACAACAGCATTCAGTTCTGACAACCTCACCCTAAATTGGCTTTATCATAAGTCACAAACCCGCTTATACTGTATTATATGAACCAACCAATGTTAACAACCGCTGGTCCCGAGCTGGGTTGCAGAGAGCCAGAGACTATCCCGGAAACATAGAGTGCAAGGCTAAAGGGGAGGGGATACACCTTGGACGGGGCGCCAGTCCATCACAAGGCACCCCAAGTAGGACTCAAACCTTGGACACACCACACAGCAGGCACCACACCACCTGCATTATATAAACCATAAAGATATATAGAAGCAGTTAACATGACTGAATGCTATGATGTATAAAATGTCTTAGTTATACTTTTCATTCATATCACACATTATTTGTGTTAAGGGGGCGCGGCGGTGGCACAGTGGGTTGGACCGGGTCCCGCTCTCCAGTGGGTCTGGGGTTTGAGTCCCGCTTGGGGTGCCTTGCGAGGGACTGGCGTCCCGTCCTGGGTGTGTTCCCTCCCCCTCCGGCCTTACACCCTGTGTTGCCGGGTTAGGCTTCGGCTCCCTGAGACCCCATATGGGACAAACGGTTCTGAAAATGTGTGTGTATTTGTGTTAATACTAATAATACTAGAATAATAATATGGAGTACAGAATTATAATCATATTTTCATGTCACTTTTCATGTTCCACTTTAACTTCTAAATCTGTTGTTCTGATTTTCTTGTCAGTACCACCAAAACACTCACTTTTTTGTCTGATAGACATTTTAAATGAAAAGTTGAAAGGAATCACAAATAAACAGTTTTGTAGGCAAAATGCAACTGCTGATAGACACCCAAACACGAAGATGGGTTGGTTGTCGTCAGATGTTACAATGAAACAACGGGACTCAAAAATAGTACAATAAAGGTAATGGGACAGCCGTTGTAAGTCCGAGTTGTCGTAAGTAGCATTTGTCAGACCACCTGCACTTAACTGCAGCTATTTCATTCATGACCACCAAGCCACAGAGTCTGAGACCATGGAACATGGGATGAGATGATAGGTTACATACATGTAATTTCCTGACACAGACATGTGTCTCCTCTCTTTTTGTTTGGGTTTCGATTTTTGACCACAGAGCTTCGATTTTTGCCTTTTTGCTCAACCATGTTTCACACATTCCCCCAGAGCCCTCCCAACGAAAGGCAGCAACCTGTAAAAGAAAGGCCCAGTTCAGATTGTAACCTGGTTCATGGGATCATGCACGTCAGCCCTGTTATGCAGGCCTGCAGTGCCTGCTGTTGACAGCTCCAGAACCACATCTTGATATGGTAGATAATCGCTCAACTCTGGAATGCAAGAACATAACTGCCCTTCTGAGCTGACTTCATCTTACCATCCATATACCGTAAGCTATCAGAGCTCCTTCTGGATTGAAAGGTCTCTTCATTAGCTTGCAGTTTTAAGTTTTTCCAGGGTTTCAATTTGTTTTCAACTATAAAACCGACAAAAATAAAAACAGAGGACGATAAATTAATAACACACTTCTTGGTACAAATAAACTGTAGGATAAAACATGTCCTTTGAGGTCATGAACAAAAGAGGAAATAAAAACATACAAAATTACCTAGTTTGCTTGACTTCAGTCTCAAAAGGCTCCTTCCCTAGGCTCTCCCCAGGATCTTCATATAAAGGTTAATTGGCTGCCCCAGGGCTGGTGTGAACAACAAGTAGCTGGCTCATGCAGGCCTGTGGGGACACGGCCTAGCAGTTGCAAACTGCACCTCTTTGTCTGTTCTTGGTGGCTCACTTCACACGTTCATAAAGCGAAGCTGCTCGGAACGGAACCAATATTGCTCACCAGATATCAAGCCATGTCAAAAAAGCCGTGGCTTTTTCTATTTTGCAAAGATAAGCATGGTATTTTCATACTTTTATGCAAATGGAATGTCTAACATTCAAAGTGTAAAGCCTGATGGATGCTCATATTAGGGTGCGTAAGGGTCTTTCTCTGGGGCTTGGCAGCAGTGCCCTTCCAAAGGGATGTGGTCTCTCTGTATGATATATCCAGCGGAGCTGCATGGTCATTAATGAACGTATGGACGTCCGTATAGCAAAAGTGACTGTGTGTTTGGGAAAAGGAAGGCGACCGTGTTGGAGGATGTTTTAAAATGATGGATGAGGATCTGCCGAACCGTTTATTTAAGGAGAGAGCCAAGGGCAAGAGTTCGACCACATTAAAGGAGGCCCAGCTTTCAGCTATGCCCCATCACTTTGAAGTCTCAGGTTCAAGCCTTCCTCAAAACTCTGGCAAGAACATATCATTTTTCAGCAGGAGAGTGACAGAAGGGGCAAACTTTAGCAAATGTTAGTGTGATGTGAATATACAGATGAAAGCTGAATTTATTTTAAAAATTTTGAGTATTTAATTCTTAGCTCCCGGAACTCTGCCTCGCATTCAAAGTTTTGTGGTTAAAAAAATCGGAGAAAATGATCACACTTTGTCCGGGTTCAAGACGGCCGATTGAACTCTGTGCGCTTTGAAAGCCCTTGGAGGGAAGCGCAGCGTGAACAAAAGGAATGAGCCAAGGCGGACCGTGGGGCAGCCTGGACCTGAAACAGAGGACACCATTCATCACGGGGGAAAGTGTCCGCCCAGCACTGCAACCAGAGCGCTTCGCTAATGAGCGCCATGCTGGGGCCAACTGATCCCAGCCCAGATGAGCCCCGGAGACACTCCAGGTGGATCTTATCTCTGGGTAAAGCCATATCACCCTCATACCTCTACCCCCCACCTCCCTCCACCACAACCCATTGCAGGAGACAGAGGTGCTGGGAGGTCGAACCGCATCATGCGTCATACTGCACACATGCACCCTGTCCCTCTGCCACCAACGCCGAGTTTATCTCTGTTCCACTTTTAATAAAAAATAGCAGAGGCTCTGCGGATTTCCAGGCACGGAGCAGTCCTTCCTGAACTAGACAGCTGTAAACAGGATAACTTGTTTAATCTGGTGTGCCGTGCAATTCAACAGAGGATGTAGCCGCAGACTGGCTGCTCAGCGGAGGAGTACTGGCTGTGTTCTGGCTTTTAGCGCTGGGGAAAACAAGCACACGGCTTTAACGTTTGGGTGCCTGCGGTTCAGTTTTTTTTTTTTTCTTTTTTTTATTTAAGCATAACAGCCAGCGTGGGTGGCTAGGGATTCTCATGGAAGTAAATTAAACTCCTTTATAAAAACGGTATTAATCAGGATATTAAACCACAAATGCATGACTTGGTTTTAGCAGATTAAGGACAGTAAACTTCAATTTAATCAACCCCAGCCAATTTTATTTTTTATTGAATGGAGGATTGATAAGCCATAGGCAAACATGGCAAATGGATGATACACACCAGAGCAGGAGGATCTAATTCAGATCCTTTCAGGGCTTAGAATCCAATAATTTTGATTGAAACTGCATTCCTCTCATCTATATAAACAATTGTGGGTATTTCATGATATAACAAATATAAGTAACTGAGTTAACTGAGATAAAAAGATGAACAGTTACAGCAGAAACACGCAGTAAAACAGACCAGTATGAATTGCATTTGGCTGAGCTTGAAATTCAAAGTGTCATTTGTACAGACAAAGTGTTCTGAAAAATGTGTGAACTTGCCAGCTGGACTGTTCATGTAGGTTGTAACTGAAGGTCAAAGTGAAAGACAAATATGAACCTCTGTGGAAGTCCATAACAGGACCAGAGAAGAATTACAAACATTTAAGTTATCGCCCACAGACAAGTACTTCTGGCATAAATTTATTTAAAGATCATCAGTAGTTCAGAGAATAAAAATATTGTAACCGCTTGTGTTATCAGGAATTTAAGCAGGAAAATTGTTTTATTGTAAATAGTTGGATTATGGGTAAGATGTGAATGAAGTGTTTAACTGTTCTGGGGTTTACAGGAAATATAAGGGGGTGACTGTTGTCCAGCGAGAAGGGAGGAAAACCTAGGGGTGCGTCAAGCAAGCTGGGAGGGTAGGCTTGAGGTGCAGGTTCTTGAGGAAAAAGGGTCTTTGGACCGGGAGTATTATTTCTTTGGGTACCGGTGTTCCAATAAACGTTCGTAATAAATGCTGCATCCATGTGTCCTTTTTTGCCCCATCCAAGTGCAGCACACTACAATATAAACAGACTGCTTTATTTGACACAAATTTGGTACACAGAAAATAAGCTTCTTTTTCCCACAAAACATGTAAAGACATCCAATGAGATTTTCTGTCCAAGAAACGTAGCCAATCAGATTCTCGTTCCAATAAATACAGCCAATGAGATTCTTGGCCCAATAAACACAACCAATGAGACTCTTTTCAATAAACAATATTTTTCTTCTGTGTGTTGCGTGAAGTGTCTTGTTTTCTTGAAACTTTGCTCCTAGTATTTTTCTGTCCCTGCTTTCATGTTTTGCTTGAGCTTGGAATACAGCAAACTATACTATAAATCACATATAAGAACTTCTATCAAGCAACAAACATGCATTCAAGGAATCTAAAAATAATTTAAAAAATCTGAAAAGCTGTTAGTAGTATAATTAGCTATTATTATTGATATAATCATTAGCTGTTAAAAAACATTTTTAGAGTTGCTACTCTTCTAATTGATACAGTACAAGCCAGTCTGACAGAATTCAAGCAATTTGTTCCCAAGAATGAGCCTCCCATCCTGTAAACCGCAACATAAGTATGTCCATGTCAGGAGCTGTAGTCGTCACGCTTAGCTAAACTTTTGGCCAGTGTATACTGGTTCTGTTTGCCCAGCAACTGCTCATCAGTGGCCCTCCAACCTTGGCAAGACTGAAGGCTTTTAGTGGTGCCTAAGTGAGACCCACTGCCTACTGTCAAAAGCCCATGGTTTGAGAGCAGCCCAGCGAGGTTACGTTAACATAACAGCTGCCTGCCACGTGTTTTATTAAATGTTCCTAAACATCTGGCCCTGAACTAAACCAAGCAGTTCCTGTGCCAAAGTTCAAACATGAGTATTAGAGTTGGTTTAGGAAACAGCTAGAGGAGGGAGAGGGTTGCTTTGCATTGGGCTGCTGTGCTGGGTCACCATTTCAACTGGCAGCCAGGGATTCTTTGTGTGTGTGTGTGTGTGTGTGTGTGTGTGTGTGTGCGTGTGTGTGTATGGTGTGGAGTTCACTGATCATGCCAGGTTTTCTTCCCTCCCTTTACCAAGCTGTCAGAGCTCGAGGCCATAAACTATCCCAGGGGCCTAAAGCCCACCTGGATCTCGGTGGGTTATCAGGCTACCTTAGCAAATGGGGCGTTGCATCCACTCAGGCCATCAAGGCTGAGCACTCCCCTCAGGGCCTGTGGTCCACCTGGACTCTAATGGGTCACTGGGGTGTCTTTGCAAATGGGGCATGGCATCGACTCACTCAGTAGGGGTTCCGCACGTGGAAAGGAGCTGTAATATGACAGCTGTCTGAGCCTCCTCGTTGATGTGTACCAGTGAGAAGACAAACTGGAGGCTTTCACCCAAACAAAGGTTCAGTAATGTTAAGTTCAGATCCAGGTCAGGAGAAGTGGGTGAAGAAGGAGGCCAGGAGGCGAATGTTAGGTCCTGAAGGGGCAATCGTTTAGTTGCAAATGACAGTATTTTGATTCCTGTTCAAAAAGTTCTGGAAGACCACAGTTTGCCAGCCTCATCGGGGCACCTTGTTTCAGCAACGTAAGTGATGCAATTGGTTCATTAGCATGACTAAAACATTGACTTTGTTGCTAGGATACATACTCAGATGTCACACAGGCCTCGTGAACTCTAGCCTATCCTCTCAAGGTCAGAAGACATCCTCACTGTCTCTGTATGAGGATTAATTAATTCATCAAGCGAAGTTTTGTGTTTTATGCACAATGGAACCTTGGACCAGTAGCAGAAAGTTCTGACTGGCTCACGGTTTAATGAGCCTCATTTTTTGATTGTGAAAAGCTGGAAATGGTTGTAAACAATGATTGAATTTGATGCCTTTTTGGAAGACTTCTGTCATAAAGCTAATTTGTTCCTTTTTTGGACCTCTGTAACTTCATGGCCAATAAGTGCAAGCTATTACTTCACTGTTTAAAGGCACAGACAGAAAGAACTTATATATATATTTAAAATATGTCATTAAATATGACATGATTTAATGCATTAATAAGTTAAGTTAAAGCTAACAGTCTTTGGAATACCTTGAGAAGTTTCTTTGTTGGGTGGCGCAGCAGGCTTGGCCAGGTCCTGCTCTCTGGTGGGTCTGGGGTTCGAGTCCTGCTTGGGGTGCCTTGCAATGGACTGGTGTCCTGCCCTGGGCCAGGCCCCGGCTTGCCGTAACTCTGCTCAGGACAAGCAACTTCAGTCAGTGTGCGTGTGTGTTTCTTTGTTGGTTTGGACTGTGGGATTTTGTTGTAGGTTGTCAATTATAGATAGGTGGGTTGGAGATCTATTCTGATCCGAAAAAAAAAAAAAAAATTCTCTATTTCATAATTGAAAAACCTTTTGTGTTATTTAGCCCCAAGTTGTATTTAAAGGGATTTATTCAAATGCATATGTTTTTGAAGCGATGTCTTAGAACATATGACATGAGGCAAAATGAAAACGAAGCTGAGTCCATCTCTGGCTTGAACTCCATGGATTCCCTCTAGTGTTTGAACCTGGAGCTGCAGCCCAAGTGGTGCGCAGTGCCACTTATGAACTTTAAAAAGCACAGATTTACTTAAGAGACATGGGTAACTTTATTTGGAAATGAGGAATAGAAAGTAAAGAGAGCTGTCGTAAATGCCTGTCACTGACTATAAACATTTCCATTCTTAATGGAAGTCTTGGCCATATATTCAGGGCTATGAACTCACAGCTAGTGGAAGTATTGTGCAAACTTGTGCAGCTCGACCCTTTGTGTTCCGCTGCAGCACCCGGTTCCCTGGCAGCCCCGGCTTCCTCCTGCTCTCTCTTCCTGCATTCCCACAACAGAAAGGATGCAAATCATTATAGGTGAGAGCAGGCTATCACGGAAGATGCTACTTTAGAGAACAATGGGTTTGTCCAGGTTGTTTGAATTTATCATGGGAAGTTATGGAGAAATGGCATTGGAAGGCTCTTTCTAACTGTATGGCTGGTACAGTTATATTAAGCAATGCCTCCAACTGTTAGCCCCAAGCAGGATTATGGTAAACCAGAGCCAATCCAGGAACACAGGGCCGAAGGGGATACACCCAGGACAGGACACCAGCCCATCAGAAGACATCACAAGACACTCCAAGGGGTGCTCGAACCCCAGACCCGCAACACAGCAGGCGGAGGCCAAACCCACCGTGCCACCGCACCCTCGTATGGTTACATTGCTGTTGTCCAAACTTTGGTATTGCATGGCTCATTACATTCTGGGTGACTTAAAAATTTTGGAAGTGTTTGGTAAAAGTTGCAGCACTCCTACCAGAGGCTTGGTTCTTGCATAAAAATTAAAATTATGGCATCATATGGGATATTATGCTGAGAAAACGTAGAGGGATTCCGCCTGTTGTCTGTATGGATATCCACTGTAAAACTAGAGGCCGTGGAAAATAGTGCATGTTGTGACTGTTGCCAGGGATGGATAACAGAGCATGTGACATTATATGGCACAACAATCGCCCTAAAGAATGTTTGGCTGTTTCAGTCGGCAAAATTACTTTTCAGCAGCAGAACTCTCATGTGATAAAAGTTACGAGGACAACAGCCGTTTAAGCAGACAAGTTATTTATCCAAGCAGTAGCAGAATATTAGATTTAATTAGCAAATAAAAAGAAAGAACAACGAGGAGTAATAGGGTGCAGAGGTCATCACTGCAGCTGAAAAAGTCTGGTTGTCATTAATGTCATTACCGCCAGTGTCCTACATGTGCTAGATCCTCATGTTACAAAGATTTGAGTTACGAATTTCTGAACACACAGATGTTTAACCATTTGTTTTTAATTGCATTTTCCTTACTGCTCTGTTTTCTAAATGTTCGACTTTTTTTCAGAGTGAAAGTCGCTTGAAGTGAAGCGCATCTAGACAGAACAGGAGCACAAGGCTGCATTTACCTCGATTGTACAGTGTTTATAGCATGTGTCTATAGTTCCTGAGTGCTGGTGACCAATAACATGATGAGGTTTAACAATATTAAAATATAATAATAACTAGCTGTTATTAAAAATAGTAGAATATGTTTTACAGAGTATTTGATATTTTTTATAGGTTTTTGGCAGATTATTAAAGAAACTAGCTTGTGAATAAATCAAAGGATCTCTATATTAGGTACATTTTAGTCATTGTAATTTGGATTGATGGATTGAAAGAAGGATTAAAAATAATTTTGGATTTAGAAACATACTGAGTTATGATTGAGTTTTTCATTGCCTGCAATTTTCATCTTTGGGAAAATGTGTTTTTACACACATGCTTATTGTTTATTTACAATACCATCTGGCAGTCTTGTAATAAACTGGCAGGTGCTGAGGGACTAAAAAACTTTAAAAATATTAGTCAATGGAGTTATGCTGAAATACTGGGGGGGGCATTAGGGTTGCTTGAACATTGGAGAAAACATGTCCCCAGTTGCCCACTTGTTACACTTATGCCCTGCGATACTCATAACATAGTTGAAGGTAATACTGTTGGAAGTTAGACACAACAAACTGAAAATCCTGGATATCCTTTTCTTACACCCTTCATATTTTGGTGCCCATTAAGATTTTTCAAGAGGTGTGATTTTTACAACACTCACAAAAAAAACTAATTCAGAGCAAAAGTTTAACTAACATGCGAAGTGACTCAGTGACAAATTAAAAGGTTTCTGATGAAAGATTCCTTCAACTTAGACATTTTAATGAGTCACTCTGATATGTGCATATCATGTGTCATACAGAATTAATCACTCAATCTTTCTGCCATATTTTATGGATTTACGCCTTTATAAAACCTTCATAAACCATTTGTTAAATATGGCCCTCACTCTGTAGCTTAATGAAATAAGATAAAATAGAGTCCAGGGAAGACAATGTAAAACCACCTCATTGTATGTAACATTTTATGAAACAGCAGATGCTTCAAAGATCTCTTTCCTGGCTTTCTTTGTGCTGAAGTTGAGATTCTCAATCAGTCCCCTGCAGTATGATGACAAGAAGAAGTATTTCCAGTAATCGTGTGGTCACCGCATCCAACTCCTGCCTTGCAACGTGCAAACCCTGGAGAAAGAAAGTACTGTTACAGGTGGCTACCAGTTTGGGCTTATCTGTGGTGCCAAGCAGGTGGAGACAGTTCGACCCGAAGGTCCTAGGAAAACATCTTGTGGTAGGGGTCCTCCCCTCAGTTCAACCAACTCCCTTGACCGCAGAGAAAGATCTTCAAACAAAACCGCCACTGAGAGGTCCTCCTCACTTTTGGCCTAACACTTTTCTCTCACTGCTTTGACCGCAACATCCCACTCTGACCGAGGCACCCATTACAACATAGACCTCCCTCACGTTCCAAAGACCTCTTGTCTGACATCACTTGTGAAATGTTTGGAGGCTGTTCATCTTCAGTGCTCTGAGTCCCTTCAGCTTGACTTATGGTGGGTAGGATTCAAGCGCACGCCACGAGTTCATGTGCTGGCCTTGAGAACTTGGCTGTGTCACAGAGCTTACAAGCCAGCTCATTGCTCACTGGCAAGCTCTTCTGTCTTTACAATTTTGTTTAAACAACACTCACCATGGTTGCTGAAAGAATAACGAATTGTGTACAATTATGGCTTTTTTGTAAAGATCCATATGTTGAGACAACTCACTGATGTATCTGCACAGGTACTGGACATTTGCCTGTTTGAAACCGCACACCAGATGAACTTTATGCCAAACATTGTGAGTTTTGCGCACATATTAGTATGTATTATGCTAATTTTTGCTTGCTAATGAGAACTATTCATAATTCTTGTAGGTGACACTACAGAAGAAAGACATGGCAACACAAATTTTGCTGTATATAGAGTTTTTAACGTTAGAGGTTTATTGCATTGTCACAGGTTGAGAATGGATGAATGGGAATCATACATACACACAGCAGATGACCGCCAAAACACAGAACCACAATGACGTGAAATGGACATGCATGCATTATGACTCTTTGCATATTTATTTTTTTCAAAGCATGAATGTAAGAAATGTTTCCCGTTTTTTATTACAAATTTATTCATGACGATGTTTCCCAAACAATACAAGTCTCTCCTCTTTATACACTATTCGATAGCAGATGCTGGTTGTTTATGTTCCATTCCTTGCTGAGTATCAGTTTTCCTCAGATTGTGAAGAAAAAGCAGTTGTTTGGACAGCACACCAGCCCCCTGCGTGGTTCCTCAGAGTCTGCGAGGAGGCCAAAGCAACACAGCGCTTCACAGTGATTTACTGCCAGCTAACTAGGAGGGTCCCACAGGATTACATCACTGGATTCTTAATCAGTACAGCTTCTTCTGCCAGGTTGGACAATCTCCAGATGAGGGAAGAGAACAGCACAATATAAAATGTTCTCTGGCTTTGATTTTCCTACAGAAACGGCTTCGGGTTTTCTGCATGAATGGTAAAGATCCTTACTGCTCCACATTCCCAGCTATGAGTTTCTAAATCATCACTTTCAAAGAGAATACCCCTTTAAAGTTAACATGTGCTCAGCTGTTCCTTACCTTAACTCAAATGGATTGGAAAAAAGATGTACCAACTGCTGGCTGAAAACCACAAATGAGTCTGGCACCCTGCTGTCTCCTGCTCATCCTATCTAATGCACAAGTTTCTGAAGTGAACAGTGAACATCCCTTCTGCACTAACAATCTCGGTGTCTGTACATTTTAACTGCATGTTGAAAACCTCTCCAATGCATTAGAGTTTATTTGGACATCACTGCGAGAGCATGGAGAAATCTGTGAGAGTCATTAGTTGCCTTGGTCGAAGCTCAGCAGGTAAGGAGTTATAGTATGAGTATGGTATGAGTTCAAAAACTTGCTTAAGCAAATGCTTTCATCTAAAATAGCTAGGAAAAAATTAGATATCCCAACTACTTTTCTTAAGGGTACAAATGCAGAGTTCTGGCATTCCTGCTAGCTGCTTTTGTGCCTTACATATAGCATCTCTGTCATGATAACACTTGCTTGATAGCAGGGTAAAGTGAGCAGACTGAAGTTTTATGTGAGCATACAATTCCTGATTATTTTAATATTTTGCATATGTACAGGGTAATAAATAGCTGCAAATGGATGATTTCTGCATTATAATTATTAATGCCAGAATTAGTCAGCAATTTTGGGTCCATTGGAAGGACTATTTTTGGTCAAGTTTTGACAAACTCTGAGGATGGATGAACTGAATTCCCATGCACTATGGCTTCACTGCACAGTCCCAGAGCTTCTTCTGTTGTTTCACATCTGACACATTCGGAACCTCTGTGGGCATACACTGTGGTAAGATCAGTAATGTTTATTTTGTGAAGTTTAAGAACCTCACTAATAGTCTGAGCAACATAAATGTTTCAGACTTTTGGCTTGGCCCTCCTATAACAAATACCATTACAGACTTCAGGCATTCTCCATAAGGCACTTTACAATGAACAATATATCCAGTGGGTATGAAATGCTAAAATAGATCCATTAGCCATATTGATTATGTCTAAAAATTTGTTTATATTCACTTGAAAATACCATATAAATATAGTAGCAGAAAATAATTTCAATTGATTGCATGTTTTCACAGCAGAGAGTGCTGCCGCATTGCAGCGCCTTGGATTGTTTGGGTGTAGGTTTGAATTGGTCTCAATTTGTGTGGGGTTTGTGTGCTTTCCCTGTGTCTACATGATTCACAAGTTATTTTAACTCAGCAGCTTTTAAGCAGTTACCCTTAATAAAATTTTTTTTATCACATGAAAATAAACTGAACTTATTTAAATAATTTGGTCCTTCAGTAATATTTAGATCACCCATCTTGTCTGAGTTCCATTCTTGGTTTTGTCTTGTTCACATACAGAGTTGCAATCATATTTAAAAGAGCACAGAAGGTCATTTTACTAACCTCCAGCAGGATCTGGTTACAACGCATTATTATTATTGAAATGTGCATTGCTCTTGAGTCAGGCTGACATGTGAGATGTGTGCAGAAGCAAATTCACCTCCCGCGCCAGCCTGGTTAGGCCTTTGGGGCTCAGAGCCCAAGCAGCCCAGGGGCCTGGCGGTGCATGAACAGAGCCCTTGATGACAGTGGTGGGGCCGAGCCAAGCATCGTGTCCAGGGCTGCGCTCAGGGCTCAGCGAGGGCCGGGAGCAACTCTGCAAGAGCAGCAACAGATTGTGGAGGAATTTGTGTGAAGGCCTCTGTGTCATCCAGCTTGGTGGAAAATCAAGTTCCTTGAAACCTAGTCTGGCACTCCAGCTCTTTTCTTTCTGTATTTTTGTTGGGGGACATATATGAGAAGCCTCTCGCACATTTTAACATGGAATAAATAACTGCTGAAAGGTCATAACTTTCCTCCAGTACAAGTAATTTATAATGATGAAGTAAAGTAAGGAATGTCCTTGCTGTACTGTGCTTTTCTGCTCCTAGTCTTTTGTTAAATGACATTTTTTTCCCCCAACAGCTGAGCATAAGAACAAGGTTTTGCAATTTGCTCAGTGCTGCGTGAGGAAGAAATACAGTCTGCACGCGAAAATTAGAAACATCTTTGGAGTTTCAGGTTTCCTGACAGATTTTGGGGGTGGAAATGCTTGCAATGGAGGGGAAGGAGAGCAACAAGAGCCTTGTTTTCGATGAAAATAATCATGTGCCCTGTTCAGGTCCAATGCCTTGGGGACAGGAAAACAAGATCTCGTAACTCCCCGGGGACTGTCGAAACAGCCATGATTATAACTGAAGCAAAATTCAGACTTTGGTGATTTGATAGTTAATTAGATGACCTCTGGTGACAGCACTCTCCTGCGGCAGCGACATACTCGCAATACATAATCAGCCAGAGGAAAAATTTTCACATCTTCGAAGAACTGTTGCAATATCAGTACAGGATTCCACAAGCCCCACCACCACAGACACCTTCCAACTCTACTGATCTTAGATTACAAATTCATGCATTGCAATTCAACATGAAGTACTAGTGCTGAAAAGAAATATGGCAAAAAATTTCAAATGAAAAAGTTCATTTTTTGCATTGAGTAAAGAAACTGATATTGTTGTTTTTTTATCGTAACTCATTGTGAAAACATGTGGAGGCAATTTTTGCAACTCTTAAAAAATACAGATCTGGGAATTGGAAGGAGATGAGGGAGATGTAATTTGTTTCTAAGAACTCATGCAGTCTGTCTGATTGCTATGCATGTTAACCTTACAACATGTTGACCCCCCACATGTTATTCTACTTCTATAAACTCAAGAGCAATTCTAGGATTGCTGCTTCGTTGGAACTGTTTTGTTGAAACATTTCAACTGACCAACATTTCCACTTGACATTTGGTCTTTTCTGGGCGATTTAAGAAATATGTTTTTCTTCTTCCAGTAATGATTCCTTGGTATTTTTTGTATTTCCTCATAAATCAACAAAAATGCAACTTATTTTGCTGACAAGGACACCACCTTTTCCGCAGCACACACACTCACACACATAAACTCCGCTGAATTATTACCTTCCTATTTATGTATCATAATACCTGATCTGATCGAAAACTTTAGAATTAACTTAAATAAAGTTGCAAATAAAAACATAAGATTTATGAAACCAAACATTTAATATATCAAAATTCAAGTATCAGAGTTTCCTCTCATAACACCGGTCAGTGATATGGAAAGCACTGGAACTGCTAGAAATTAGCCATCATATAAGGAAAGAGTTGTATTTAAATAGCAAACACTTAAAACAGGACTAGACAGGATTTTTGGATAAGACATCATTGCTAAACCATGCTCAAGAGATGTGGAATTATCTGAAAACGTGTATAGCTAAGACTGAGTAATGATGAAACATTTAATGGTCCAGTTCATCTCTCTTCCATCACAGAGCAATGCATGTATTATTCTTCTCTTAGCCCCTATTGCAGTTCTCAAATACCTACATTTAAAAGCAACACCCACATGTAATCTCAAATACCACTGCATTTCACGTTAGACTTAATGTGGACCACCATGTGGTTTGGGTTTAGAAAGAAGTATGTGCAGCAGAAACAAAAATGAGCCCCATTAAGTATATATAAATGCATATCTTACTACCTGGAAACAAGATAGATAGATACATACAAACATGCACACTTTCTGAACCACTTGTCCCATACAGGGTCGCGGGGAACTGGAGCCTAACCCGGCAACTCAGGGTGTAAGGCTGGAGGGGGAGGGGACAAACCCAGGACGGGACACCAGTCCGTCACAAGGCACCCCAAAGGGGACTTGGACCCCAGACCTACTGGAGAGCAGAACCTGGTCCAACCCACTGCGCCACTGCACCGCCGTCCCCCCCTGGTAGATAGATAGATAGATAGATCGAAATTAAAACTGTTTAAAATTGTCACTGAATTGTTAAGGTCCACGTTGACATAGCAGACTGTGTTTTCATTAAAAAGCAATGACTTTGCAGAGTTCCTTTCTGGCCTTTACTGAAAGAAAGGACAGGAAATTGTGCCCAGATGCAGAAGATGTAGGTTTGAAAAAGTCTGCATTTACTTTCAATCAAGCGGCAAACAAATCCTGAGAACAATAGCCAGCACGGAAAGAAAAGGAAAATCAGTTGATATTTTATTTAGTTAAACTTCCGACAGCAACACTCGTTCTAAAGCAGGCTACAGCTGTGAAGATCTGAGCACCCACACATTGTGAGCCTGTCTCACAGCACTCAGTATTGCGGGGCTCTGCTGTGGTGTGTATTCAACATGTGTCCACCATGGGCTCATGCTAAAACTGACTGACAGATTCCTTCAATAAGTTGATGCAGACTCCAGGGGAAGACCACGAGGCGAAAATGGTAACTGCATCATTCTCAGTGCACACTCTACCTTCTCTCCCTTCAGATGTAGTTCACTTGTTGCCCTAAGCAGATTCTGTGGCGGCATAGACAGTGGGGGCAGTGATGCAGATATGGCTGAATTTACGGCATTGCTTTGGATCCAGCCGTTATCCTTACATCTCTGGATCCTGTATAACTCAAGGAATGTGCACAGCTACGGTGCGCCCAGAACAATGACCCCATCCAAAAACTGCATTTGGAGAACATGAAGTTTACAACAGCTCTGAGAGAAGCTGCTGAATCAGAGTAAAAATGAATGCCACACTCCTTTAAACATTTTGGTTTGTTTGAAAAATTTGGCCTTAATGAAAAAATGTTTCCAAAAAAATATAATTTACACCTCGAACAAGAATGTGAAGTGTTGTTTGATGGATACGACAAATGAACCTTACCGATGAGTTGTGCACTGTATCCGAAGGAAGAGTAGTGCAGAATACTGTCATGTGAACACAACAACACCTGTTTCATCCAAGTAGCAGCTAGCCCAACAACGACAGCAATACTTTTGAACACATTTGTTTTCTGTGTCTGTCAGCCAGTCTCCATGTGGGGAAAGGGGGAATGGATAATAGTCACCTTGCAGCAGATACCTGAGTTCTTCATCATTTCACTGTACAAAGTGACAGGCCATTCAAGCACCCTGCCCCATACCAGGGTCTCACATAGCAAACTGGTTCTTTCAAATCTTCTCCAATATTATATTTAGGTATTAATAGAGAGAGTTTAGCTGACAGCTACATGTTTATGGCTTTGATTTCCATAAATGTGCACCAGGTGTATTACATTTCATATCTGACATGCATCCTTCCAGTACATCAGGGTATAAGGTTATTCCATATGGGCACATTTCATTTAACTCTTTAATAACTCATCCGCTTGTCTCTGAGTCTCATTGATAAATGGCCTGGGGGGATGGCTTTTTTATGGTTGATGTCTGGAGTTATCTTTATCGTGATCATTTTTAGCACAGCAGGAAAGACTCTTAGCATGGTTAGCATAACTGACCCACACAGTAAAACGATAGCCTGCTAACACAGTCAAATATAGGCACAGGAGGCACAGGATGGGAGGGATAGCAGGGCAGTCACGGGACAGTGTGCCTGACATCCCATATCTATTAGCACAGTAAAACTTCCCCCAGACATTTGTCTTTGCCAAGACACAGATAGAGCAGCCTTTCAGCCAACAGACGATATCATGGTTTTTTGACTCAATAGAGTCATCATGAAATCATTTCCTTTTCCTGGTTAACAATTCTCAAGTGAAAGATATTCCTTCTTCTGTAGTTTGAAGAGGAAACGGACCAAACTGTTAAGCATCCCCTTGTTGTGGCAAGCCTAGAGTAATTAGAAAAAAGAATAAACTCACAATGCCATTTTTGTCAGGAAAATGAAGTAAGTGTGAAGATACCAAACAGGCTGTATGTGTTTCAAGTGGAAGACTTTCCACATCTTTTCATATTTATGCTGTGAGTCAACAAGGGAGCAGAATGTGAACTTGGTGCATTACTCATCTCCAAGCAATCTTTAAATGTTTGAGTGTGTTGCGTCTGCCACAGTATGAGAGGCATACCGCTCTAGCTATCCCTGTCGTTAATGGCAGGCATACTAATGGCATGAGTTAAGGTGAAATGTGTCAGAGAAACATAAGTGAAATGACTATTAAGTGTTGCATTACTGCACAGAGGAATAAATTATTGTAAGTCATTTTAAGAGGAAAGTAAGCCTTTTAATCAAGGATGAATGAACTTTGTTGATATAGAAGAAGAGAATTGGTGTACTCTGTGTTCTCAGTTCAGTGCTTCACACATAACACTATGATGATTTCTGTGTATTTGCGAGTGTTTGTTTTCAATTAACATCTTGAAAAGGCTCACAATGTTACAGATTGATACTAACATTGAAAAAGCCGTTGATTAATCCAGTGACATAAAGCAGTTGTAATGTTTGTGAAGATGTTTAGATAGATGTAATTTTCATGCGGGATAGCATCAATGAGTCGTGTATTTGTTAGAGCTGCTGCCTTTGGACCCTGAATTTGCCTGTGTGTAGTACCCTTGAGCAAGGTACTTATCCAAAAATTGCTCCAGTAAAATTATCCAGGTGTATAAATGGGTAAATAATTGTAAGTAACTTAGCAATGTAAGTTCTTCTGGAGAAAAACGTCAGCTAAATGAAGAAATGTAATGTGGGAGAGTAGTGATGTGAAAGCATCAGTGTATCCTTCCAGTCTTTGTCAACTCTCGTGCATGTGCAATTGCTTAAGAACGGTAGAGATTAGTTCGCTGTAGTGATTTAATCACCCAAATGGCATTTTCTACATCACATCCTGGCATGAGAGGCAAAATGAACTTTTCCCACTGAGGTGACGTACAGAATGTTCCAGCCTGTGCAAGGCTAATTCAAACCAAAATAAGAAATCGACCTTCCTTTTTCAAGAATCTTCATAGTGTCAAATTAATCTGCTGCCTGCAAAAACAGTATCTGAAACCTTCATTTGGAAAGGCTAGGCAAATAATTTACATGGCATACTGGAAAACTAGATCTTCAGTCTAATTTGGAATTTATCTTAAGGTCTTTCAATGCCTTTTTGAAGATTACCTTAAAAAAATCAAGTCTTGCTTTTTTGTTCTGGATTTTGTTACAAAGCAAGTGCCATCTCTTTGTCATGCCTTTCTGATGAAGTGTTTGTTATCTTTTATTAGATTATGTCATTAGAAAGCAGCAGCACACTGGCATAGAGTATGTTTCCATTAGCACAATATTTATTCAACAAGACTTGGACTTTTGGGCAAAAATGCC
The DNA here is from genome assembly GCF_900964775.1 of Scleropages formosus. Taxonomy (NCBI): domain Eukaryota; kingdom Metazoa; phylum Chordata; class Actinopteri; order Osteoglossiformes; family Osteoglossidae; genus Scleropages; species Scleropages formosus. The sequence continues at coordinate 12,507,050 of NC_041814.1, read as the reverse complement.
ATAAAATCCATCAACAGCCAAATAATTCCTCAATTCAAAGAAAATCTTTCATTGTCAATCAACACAAAAACCAAAAAAGCTACTTACACACCATTGCAGTGACTAAGCAAAGCAGTAAACTCAGGTTGATTCCAAAGCCTTTGCTATAATGCTAAGATGGATGTAGCATTTCTAGAACAAAGAAAAAGTAAGTGTGAGCACTTCAGTTGTCAATTGTCCCATCCATGCTTATTCCCCAGTTTGGCTCATTCTTTTGTTAATCTGAACAAATCTGAAAATACCTCAAGCTTTACTTATTTAACCACAAAATATCTTCCACAGTTCAGAATCAGAATCAGCTTTATTGGCCAAGTATACCTGAGCATACAAGTTTTACTACATGACTATCGTGAGGGTAGATCACCACAGCTAAAAAAATAAATTGCATAAGATGTCCCACAGGTTTGTTCTGGTTGTCGCAGAGTAGTGAAAGATTATTGCCCTCTGTGTATTCTTGATCTTTTTAACTTAGTTTCTGAGTCTCTCTTTACATTCAAGAAAGGTCTCAAAACTCATCTCTTTCGTACTCACTTCTTCCATAATCTCCAAAATGATTAATAAATATGTATGTGTATGTTATCAGTGTAATAATTAAAAAATAGGCCTAAATGCAGCTTCTCGTGTAATGAATACTGGTTTATATGGTGGAATGTGTCCTTTTTGTATTGTTCTTGGCGATATTTGTTGTTTTGGAGAAGAGCATCTGCTAAATGAATAAATGCAAATGTAAATGTATTAAAGTGCAGCGGCCAAAGGCTAAGGATTTTTTTTTTTTAATGAAAATATCCGTTCCGGTGTTTTTTATACGTAGAATTTCAGAATTTATAAAATTTGTTTTAGTAATGTTCTTTAGTAAAAGACAATGATGCTATGGCTTAAGATAGAATGGAATGGAGTTAAACTACACATTTTTCATGACTGTGGGAGCGCTGGTGCCCTCAGTTACTGGTTTTGGAGGCTACACAGAGTTCTGGAAGCCTTCTCTGTTTTCCTACCAGTTTCTCCTGCACTGACACTTTTAATGAGCCAGAATCACACTGTGTGGCCATGTGGAAACATTTGGGGAGAGACAGATGAATTAAGGTTAGGCGTGTGTCAGTACCCAGGCCCAACAAGCTATCAAAGTTTGTAGTGAAATAATCCGAGACCACTAATGAAGCCAGGAAAGAATGCATGGGTTTTCAAAAAATTTGGTAATGTCAACAAAGCAAAAAGAAAAAAAGGCCAACCCATATTTTCCTTCAGCCTTTAATGACAGTCCAGAATGAAGTCAAATTTCTGCTTTCACTATTGAAAAAATACTGATAATTACAGTAGTTCATTCTAACTGCTATGTCTTAACAGGTTATTTTTGCCCTCTTGCATGGTAGAAAGGGAAGCACATTAATTTCCCACAAAAAGATAGTGACTTGACATGCGGGGGGGGGGGGGGGGGAGCCAGTTACCCTACTTCAAAAGATTATGTTACAACGTAATGTTGCTATTGGGGTATGGAAAGTGAAAATTCACGTATGAATTCCAAATAACACAAAAAAGAAACAACCTAACTGTCCTAAGAAACGGCACCCTTATCATCCTCAAGATTGCTCTCCCAACACACACACACGTTGTCTGAAACCGCTTGTCCCATACAGGCGGCCTCCCAGCTGGAGCCTAACCGTCAACACAGGGCGCAAGGCTGGAGGGGGAAGGGACACACCCAGGACGGGACACCAGTCCATCGCAAGGCACCCCAAGCGGGACTTGAACCCCAGATCCACCAGAGAGCAGGACCCAGTCCATCCAACTGCACCACTGTGCCCCCCACGACTGCTCTCCCAACACACCCATTTCTGACACTTCTGATGAGATCATGTTCACCTCATCCTGTTGTCTGAAGTAGAGAATAGAGTGTTTTGCTACCTGTCCAACAGAATGGTGAGGGAGATAACTGAAGCCCCAAAGGAAGTCTAGAAGAAGCCCTGAAGAAGCCCTGAAGAAGCCCTGAAGAAGCCCTGAAGAAGCCCTGAAGAAGCCGTGAAAAACCCTGCCTGCTAATTGACTGAAGTATGGGGTTGTCTGGGCTCCGTGTATATTTTTGTAGGTGGTGTGGTTGCTGGAAAAAGAACAAATGATCATAGGGAAGATCTGTGCATTAATCACAGTGTAGGGCTGTGCGTGTATGTGTGTGTGTTCATGTTTTTGCGTTTGTAGCTGCTGTGATTCCTGGAAAAAGGAGAGATAACAGCACAGAGAATTCGGTAGGTCGTCTGCAATCTGGGTGCAGCACAAGTGTCTCTGGGTGGTTGTGGGGGGTTAGTAGCTAGAAAATGTCCTGATTACAATAACAAAATGGGCACATGAGGAGGATCTAGAGGCTCGGGGCACTGACTGTGTCCAGCCCTTCCACGACCCACTGGTCTCTCCCTAGGAGTCTCCGGCTGCTCTGTGAGAATGGCACGCTCTGTTCACCTGCAAAGGTTCCTAATTTGCCCCTCTGGAGCAGTAACTTCTAATGCCAAAGCAGTGTATTCTTCAGCTTTTACTCTACTCACCATTTCTTGCAGCTGTACCATTAAACAAATGATGAATTACTTCACAATTTACAATGCTCAGTAATTATAAAGTCTATGGATTTTTTTTTAATTTCACATTTCCAGATTAAAAAATTTTCACTCTACACCTTGTATTCAACCGAGCAGCATAACCAGGGTAATATATGGAATATCAGTTATACAATATGTTTTGCCAGTGACCAGAACTATAGTGCTGTTGTGTTGAGGTTCTGCAATGATGTTTCTACAATGATTGAAAAAGTCATCCAGTTTGTATTATTTCTTTCGATCTACATAAGCTGCTTCTGGTTCTGCCAAGCAGCCTATGCTATGCTCAAGACAAAACTTACTAGCCATTTTACAGTGTTCTTTACCATGGCCTCCTCTGACTTTCTTATCAGTGATGGGAAGTAGGTTGACCTGACAATCTGATTAGTTTAATAAAGTTTTCTGTCATCTGATGCTACTGACAAATAAATTAAAGCACAGTTATCTCAGATTAGTGAGGCCTGGCTGTTACTGAAGTCTATGTTACAAAGCACAGAGTTACAGGTTCTGAAAATTAGCACGGCTTTATGATAACATGATGTTATTGAAGCCTGACAAAAATGTAGTAACCGCCTCTAGTTTACCTTCTGAATCAAGTCATATGCACACCACCGATAACTGAAGACAGGAGTGAAGTTGTAAATCCTTGCAGTGGTCTGTAGGCTGTTTTAGACTTTCTGTACACCCTCAGTAATTTGTGAGTTGTTTTCTAAGTGGGAATATGATGGCCATGAAAGCTGCTCAGACTGTTTCACTGACAAAATGATCTTTCCGAGGCATTTGTGTTATAGGAAGGCAATGGCTGGTTATGTGATGCCTGGTAAAGCCCTGCAAAATGTCACATTTTCATGGCTGTGCAGCCTGCTGGGAACAACGCCGGGGATGGTGCTCTATTGTTCTTAATTAAAGACAGCTTTCATGCACTCACAAAGCGTGCATTGTCTGTGAAGTCTGCAATCATTTCAACCGCATCTAATAATTTCCCTCTCTATCTTTGAGCTACAAACCATTCAATGGAGAAAGGACTTCTCTTAGAGATTTGATAATGTGTGGATTGTTAAGCACAGGGTCAGCCTTGCAGGGAAGGAATCTCACTCGATGGGGAGGCACAAATCCCAGCATTGTGTTGGGGTGAGTGCCAAGTAGGAGTAAACTGGCATGCTGGCATTCCCTTGGGATGAAAACAGCTGGGATGAAGGTCAGTGTTCAGCAGAGAAAGAACATGACAAGTGTGCAATTTTGCTGATAGGTCCACTCTGATAGTCATGCTTGTCGCTGAGGTGCCTGTGGTTAACCATGTCTCATGGTTATGACTCTGCTTTTCATGTCTGGACAAGAACATCCTGGATCACTGAAAACCACATGTACAGCCCACAGGTAGCTAATGAACAAATGATGGCAATTTGCCATTTTTGTTGTGGATATGGATCCATCCTTGGTTAAAAGGTGACCTTTGAGAGCAGAATATGAAGACCCTGTGAGTACTGTACACAGCATTAGCCTTCTTTTCTGGTGTTGGCTCCTCTGCAAATCATGACACCAGGCCAGTAGATCTGTTTATGGACATTACAGGATGTTTATTTATTTATCAGACACTTTTCTTCAAAACAACTTTCAATGGACACTATGGAGTGTTACTAGTCTGCACACCTTATTCACTATGGTGACTTACACTGCTAAATGCACTACTTACAATGGGTCAGTCATCCATCCATCTGTGAAACACAGTCTCTCTCTCTCTGTCTGTCACTCACACACTATGGGGCAACCTGAAGAGCATGTCTCTGGACTGCAGGAGGAAACCTACACAGACACAGGGAAAACATGCAAACCCCACAGAGACCAAGCAGGGATCAAACCCATGTCCTCTCGCACCACCCGCACACTGTGAGACAGCACTGCTACTCACTGCACCACTGTCAACGAAGACTAAAGTTTGCAGCGTCTTGTGACAATAGCTTGATTCTCTCCATGGAATGGGACCTTATTATTTTATTGTTTGTCCTTTGCGGGGAACAGCTGAAAGTTGTAATGAGCAAAAAGGGGAATATGGCTTCTAGAGGACCTGTGACCCATCTGTATCTGGGTGTCAGTGCGCGTGTGTGGTATGACCCCCGATGTGCATGTGGAGACATCAAACATCCTTTTGCAACTGCTCTGGAGATATTTGTTTTCATAAAATATTTGCTCATTACACAACAGCACTCACAGATAAATAAACATCTCTGTGGCTTTTACAGTGGGGAAAAACTGAACAATGGACATGTTGTCTGAAATGTACTCGAATGACTCTCATCTGAGAGGTCATGCAGCTTGTAACTGTTTAGAACATTGTATACTGAAAAAGCTAAGGATGCTTTCAGTGCCTGTATCTATCTAGACCTTGGTTACGTTCCAAAACACTTTAAAGGTGTTATGACATAAGTCAAGAATGCTGTTTTTAAAATCTGACCTAGCCACGTATTAGTGGCTTAGACTTAGAAACTGACAGTGAGTCAATGTTTCACACCACTGACATTTCATGTCCTGTACCTTTTCATTGTACAATCCTAGATATGATTAGATACAGCATGTACACTATGCAGACCCCACCAGGCGATCCGTGAAAAGTCTTATCAAACTGCCTCCTTGCTGCTTACAAGATGGTCTACACCCTGTCAGTGTTCATAACAAACATAGCATAATCCAAAACCTTCTGGAAAGATCCACTTCATCACACCAATTATGCGTGACAGAGAGGCACACAGCCCCTCTCTCTGCCCTCCTATTACTCACAGAGCTGTCAGGAAATACTTTTGTTTTCTTTTCTACATTTGGTAATCATGATTTATGATAGCTTTTATTATGAACCTTATAGGAAAAAAAACTATTTTCCACAAATGATCAGAGGCTGAATATATCATTTACTGACCTCAGATGTGGCTAAACGTAACTATGAAATGTTTAAGCATATCTATTTGTACAACTTACTAATAAAAAATTGTATACTTTAGTCACTAATAGAATCTTACCAAAGTGATTTTGATAGCCTTTTTTGAGTTGGCAAGTAAGGTTTAAGTTTATTTAGTTTCCATTCCCTGTGCCTGTGGTTGCTAAAAAACCAATGACGTCTTTGCAATATTTGTAAAGCTTTTAGAACTTCATGATTACAAACACAAAACGGTAGTAGAAAGTTTTTTCCTTAAAAATTAGATGTTCAATTAGTAAAATAGCGGCATATGAGTGTTAAAAGATCAGAATCACTAAAACAAAACAAAATAATTCCTTTTGGTTGTCTTCCTTGAAAACTAGTAATTTAGTTAGTTTTTTGTCATTAATTTAGGTGACATTGCTGTTTGTAAAGCTGCAGTGTTACTTATGAGTCACACTGAATCAACAGCGGAAGGTCCAGGTGTGATACAATTAACGATAAAAACTATGGCAGGAGAAGTACCTAACTAGAAGACACATGGAATCAGTTGTACATGCCACTCATTCTGAAAGTACTGAAAGGTTAGTGATTGGTTAGCAAATTAACGAAACCCACCTTTACAATAAAATATGTTTGCAATATTTTTTTAGGTTAAACGTTTCTTCACTTATTAATTGCCTATTCAGTCATTCATAGTTCTTGAAGATGGAGGAGAGGCCCAAACATTGTGAATTAAACATCACGCCTGAGTCATTATCCCCCAGATGTAGGAATAGAAGAATAACTGATTCTTGACAGATGTTACGCACAAATTCGCTTTGGCGGGGCAGTTATCCCCATTCAAGCCTTAAAAGGATCCCATATGTGCAAACGAAACTGAAGTGCTGATTATCACTTCAAGACTCCACATGCTTAAACAGGCTATTCATATTAAGCACAGGATGTTCTCTATCCCTTCAGATGGAAAGCAGAATTTGTTACTAAGGACAAAAAATTTTTTTAGCGTTCAGCTTTTTAGCATGCATAACACGCATGAAAGTCTACTGATAAGACTTTACATTTTGCATGAATTCATGAAGTTCAACAGGTTCCAAAACTAAACCAACACTGATGTCTGATACTCATTAAAACATATCTGCAGGACATAGATTCAAAAAGAGTGGTTAAAGTGCTTAACTGTGAGTTGTCTTTAGCTGCTGGACTGTAAGCACAGCATGAACCTTATTAGGGGGAGGGATGGGGTACAGGGGAACTAAAGGTTATTGAACCAGTCTGACCGATCGTGGTCTTTTTCTACATCCTCATACTTGGAAAGAATCATCTATTGCTCGTTTATAATGACCTAATGGAGTGTATTTCCTGTTCTAAAGGGCGAATAAACAACGGAATCAAACTTGTATTTTGAGGACACATGCACAGAATTGGAAACATATGCTGGGTTTGTTTGTTGTCCTGTTTTTTTGAATTATGCAATTTTGCTAGCTGTTTGTGGTATAGTTTTAAACAACACAGAACTGAGAAGACAAAACATAAGCACAAGTACGGACAAAATGTAATTAAAGGCGCTCTGCACTATTGATGCTAAGTTCTCAGTAATACTGAAATGTTTGTCTTCAATTTGACTTATAAATGCAATCATATATCCCCTAAAAGTTATATTTAGTCAGAATTACTAACTTGGTGGTGCCTTCATAGAATTTAGTTAGGTCCAAATTTGTCCTTACATCATGGATGGAGCAGGTATCACTAAAGCCTGAGCTTCTGGGCTCCTGGGGTTTGAACGTGGGTTTCAGTCAAGCTCAGCCTCTATTGCGTGTCCATGTTTTCCATGGATTAATGTGGATCTTCTCCTGGTTCACTGGTTTCCTGACACAATTCAATGATATGTGTTTCAGGTGAAATGTATGTGCATGATTCCCCTTGATAGACTGGCATTCCATGCAGGGTATACCCTGCCTTACACCTCATATATCCTAGGATAAGCTTTGGACCACAGCTACCCTGCACTGCACATGTGTTATGGGTGGATGGATGGATGGATGATCCCAGAATTTAGTGCATATTTAATAGTTTAAAAAGATTGAAGTTGTCACATTTATTTCTTACTCCAGGATAACTCAAAAAGCAAACTTTGCTTTGCGATTACAGAATGAATAGCTAAAAATAATCCAAACTAATAATTCAAAAGTGTTCAGGAAAGTCTTAAATTTTGATTAAGGAGAGGTTACATTCTGGAAAATATACCTGAGTTTTACAATCATAGAAGCAGGAGGTAACATAGTACTTACAGCCAGTTGTGGAGTGGGGCATTAGGAGGTTCAGGACTTCTCCTGGTGTTGTGGTGAGGTTTTGACAGAACAGACTGCAAGTTACCCGCCACAATAACCAGCTGACCAGAGACACAACCATGGCAGTTTTCTACCACATACAGCAACATAACAAAGGGTGTCGTGGCTGCACACATTTATATGAGTCACTCATGGTGAAAATTTATTGTATAGCCAGATACACATTAAGAATTAAGCACTTTTGTGTCTCTGAGTTCTGCGTTATTTTGGAGAAACGCATCTGATAAGTGAATAAAGGTATGTGTAAATGTAAATTTGTGCTCACAATGTGTCAAGTTCGATTTCACAACACAAACCCCAACCCTGAAAGGACCTTTAAAGTCCAGTTTTCAGCAGAGAATTAGCACATTTGTTCAAATGTGATACGACATAATAAAAGAATGCAACAGAGGTGCTGAAAGCAATAGCTTGGTACAATGTAAATTGAAAGCTGGAGTATTATACAAAGGAATGACAGAATATTATGATGTCATAGACTTATTGCAGAAAATGAAAGGAAAACTATACGTGTGCACATTGTTATTAAAAGTGCAAATGGAAATGAGATATACAGTATACGTTAAACACTTGTATTTCAAAATTTTAAAATGGAATTGCAGCCATTGCAGAATTGTAGTTGCATCATTCTCAGGCGTCAAGGTTTTCCTTATGTGTTCCAGAACATTTGACTTACTTTAGTAGTACTTTCTACACTTAGCTCTGTGAGGAATACAGTAAGGACCTTGTTCCCAGGAGCACTTAGAGACATTCATGCTCATGCCAGCAGAGATTCTTCTGTCCTTCAACAATGATGCGGTGACCAAGTGGCAGATGCCAATGGCCTACTGAGGAGACTACTTGTGTGTTTTAATGTGGGGCAGTGTTTGTTTCTCAAGATTTTCCAGAGAAACAATGTGAGCTCAAGTGTGAGGTAAGAGTCTACGTGTAATATCAAGTTATCATCATCAGGAATTGAAAGGGTTTATAATTAGCAGATTTTTTTTATTAACCTTAATATTTTTAAAGCATTAATCTTTCATTTGCAACACAACATAGCCTGATTGGTCACTTTAAGCTGGCATGACCGCTACATTAGTTAGTGTTTCACTGTTCTACACAACTAAGGCCAGGACTACAGTACCTAACTCTGACACACACTCACACACAATGTCTACAACCACTTGTCCTGAACAGGGTCACATCGAGACTGGAGCCAAACCCAGCAACACAGGGTACAAGGGACACAGCCTGGACAGGATGCCAGTCCACTGCAAGGTATCACAAGCAGGACTGAAACCTCAGACCCATCATAGAGCAGGCCCCAGCCAAAGTCGCTGCACCACTGTGCCCCCCAGTACTGAACTCCCCATGCTGAAAGTGAGCCTTACTCTGACCCTGATTAGGGACATTGTCTTGCAACAAGGTCCTAGGTTTATGTCCCTGTTTTTGCTCTAGAACCCTTGAGCAAGGCATTATCAATTTATGTAGTCCACCCGGACTTAAGTTAGCTAAGTAAACTTTATATCATAATTGCATTGTACAATATAATCCATTAAAGGAACAAAAACCCAATGAATACATATAGATTAACAAAGGAATGAATGAATGAATGAATACAGCAGCAAATACAAAAACTGTGCATTGTTCAATAATCAAAACTGTAATATGCATGCAATAATGACTGTTCGTTCGTGAAACAGCTCATTCCTATCATTGTGTATCTTGGGAGCAATCCTCAGTAGTTAGAGAGGGAAATCATTTTATTCAACCTGACATCCTTGGCCTGCATGTCATCAGTCTTCAGTGCAGCATCTAAACCAAACAATGTCAAGATGTGCACAGCTTGTTCAATGGCAAAACAGCAGAGGCTGCTCAAAGTTGATTTCATAGAAGAATTTCTTCAAGGCCAAAATTCTTCAGGCTTTTACTATGTGAATCACTAGGCAACGGTAGACACATCACAAGGAAAATTTCATTTACTGTTCATGCGAATAAACAAACTATGAAAAGACAGTTATATGTATTATTAGAGATTACAATATATTTGGATCCTGGTATGAGCATCTAAAATTCTGAATTTTAAAAGTTTCCATAAATGCTGAAATAAACTTTCTCATTTACTATGTGGCTTTAGCAGAATTTTTTTAATCATTTGAGACCCTCAGATATGCTGACTGCAGGAAGTTTTGAGGTTGCTGAACAATGCTGTAAGTGCTTTACCATTCAAATCTAAGAGTTTATTCTTAAAACAATTTTGACGTTATATTTGTGACATAACGGACTCAGGTCCCATCCTGGGTGTGTCCCTTCTCCCTCCAGCCTTGTGCCCTGTGTTGCCAGGTTAGGGTCCAGTTTGCTGCGACCCAGCTTGAGACAAGCGGTTTCAGTCAGTGTGCGTGTGTGTTTGTGACACACCAGATTAAATTCTTGGTTGAAAGCGATGTGACCCAAATCCTCCACTACAAGCTAAATGAGGAAATTTTCTAAACATTATCTTTTAATGCAATTTGAGGTCACCAGGGCATCAACTGGATGTTTTCTATGCAAAGAATAAATTGTAATAAACAGAACAGGAAATTAGGTAATGTAAATGTAATTCTACTCAGTGGAATTTTGTGACTGAACACAAGGCTTTTCAATAAAGCAAAATGAACAATAAGGCATTTCATTGTTTCTATGGAAACAGTTTTTCTGATAGAAATATTCCATAAGACACAATGATCCTCTTCACATCCCCATGTTCACAGTGTAGACTAAGCACATTTTTTACCTTGCTGTGATAACAATGCACCCCTGCTTGAGTCACACTGCTCACTGGAATAGAAAAAGGCAAGTTAAGAAAAAAAAATATTATGAAAGCAAATGTGCACAAGCGGCAGTTGTAAATGCATGACATAAAGTGAGTTGTATATTTGTAATCTCTCAAAGTCTGTATTTTTTATGGGATTAAAGACACACTGTGCTTTCTGGCTGAAACCACCAGTGGTTATTGAACACAGACAGAGGATTACATATCTCCAAGGTACTGAATGTAACCGGCCTAGCGGGAGTTTTGTTTTCCCAAGCACTTGTCAAAGAATGACATAATCGCTTAAATAGGCCAATTCCTGACAGAACCTAAAAAAAGTGAAAGAGGGCTTCAGGAAACAAAGAGAACTATCAAGCCAAGTGCACTTAAAACCCTTAAAACCCCTTTTCATTTATATGGCTGACAAAATGCAGTGCAAGACTGGGAAAGACAGATTTTGAAGATATCTGTCTATATATTGAAAATATATTGAAGATATCTGTCTATATATTGAAGATACAGATATTAATATTGACGTATTGAATGAACATGATTTCATCAGCATGTCTGTTGTAAACTACATGTATGAGTAACTTTTTCACAGTGCACTGCACACAAGTCATTAGTCTTTCCACAAGTAGGAGAAACAACACTCAGGCAAATGTAGCAGAGACTGCTGGTAAAAATACTGATATTTTATATTTGTCTTAATTTGAAGTAAGTAAAAATACAATCTATGCAATATAATATCGAGCCTAACTATGAATACAAGGAAAAGTTGAGTTATGAAGTCTTGAGTGTCCATAGTTAAGCAAAAAGTGTAATTCAGTGAAATGCTATACAGTATAACACTTTGTTATATATGGCTGCTGCTCTTAGGCTGTCCATGGAAATAAGTCTATTTCAAAGCAATTTCTATCACAAAACCATTGAACTATGTTGTGTAAAAAGAGTACAATGGAGCTACACTATGCATAAATAGAATTTCATAATGCTTGGTTTAGTAAAGAGCCTAGACAGAGTACATGAAGCCAATATAACAAATGTTTCATGTATAATTACATGTATAACATAAAAATAGTGCTAAAGGTTTATGGCATTTATAGTTGTACACTTGTACAGTTTACTTTCTCACATTTTTTCCTACTCATCCTAAAGACATAAACTTCCCATTGTGAATAAGTCTATGTTCACGTGCGTCTGTGGTAAAGGTATGAGTTACCATCAGGTTATCACAACCCTGACTCCGATTTGCACAAATACATTTTCTAAAAATTACTTCACTTGAACTATTGAGGAACTAATACAAATTTTAATGGGGTTTGGTGATATTTTATCGGAAAGGGGTGTAAATTTTGAGGCTCATGAAGACATACAAATTTTTCCCATTGAAGCTAATAGTAAGACTTCATCTTAGGAGAATTCTCCTTACAAAGGAGTCTTAAGGAATGTTTTACCTTTGTAAGGTAGTGGAAGACTGTACTGTGCTGGTATTCAGTGAAAACTTTGTGCCACATCCAGATCCTGCCAGTGGAATTCCTGTTATGTAAGAAATGAAGGTGAGATGAGCCAAGGACTCAGAGTTATATATCAAAGACCTGTTCAGGAAGTATGAAAATTCATGTTGAGAAAGGTGAGAGGCCTCTCTCTCTGTGCTGCAGCTGAGTGTATGTTCCTGACTCCACGTCAATGAAGGAGTTTTACAAGAGCAGCTTTGACGTAGTTTCTTTAGTCATGAACAGGAAGAGATACAAGCTAAAAGAAAGAGCAGACATGCAGATGGGAAGTACTCTCTTGCTGCTCCTTTCCTGGAACTGGACTTTGCATAATGAACTAGACCAGCTTAGAAAAGAAATGACAGTAAAAATATTATGGAAGGGAGCAATAAAGACGTGACCAACACTGCTCCTCAAGGACCACAGTTGATTCTCTTTTTCATTTTACAATAGAAGATCCTAGTAACCTCAGAGAAAATTTGAACGGGATATAAAAACACTGGGGAAGTACGACGGCGGGGCAAGGTGGGACGGGGCGTGGTTTGGCTTGGCATGATGTGGCAGGTTTAGCCGGTGCCTGCTGTGTGGCAGGTTTGGGGTTTGAACACTGCTTAGGGTGCCTTGCAATGGAGTGGCATCCTTTCTTGGGTGTGTACCCTCTCCCTTTGGCCCTGTGCTCTGTGTTGCTGGGTAAGACTCCAGCTCGCCACAACCCCACTTGGAACAAGCTGTTGTTGACACTGGTTGGTATGAAAGCACTTCCACTGATATAGATAAATCTGTTAAAATAGGTTTTAAAGTGTTTTTGGTGCTCATTTAATCTGGTGCCTCCAAAGATCTGATGCCCTAAAACAACTGTCACAATGTCTTAAGACTGCTAAAGGACAGTTATATGAGAAAAGATAAGAACTGGTATGTGTACAATTAAAATTCTTACACAAGTGAAATGGTGTGGTTAAGTACTCAAAAGAAATGTGTACCTGATTGCTTTTCATATAGTTATCACACTAGATTCAAGCAATGAAATACAATGAAGGAATGCATTATTGTATTTTTTTTTAAGAATGTCAGAGCTTTATGTTTTTTTCAAAGCTGGTCCTCATCTTCTTTGTTTCAGAGTTTAATGTACAGTGTCTCTTTATGTCACACCTTACAATGCACTTGGACACGTTATTTACATTTATCCATATAGATGATGCTTTTCTCCGAAGCAATTTGTAATGTTAAACTACTAACAGTTATTTACCCATTTATACAGCTGGGTAATTGTGCTGGAGCAATAAATGGTAAGTAACTTGCCTGAGGATACTACAGTTTGAGGTAGGATTTAAACCTGCTGCACTCTAACTATTACACCACCAGCTGTCCCTTCATTATCAGTAATGTAGCCTGGGGTCACTGGGTTCTATCAACATTAGACAGTTTCTTCCAGGTGACCCTACCAAGGCCCATCAGGTCCTGGCCTACTTTCAGGTAGTGCTACCTTGAACCCATAGTTGACCTCTCCTGATCCACAGCCGTCTAGAAGCCGTCTCCACAACCTTAGTAATAACTTTTACTACCTCTCCCCTCTGACTGCAGTGAAACCCAACCTACTATATGCCCTACTCAATGACTGCCAAGCCCCTGTAGGATACTTCAGTGGGCACATGCTTTGCCCTCCAGCCTTTAAACTGGTACAGCTACACCAGTTTATCATACTCGGCCATCTTTCTTTCACTAGCCGCTTCCATGTGCTCTTCCCAAGGAACTGTGACCTCCCGCAAGTTGACTTGTTTAGTCCATCTGCCACCAACAACCCCTGGCCTAAGTCAACCATCAGCTGCAAATGTTGCACCATCCCCAGGAGTCTTGATCTACTGTGTGCCATCCCTGCACTGATAAATTCTGCTACCATCTTAAGAACCTGGTCATAGTGGTAATGATAGCAGCCCTGATTTGGTGTTCTTAGTAGCTGCTGAGGACATGCTCCATTGATACTCTCTTTGAACACAACGAGTATGATGGAGAATCGCCTTTCCTCCAACTAGATAGGATGGATGGACTTGGTAGCTGATCATAAATTGCCTGGATCAAGAAGTTAATACAGTGGGAAGCTTAACAAATGTAGGCAACAGATTCCACCTGACATAATTTCACAAGTTCATTTAGCTGATGCTTTTCTCCAAAGCAACTTACAATGTTAAGGGTACAACTACTTACCCATTTACACAGCTAGGTAATTTCACCAGAGCAATTTAGGGGAAGTGCCTTGCTCAGGATACTACAGCCAGAGGTAGGGATTGAACCTGCAATTTTTGAATCTACAGGAAGTAGCGCCAAACTCTATGCTACTAGTTGCCCCCTACCTGAGTATAGCTGGAGGGAGGATACAAACTTACAACATTTGGGTTCAAAGGCAGAAGCTCTAATCACAACTCTACTAGCTGATTTTTTTTTAAAACAAAAGGGAAATGGAATCAATTGCTTCCTGAGTAGGCCCATGAAATAGGCCTCTCTGAATTAAACTTTGGGCGTGTTCCCAACGCTCTACATATACTTGGAGATGGAAGTTAAATAAGAAGCTGTGGCAGTGTGGCTCAAGAGCTGTCAAAATGTCTCTCCTGACAAACTTTGTAAAATCTGCCCAAGTGTTTTCTCGAAGTCCATCATTAAGAGCATTATACACTACAGATCTGGTAGTCTTCTAAGACATTAGAAATAAAAACCATACTAACCCTTGAAGTAAAAACAAAACTGAAATAGTTCCTTTGATTAAAATGTGGTTACATGTTGTGGTTAAGAACATGACGTTGTAACCTGAAATTTGCTTGTTTAACTCCTGGAAAGAACCCCCGCCGCAGTATAATTAAGAAAGATTATCTAGTTGTTCCAGTACATTTTCAAGCCATATACAATGTTTAAAACTGAAATATGCTTTGCATAAAATCACTGACTGAGCAATAAAACAATGGCACAGGAGGATTCCACAATTTATTTTTATGTTCTTGTCTAACACCAGAGATATTTCCAAGACAATGATCTAGTGGTAAAGTGCTGTTGAAAGTTATATAAACAAAGGAAAAGCAGTATTGTGCAACAGGAAAGATTCTCCAGCCACCTGTCCTTCTAATAAGAAGCTGTATGTCTCTACTTAATCATCTTTTTGGACTGCTTTTTGCTGAATCCCTGCTGACGTCTCGTTTTATGTCCTCAGTAAAGTGACATGATAAAACAGAAATTCTTTGGCCATTAGGTACAGATTTGGCATTATGGCCAAAGAACATACCGTGATGCTAGACTGAGAATTACGCAGGATTTTTTGGAGCAGACAGAAAAAAAGGGGGATGAAAATGAAAAATAATTTTAAACAAGGATGACCATAATATTATATGGAAAGTATGAGAATACAGGTTTTGCAGATGATTTGCCAAATCCAGGGATACCTACAAGATACGCTCACTTTAAGATCTATACGAATTTGTAAGGAGTTATAATGAAAATAGCTTCTAAGCTATATTCAGCCACTTTATGTGCAGATACTTTTCATTATACAAAACAGGTGGTGTAAAAAGGGTGCTTGACTGTGTTTTTAAATAAACACATTGCACTGATCTTGCACATGCTTTTAAAGTTAGCAGGTAGTGTGGAATGGTGCCAAATCACAAAGCCAACAGATGGAAAAATCATTTCAATGTTGAGTTGACTTCAGTGATTTATAAGACCTCTCTCTTCAAGAAAGATACTTTTGCATTTGAGAAATAGTTTGGAGAAATTAAATAAGGTGGAACAGGGGAATACGTAAAAAAATATATATATATATATATTGGTGGAATTAAATGAAATGGGATTCTAGCACTTACTCCATTGTGTGTGATCCACAGCTGTAGACCAACCTCACAGGTTTATGGGCAACCAGTTAAGTGAGATAATTTACCTCATTTTCCGCAATGTACTTTAATTTGATGGTTTTGAGGATGTCTGTCCAGGAAAGAAAATTCCACATGTTAAAACAAAGTTAGTGGCACTAGCACCAAGATGCTGAGATAGACAAATATTTAGTCTGAGTGTTTGACTAGAAGGGGGTGTGGTAGCGCAGCGGGTTGGACCACAGTCCTGCTCTCTAGTGGGTCTGGGGTTCGAGTCCTGCTTAGGGTGCCTTGTGATGGACTGGCATCCCATCCTGGGTGTGTCCTCTCCCCTTACACCCTGTGTTACCGGGTAGGCTCCGTGACCCGGTATGGGACAAGCGGTTTTGAAAATGTGTGTGTGTTTGAATAGAACATAGTGTTTTTTTTTTTCCATAAAAAGAGATGCAGTTAATTAGAGATTAAAAAAAAAAACTAGATGCCATTTTGTATACTATACAGTATGTGGAGGCCCTGAATAAATATTTGCTAAAACCTGGGACACTGTGGAAAACTAAATAAGACAGTCCTGACAGGAGTTACCCAAGTTACCCTTGAAAAATAAGTTAGTTCTTGATAAACGTATGGGCTTTGATATGTTTCCCCTTGGTTATGGTTTGGACATTAGACATGTAGGAAAATACCAGGCCATATCCATGCTACTGTGAGGATCAAGATGACCTTGCACTTGGTCAATGCAAATAATCATGCTATGGGATTGACATGTATTTACAAAGAAATTATTTTGCGTTTTATTTTATTTAATCAGAGAATATATGGTTTGCACCTCTGTATTTGGCATGCATTGTGTCCTAAATATTCAGAAGTGCTAAACTTGGCAATAAACTCTTTGCTTACCCCAGTTTTTGTCTAGCACCACCTCAGTCCCTTAGTGATGTGTGGGAATCTTTCAGGTGCTTTCTTGCCTAGAAATTAAACATGAACAATAACATTGGATGTTCCTGTCTGCTATTTATACTCATTTAAGGGAAGCAGAAGAAAATCCACTTAAATCAGCAAAGCAATCTTTGGGTTAAGCCACTTGGTCTTTATAAATATGCTTCCGCACATACAACCATTCTTTCATCTCTATTTCCTGGGCCTTCTGGTCTTCACTTACTTTATCCCGCCTCTTGCAAACTTAACCAATTGTTCAAGATGAGCCTGAGAACCCATTAAACTAAACAAATACTGGATACTGTAGGTTTAAAGTCAAAGAGGCACATGATCTGGGGTATTAATGTATTTGGAAAACATGGTGGGAACAGAACAGCGCTGTTGTTCCTTGCAGGCTAATTAGATTGGACGAGTAATTACGTCAGACCAAATAAATGTAATTTGGACTTGCCCGCATCGCTTCTGGGAAGGCACCAAAGCAGCCCATGTGATAGGTTAGCAAAATTTCCATTACCAGGTTTCTTTATTCACTTTGGTAAGTAACTCAATTTTTAATGTATACTTCAGCACAGGAGGATCAAGAGTGCATACTTTTTTATTTTGTTTATATGCAGTGCCTTTGAGGCCAGTATATATTTTACTAAAAGTTTATTTTGGTTTTATGCTAAGGCAATAATAATAATAATAATAATCACAACATGTATCTAAACAAAACAATAGTGAAGAATCATGTACAGTGCTTTTTATTGTGTAACTGAAATAACTGGCGTCCCGTCCTGGGTGTGTCCCCTTCCCCCTCCGGCCTTACGCCCTGTGTTGCCGGGTAGGCTCCAGTTCCCCGTGACCCCGTATGGGACAAGCGGTTCTGAAAATGTGTGTGTGTGTGTATTCAGCTTAAGTGAATGATGCCTAATAATGAACACTGTCCAGCTTGACTCTTGGGTTGTCTTAACACAAGGCATCAAATAGTTTATCAAAAGGAAATGTTCCATTTACAGCAATTTTATTACGTGACTATCATTACGTGGGTTAATTAATGGGTTAATCCCAACTGCAGGAGAGGCAGATGTGTATCTCACAATGACATTATTCAGTGTTGTGTGTTTTACGGTTTTTGCATTTTATCCCCCCCACCCAGTTTTGTTTTACCAAATTGGCCAGTTTTAAATCTCCCCCACAAATTCCACAGAAAGCTGGGTGGGGTGAATAAAGGCACATACCTTATCTGATATGCATGAAATACCAGATTTTTCTCACTCAGTGAGCTGCAGGTTTCATCAGGTAATATTAAATATTTGGAGGAGAGCACTGTTTGCCTTACTCCGCCAATAGCCGTGTAGGCACCCCGGCCAACCGTGACGAGGGATACAGAACCATAGTCATCTCACCAGCTCAGGGGATCACAAACCGTTTTGTGTTCCATTGGTCTCCTTGCCAGATGGCTAGATTAAAAGTGAATTCAGTAAGATTGTGCTGCCAATATTTTTGTTTAACCCCTGAGGTTTTAATCAATGATTTTGGCCAAAACTTTAATTTAAAGTTATGAGTTATGAAATCCATGTATCCTGTTCATACAGCTCATTCAGTCCAGTTGGCAAAAAATTAAGAAATTAGTTTCAGATACTGTATCATTAGGTAGTTTGTATTATTGGTTCTATTTCCATAACATTACTTTGCAAACAGCACGGTGTGGTGGTGCAGTGGGTTAGACCGGGTCCTGCTTTCCAGTGGGTCTGGGGTTCTAGTCCCGCTTGGGGTTCCTTGCAATGGACTGCCGTCGGGTCCTGGGTGCGTCCCCTCTCCCTCCAGCCTTATGCCCTGTGACGCCAGGTTAGGCTCCAATACCCTGTATGGGACAAGTAGTTTGAGTGAGTGTATGTGTGTGTACTTTGCAACTGCCTCTTCCTAATCTGGATGGTGCTTTAAAATTTTTCATCACAGTATTACATGATTTATCAGTATTACTCGTAATATTTATTCACTCATGATTAATAACCGTTTGTTCGGTGCAGAGTCAAGATTATCTAAAGCCTACTCTGGAAACACTGGATCAAATGCAGGATAGACCCTGGCCCAATCGATAATACCGTATTATTAAATTAAACAGAGAGTTTGCTGAAACATCTCCATCATTCATACATCTTTTCTGCTTTGCTTGCTTTGAGTGGGAAACATACCCGCACAGGTTATGAGGTTGCGAATGCCTTGGGTTGGGCACATTTTCCCATGGTCTGGTCCACGCTGTATTTCCTCTGTAGGAGGACAACAAGTCCTTATTTCCCCTCTTTCTTCATACGTCAGGCTCGACCTGGCTCTCATCTTCTCTTGCCAAAGAGCTATTTTTGAACCAAACAGTGGCAGTGACACCTTGCCCTTCAAGGAGTGCTCACACCCTGGAACTACTATTACCTTGTGTTCCTGCTTGACATTTCCACGGTCCTGAGGAAGCTGCTTGTGCAAAATACAGCCAGTCAGTCACATAAATGTTTTTAATGTTGCAGACATTTAAAGGATTGCTGATTGGATACCCTTGAGAAAGCTCCAGTATAATTTCCAACTATTTACATTGGAATAAAATATAAAAACGTTTTAAAAAGAAAATCGCTTTAGCTGTGAAATTGTTCCATGCAACTAGTTATAGTTATAGTTATATATGGGCAGCACAGTGAGTAGCGTTGCTGTCTCAAAGCACCTGGGTAGTAGGAGAAGATGTTCGATCCCCACTCAGTCTGTGTGGAATTTGCATGTTCATCCCGTATCTGTGCGGGTTTCCTCCGGGTGCTCCCGTTTCCTCCCACAGTCCAAAGACATGCTGTTCGGGCTCACCCATAGTGTGTGAGTGACAGAGGGAGTGTGTGTGTGTGATCCACTGATGTATGGATGAGTGACCCAGTGTAAGTAGTGTATCTAGCGGTGTAAGTTACCTTGGTGAATAAGGTGTGTGGGCTGATGACACTGCAGAGAGTTCATTGGAAGTTGCTTTGGAGGAAGTTGTCTGCTAAATAAATAAATGTAAATGTAAATGTAGTAAGGGATATCCTTGAATTCTGCCTTATGGACTCAGAGATCAGTGTGTATAGTATTGGTTCAGTTGAAGGTTACCAGTCCAGTTACTTGTCAAGGCCTTGCTGTAGTACCCTTGAGCAATGAATCTGTCCTGAACTTGAATATGTACAATGTAGAGTTGTAAATTAGTTGAAACTGTAATTTGAATCAGAGAAAAATTTCTGGAACTATCCTCACAACAAAATGTGCTTACTTAACACTTTCAGGACAAGTACTAATGTTTCTTTTTTATTCTATTAGAGTATGATCTTGAGCTCAAAAGGCGAGACTGTCTCTTACAACAGTACCATACAAATGGGCCCCCTGCAGTAGGTTTCACTGGACTGGGCTGCTGAATAAATAGTATTATTATATCTCTTTTACTTTAGGAAAAGACCAGAAAGTCTGCACAGATATGTGAAGATCAAAAACTGTCAGACTATCAAAAAAAAAAAAGAAGCTCTGCTAAACCTGACAGTTAGACATGGCCCTATGTTAGTATTGTAATGCTATGTTCTGGTGAATCGATTATCGTTGTTCTTCAGTGCAAGAGCCATTTTCTTTGCTGTGGTTCCCAAGTGCGTATGCTTTGCGTATGTCAGTGTTTGTGTATTTGTGTTGTCTCTACCACACAGTGGACTTCTGGTTCCAGTAACGCTGTGCTCCAAAGGACGGAATGGAAAACCATTTATCTGCCTTTTTTTGAAGTGTCCTGGTGCCTTCCAGCCAAGACAACATTATGATCACTGTCACTCCAGTTTCAGCTTTTTGGATGATCTCCATGACAAACCATTTTTCAGTAGTTTACTTGAATTCAGTCCCATTCAATTAATACTTATAGAGCTCACACAGTGACACAGAACACTGAACAAAAGATCTGTGTGATACAGGGCTGTCAACTTACTCATCCAAGAGTCAGCAAATAATATCTAACAGCAATTTATGTTCAGTGGATGAAATGGAGGGTAGATTATGACTGTATATTTGTGATTTTTGCCCAAGATAGTTAAACAAAATGCTTTCAAAAAAGAATGAACGGCGATCCTTGTTCTTAAATGCATTTTGTTTTTTAGATGCAATGCTAACCATTTCCTTCTCCGGAATGCCAAATGCACTAAAAGTCGATTCAGACCACTGAGTAATGTCAAGCTAGGCCAGAAGAGAGAACCCACTAAGAAGCTGTCTGTTCAAATCCTGCACAGGTGCAGTCCGCAGTTGGACCATCCCCTTGCGAGCTGTTACAGATGACATCATCTGCTTCTCCTTCCCCTTGCCCACAAAGTGGATCCCTTGTGCCACGTAGCTCATAGCTGAATGTAGTTTGGCTGATGGACAGTGGCCTTCTTTGGAGGGAAGCAGATGGTAAATGACTCAGCTGACCTGGCCCTGTGTCTTCACTGGTCAGCTGTTTTTCCACTCTGAGAAACCTCTAACCAGCTGCAAGGGTCAAATCTAATGTTACATGTATTGACTTGGACGCTAAAAAAATGGGTGGATGAATGCTTGCCACACCCGTCTTGACCAATGGGTCAACGAACAATGTGTCCTGGAGAAGAACAGGTTCCCTCCTACGTATGTTTTGTGGGTGTAAGGAGTGCGGAAACGTCCTTATTGTCAGTGAATAGAATACAAGTGCTGCCAAACTTAACATTATGTCACACCAGAAAGAAAAATATCGATCAGACCAAGGCAGTTTTGTAACAACAAAGTAATTGCTTTAAAAAGCTGATGCAATGCACAACTTTGCATGGTCTCCTCACAAGCCATAATGGCCTCCTGTTGCGCGGCCCTGTAGAGCAACATCTTTTCAAATCATTCCACTTTGTTCCTCCACCACCACACTTCCAGACCGAGGCCTCTGAAGGCTGTCCAGATGGGGCATGCCAGGGGCACGGAGCCTTTCCAGCAGCGCTGCCAGCAGCCTGCCTTGTTAATTTTATAAGTGGGGTTTAATGCTACGTTTTTACTCATCTTGATGTTGTATAAAGAATAGGAAGGAGTCTCTAGAATTGCAAATGTTATGTCAGTGTCCCAAGTTCAGAGATATATTAGACAGAGAATTATTGCAGCATTAATAAGTTGTTCCTGCATGTAGAAAACATGATTGTTGATCTTTTCAGCATCTAAACTATCAATTAGTATTTAGCATTTTTATACTCAACTGTACATGAGGCAGTAATTTCTCATCCTAACAAATGTTTAACTCTTTATACAACAAATTCAGAAACTAAAAATCAGAGCATTCAAAAGGGCAAATTTTGGATTTTTTTTTTTCCAAGAGAAATTCACTTTAAAAGCAGCGTTGTTGCCGAAGGTCAGAGGTGTGCACATACTAATTGCTTTTGTCAGTCTTGTCATCATTCTTGTTCATGACACAACAAATCTGTTCTGTCCGGGAAAACATTGTTCTCGTTTTCAAGCACATTTATCCAGTGTTGTGTTTGAACATGCACTTGCAAAGCCATGAAAGAGAACAGGAGTAAGAAGGGTGCATTTTCATTTGTGAAGCAATGAATCTGATGCACCCAGGAAATGAAGGATGGCTGATCAGAAATACATGATAATGCAGAATCTCGTGAGGATGAGGGGGAAATGAAATTAAAAACATGTGGAAGGCTGAATCTCCTGTATTGTTTCCAAGTGAAACCAGCTGGGCACTGTTGGCTTATCAATCTAAAAAATGCTCTTGGAATGACTGCAAGCAATCTAAAGCTGTAAGTCATTAAAACTCATTTTGCTCCTTTTTCAAGGATTCTATAAAGTGAAAAGTTATGCACACTGAAGACATTCTTTCTCAAATGTTTTAAAAAGTGTTATTTGATTATCTTCCTGAACAGTAATCTATTTTGCAGTAGTAAACATGGATCAGAAAAGAGGAATGTTTCACAAAACGTTCTGTAAATGGTAACAGTGATGTTCAGAGTGCAATAGCCTCAGTTCAAAGGAGACCCATATGAATAATAAAGGAGCCATCTGCTGTTAGGTTACTTGAACAATTGGCCTTGAGAGTAATCTTCTTCCATCCGAATCATACATATGGAAGGCTCAGATAAATTCAAGCTATTACACAGTAAAAGCAACCATTTGCAGTTGTGAGTGACATTTAACTCTGCTTACTGTACATCCAGGGACTCTGAAAAGTTTCCTTACCTTCTTTACCTTTAACAATTATTCAGCCGACTGGAAGTTTCAATCTGATTTCACAAAGCGGCCAGTAGGTATACTTACAGCTCTATAATAAGTTCTTCATTATGGTAGCCATTAGTTTCCTGTCTTCTTTGTTTGTATCAATTTTTCTTGATGTATGCCTGTGTTAAAGGGCTCTGTGTCACTGCATGAGAAGAGCGCTCTATAAAAAATAAAAAAAATAAAAATAAATAATAATAATAATAATAATAATAATAATAATAATAATAATAAAGAAAGTATTAATCCATTACACTTTGTAGTGTTAAACACAACTTACATTCTTTAAAGTTAACTGCATTTTGAGGCAAGGGATTATAAACTTTTCAGCTGTTCAACATTTTTCAGGCTTATATAAATTAATATGATTAACAAGTTTATGTATAAATTGACCACAAGACGGGTAAATAGTTTGCACATCAATGCCATTGAAAATCATATTTTTTTCCCAAGGAAAAAAAAAAAAAAAATCGACGTATTTGTGCATAAATCAAAAGATTTCCATTGGACAGTTCTAATTTGATCATATCTACTTAGTAGTAATAGTAATTCTTCACTTATAAATTACTAAAATGTATTTTGATCTTGTGTTTTCACGGTGTGACACAGTGAAGTGAAACTGAATGCAAACTTGACCTTATATATAAGTATAACTCATCTGTCATTGAAGATGCCAAGCAATCATGTTTAAGGGAGAGAGACCCATCCTGATCATTTAATCTGCTATGTGTTGGAAGAGGAATACAGACGCACAGCACCCTCCTTCCTAGGGGATCGCAGTACTTAAATTACACTATATTGCTTTCACAGATGACTAGCATTTCTCACTGTTAGTACTTTATACAGTAGAATATTTCTTAGCAAATACTTTGCTTAGTTTGTTATCCAGCTGTGGATATTTTATAGGCTGTTTGTTGAAAGCATTGCATACAATATCTCACTTGAAACGCTTTATTTTATTTGTTATTCTTTGGCTGTCAAAAATGAAAAAAAATAACTAAAATTAATTCAACTGCACAACTATAGTCCCTTCGTGATGCCTAAACTACAAACATTTATGTTTAGTTGATGCGTTTCTCAAAAGCAACTTACAGTGACAGGACAGCTACAATTATTTACTTATCTATAAATGGGGGTCATTTTTGCTGGAGCCATTTAGGGTAAGTACTTTGTTCAAGGGTACTACTGCACTAGGCAGGACGTGAACCTGCAATTTACAGATTTGAAGGCAAAAGCTCTAGCCATTATACTACCACCTATGTCTCCTACCCCCACCCACAATGTGTGCAACTGCTTGACTCAAAGTGAGCTGGAACCTAACCTGGCAACACAGGGCACAAGGCTGAAGAGGGGACACACCTTGGATGGGATGCCAGTAAACTTCAAGGCACCCCAAGCAGGACTCAAACCCCAGACCCACCACAGAGCAGGCCCCGCCCAAACCCACTGCACCACTTCACCCCACAAAAAAGACCTAAATAATACGAATCTTTGTGCTTCCAAGCAAAAGAGAGTAATGAAAGTGGTAAAAGTATTTCCGCTAATAAAAATTTGTCGACATTTCGTTGTGCTTATTCCTTCATTATTCTCATTTAACATGCATACAGCTCCACCCTTTTCCATGCCAACATAATAAGAACATGATGAAATCTTCAATCAAGTATTTGTTTTTATTACTTAACACCCCAAATTAAATTAGTCGGTATCAAAGGCGAAGTCCTAAATGAAACTGCCCGAGCTGGGTGAATATACAAGGAGCTAAAGCAGTAATGGAACCCTTTACTAACAGTGGCATCGAGCCAGACTTCATCTCAGACACGGCGAGCTTGCAGCTAGCCATGCCAAGGCAAACAGCACAAGCCTGCAACTCTTTGAACAAGATCCACCCACATCCTGACATTAGGCTCACAGCAAGGGCAGCACTAGTGCAAATAGCAGGTCGCGGAACACTTGTCTCCAAATGGCATCCATTGCAGTGGCTGGCTCTGCCATAGATGTAGTGCCTCCACGTTCGCCAGGGTGTTACTTTTCACTGTGACTGAGCTTGCTGCAAAAGTGGGGGGGTGGGACACCCAAGGGCTTACTCAATAAAAGCGTAGGCCTCACAGAATCAGAGACGTGCTCAACTTTGTGGTGTTTTTTCAAAATCTGTTATACAACATTGAACAAGATGAGCTTGGATTTTTTTCTTTAATGATGACCAGATGGTTGTGTCTATATTTTTTAACCAAGTTCTTTGTTCTCCTTCTCTAAACATGACACAAACACACCAACACAGGAAACGTGAATACAGGCCCATACCTCCTATTTATCATTTAGTTATCGCAATATAAAAACACTATACATGATGAAAACATCTCCGATTTAACTCCAAGGTTAAAGCCAAAAAGCTGTCTTTTCATTGTACAGTGCTATAATACGTAAGACTTCAAGCAACCTACCTTATTTTGGCAACTGAAAGACGTCCAACTACTTAACCAAGATACATGTTTGTATGGTTCTTGGATTTGTCATTAAGTAAGGTTTGCTTCTTTTTTTTAGGCCAGGATACTAACTGGTACACACATACAGTACATACGAAATACAGAATAAAGTTTCCAATGAACAGCTCAGATGAGATTTTACTTTATGAATATCTGAAGGTGTCATTTTGTAATGAACCTTTTATAGAAGTTACAGAGCCCTAACAAGAAATTAGCCAAACAAACATGACCCTAGCAAGCAGACAAGAAACAATACCCAACAAGCCAAGCATCTAACAGTGACAAATCAACAAATGAGAAGGGCCCAACCAAAATTTGCTAACCAGCTGACCAACCAACATTGACTGTCCGACCTAATGACTAACAAACTAACCAACCAAGCAGGTCTGCACATTAAGCTGTAAAGAGAGTAATATTGTTAAAATTCCAATTTATAAAGTGCCTGCAATTGCTGTTTCATGTATTTAATTGAAATAATAACCATGAAACATTAAATTTCCACATGCTCCCACCCCAGACTTTCCAAATGGATTCTCCCAAGTGGTTAGCTATAGAACTCCATTTCCCATGATACCCTCTTTGGCACAGTCCTGCCATTTTACCTTCAGTTAAGTGTACTTACAGTATTTCTTCTTGCACAAGGCAACATCAAACTATGTATGTATTGTAAAAATCAGATGATCACTATAGAAATTTTCTCATGAAGTTTTGAATGTATGGAACAACAGCTCCATCCATCACACACATCACACACACTGAACATAGTTTTTTCACTGCATATGTTTGGACTGTGGGAGGAAACCCATGCAGACACAGGGAGAACACGCAAGTCCCCACACAGACTGAGTCACATTCAAAGCTATGTCCGACAGCTCAGGCACTGTGAGGCCCCAAGGCTACCCACTGCACCCCAGTTGTACACATGTGTTATGTATAAGCAATTTTGAACATGTGTTTTAAGCCTAGAATTAAAGGTGTTCAGAATTGTTCTGATATCCTGGTCTTGATTTTCAGTTATATTTTCACAATATTTAAAGCATAAGGCAGGAATTTTGCATGTTTTGTCAAACGGGCAAAGCTTTTTTATGACTCTGAAACGCATTAGCTGTTTTCCCATTTAAACAAATGCAACAAAGAGTCCTTTTTAGTAGAACTGACTTCACAAACAGATTTCCAGGAACAACTTACAATTATTATATAAAGATGTAACAGAGCATTTTTTTTTAATTTATGTCTGGAAAAAGACCCAAGAGAGGTTTTAGGTGGTCTTATATATTGGTTGTTCCTGTGGTGCACATGTTTAGTTGAAGCTGAATGGAAAAAACCCTTTGTTAGGGAAGATTTCAGATAGTTGGTTTCGACTTATCGTTCTATCAATGTAATAATGGCAGATTGCAACAGAAGTCTAAATGATATGCATGCAGAAGACTACTGTAATATACTGAAGTATAACTTATGTGCTATACTGAAATCCATGTTTACATAATTCAGATTTGTATTATAGAGACACTTCATTGGTGTTTAGTGGTTCAGTCCTTCCTAATACATAACATATAACGGGGACTGTTTAAGGGATTTCTTTGTTTTGTACGGCTGTTCGATATAGATGCATATTGATGTTATACGTGTTGAAGACGTGATGTGTGGAACAGTTAGTTTATTAATAATGAAACAATTAATTATTAGTAGTTAAGAATTACTTTGCCATTTTTATAAACCCCTTTGGCAGTGGATGAGTTGGAAAAGAAAATGATCATTTTAGTAATTTTGAAAATATTTAGAATTAACTAAATATTTTAATTTAGCCCTTACTAACACAAATTTTAACTGTTGGAAGGCTGTGCTGACATTGTACATCTTGTCAAAAATTTGTTGTAAAACTGTTTCTAAAATTGAATTGTACAAGCTGGAAGTCAGAAGTGTCTTGTCCTCAAAACTGTTTCTCCTAGTGTCCAAACTGTAATGAGGCAAATAAAAAGAACTCTCATATATGCAGAAGGTAGGTCACATTCAGAGGTTATTAAGTTTAAACTAAAAGCGATAGTTTCAGGTACTGTTTGAGCTAAGGCAGAAACTACAACACAAGGTATACAGTCAGCAACATAAAGGACTTGTTTACAGTTCAGCAAAGTTCTTGAGTTTTACAGCTAATGTGGAATCTCTGCACAAAAAGTCAGACATCCAGGCCTGAGCAGCAGTGCAGTAGCTCTTGAGTGGCTGCTCAACACCTCGCCAGCTGTTTACCACCTGCAAACAATCGAAAAGCTCAGCTGAGCAAGAGTGATGTAAGTGATGATCCCCTTGCATAGTGACTTCATACACTGATCTCCAGTGGGGCGGTTTGAAAAATAAAACTGTTCCATCTTGCTGAAATGTGATGTCACTGGAGAGCACAAAACAGTCCCAGGTCTGCCGATGTAGGCATTCTGACATCAACGCCTTCCTAGACCTGGAACCGATTTTCTTTTTTTAAATTTTTTAAGTATCCTTTCAAGCTAACAGCAGAAACCCATATATGATTTGAGGAGGTGACTTTTTCAGTTTCTTTAATCACTATACAGGAAGCTTTGTAAACCTTTTGTTGCAATTTTCACAAAATAATGGCAAGTGATATCCTGAGATAATGTGAGGTCACAAATCATCTTTACTCCCTTGTAATTCTCTTCTCACTTTCCTCTTTACAAGAACACTATGAACATTTAGAACAGTAAGAAATAAAGGTGTTTTCTGGATTCTATTACTCTCTATTTCCTATTTAAAACATATTTTTGGTGGCCTTATTGCTTGACTTTAATGTGCACATCTCCTGTAACTGTATGTACGCATCCCTCCGTGGAAATGACTTTTGAGAAATAAAGAATGGTCTCCACTGGAAATTGCCTTGAATAATGCAGTGCAAGTCACATAAAAATCTCTTTGAGATGGAATTAAAGTGTTTACTTCCCCAACTCATTGTTGTCTATTTCCCCCCTTCCTATTATTACCAATTATTAATTACTGCCATATGCCTCTATGAATCACAATGCCAGTATTTGCTCATGTCAACACCCTAAGACATTAATATGTTTCAGCATTAACAATAATTCTACCAGTAGGCCATATTACTATAAAGGTATTAAGAGCTGTTAAGGTATATGACCAGTTGAATCTTGATTGTGTGTTTCTGTGTGAATTTGTATCTGTGTGTGGTTTGAGAGAGTTGCAGTTGGTACTGGACCCTCTGTAGTTTTGTTTCAGGCACCACCTCTCGTTTTAAAGGAAGTTCGAAATTTTGCACTCCAAGATACTAGCTCGCCATGCTTGCAATTCATCTCAATACCTTTCCTATCTTCATTGTTTCAAGCATTATAATTTACAGCAGGATGTTACACTGAGAGTTTACAGCTATTTCACCAGTAGGAAGACAAACATTAACTGACTTCAGAGAGACAGTATGGAAAGGCAGTTGGAAATGTGGTACAGACTCAGCCTTAGAGGAAAAACTAATCAAATGACTCACTACCAGTACCAATATGGGTTTAATCTAATGAAAGAAAGTCAGTCAGGAGGTGCTGCTGAAGCAATAGGAATTCCCTTCCCCCTCAAGCCTGGGACCTCTAATTTAAAAAAAAAAAAAAAAAGTCATTTGGATCCATGCTCAAATTACATTGCAGTGTGTGTGGTTTAAAGAAGCTTCAGTCCATTGTTGTGATTGTTCTTCATATTTATTCTAGCTTGAGGCTGTCTTTGAAATTATAGTTAGCACATGGGGGAAATATTGTTCCTATTAATATTTGTTAGACAAGCAAGATCATCCCAGACTGACACAAGATAGTGAAACGTCAACATGTACTCCTAATGCTGGTGTGACAATTTTTCATAGACTTAATAAGGAAGAGGGTGATGTGTCCTCTAATGCAAAAGCAGGGCTGATTATTCTGCCAAACATTGGGACAGCTCTGTGTATTAATGATTCCCCAATACATGAAACATTGTCACACCCCTGTAATTACTATAAACATTAATTTATTAAGATACAAAATACTAAACAGGGTACTATGCATTTTCTTTTCTTTGGTGTCCTATTCTACAGTGTTTTGTTCTTTTGTGTTGCAGTCAGCATTTATGTGTGTGTGACATGTGACACCCTAATCATATCCAAGGCATAAAATTATGAGCCATTACCATTCCAAATCCACTAATTTGTGAAGGGTTGTAACTAATTATTCCTGTTGCTCATTTGGGGAACACTTTGTTCTTGTCATGATTGGGACATTAAACAGCTTAGATTCAAACCATACAGTAACTAGCCTGCACTAAAGAAATTAATCAAGAAATTATTTTTTTTTTTCCGATTAAAATCCCAACTGCTATGATAACTTAATTTGAAGCAACTGCTGATCATGCTTAAAGAAGATGATTTCTAGGTTACTTGGGACAGCTCTGAGAATAAACAATCCCCAGTACATGAAAAGTTGTTACACCCCTGTAATTAATATAAACGTAATTTAAAGACAAAACCCATTCTATGACTTAACTAATTCTTGTATTTTTTGCAAAGCAGCTGCATTTGAAAGCATTAAATATCCTATATGTGCTTGCAGCAGGATTTGAGGGTAAACATCATGCTTGAGCTTTTATGCGCACTATTGACAAAGAACGTCAGAGGGAAAAGCCTCAAATGTATACAACCCCTACTCCTTAGAAGCCTGTTTGTAAACACAAGGACATAAATTCACTTTATTGTATAAACACCCACTAAGTTTAGCAATTACTTTACAACATTTTATAAACTACATAAACCAATGAGTCATATTAATATAGATCTTGCAGTAAAGGGAAAGATTTTACTTAATAAACATAATTTATATTTGAATCATTTGAAATGCAATTTAAATTAAGCAGACAGCATGGATGATCTAGTGCATTGTTTTCTCTGACTTTTCTTCAAACCAAATCAGCCTGCCCAGGATGGAGAGATGGCGATTTGCTTTTGTTTAGATACACTGTGGACCCCACAGGGGCTGCATCCTCAGATTTCTCTTTTTTAATGCAATGGATGCTAAACGTTGTTCAGCCAAGGAGGGTATAATGAGGTTTTATGTTGAAATTTGCTGCCTTCCATGTCAAAAACAAAATGTTCTGTTTTCACCAAAATTAATGCATGATGGTTTTAAGGATATTGACAATGGCCTTGGATAAAATCTAGAGAAATATACAAATATATACAATCTCTTTATGCTGGTGTAAAGCACTTTTTCTATCGTTCTCTGAGACGTATGTCACTTTGGAGAAAAGAGTCTGCTTAATGAATATATATTTGTATAACTCTATATACATACAAATATATACACACACACATTTTCAGAACCGCTTGGCCCATACAGGGTCACGGGGAACCGGAGCCTAACCCGGCAACACAGGGCGTAAGGCCGGAGGGGGAGGGGACACATATATATATATCTGTATGTATATAGAGTTCAGAAATAACATCCATCATTTCTGCTAATAAGTAAAACTACTAGAAGTGTTGTCATTGTTTGGCAGTAACACTGAACTTGATCCAGATGTTAACAGCAATTTCAAGCCTCTAACTGTGAAGGAAAAACTTTTACTATAATACATGTATTGCACGTCACTGCCTCCTTTTCAAGTTTGCCAGTGTGGATAAAAAGCCAAGGATAAATGGATAAAGGCTAGATAAAATACTTTTGCGGGAAGTTGCTTGAGTCAGTGCTTCCCCTCAAGCAGATCCAATAAGCAGACCTTACTGCTTTATTTCATTCTTTTTTACTGTACTGCACAGCCAGGGTAAATATGCACTCAGCATAGCAGTGGGTGGCTGGCTCGTAGTCAGCTCAGTGTGAGGCATCTAACTGGAAATGAGTCGAATGCTGAAGATGCTGAATCACTGCGGTTACTTTACTTGAATGCTTATACAGTAGATGAAAGCCAAAGATTAACCAGATTTTGCAATGTAAGCCACCTACTCAGGTAGGTTGTTTTAATACAACAGGAAAAATAAAGGTGTTAGTATGTTTCATAGGTGTGATGTGTTCTGGAACTTCTGGTAAATAACATTCTCTAGGTTTAGCTAGATCTCTTAGCAGGACACTTTTTTTCGTGCTCCCTCTTGTGCATGTACATCCTGCCTTCTCCTTGATTCCTTCTTTCTAGTTCACTCCCCTATTCTTTCTTCTCCTGTCCTCCTGTTTCCTCTCCACATTCTCATTACACAATGTTTAATTTGACCTGTTCTTAGAAATAAATCCATTCAATCAATGAGTAAAAGGTGGGCTTCCTGTGCCATGCTCCTTTTAACAAGGCTGAGAGGAAGCAAGGATTGGGGTTTAACACCCTCCATTATTGGGGAAAGTGAAGTATTCAGACTTTTAATGTGTTGAACCCCCTGGAGCAGGAAAAATTTACCAATTCTGACTAAACCCTTCTCTGCATTCATGACAGGAGTCGTAAGTGAAAACGCTCTCTTCTGCGGAATTAAATCTGTTAATAAGAAGAATTTTAAATGGAAACTAGCATCAGCAAAGCCCAAAATACATTCTTTATAGAGGGTTTCAGCTGTCTGTCCTGTGGTCTGTACTGTTGACAAATTCTTCAGGTTTTACTAGGGGTATTAACTTGTCTCTCGCTCTCCAATACAGGCCATATTGTACATCCCAAGAAACAGGGAACAACCCTTCATGAAGTGCAAAAACCGAATGACCTTGCACCTCCCAACTAGAAAATGTGCGC
This sequence comes from Scleropages formosus, assembly GCF_900964775.1. NCBI lineage: Eukaryota > Metazoa > Chordata > Actinopteri > Osteoglossiformes > Osteoglossidae > Scleropages > Scleropages formosus. Next base: position 12,474,677 of record NC_041814.1, on the reverse strand, counting down.
AGGGAAGAGAGACTCCCAAAATCTATCAGAAATGATCATATTCCGGAGAAAAGGAACCTGATGACAGGACTCCGGCAGGCTTGTTTATCAGAACCAAGTGTTTGTTTTGGTAAGAAGGTACCTCCAAGACAGCTGCACCAGGAATAAATGTGTCTGTGAGCAACCTGCACTGATACCTCAGTTCACATCTGCTTCTTGTTTGAGTGTCCTAGGAGTCTTACAATATCCAAACTCAGTATCAGGTTGGTGTAATACTGTAAAATGATACTAATGCAACAAAATCCTGATGCAAAAATAAATAAATGGAGGAAAACTATTAGGATGTATCTTAACATAATGGGACAGTTATCTTATTCAAAACCATGCGAGAAAAGGGACATAATGGCAAAGTTTGACTTTAAGTTGCACTGTTGCCATTGTTACACTATGATTCATTTTATTTTATTTTCATTTGCTGTGGAATTTAAATGTATACTCTGCAAGCATGTCTCAGGTCATGCTAATTGCTCAAAGTGATAGTAAAATAAGATTGTATGGATATACTCTCTGAAATGTATTGGTTATTTACTTGTAAATTTCAGACTTTATTTTCTGTTGCTACCTAAGCTCTGTTTTGTAATCCATCCATCCATTTTCAACAACCGCTTGTCCCAAGCGGGTCACGGTGAGCCGAAGCCTTACCCGGCAACACAGGACGTGGGACCGAAGGGGGGAGGGACAGACCCAGGACAGGACACCAGCCTGTCGCAAGGTACCCCAAGAAAGGCTCAAACCCCAGACCGACACACAGCAGGCACCAGTTGAACCCGCCACATCACCATGCCCCCATTGTTTTGTAATAATAATATAATGATAATCTAAAAAACACCAAAATGCCATTTGAGAAACATAAAACTATAACAGAAACTACTTTTGATATAACAAAAGTGCTGTCTTTGTATGCTGGTCATAACTCGAATATATTGGTTCAACATTGACATACAACAGGCAATGACATATATTTGTAAAATTAAGGTTGTCGTTGTAGTACCCTTGAGTAAGATGCTCATCCTGAATTGCTCCAGTTGAAAATAATCAGCTGTATAATTTAATGAAATACTATAAGTCACCTAAGCACTTTGTTAATGCTGTTTCCAAGCAGGAATTCATTAAATGCATTAATAATTTCTGAATGATTATTATGAATACACGTCCCTTCTGAATATATACTTTTTTTTCAGCAGCCATTAATCCAGGTCATTTTCATTTCTGTAAAAAAATTTTTGCCAAATCACTTTGACAGTTTGTTTTCACAGCTATGGTCATGCATACTGAAAAATATTTAACAAATTTATTTATTTAGTTTTTCTGTTACTTTTGGTGGACTTTCATAGCCAGTAACATATAAGAGCTGTAAACCAATGAACATAAGAAAAACAATGAAGTCCATGTTAATTATTAACATGGAGCACAAGAATGAAAAACATGAGTGCATAGCGTGCGTAATACTGGTGGAGCATTATAAAGACAAGCCAAATTCACTGTAATAATAGCTCAGCCATAACCTTTATCACTGAAAACATAAACCATAATCCATGACTGAGAAACTTCATTCTTTTAAGACATTTTTATAACACTGTAGGTTACTTTGGAGAAAAGCGTCAGCTAAATAGATGTAAATGTAAAAGACTAAATTACTATAATGCTGCAAAATCCAATCGAGAGAGTATGCAAATAATGTTCAAGATGCCATTTAATTACTACAGTATACTGTATATACAATAAACTTTAGTTTGGTATTTCTCCCAAGTCTTTCTGTTTCATATTCTGCAAGGAAGTGCTTTAATAATACATCACTAGGCTGTAACAGAAAAATATTGCTCAACTAGAGGTGCTGGTTTTGAGTTTCACATTAAGCCTGAAAGGATTAGTGCTGAATGTCTGATGTCATAAAAAGGAATCTTTAGTAATTTTACTACATAATGAAACTTACAGATTTTCATTCTCTTTATCTCATCAGTATTGGAATGCAGTGCGAGAAGTATAAGATTATAAAACAAAACACAGATCATAAATCAAATAATTTCCTCGCAGGAGTTCAGAGCCCCGCAGTTTGGTTTCTTGCTTTTGATACAATAATCCTTGATTTTCCATGAAAAGCTCAGTGAAAAGTTTTATTGCGAGAAGCAATTAATTATATACTTTTAATCTGCTGATCATACATGGTAAGTTTTTAACACATGGATCTTCATAACTTCTCTAACACCATGTTGAAGATGAAAATTGACAATAAGGAAAAGCATCTTAATTTTACTTTAATTATTTTTGCCATCACGTTCTCTTGTGATGACCCAACAAGGAGGTGTGAGCCCTACAGCAGACTCCAGTCCAAGAACTGTACTGTTCTATAATCAACCAAACACACATGTTCAGAACATCCTGTTATCTCCAGTAAACTTCCAAACACTGAAGTATGAACATTGCTATCAAGTACCTTCAGCAGTGATCTGCAGTAATACACCTCCTAACATGACAAAAAAAGAGTTTTCAGATATGTGAAGAGCTCCCTTTGTCTCCAAGTCTCATAGCTTCCCTTGAAACTGTACTCATTGACCATATCTGTTTATCTTCATTATTATCATCATCAAAATTCATCCCTATCACATTCAGCTGAATCACAGTTTGCTCCATACTGTCATAGGCATTTATTTAAGATACGTAAAAGAACTCAACACATTTTTGAATATTGTGAGTATTTAAGTCACTGATGAATTACTTTATTGTTAATGCAACAAGTTATATTTTTGGATACTAATTGCCAGGATCTGTTCTGTAAAATTATTTAGTTTGAATATAAAGCTAGACGTTCTAAAGTACAAAGGAACACACAGCATCGTATCTAGGCAAATACTCAATTTAGATGGTATGTTTAAACAAAACAACAATAAAATGAAACTGTGTTAATGAATTAAAGTCAGATAAACAAATGGTTATTGCCAAATGTAACATCCGCAACAACTGACATAAGGAGCCTGTCAGATCGTGACCATTCTGGAATGCGTAACCTCTGAGGGCTCGTGCTTAACTGCACTTTTCTATTGGCCCGGTAACTTTCAAGCTGCAACAGGATGGATGTTCAGTTTAGCATCACATAACAACTGAACTGATAAACAGACAATGAGGAAAGTAAATAAGTCATGGTGAAAAGTCTAGGAGACATGTCTAATAAAAACAACATATAAAGAGCCAAGAAAATTAATGCCAGATTACTAAATGTATGTTGAGGCTTTGAGATGAAACCAAGAGTCTGTGTTCAGTCTTGTTTTCCCAGGGATGTTGAATATTGCCAGAGGCATAGTGCTGTTGCAAAGCATTTTTAATGTGTGTTGATGCGATCGTTTTTTTTTCCTTTTTTTTTGCATTCAGTTAATAATAATAACCATTGGTATTAAGGTTTCTGTCATCTCTGGTGTCATTTATTGTGAAAGTATGTTCCATCATGGAAATTCTCTGTACTCTGGATTCAATTAAGAGTGGCGTCACATATAAACAGCTCTGCTGGATTTATAATTTGAATTATATGTCTGCTTTTTTGGCAAGGAATAATGTTGGCACATATGTAATTATAATAACAAGACTAACATGTGACCTCCTCATAAAACCTTGGGGAATACTTTCTTGAGCAAGATAGGCAGGAAAAAGTGGCAGTAAAACATTTCTGGACATAAAAACAATCACTAGTTTCCATAAGGCTAATTTGCAACCTAAATCTACAGTTTCAAGGTACCTACTACAAAATGGATTGGCCCATTTCCTGCTCTACTTGAATCCTGTAACCCTTGTTTCCTGTGGGTTTATGTCTGCCATCCAGTTTCCAGCTCCACCCCGTGCCCCTTAACAGTACAGACGATCACGCATGCAGCAAAAGTCAGAGTGGAACACCGACGCACACGCCTGACCATGCCTCTGGAATTAGAAGCTACCACATACTCCTACATACTAAGGCGGTACATCTATAAGAGCAGTGGCTGTGTGATATTTGTCTAAAAAAGGGTGACTAGGAGGTGGGATTGTAGACAAGGCACTGGGGAAGCTCTTTCAGCAGCCATCTGCTTGACAGCCTTGACTGCTGAAAATAAAGAACCAATCCCTCAGACCTCTCCTATTCATCATCATCAATTTGTCAACACCCTGCCAAGACTGGAAGTATGTATGCCCTGTTTTTTCTAATCTGTGCAGAATGGAGAAGATGCTACCTTCATCAGACAGCTGAGTTCTTATTTGAGCTGTGATAGGATTAAATTAATGGGCTGTTATTCTCCAGTCATTCCTTTGCTCAGAAATGCCTTATTGACTACAGAAACAAATTGTTTACAAAGGCACAGGAAATCTGTAGGAGAGTGTGAAATGATTGTTATCCTATAGTCTTGTAAGCATTTTTGTTTTTTGTATCAGCTTAACATTGCACAATATTGGACAAAGCTGTCAGCCAAATAAACAAATGACAATAACAACAACAGCAGAACAATTATTCCTTGATATTGCAATAAGACACCTTCATCACTATTTAGCATAGAGCAATAGGAAAGAAGTAATAGTTAGTGTCAAATCCATCCATCTGTCCATCTATCCGTCCATCTGTCTGTCCACCCGTTCATTCATTCATTCATTCATTCATTCATTCATTCATTATCAGCAGCTTCTTGCCCTTTGTTAGGCTGGGGTGGTCTGTAGTTTATCCCAGAAGCAGAAGACACTAGTATAGGCAGGGTTCCTTCTTGGAAGGAATGTTTTTAATGTTTAATGGGTCTGAACCAAGATATACCGAAACATGACTGAGACTGAATTGTTTGGCTTACCTATGATGCCAGCGTTGTTTACCCCCCAAAAATTAAACAGGAATGGTATATTTATCATCCCCTCATACCATGAGCATACAGAAGTTAAAAGATCATTGAGTAATACAGGCTGACAGGCCAGATTGGAGTCTTACTCAGGAGGAAATGGCAATACTGTCACATACACTATACATTCCCTTTCCTTAGTGGTTTACTCTTGTGGGATTGCAGGAAACCACATGAGGTCAAATGACTTTGGTGGAGAGGCACAGGGGCACATCTGGAGTGAATTTTAGTTCCCGACACAGTTAAGGTGACCAAAACATGACCATGTAATGTAATAGCCAGTAAACAAAGACAAGGGTAGTGGTCAATTACATTTACCTTTTCTCTTTCAGTGTGACTAATAAACCATGCCGATAAGTGATCACTTTAAGTACTTATGACTATTTTGTGAAAAAATAAATGGTAACAGCGTAGTATATTAAAGCCACTAGATGACACAATGTGTAAGCAGTAGTGACAAAATGATTGCATGCTTTTACTCTTCAGAAACAGTAAACCTCAGTTTCTTCAGCAAAATATTGAATTGTATAAATGTGCAAAACTGTTTCAACCTGAGCTATTTACCTCCCATTGGTAAATTATTTTGCTAAAAAGCTTAAGAGTTTATGTACTATAATTAATATTGTACAATCTGTTTCAACAAAATGTGATGAGTATTTGTCAAACTTAGAGGAATAGGTGATAAGCTTGAACATACATGAAGTAATACATGACGTGACAAGATTTCCTGCTTTGTTCATTTTGAAAAATTAATTCAGAACTCTCCGTGGCAGGGTGAGGAGTTCGGGCATCTGGGAGGAACTCAGAGTAGAGCTGCTACTCCTCCACATTGAGAGGAGCCAGTTGAGGTGGTTCAGCCATCTGGTAAGGATGCCCCCTGGGAGCCTCCCTTTGGAGGTATACCAGGCACAGCCGACTGGGATGAGGCCCTGAGGTCTTCCCAGGACCCACTGGAGGGATTATATCTCCCAATTGGCCTGGAAGTGGCTGGGGATACCCTGGGTTGAAGTAGAGGAAGTTGCAGGGGTGCCAGGGCTTCCCTGCTCTCCCTATTGCCACCACGACTCTAGAAGGACAAGCGGGAAAGAAAATGGATGGATGGATGGATGAATGGATGGATGGAAAATTCAGAAGCACTCTCTGCATGTCAGAAAATGTATTGATTTCTTTTAAGCTGTTTTCTTTTCTCCGGAGTTCATGTTTCAGTTTCTTCTCAGCTACAAATCATGAAAAATTAGACCAACGACATTCAGAGCTGGAGGACAAATCTTTGTTGATGGCTTAGCAAAGTTTAAGTTGAGTTTCTTACATCAAGATACTGGCTATTAAACAGGGGGCAGTTTAGGTGTAACTGATAACATCTCTAAGGTTAAATATATGGTGATACTGTTGTTATGCTATAGATATTTTAAAAGGAAATAGTCCTTGATTTTTTTTTTTTCTTTTGTCTTTTTTTTAAACATTTTGCAAATTTGGATGACACATTACGATACTAATAATGAACTTTTACAACTTTGCCATCACAACTTATGTTTAATCAGTATTAAGGGCCACCCAGTGTGGATAAGCTTCTATTAAAACTTCATAAATGTGTAAATATTTCAGAGGGTGGACTTGATGTCGTTTCTGGAATCTGAGCTGAGAACTGGGGCTGTGTCTCATGGGAGAGATAACCAAACAACAAGTTGGTCTTGGTCCTTCAGATTCCACACTATTAAAACTATGTGTCAGGTCAGCAGAAATGGGTTCCTAAAAGCACCAGGTGTTCAGTTTAAAAAAAAAAACCTTGTAGTATTGAAAAATATGGCACAATGTTTTAAACTTAAGATTTCCATTTTAAATATGTGTCTTAAAGGCAATGGTTGCCTAAGTGTATGGAAGTCTGGTGATTACATTTACAATACATTGCATGAAGGATTTGAAAACGTCATTGAATATTAATTTTGAAATTTCCCATATGTCACGAGTATTAGACCAGAAATTACACACTCTGGCTGGGGTATACTTTCAGTGGGCAATGAAGTTTGAGCTTTTGGAGTTTCAAAGTATGTTTTTTTTTATATTCCAAGTATCATAACTTCAGGTAATTAACAAAATTTACATCTAGATCAAGTTAGACAGAATAAGTCATTGCAAAAAGTGCTGGCAGAAATTAGAACAGTAACACTTACAAGATTTTGAACTGTTACACAAGGCCTTTAATTCAACCTCCAAACTTTCATATTTGGAAAATAAAACAAAATCAGGTTCCTTTAGTTAACCTTTTGGTTACCCTTACTGACCCGTTTGCTATCAGTGAAAATGTTTGTTAAGAAATATAACCTTAGTTAAATATTGTCCTATACAGATTCTAACCTGCAGCCCCTGCATGGGTGCAATATTGTAGACACTCGTAGCACCATCCAGTGCTTCTGACCTGAGTTACGGGGAGCGGGCCGTGCTGCGGCAGGTTTGAGCTATTAGAATAAACAGCACAGCCAGCAGGATGCACTTCCTGGGCAGGGTGGGGGAACATCTGACGTCAGTCTCGTGACCTGCTGGGTCAGACGGCTTCCCTCCCAGACATTCCAGGCTGCCGTCCCCTCCCAGTCTGCTCCCAGAGATTGGCCAGCTTTCCCTTTGACCCCCTTTAACTGCCTTTGTGTTTGGATGATTGAAGAGCAAACTGGTAGGGGTGAAGCACAGCATGGTAGTTCAGTGGCAAGAAATGGTTTTCCAACACAGTTGAGTGCAGACCAATCTCCCTGTAGCCCACTTTGATGAACTTTCAGTTAAGTAAGGACACATGTGGTCATAGGTCAACGGGAGTCACCCTGGGATGGCCAACCCACTCTTCTGAATCAAACATAGCCCAGTGGCCCAGTACAGGTCATGTGGAGGTTGTTTTGTAGATATGACAGTCGAAGGTCCAAGCTTCTTCCAGATTACAAGATTTAATAACATTTTGAAGTAAAGAATGTGATTTCTTTGTTCAGCCTAAAAGGTGATGAATTATAAACACAATCAAGCTTTTCATCCATCAATTATTTTTAGTGGACACACACTGGCTGAAACTACTTATCCCAAGTGGGGTCGCAGCAAGCCAGAGCCTAGCCCAGCAACACAGGGTGCAGGGCTGGAGGAGGAGGGGAAACACCCAGGACAGGACATCAATCCATTGCAAGGCACCCCAAGCAGGAGTCAAACCCCAGACCCACCACAGAGCAAGACCCAGCCAAACCTGCTGCGCCACTGCATCCCTTACTTTTAGTGGAGAGACATTGTTAAAAAGATTAAAAAGAAATTGCCAACCAATGAAGTTCATTATTATTATTATTATTATTATTATTATTATTATTATTATTATTAACAATTAAAAAACATATTACCCTAGAGGCAAAAAAAGCCATTTTAAGACAAGAGTTAAAAATGTGCCCTTAAGTGCAACTTTCTGCTGGGTTGCAAATAATGGAAAATTTCAACCACACTACAGGAAAAAAGCATTATCTTTCCTTGCCCTCGTTCAAAACTTGTCTGCTTTTTCAATATGCATGTATAAGAATATAATACTTCAGATTTTTCACTGGCTTGGCCAATGTACATCACAGAGATGATAATTGTTCTCAAATTACAAAATTCACCATTTCTGTTGTTTTATTCTGATGAATCTTGGAAAATTCAGTAAATTCTATAGCATATGTTTCATATCTTCTTTTTGGTAAATGTGAAAATATTGGCTAGACAGTGTAAAGGCAATAATCAAAGTGTTTCCATCTAGAGCTGCTTACCAAGCTTACATTTGAAATAAAATAAAATTTATTAAATAACGGCATAGTTAACTCAAGTAATCTGAGTTACCTGTGTTACCGGGTTGGCTCCGGTTCCCCGTGACCCCGTATGGGACAAGCGGTTCTGATAATGTGTGTGTGTGTGTGTGTGTGTGTGTGTGTGTGTGTGTGTGGGTTAAATAACACTTTAGCTTACAATTGCACTTCTTAATGTTTCTCTGTTGCAGATTTTGTTACTTAAATACTATTACCAACACCTTTTTGCTCTTGCCTCTTATATTGCGTATCTTGCTGCTACAATTTATATTCTCCTTGCTATGTGTGGAAATTTCATGATGACTATTTCACTCCTTGGTATATTAGCAACTGGTAAAATCTGCAGAATATGTCAAATATGAAGTAAAATAGGCAGTTTGTGTGGGACATACAGGAGTTTGTGTCTTTGTAAGGACAGCAAGGCATTTTTTGTGTGTTTTTCTAGTCAAAGGTGTGGTCACACATTCCCATGACTTTCCTATCTATGTGACTTGACACTGATAGGCAGGAAAAACAAAGGAAATGTTTTAGAAATGCAGTTCCTGTTCAGGTTTGGATCATGGTTAACATGTCACATTACTGAAGGAATACTGTTTATATTGGGAAAAGAGCTTATTTACCTGTGATTTCAGTGGTGCGATGGCACAGCGAGTAGCGCTGCTGTCTTGCAGCACTTGAGTGGTTTTGATCCACGCTCAGTCTGTGTGGAGTTCGCATGTCCTCCCGTGTCTATGTGGGTTTCCTCTGGGTGCTCTGGTTTCCTCCCACAGTCCAAAGACATGCTGTTCAAGTTCACCCATAGTGTGCGAGTGACAGAGACATAGTGTGTTCCGCTGATGTATGGATGAGTGACCCATTGTAAATAGCGTATCTAGCAGTGTAAGTCACCTTGGTGAGTAAAGTGTGTGGGCTCATAACACTACACAGAATTCATTGGAAGTTGCTTTGGAGCAAGTTGTCTGCTAAATAAATGTAATTTAATTTTTTTTCAAAATTCACAGGAAAAAACATTTGGTCAACATCCGCTTGAATTTCAGTGACTCAGAATGGGTGTCTCCTAAAATTAGCTTTACCTCGGACCACTGAAATTAAAAATTGGTGTACGTGACTCAATGGCATAGTCCAAGAAGCAGAGCCAAGAGCTGTAATACAGTGTAAAGGAGAAACATAAACCTCCACAGTGGTGGAGAACAACAGAGAGATTAGGGGTTGGGAAACAGGATTTTCTATTTATTAATAACACAGGAATGAAAGACACCCATCCGTAAAGCTCTTCATTGACATTTCTTGGGTTCCTGTTACTGCATCTAATTTTAAAATGTATCAATAACAGGATTGCAGTATGGAAGTCAGAGGAAGCACACTGTTGTGTGAACTTATAAACAAAACAAAAATCCATTTTTAGAATGTTCCCTCCATGCCAGAAAACAATGTGTGGAAATGATATGATGTTGAAGAAGACAGACTGAATGGATCAAGCTTCTAGTAAACCTTAATACTCTCTCATTTCTTACTTTCTTTTTTTGAGTAATTATTCTCTTTGTCACCTACCATTTTTTTTTTCACTTTTTTGTAATTTAATTGTTTCCAACCACTAAAAATTCTGTTAAAAAAATCCAGGAAACATAAAATCAATAATTAAGTATAGAACTAAGCCAAACTCTGAAACAGCTATTTGACATACCTTTAATATATTTGTCTGGATGGACTGAATATTGGAAATATCAACCAGTATGTCAGTTCACGAACTTCAAGTAAGTAATAAGGACCTTGTCACCCTTTCCCTTTAGAAAAGCATCACTTGTATTTAGAATACACGAACCCTGAACTATGCCCATCGTCAACAACCGCTTGTCTCAAGCAGGGTTGCAGCGAGCTGGGACACAGACAGGATGGGATACTAGTCCATTGCAAGACATCCCAAGAAGGGCTTGAACCCCAGACTCGCCACACAGCAGGCACCGGCTGGATCCAGTAAACCTGGTTCTGCTCGAGATTTTTTTTTCCAATGCCATATGACAAGAGAGAAAGCAGCATAAAAACTCAAATTCAATTTTTTTTTTCCTCTAAATTATGGTAACTTTTAGCTTTCCCTCTGTCTGTCTGGCCAGTAGTCCATTGTCTCAGGTACAGGTGCATATGGTTGAGGCAGGAGTTGAATATTTTCAGTTCTAACTAGAATGTTGCTCAACAAGTTCAATAAGTATTATTCTGATCACTATTGCATGTTGTATTTTTAACCTAGGAACGGCAGACAGGGCTTTCAAATTATGGCCCAGTTAGTGCTTTTCTATTTATGAACCCACTAATATGTCTTTTCGGTTCTGTTGCACATATGTGCTCCAGGGCTTTCTTTATATGCATTTGTACAAAGTGTTGGTCAGCAAGGACTACATTTAATGGTCTTGGTCTATTTAGTTATTCATCTGTCAACTTTTAAAAATTCTAAGCCCTTTTAAGAAATATATATTTATTTTTTTACACTGTCCTCCAAGGAAATACTTTTTTGTCAGAGTTATGTCATTATTACTATTCGGAGTGAGTGTTTTAATAAAGGGAGTGTTTGTGCCTTAAACATAAAGTTTGGAAAACGTTGCCTATAAACAGTCATAATGAGCCAAGGGCAGTCCAAGTAGAGCTTAACAGAGGAGTACTTCATCGCAGCACTGCCAGTGTTCTTGCTTTGCGTAACTGCTTTTATGTTTTCAAGTTCACTGTCTAATATAGGGGGGGTGCGGTGGTGCAGTGGGTTGGACCACAGTCCTGCTGTCCGGTGGGTCTGGGGTTCAAGTCCCGCTTGGGGTGCCTTGCGACGGACTGGCGTCCCGTCCTGGGTGTGTCCCCTCCTCCTCTGGCCTTACGCCCCTGTGTTTCCGGGTAGGCTCCGGTTCCCCGTGACCCCGTATGGGACAAGCGGTTCTGAAAATGTGTGTGTCTAATATAGTACAAAATGTACGTTTTAAGTCAACATATGAGCAAAATAAGAAATGTGTACAGCAACAGAGTTACATTAGGTGTTAAAAATGCAATTATTTTTGTCTGTAGAACTAAAAGAGAAAGCAATACTTGATACAAGGCACTGGCTATTTGCCCATATGTAATCCTATGCTACAGGACTGTAAAATTTTGCATTTATTTTTGTTGCTACATGAACTTGGGACACAAAACATGCAAAAAAAATTGTATTCAGGGTCACAAGGGTAAAGCAAAAAAGTTCAATATCTTTTTGGTTTAATTGTTTATGTTAAAATTACCCCAAATAGTAAAATAAAGCATATAATATGCACTCAGCCCTCATATTATTACAATGAAATCACCAGCAGTTTATGAAAATATATACAATTATTCATGCAACAGTCTTTTTATTCTATACAATGGCATTTTTCCCCAATATGTGGTCATTTCTCAACAAATATTTTCTTCTGCACAGTGGCTTGTGTCATATGCTTTCATCATCCTTCTTGGGACAGAGATACCCACTTGGTCTCTTAAAATCGAGTATGCCTCACACAATGAGTCTCTTGGATACACTATGAACCTCTGAAACTTTTCACTAGACAAACAATTATTGATAATAAATAGATTAATTAAAGTATAACATTGAAAGACACCCTAGAAATTATATTTTATTTTGGTGTTGTAAGAAGTTTTTGTTAACATGGTTCTTGTTCTGGAACCATTTTTTTTCCCATGCAAAATAACGGTAATTCAACACCTTCGTCAGAATAGGACTTTGCCTGACAAGGTAATTTCAAGCAACAAATGAAACTTGTTACCCACATGAGGCATGGGTGTATTCTCAGTGTATATTGATATGAGCCATGAGGCATTTTTCAGGTCAAGGAGGTTAACTTAGAACAGGTGTAAGTTAAAACGAAGGTGAACTAGTTCAAATTTGATATTTGAGTCCCGTAACTTTCTTGTATCCAAACAGCTATGATCTATCTGTGAGGTCCTCAGAATCAGTACTGAAAGGTTAAAAGTGTCACTTGTTACGGTAGCTTTAACTCAAGGAAAATATGTTCCAGGTAATTGAATTTTTACGTATTTCTCCAAAAAAATTAGATTGAAAAGAACACAAGTCATACTGAACATTTACTCTAACTTCACAAATTTTGACAAATGCTCTTTTTTTTGCAATGAGTCTTCACATTTGCAACACATGAGATTTACATAATACACATGAATTATGCAACTGCAAATGTAAACTTTACAAAAACACATCATCATGCAAAGTTCATCAATAGTGCTTTCTACTATTATGCTAAACATGCTGATGAGTCACATTTTTCAAGATCTTTTATTTACCTCAGCTTTATGAATATAATGTTGTACCTTCCTTGTTAAAATGATATTGAATTGTGGATTAAAAGCATTGCATGATCAAGTAATGTTCCACAGAACTGTCAGAACATCCATACTGCAATACTATAAATTTAACAATAATATGGTGAAGTGTACATTAAAGACACCAAACAGTTTATCCTAATAATCTGGCAGCTTGAACTCAGAGAACTCTCCTTGCACAGTGTTGCAATAAAAGTTTAATTTCCATCAGGCAGCATGTCTGCAGGAACAACACTGAAAGTATATCAATACACTCAGTTGTTTCTCAGTTCTCGTCTCTGGTTTTGTGGAGGAGATGGTGCAAACAAGCTTAGCCCATAGCTAAGACAGCCACCAGGTACAGTGGACTGTGAAATGTAAATAATATTTTTCTTTCCTTAACACAATCACTCCAAGTCTAACAGACAACACACATGTAAAATGGGCTTAGGTAGACATATACCAATTGGCCACAACTTTAAAACCACTGACAGTTGAAGTGAATAACTTTGATTATCACGTTGCAGTGGCACCTGTCAAGGGGTGGGATCTATTAGGCAGCAGAATTTGATGTGTTGGAAGCAGGACAAACGGGTAAGCGTAAAAATCTGAGCGGCTTTAACAAGGGCCAGATTGTGATGGGTAGACTACTGGGTAAGAGCATCTCCAAAACAGCAGATCTTGTGTATGCAGTGGTTAGTACCTACCAAAACTGGTCCAAGGAAGGACAACCAGTGAACCAGCAATGGGGTCATGGGCGCCAAAAGCTCATAGATGTGCATGGGGAGCAAAAGCCATCCTGTGTGGTCCAATCCCACAGAAGAACTACTGTAGCACAACTTGCTGAAAACCTTAATGCTAGTCATGACAGAAATGCATCAGAACACACAGTGCATCGCAGTTTGTTGTGTATGGGGCTGTGTAGCCGCAGACAGGTCAGAGTTCCCATGCTGACCCCTGTCCACCGCTAGAAGCACCTACAATGGGCACGTGATCGTCAGAAGTGGACCATGGAGCAATGGAAGAAGGTGGCCTGGTCTGATGAATCACGTTTTCTTTTAGATCATGTTGATGGCTGCGTGCTTCTGTGTCGTTTACCTGGGGAAGAGATGGCAGCAGGATCCACTATGGGAAGAAGGCAAGCTGGTGGAAGAAGTGTGATGCTCTGGGCAGTGTTCTGCTGGGAAACCTTGGGTCCTGGCATTCATGTGGATGTTACTTTGACACGTACCACCTACCTAAAGATTGTTGCAGACCATGCACACCTCTTCATGGCAACGGTATTCACCAATGCCAGTGGCCCTGCCACACTGCAAAAATTGTTAAGAAGTTCAAGGTGTTCACTTGGCCTCCAAATTCCCCAGATCTCAATCCGATCAAGCATTTGTGGGATATGTTGGAAAAACAGGTCCGATCCATGGAGGCCCCACCTTGTAACTTTCAGGACTCAAAGGATCTGCTGCTAATATCTTGGTGCCAGATACCACAGAACACCTTCAAAGATCTTGTGGAGTCCATGCCTCGATGGGTCAGAGCTGTTTTGGCGGCACGAGAGGGATCTACACAATGTTAGGCAGGTGGTTTTAATGTTTTGGCTGAGTGGTATGCACTATCTGCAGGCTGGAGCAAAGAAAACATCACTTGTGCATTGTGCAAGGAAACATTTTAGTTGTCAACCCTAAGCTTTTGTGTAATGCTCTGACTTTCCGTGTTAATCAGAGACCACAAACACAGGCATTTTTATAATATACATGAGTGACTGGGATTGGGATATTTCATTGCCATAACAAAGCTTTTATTGAACATATTCAACAAACAGCAGAAATTCCATTTGGGAAACACAATATACAAAAATCACAGCACGACGCTTTTGGTTTCCCTCTTCCTCTTTGTCTCTCCTCTTCTCACCTTCCGCAGCGCAATGGGTCTGGCCACAAGTAAGTCAAACAACGAAGTTGGTCGGCTCAATAGCTCTGCCTATGTTACAGCGACATTCTCATAAAACAAGGACACTGGAGTTGTTTACAAAGCATTCTCTTCATTCCAAGAAAGAAGCACTTATGCCACAAGTCCCCCAAAGCAGTAAAATTGAAAATTTTTCTGTGTCACAGTGCTTTCCAGTTGAAATCAGTTTCACACACATTTTCAGAACCGCTTGCCCCATACAGGGTCGCAGTGAACCGGAGCCTACCCGGCAACACAGGGAGTAAGGCCGGAAGGGGAGGGGACGCACCCAGGACGGGATGCCAGTCCGTCGCAAGGCACCCCAAACGGTTCTTGAGCCCCAGACCCACCGGAGAACAGGACCCAGTCCAACCCACTGCCCCACCACGCCCCCGGAATCAGTTTCACACATCCAGTAATTTATAACCACAGGCACATCAGCAACCAATGATATATTAAATACACAAAAAGGTTCACTGAACGAACACACACACACACACACACACACACATTTTCAGAACCGCTTGTCCCATACAGGGTCGCAGGGAACCAGAGCCTACCCGGTAACACAGAGCGTAAGGCTGGAGGGAGAGGGGACACACCCAGGACAGGATGCCAGTCCGTCACAAGACACCCCAAGCAGGACTCGAACCCCAGACCCACCGGAAAGCAGGACTCTGGTCCAACCCACTGCGCCACCGCACCCCCGGTTCACTGAACAATTTGCAGTAAATAATCCTGACAATCATAAATGAAAGCATTTCTGTTCATGGCTTTTCAAGGTTCTTGTTTTGACACGAGAAATACTGTTTAAAGTAATGTCCAAATTTAGCAACCATCCAGAATCTGAATATCTTATTTAATGCGTTCTTCTCATTTAACAAACTACAAATGAACAACAGATTTTGCAATCAAGTTGGCCACATTTTTGAAGTAATGTTGAAATGCAGACGGTTGACATCAGTCAGTGTGTGGATTGTGTGTTTTAACGAAATCCAATAAATACCTCTGTAATTCCCTTACAAACATTATTTTAAAAATACAGGAACTGATCATGGCACAAATATGAATGACATTGACACCAATTACCCTTACCCAGCAACAGGCTGTTATCCATAGCTTGCAATGTTGTGGTTATGCAAAACACACAGAGCTGAGCAGTTTTGGATAGAAAACAAAGTTTTTGTTTGAGAAAACTCAGTCTTTTTTTTGCATTTCATCGAGCTGTGCTTTATAACTAGAGACATTCGCTCCTTGTTCCAGTCACCCTCTGTGAAGATCTCCAAACTCTCTACGATGGCATAAAACAACCAGCACTGATATGTTGGCACAGCACAGTGATTTTCTTGACTGGGTCTGGTTTTCCTCCAAGGTAAATATTTCAAGAAATATTGAGAGCAAGTATGCCACTGCCCTAGACAAATAAATTGTATATGCTTTAACAAGTTTGGCTCCAACAATAATGCTACCCAGCCTGCAACTACCCTAGTGTCTATTTGCATTTAAAAGGATCTTAAGCAGCAGCAGAATGGCAGTGATACACTCAGGCCTGTGTCACTGTTGGGAAATGAATGATCAAGCCTTGTAGAAAGCAGCTCTCTCATCTATTTCTCAACATTAATAGACTCCGAATGTCTGGTTTCTGTGTAGTACCATGGGAGGTGGTTTAAAAGCTTTGTGTGGTCTGTCATATTGTTGTTCATATTAGATACGCAACAAGAAACACATGTATGGTTTGGGCAGTTCGTTCAGCCTGGATGTGAGCATTTTGTGAAACGTCAGCTCTGCTGTTAAGTCGCACCTGAGCTTGCAGACATGCACAGTGAAAGAATCTTGTCCTGACGAAACTTAAACGCTAAACGTTTGTCAGTGAAATTGCATGTCTGAACCTGGGAGTCATGTTGTCAGCCAGCACTAATTTTTGCTATTCCCTCACACTGTCTCAGGTTTCCCATATTTGAATTTATCTGCAGGTAAAGGAAGTTGCACATCTGGAACTAATGCCTTAATTTTTTCACTGCTTTTTCCTAACACTGCTCTTGCAGGGTCATTAATAAATAATGTTTTGAAATCTCAAAGTATGCTGCATCACTGAAATGCCTCTTTCTCAATGGGGAGCCACTCTTAATGGTCAAGAAAATGCAATCCAGTTTCATTTCGGTTTTACTTCTATAACCTAAGTGCACGCCTTGTCATGCTCTGGCCACATGCCATAAGTGTTTTTTATGTTTCTTGTAATTTGTTAGTCTGTTGGTGATAACATTGCAGAGCTACAGGAACTTAGCATATCCATGAATGCTTCTGTAGGAAGGATGCTGAAGAAAATGCGTCTGTGACTCTTTACACAACTGTCCAAACTTCGGCAGCTTCTGTTCAAAAGAGATACAAAACAAGGGCTGAATATGAAGGCCACTATACCAGCTGTGATGAAAACCGCTGGTCGATCTGAAATTCTCCACAAAGTAACTGACTGCGGCAAATTATTCAAATCTTAAATTGGCACAATGCACTTTAAAAATATGCTGTGTAAAACGAACATTTGACTGACTAATTTGACTGAAAGTGAGAATAACAAATAAACAAGCCAACGAAAGAGAAATTGTTCATTTATTCCAAAGCTGGGAATGCATGTGCTATAATAACAGGGAACAAAGCATGGTGGCCCACCTGCTCTTGGAAGGTGCCCACATAAGATACTTGGAACAGGTCTTGCGTTTACACCCGCTCCGACTTCTACCCTGCCATGTAGCTTTTAAATCTCAGCCCAATGCCCGGAAGTGGCTGCGGATGAAAGAAAAAGTGATGGGAATATGTAACTAGACTCTGCCCCGTTTGAACACTATTATTTTCGCCACACGGACAGCTTGCCTTATAGTACTTTCTTTTTCCTGAGAGGACCAATTAAACCATCATGGTGCAGTGTGAAAGGCTCTGCTGTCAAGCGGATGTCCCACCCATCAACTGCCCTCCTAGAGTTCCACAAGAGAACAATGCAATTCTCGAATAAGGGAAACTGCTGAAGCTGTGCTTTGTTGACTGGAGTCAAATGGCCAAAGGGGAGCCAACAACTTCTCATCACTGCTCCTTAATAGCTGGTGCAGGGAAGGCCAGGTGTTCTGTTGTTTGTGTTTTTTATTAATTATCTCAAATATTATCATAGTCTGCACTCCCGGGCATGTGTCCGGTTCAACCGCTTTATTTAGAAATATAGGACAGTGCTCGAACGCTGAACTGCAGACAAGGGCTAAAAAAAGAAAAAGGAAACATTATGGAACACTCAGAGATACTTAAGAAGAGATCCATTAAAACAACAAGCATTTTCAGTCATGCTTAAGGAACAGTAATTGCACAGAAAACAGCAGGAAGTATCTGAGTTCTGAGAAAATTGCATACTTCTCCCTTGTATACAAAAATTCATAATACAAGATTTAATTTTAGAGATTGTGGTGAGTTCTAGATATTTTTCTATAAGAAAGCAATTTTTGGAACTGCATGGAAGTTTGTAAAAAGTTCGTAAGACTCTTGTCATAAAACAGATTCGTTATCCAGTTACTAACGATATTTAAATCAAAGACATTCCTCTCTCTATCGATTTTTCTGACAACCAGATTCTGTTGCCACTTGAGTGATTGTAAGTTTTTGTCATTTCCAATGCAAAAAACGGTGTGACATTTGAGGGGAAGGGAGGGGGGAAGAAATTTCTAATTTTCTCAATTTAAAATAGGAAATAAATATTTCTTTTACAAATTTTAACACTTCAAAGGTGTAAATGAATTATCTTCATAAATAAAACAATGAGCGTATCTTTGACAGTGCAAAGTGTTCAGTTCGATAAAAGAATTAATTCAATATGTGACTATTTAAGTTTCTCCTGTGCTTTGTTTACTTGTTAAAGTGACGGCATATGAAAGCAGCATAAAAAAGCTTGATCTTATTATTTATTTTCACATGAAATAGGAATATACTGTATAGGAGTATACTATACAGACTGCTTTGTAGACATTGTACAGCAACATGTTAAATCAGTATTTGAAGATGTCAGTTGTTGATGGGGTGGGGGTTGGTGGACGTGGGGTGGGGGGTGGTAGCCAGATGGGCCAGCAGATCAAATGGCATCCGGTGCTTCTCTCTTTCATACCCATATTGAATTATGCAATTGCATATGTGTGGTGCAAGTACAAGGGCATGTGCCATGGGGCATGTTCTTTCAAGGTAACTCAAGATCTCTGTATTATCAAGAGAGCAACAGGACGCCACCAGGTCTCACATGGCCACCTGTGCAGAGCTCAAAGGCTTTTGCAGTTTTTTAATGATATGAGTCATACTTGATGTGGATTAGAACTACAGTTAGGTAGCATAATCTGATATTCTGCTTTGATGAACCACTCTCGGGGGGGGCGCGGGGGCGCGGTGGCGCAGTGGGTTGCACCGGGTCCTGCTCTCTGGTGGGTCTGGGGTTCAAGTCCCGCTTGGGGTGCCTTGCGGCGGACTGGCGTCCCGTCCTGGGTGTGTCCCCTCCCACTCCGGCCTTACGCCCTGTGTTGCCGGGTGGGTGCCGGTTCCCTGTGTCCCCGTATGGGACAAGCACTTCGGAAAGTGTGTGTGTGTGAACCACTCTCAAACTTGGCTGGGACATTTAGTGAAAATTTTAATCAAAAGTTCCCCGTTGGGGGCACTTGGAACTGTGGGTGGAAAAAGATGGCTCCTGGACATGCAGGCAGAGCCCTTTGCTAGAACACGCTTTACAAGTACCCAAGGTTAGGAGAGTACTACCAAAATGATCAACAGACAGCAGGAACTAGATTTATACATCAAGGCTAGTGTAAGGGCAAACTTAAAGGCACCTGCTCATTTAGACTTTTCAGTGAACATGTGATGTATTAGAGTAGGTATGAGGAAAATAGACTGTTACTCGGCCAGTAATGTCCTGTAAGTCAAACCGTCTTAGTTCATTGCTGCTTTCACCTGATGGAAGGCCTTGGAAAGAAGTCAATGTTCTCCAGAACATGATTGTCTTTTTTTTTCTTTGCTGAAATTATTCCATTTTCCTCTACTTCTGCTATGATTACACTCAATCATCTTTCCCACCTACAGACCAGCAAATGCTCCAGTCTTAAAATGAAAGCACCTTATGCATACTATCATATTACTTTACTGTGACTTTCTGATTCAAAACAATATGGTAGATGAAAACTTGTTTTGTTCTCAGTGGTTTACTCTTTTGCAGATGCAGATGTATGGCTCACAGACACTGTTGTTGACCTTTAATGTCGCAACTAAGCCTATGCAACTAGAGTTATAGAGTGAATGTTCATGGGGACACAGATTCACTGTCAGATTCAGGATCTTTCAGCACAGTATCAGAAATATCATTGGTCATTTACTAGTATCTTACATTTTATTCATTTAGCTTATGCGTTTTTCCAAAAGTCACTTCCAATGTAAAGCCCCTTTCAATGATTTACCCATTTATAGAGCTAGGTTATTTTTACTGGAGCAACTCAGGGAAAATTGATCAATGGTATTACAAATCTTATCTTAAGCGTTACTTTTACTTGTTATTGCTAACTAATGCTCTCTAAAAAGCTCAGTGGTAACACTAGGTGTATCGTATCACCATGACAGCCGGGCGTTGTCATTCTTGAGGGTTATAGATAGAATCCTAAATATGATCATCACATTGTTCAAAATGAGGGGAGAGCACCCATAAAAAGAGTTTTGCAAAAAAAGGCACAAAACAGCAGCTTCCATACTTCTATGGAATTTGTGGATGTTTATAGCATATATTTCAAACCTGCTGCATAAAGGCAGAAAGAACATTTCGTTGATGCATTAATAATTAAATATGGCATACAGGCATAAAAGGGTGATCATAAATGTTATTATCTACGAAATGCAAACGGTGTGTTGTCTTCCTCCTTCCTAAAGCCATCTAGCAATTGTCTTTAATCCTGTCTGTGGGGTGGGAATATAACTCTCCTGATGTCCACATCCTTTTTGTAGAGTGACCTTGGCCCAGTCTAGACGTAAATCTGTCAGTCTGAGCCCTACATGCTGACCCACCTCCTGTTTCTTTTGCATTCTCTTTCTTCTCCCATCTGCTCCATTCCCCTGAGCTACAGGCTGCAGGCCAGGAGCATTGCTGTTAAAGGCAACTGACGCAAGGATGGCTGGTACAAGTACTGGGGAGTCATCTGTGCAAATCTGGGAACCTTGCACTGATTGGTGGCTTCTGCACTCGTTTTTTTATATGTACCACAGAAAACTCTAAAGCCTAAATGTATGAAATTGACACATTTCCTGTATTTGCAGACCTTCAGACTTCTGATTTTTATACGTCTCATTGTTAAATAGAACTAAATAAAATATTATGATGTCGCTTAGAGACTATGCATTAATTTAAAGTGACTTCCTCTCATTTATGTGATTAAGTAATTTATTGGAGCAATACAGGTTAAGTACATTGCTGAAATGTGCTATAATAAACCCATAATTTGAATGTTCAGTTTACACTGTATATCTGTGCCTTTACTCACTCTCTGTAGCCCTGTAATGTTACGATAAATAAAAGTATATAGGCAACACTGCATATTATTAACATCTAACACTTCTAATATAAGCAATCTGGATGTGTATGTTTGTCAGATATTTTTTCCTCCATCATTTTTCCGAAAATAAGAAGAGGGATTGTGAAATGATTCACTTAAAATCTGTTTCTTCTTACTTTGCTTCGCTTATAAATGTAAAAACATATTTTGACTTTCACATCTGAGATTTGTTATTGTATTGCAAAAGAGCTAGGTGATTTAATGACCAATACTGCGGCAAGCAGGAAAACAAAAGTCTTTGTTTGCTTGTTCATAAATAACAATTGCATTCTTGTAATGTGCACTCCAAGGGCCTCACTGATACCTTACACAAGAGTGCGGTGTGGCATTGTGCCTTTCGCAAGGGAAAATCTAACTGAAATAATTTATAGGCCAACAAAAACTCCTTTAGAAAAACTAAATATTTAATTTAATTTTGAAAGCTAGTGTATGTTTTGCTCAAATGTAAACTTAGTCTGTGGTATAACGTTTTTCAAAGAACTTAAGTGCCCCACACAACAGAGGCTGCACAACACATTTATAGTGGCTGGTGAAACAGAGGAATTTTTCCCACTGTTCTGGTGTGCATGACTGTGGTCTATGAATGCCTGGAGGCCCAGTAAGAGGTATATGGGTATGTGCTGTGAGAAAGTGGTCAACACTGGGGGGACTGGTGGGTTTTGCTGGTGCCACTTTGTTTCATGGAGACACCAGTGGTGGTCAAGCATTTTTCTTTCTCACAAAAAGGGGTTTGCAAGCTTCTCCACTTTAAACTTCAAAGATGCTTGTAAATATATTATCATAAGCATAGAAAATAAGTGGTGAATTTAATCACAAATTAAGTGTACTTTTAAGTCATTATAATATGAAATATTAGACCATATTTTTGCATTTTTATGCATTCAAGATAATAATATATTTTTTAAATTAGCTCTTTATCTCTGTACTACTGTCTCAGTAACAACAATATGTTTCAGACCAGTCACATAAACTTTATATCATACTGCAGTTGTGAGCAGAACATCAAGGAGAAGGGTGAAGAATTATAAGGGTTCATGTCCCACATAAGAAAAGGTGTGAGGAGGGTTTGCCATGATATTTTGCCATTCAAGGCTGAGTACCATGAGTTTAGTCTTCCTGTTTTCTTGTTTCAGAATGTTTGAATGGTTTAGGTCTGATGTTACTTGTTTCTAAAGTCACTGTATAAGTTACTGATGGAAAGGTTGAAGGTGACAGAATTAATTATGGTTTGACGGGGAGTGGGTGGAGGTCTCATTTCTTTTGGTGCAAAGATAACTCCACCACACTTGAACCGTCACCGCATGGACATATCTCAAATATCTCTCATATCTCAAAGCACATGTGTCTGTCTGTTACCACAACATCTAAACCTCAAGTGTCAGCTACTTCTGGCTTATGGTTTTTCATATTGCTGAAGAGTGCCAGTACTCTTGGTGATATGTATGCTCTTATATCTACTCTTCAAGGAAAATGTTATGTTTCTACCTAGGGGGCAGCTGAGCTGCGAGGGCCGTTTGGAAACATGAAGCAAGATTTCTCAGGTTACCTGCGTAACCAGGGTAACATCTGTCAACATTAAAATGGTCAAAATTGAACTATAAAGTATAATTCTAAAATTGTACCTTCTGGAAATCCAGATTTTTCTCTGAATTCTGAATTTTCATGGCTTGGCTTTGCGAATGAAGATTTAGGAAGGGGGCTGTCCACGTCTGTTGAAGGCTCGCTGGTGGCTGGCAAGGCAGGTCCGGCTGCAGCAACTGCAAGGGAAAGTCTGTTCTGAGTCTGGTGCTCCAGCGTCACCCTTCTTCCTCAATCTCCTCTTGTCCTCAAGACCAGCCCTGCGTGCGTTCTCAATGAAGGAGACAGCCTGGTGAATGGTGTGTCTCCAGGCCTCGCAATCGGAGGCTACAGAAGGATTTCTTCAGAGAGTCCTTGTACCTCTTCTATGATGCCCCTCTGTCACGGTGACCAGTGGTGAGTTCACCACACAATACAATCTTGGGCAGGCGATGGTCCTCCATCCTGGAGATGCGCCCTGCCCAGCACAGCTGCGTCTTCAACAGCATGGCCTGTTTGAGGATTTCAGTGTTGATGATGAAGTCATTGCAGTGGATGTTGAGGATGGTGCGGAGGCAGCACTGGTGGAAGCACTCAAGGAGTTGCAGGTGGTGATGTAGGTGACCCACGACTCAGAGCTGTACAAGAGGGTGGTCAGTACAACGGCTCTGTACACACTGATGTTTTGCCTTTCTTCAAATGTTTGTTGTTCCTGACTCTTTTGTACAGTTTACCGAATGCATTGTTTGCCTTTGCCAGTCTGTTGTCAATCTCTTTGTCGACCTTGGCGTCCAAGGAGATGATGCATCCTGGGTAGCTGAACTGGTGGACTGTCTTCAGCTCTGACTTGCCAGTGAAGATGCGGGGAGGGTGGTAATCTTCCTGAGGTGCCGGCTGGAGGAGAACTTCTGTCTTCCTCAAGCTGACTTCTAGACCGAAGAGCTTGGCAGCCTCTGCAAAGCAGGATGTTATATACTGCAGAGCTGTCACCATGTGGGAAACAAGGGCAGCATCATGTGCAAAGAGTAGCCCTTCGATGAGATGCTCCATTGTCTTGGTGTGGGCCTTTAGTCGCCTAAGGTTGAACCAGCTGCCATTGGTGCGGTATCAGATGTAGACACTGCTCTTGTCATCAAGGTCTACTGTGGCCCTTTGGAACATCATGCTGAAAAAGATTGTAAAGAGAGTCGGCGCGAGGATGCAGCCTTGCTTTACACTATTGCCTGTTGGGAAGGGCTCTGACAGGTCGTTGCTGTGTCTGACTTGGCCACGCTGTCTTCATGTAGCTGGATGATCATGTTGAAGAACTGTGAAGGACATCCTAGGCGTTCCTTGATTTGCCACAGACCTTTTCTGCTCACAGTATCGAACGCTTTGGTAAGGTCAACAAACATTATTTACAGTTCCTTGTTCTGTCCCCTACGTTTCTCTTGGAGCGGTCTGAGAACAAATACCATGTCGGTTGGCATTGAAGAGAGTCTGAAAATGTTCCGACCGCTGGTTCAAAATGGACGCCTTGTCTGTGAAGAGCGTTTGGCTGTCTGTACTCCACAAGAGACTGTGGACCTGGTGCGAAGGGCTATATAATGCCTTCAGGGCTTCATAAAACCCTCTGTAGTCACCAATGTCTGTGCAAAGCTGAGTTCTCTCTGTGAGGTTGGTCACCAATACTGAATTTTATTCTCCGATTAGTTGGATAACTGATTGCTCATTTACTTTCACTCACCTAATATCAACAACTATTTATCCTAAGGCAGAGCTGCAGAGGTCTTAACCTGCTCGAGAAGTATAGGGTTCTCAGCGAGGCAGGGTATACCCTGATTAGGACCACAGTCAATTGCATTGTTCCATTATTGTTATTGTTGTTGCCATTGTTGTGTTGTTATTATTATTATCATTATTATTATTGTATGAATTAGCAAATTTTGAGGTTCATGTTATTTTATAGACATTATTCATTATTTATTTGGTCAACAACATAATTTCTTTTGCAGTTTCATATATTCTACAAAAGGGGGTGCAGTGGCGCAGTGGGTTGGGCCACAGTCCTGCTTTCCAGTGGGTCTGGGGTTCGAGTCCCGCTTGGGGTGCCTTGCGATGGACTGGCGTCCTGTCCTGGGTATGTCCCCTCCCCCTCCGGCCTTACGCCCTGTGTCACCGGGTAGGCTCCGGTTCCCCGTGACCCCGTATGGGACAAGCGGTTCTGAAAATGTGTGTGTGTGTGTATATTCTACAATGAGTAAGTCTATAAATATCTTAATTTTATTACAGTGCCCCAAGTATTAAGATGTTCCCTTTGACCAGGGGGTCTGCTTCAAGAAGCTAAAAAACTTAAAAAAAAAAAAAAAAAAAACTGAATACTGCAGAATTAAATTGATCTACTATGGACGGATACTTTTCTCTCTTTCCACGACATACCATACACTCAAATTGCAGTCGGAAGCATCCCTCTGGAAGTTCTGGGGGCCGAGGGGATGCCGGGTTCTCTAAACAAGCTAACGTCTCCTTATCAAAGACCAGCCCTTGTGCACTGCGGGGAGGGACTGTGGGGGTGCTGTGCGAATCTCTCTTCGTGCTGCAGCAAAACAACAGGTGTGCCGTGCAGGCCTCTACTTTTAAACACTGACAGCGCATTGTCAGAGTGGCCGCAGGGACACTGCACCATTTTTATAGTTCATAAACCATCATTTGTTTACACAGGCACTCCTCTGCGTTTCCTCTGCCTCTTCTGGTTCTCCTCACCATGAACACCTCTAAAGCCTTGTTTTCTGGAGACAGCGCACCTCCCACAGCACAGCTGGAGGCCGTTTCCTATGAACTAGTGGGAGTTTGAGTTCAGGTGAGGGGGGGGTCTGCATACAGACTAATAGGTACATCTGACAAAACTGTGACATTCATTCTAACATCAACTGCCTTGTCCATTGAGAAGCATGCCTTGTGTTTTTAAGTTTTTGTCAACAAAAAGCACTCAAATTTCTTATTTAGGCAACTTTCTTTCCCAGCTAATTAAAATCAAGTTATAAAGAAAATAATGGCTAGTGGTATTATAGTATCTGCCATAGAGAGTTTCTATCTATCTAAAGAATTGTGAAATAAAGCTGGCCAGTGCCTAGTCTGCTAGTCACTGATTTGTATTTAGCAGCCTCTTTTTTCACAACACCATTGTTGCAGCGAAAAGAGAACATGTCTTCTGTAACAGGAAAATTTCCACTGAAATATTCCCTTGCTGTTCAGCGCAAGTAACCGCTGCAAACATAAAAAGTCTGTGTAGTGACATGTTTGTCACAACTGTGACCATCCTTTCCCAAACACAAAAGCAGCGCAGCAAAGCAGGAGGCAAACATAATTCTCCTACTTCTCCATTCTCTTTGGTTTCAAGCTTCAGATGAATCACTGCGTTAAATAAAGTGATTTGTTACAATGATAAAATGTTGCTCTTATTTTTCCGTACGGTTTTTGGAAAAAGTGTCAGAAATACTCAGCTTAGCAAAATCATGAAGTGAAAGGAATGTCGCATTTAAAAAAAAATTGAAATATATCTGTTTGTGTACCGGATAAGAACTGGCAGCAGGAGAGGTAATACTGTGACCTAGATGGTAAACTGGGTTGAAAGCAAGCAGGACCAGCTTGGGCTGCCCCTTGATCTCATTAAGAGAAAGCAGCTTGGTTCCGACCATGCCAGGTCCTCAGCAGGTTCCTATTACAGGCCAGTTCTCTGATCTTCTCTCCTGGCTCCACAGCACAGGAATGTCCCACAGCTCGCCAGTCCTCCTGCTCTCCCTTTATTGTGATACATGACAGGGCTGTTATCAAAAGCAACTTAGATTTTTACACTTGATTCTTTTTAGAAAAGGTTAAATGCCATGGTTTGAGGTTGCTAACAGCAGGGCTCTCCTTCATCTGGGACCTGAACAAGTTACTCATCCAGGAATTTAACCTTGACACTGCCTTTGGCTCTCGGCTCTGAAGATCACATGGTGGATTGTGTTGGTCATACCAGCCATCGGATGTGTCAGCTTTTATTACCAATCCTCCGCTATTAGAAAACTTAAAAATACTGCACACCTGACTGTTGTTATTACACTGCTGTCCTTATTTCCTCTTTTTGTGAAGCCTGCTGTCCATAGATCTGTGACTCATGCAGTAAATGCCAAGCTGTTAAGTTCTCTGCGGTGTGAATTGTTAGCTCCAGGAGAGCTCCCGGAGCACAATAGGGGCCAGCACTCTGTGTGGCAGCCAGCAGGGTCCAGGGTCCAGGGTCCTGGGGCTGGGACAGAAAGCATGGAAAAATCCAGCGGAAGGCTGCTGCCCTATTATCATGTGCTTTGGGACTCTACGATAGTCAAAGAGGTGATCATCGAAACACACTCTGTTATAATTGTGGTAGTGCTTTTTCCTCTTGGTTATGACACATTTCGTACATGTTCCTGTCTTTTATTTTATGCAAGCCCATTCTTTCAAATTGAAGAAATAAAGATTTTTTTTGGGATACAAGCTGTTTAACGGTTCTTGACTGAAAAATTTCTTACAAATATACAGTGCTTATTAGGAATGTGAAAAAGGTTCTTAGTAATTTTAGGATACTTTATTGCCTATGTGTAAGCAATAGGCCTAAATCTGAGTCAAAAGTAAATGGTTTTAAAAAGAGCACTGGACTTATTGCTAAGTAACATCTAGTGGTGGTGCAGATGGTTGGGGGGCGCATTTGTGCATTTCTTCAAGAACCTGCTCCTGGACAAATAACCGCCCTACGAATTCATTGACTGTATATGGACATCCAAATGGATTTTGGTGTTAATGTGACTTGCAGACATCTTCTTTTTTGTTGTCTGTTTGGGAGTGTGGCAGTGTACATGGGTCCAGGAGAGTCTGCCCCTGGACACGGACTATGGGTTCCTTCTGAGTGGAGGAAGACAGGGGCCCCTCCTTGTGGATCCCGTGCTGATAGACCCACACAGCCTGTGTCAGAGGGACCCGACACACCAAAGGGGATAGACACGGCTTGCTGGTGAGTTTTAGGTGTGCTAATGATCTCAGTATGTGGAAAGAAAACAGCCCCTGCCAGCAGGGTTGGGTAATGCTGGGAAAGGGACCCAAGGCACCAGTCCAGTTTTAACTAACATTCAGGGAAAGCTTTACAGCCTGTCACCCTTTTTGAAGAGCTCTGTGTTCCAGTTAATGAAAAAAGGTATTTAACAATGAAAAGGACCCACAAAATAAATACTATGAAAGGCTGATCACACTGGAATAATTGTGTGACTGAACTTTGCATACACAACGTCTGTTTGTGAACTTCACAGAGCGAATAATACTGATAGCTTCAGTAGAGCTTCATTCTTTAGGCATATTCTGGATATACGATACATGCTACAGAGGAAGCGGGTGGTTTAGCCTTTCTGCAGTGATGTTTATTGTCAGCAATCTGCTCTGATGTTGGAACAGTGTCTGCAAGACAGTCAAGGACAACATTCGGTACCAGGTGCAAGAAGGAAGTGTGCAGAAGTGAGACATGCTTAGTCCACAATTAAAAGGAAAGCTATAGGATATTTAGCAGTGAGCATTACTGGTAGGAAACATTGTAAAATCTGATTGTTTTGGAAAACCAATAGATGCAATAAAGCATGTTAATGACTTGTTAACCAAAAACACAATCCATGCCTAATTAGATTTCAACATCTCTGGAACAAGCAGAATAAACAAGATGCACATTAACACGTTGTTTGATGTTAATTATGGTTGCTGTGAAAACCTTATTTTCACCAGTCATGAGCTGCAGGACATAGCTGTAGAATCTAGCTTGAAACTTATTACTTCTTACTATTCTTTTCAGTAATATCTCGGGCAATTTCTGATTCAGTCCCCAAGGACTGCATGTTGCTTTGAATAATACTGAATAATTTAATATTAATATTCCTAAAACTAGGGGTTAACTTTGTTTTGCTGTGGAAGCGTTAAACTACTCTTCAGAAATAATTTAGACCCGTTGAGATATCAACTACATATCATCACTGCTTAAAGTAAATGTTCATTTATTATAGGTCCATCACTACAGTAACTACAGTATGTAGTAACAGACAGTATATTGAAGTTTGTACTAAATGTGCTGGAGTAGAATAAACCAGCTCTGCCTAGTGACTGTCACGCCCACGACATCGGACAGGACGAGCACACTTGCAGCACAACAGGAAGATGAGACATTAAAGGGCTGCTCGGACGCACCGGATCACAGAACCTCACCTGAGCCACGGCGGATGTAGCGAATACTCACCATGCTCCTCAACTCCCTGTTGCCTCGTTTCCTGTCTCACTGTTCTTCCCTTGTACCCTTCAGATTGGTTCTTCTGGCTCTCTGACATTCGGCACTGTTTCACGGACTCCGACTCTGGTTTTCCCCCCGTTACTGTGTCTGCCCTCTGGTGACCTCTGCCTGTTTCAACTTCGCCTCTGTCTGCCCCTTTGGTTTTCAATGCTACAATAAACACCTGCAATTGGGTCCGACGACTCCCCTCCTTGTGTTCAAATATGACAGCGATGAGCTCAAATCTGTCAAATTCTGCTTGCTTCCCTGCCCTAGCACTGCCAAGAAACTTAAGCTGACTATATCCATGAATGTAAAAGTTGTTTTTTTTTAAAACCAAACTAACAGATCTAGTTGGTAACATAGTGGTTAGAGCTCCTGCCTTTGTAGCTGAAGGTTGCAAGTTTAAATCTTGCTTCCTACTCTAGTACCCTTGAGGAAGGTACTTACCCTCAGTTTCTCCAGTAAAGTTACCCAATTGTGTTAATGGATAAATAATTGTAAGTAAAGCTGGAAAAAAACATGAGCTAAATGAGTAAATACAACACTTTAAAAACACCTTCTTGCCATAAAATGGTCCACCTTCTCCCAACATATAAGACTACTGCAACAGAGTGAACAAGTAACATCTTTTGTTTGCCTGCATTTATTATATTTCTTCAGCATTTTGTCACAAACAAATAAAAGGTTTATAGTGAAAGAATGGATGTAATGGCTTTGCTGAAGAGGGCATGGAGGAGTTAATGCCCTTTCGAAACAGGGGGATGTCTCTCTGCAAGCGTGCTCAGTTCTGGGGCAGAGCTGGGCCCACAGTGCCAAACACAACACTCCGCACTGATGGGCCCTAAGAACAAGGTTTTAGGGTGTCAAAACAAGTCAACCACCCGAAGGGCTGATCATATGTTCTCACAGAGGATGTTTACAGACAAATCGTAGCTGTTCTCTGCCTCAATAACCATTGTCCTGTAGACCTCAGGATATGATTTATTCCCTTGTGCTTGGATTGCCAGTTTGTTAAATGCAGGATATACAATATATTGTGCATCCAGAGCTTTGGAGATGTGTAGGTCTTTTACTGAGACCTTTGCTAAGAGCCTCTTTAAGTCAGTTAGAGAATACATCAATGCTGTACCGTTGCTGTGCCATATCATTTATTTTATCAGGGTTTTGACATTGTTTTCTTTCTCTTTTTTTATCTTACTTGGCTCCATATACTGAACTGCATCCCTATACACCTAATGTTTCAACTATGTTAAAGGGAAAGATTGTAATTACAAATATCTTCTTGGATATGCAGTGGACACACAGTGTCACTTCAGACCTCTCATTAATAAATGAAGTGGTAAAAACACAAGTGTGGACAAGTGATGTGTAAAAACTGCAAAATATACATTTTGGTGTATATTAAGTTCTTGTATATTTCACTTTCTGTAAAGTTCTATATGCTATCATTAAAAATGTAATGGAGTATAGCAACTTTTGATATTCAACCATCAAAGTACACTTACTTGTTAAGAGTCAGTTTATTTCCAATGAAGTAATTTTTTTCTTCTGAAGTTGAAAAAAAAAAAAAAAAGAACTTTGAATAAAACTGGAATCTCTAAATTCTCTAAAGGCAAAATAATACCATGAATTTCTCAGTCAGAGAAGTGTGTTTGTCTTTGTGATTAACATGAAACAAACCACATAAAATGTCTGGCCTGTCTGTGGACTGTGGAAGATAAATGAACTGGATTGTGTTTTAATGACACTTCCTTGAAACTGCAGAGGAATCGTTTATTAAAACAGAGAAAATTATGCAGCTGAAGAAGACCATGAGGTAGATATTACAAATGTTTGAAGAAAGAAAGAAGCAAAGTCTCATCTGGACCCAAGAAGGTGTGATTGCTCCCTTTCACTGAGAATGATGAACACCTGCCCTTAGTGTTAATTCATTCAAAAATGTGCATCTCTGAGTATTTGTTAATTCAATCTTCACTCATTTAGCAGTGGTTTGGTTAGGCAATTTGCACACACCACCTCAGCAATAATGTTCACCTCTGCCAAAGAAAAAAGGGTGATAACATTCACGTACACAGTAAAAACAAGCCATTACATACACTTCTTTTTAGGTAAGTGTATGTAGTTTTTTTCTCTGCAATAAACAATATTGTCCTCCTTAGAGGGGCGTAGTGGTGTGGCAGGTTTGATCACTACCTGCTGTGTGACGGTCTGGGGTTAGGGCCTTGCTTGGGGTATCTTGCGACAAACTGGTGTCCTATCCAGGGTGTGTCTCGCCCTCCTTCAGCTTTGCACCCTGTGTTGCCAGGAAGGCTCTGGCTCATTGCGACCCTACTCGGGACAAGCGGCTATAGACATTGGTTGGTTGGTTCTCGTTAGAGATTAATTAGAGATTGTGGATTAAAGAAAATATTTTTGATGTTTTATTAATATTTTACAGATATTTGCTTAACTCTGACAAGACATCACTAATCACCTGAATTTCTGCCTTCCATAAAACCTTTAATCCTCACACATGACCCCAAAATCTTGTTGCTCCATTTCAGATCACTTCCACATTGACGTGAAAATTTTTTTAAGTGTACTTCCCAGTTACACTTAAGAAAGCGCCGTCATCCAGTGATATCATGGCCATTAGGTATGGCAGCTCTTGAACTCATACAATTCCACATATGAAAGTGATTTACTGCCTTAAGAGCCCAGAGCCAAGTTTACAGCAAAACTACAGTAAGTGTGTGCCATCTAACAGGCGAGAAGGAAAGAATGAAAACTAAATATAACCATCTCTTTCCTGGAAAAAAAGTATTTTTCATCCACATCAGCCATCCAAGAAGAACCAAGCGGGGGGCCTACAGACGTTAACTATTATAAATTCAACCAACTGAAGACTTGCATAAGCACAAATCCGAATCATGTAGCTTATAAGAAATTGAGAAACAACATGTGGGCACTGAAGGGACTGCAATTATTTCCTAAAGATGGGTCTCTTGTGCATCTAGAATAAAGCGACCTGGTGCATTTATCTCATTAAACACAACTGTACTGCAAACTGGTTTCCCTAACAAAATGTATTTAAGTTTCAACTTAACTGTTTTTAAGGAATGTGAGCTCACAGTTGTGTTACCATATACGTTACTGTTAAAACTGGAAATTGCAGGAAAATATAGAAAGTTCATATTACCCAGCTTGAAATATGAGGTTGGGTTGAGAGTGGCTAAGGTCTTTGTAGGTTAAAAAAAAACTCACACAAAGTAAAGAAGCTGACCCGTGAAACTTCTTGAAAACTATTGCACAATTATTTTCCAAAATACACTTATCTGAGTTACGAGAATCTTGGTGCCACGCCCAGACCACGGGAGCAACGAGGCACACCTGGGGCTCAGCAAGGATGGAGGCATGAAAGGCTGTGGCAGAGCCTCGGTTGACGCGAAACCTTGTTTGCCTAGTGCTCGCTCACCTTGGAAGTCAGCAATCTTGTTCTTCCCGTCCTTGTCCCAGTTGCCTGCTCCTCACCCCATCCTGATCTGTTCTCCTGACTTCTCCTGTTCTGAACTCTCACCTGTCCCACGACCTCGCCCTTTGGATCTCCCTCATGACAATGAACGTACTTCGAAGACCCACGCCTGCCTACGGCCATGTTTCTAGGAACATCCCCAAAATAAAAGCCGGTTCAACCTGCGCTTGGGTCTGTCGGATCATTTCCGGAACGGAACATGGCACTTAGTTTTAACATGCCAAATTTGACTAAGCATTTCTTTGTGTTTACAAGGAATTTCAGAGTTGTGGGGGGGTGGAGGGGTATTTATATGTATTTTTATTCTGTGCATATTGGTGTTTTTGTGGTTTCTTCTTTAAATTTATGATGATTACAACATTTTTACTAACATGTTCAGTATTATATGTTTAATTAATTTTTGTGTAAATGTAGGTTTTCTGTAGCATATTCAATAAGATTCATGTGCTGACAGCATTCAACATGGGTTTTGTCTTTATGTACGGTGTCAGCAGAGCAATGTAACTGTCATGGTCGCGTCAGAGGGAAGCGGCGGACCCAAGTGCAGAGCGGTAATCGTGGTGTCTTCGGGGAAATCCAAGAGAGGAGGTCAGAGGACGGGCAAAGGGTCTTCGAGGTGCGAACGTCGTAACAGGGAGGATCCAAAAGGCGAGGTCAGTGTGCAGGCAAGAGGTCGATAATCCGAAGGAGGCAGTAGATCGGGGGAACAAGGGACGGGTTTGGGGAAGGCGTTCAGGAACAGGAAATGGCTGGAGAAGGTCGCTAATGAGGAGGCAGATCAAGGTTCCGCATCAGCTGGTTGTCCGACGCAGCCTTTTATGCTGCGGTCTGCGTTGGGTCACAGGTGTTCCGTGTTGGTCCGAAGGTGTGGGGGTGGCAGTAACACACACACAATGGGCAATTTAGAGTCACCAGTCCACCTGAAACACATGTCTTTGGACTGTGGAAGGAAACAAGCACCCAGAAAAAAAATCCATGTTTCATTAAGTGTAACATATGTAATAACTATAAAAGAGATGAAAGAGTGCAGGTAGACAGCCATCCAGTGTTAGAGTAATTATATGAATAATATGAATTAATACAATAATTGTTATGTTATGATAACTACCATTAACTTTTGAACTAACTGTCTATTTGAGTGGGATTTGGTGATGTTTTAGCCTAAATGGATGTTATTTTGGAGGCCCCTCCTCCTTCAGCCTTATGCCCTGTGTTGCCCAGTTAGGCTCTGGCTCCCCGCAACCCCATATGGGACAAGTGGTCTCAGATGGTGTGTGTGTAAATATCCTCATAAAGGGGAGAAAATACATAATGAAATATAAATTGTGTCAAAGCTAAACTGTGAGGCATAACAAAAATTGGAATCCCTATATTAAGCTGACCATGGTATCTGCGCTAGGTATTGGATGAGTGCCTTCAGTAGATCTATTAAATACCTATAGTTTTGGATTCCCAACAGCAACATATGTACTTTTGCTGGTGTTTTACATTGCACTGTCTCAAGCATAATGTGAAAAAAAAGCCCCTGGAGTGGCAGAGAGGCTATGTCAGAGGTTAAGATCTTGTTCTACAGATAGCCTGCAGGCATGGGGGAAATGCAGGTCACTGAATCTCATACTGGAATGGAAATAATTGAGTTGTGGTGAAAATGAAGGCAGATATTTGAGTACGGGAATTTCTAGATGAAATTCACTGCAGAGCAGATGGTTTCTCACACACTCTGTTTCACCCATTGTGAATGGGGTACTCAGCATGAAAAAGCTAGCCTTTACAATTAAATGTCACTGTTGGAGGTGTGGGCGTCAATGGGTCATCGTGTGGGTATCGTCGTTCCTGACTGTTTATTTTATGTTCTCCATAAAGAGCATCTGTGTGGCAGAATCTGCTGGGAGCTGAGGGCTTGAAAGGCAACCACCTGCCTGGTTCTCAGAAAGCCCTGTCTTTGAAGGGCATTGTCACCACGATTTATTGGTGACTCATCAAAGCCATCTCATCTACCACAGACCCAACTCAATGGCTTATCCAAACCACAGTGACATCTTTTCTGCCTGATTAGGTAATGGGGCACCGAAGACCTTCTGAAGAAGCTGGATTCCCCTGCAAGGGTTTCTAACAAAGGTCATTTCTGCAGTTAAACAGTTTAGACACAGAAAAAAACAACAGACCATTTCTGAATTGCAACTCTCATTCAAACACTTCACTGAGTTTTCAGTGTTTGTCTCCTTTTTGGTTTAATGTATGCAGCATCTGTGTTTATGTCAGAGAGGAGTGCTATTGCCCTTAAAGGGGAAGGTGTTTTAAGCATCAGAATTCTTTATTTAGCTGTTGCATGTGTCCAAAGTGACTTGCAATGTTTAGATGGTTTGCATGTTGTATTTTAATGGTTAAACAAAAAGACCTTGGTTTCATGATTGCTTGTCAGAATTAGTTTTGTGAGCATAAAAGACACTGCTGCTGAAATGTCTACTATCCCAAAGGCAGGATATTATGTACTGCCATTGTTAAGTATTCAGTAAATGCTCATTTAGTGCATGCTAGTTGAAGATGTACAAAATCAGGATTTGGACTGAGGTTGAGAAGATTATGTAATGTTGCATTTCCTTGTTTTGTGTCATTATGATAGATGACGGTTCTGAATGTTAACAAAACACTCAGTAAAAAGCATAGAAAGAGGGTTGCAGAATATCGTGTCGTGGAAAGGATATTTCCATACATGTCCTATGCACTGAGCTGCACAGTTGTGAACTGTTAAATTATTTGAAAAATCTTATATCAACTTTTAATGCCAGAATAAGTCAGATTTAAAAAAGATCACATATCCACTTCCTGATGTCAATCTTGCATATCAAAACAAATTAAAATGTTGTTCTTCACAGAAGAAAATGCAGTGTTTCAACATATGATGATGTTTACAGACTCCTGTTAACTACTTTAACCAGGAAGAAAACCTTGTAGAACTCCACGATTTGGTCAACACCCTTCCCCTCTTCGTTCCCTTGGGAGATCTTAATGATTTCATGTGAAGCAGACTTGCATTTGTTTATGTATGCTCACTTGAAGGGTTAAAGGCTCAAGATGAATCTCAAAAGTTATTAGCTTGTAATCCTACAAGCCACAACAATGAGTGCAATGTTAGGGGAATCATCACATGAGATACTCATTTACTGTCAGCAAATAAAAGTGACCTTTGTTCATTCTCACTGGCTTTCTCTGAGAAAAAGCAAGTCTCCGGATATACGTGTTGAATGTATATAGATGTTCAACAGATTTCCTTTAGAATCTGGTTATATAAACATAATCAAAACATAAAAACTATCCACATGCTACCTGACAGCCTCATTTCACACACACACTTTCTGAACCGCTTGTCCCTTACGGGGTCGCGGGGGACCGGAGCCTACCCGGCAACTCAGGGCGTAAGCCGGAGGGGACACACCCAGGACGGGACACCAGTCCATCACAAGGCACCCCAAGTGGGATTCAAACCCCAGACCCACTGGAGAGCAGGACCCGGTTCAACTCACTGCGCCACCGCACCCCCAGCCTCATTTCAATAAACCACAATTTTCTTGTTAAAACTTGTAAGCCTTTTGAATTCATCTTGTTGGAACTGGACTTAAA
Source organism: Scleropages formosus (assembly GCF_900964775.1). Lineage (NCBI taxonomy): Eukaryota > Metazoa > Chordata > Actinopteri > Osteoglossiformes > Osteoglossidae > Scleropages > Scleropages formosus. The sequence goes on along the minus strand of NC_041814.1, from coordinate 12,438,123 downwards.
ATTGAATCTTTGTCATATTCTCTACCTTCGCTTTCCCTGTCATACTGTGTTCTTTTGCCATTGCTACTGACGGCCCTCTGTCCCTCATCTTTAAACCAAATAGGCTGACACTGGTTCTTTCACGAGTCATTAAGTCATGTACATTTACTGTAAAATGAAAAATAAAGGTTGACAAAAGAGAAAGATAGGCCCAAATATATATGGCTGGTCATATTTTTCTTGGGTTAAGCAATGTGCAAGCCAGTTAATGTACAGAGGTGTTTTTTTGGAAACACTGCGAAATGTCAGCGTAAGATCATAGTTATGCTGATATTTGTAGAAGTCCTTGCAGTTACTATTGTATTACTTGAACTGGAATAAAAAAATTAAGCAAATATGCAACACTTTTCTTCAAGAAAAAACATACATGTGTAACAAAACCCATGAAGAATTTTGTACTGCTCTTTTACATGCACATGTATGATGTTACAAAATTACTGCAGCTGATTTCAGGAACTGCGCAGTTTTTGCAGACAAGAGAACCTTCGGATTCTTATGATTTTGTCAAATCGGAGAAATGAACATGAAACTTTTCTGCCTTTTTTTTAACCTCACAGTTCAGTTTTAGCAGTTCCAGAAAAATCAACTTGAGCTTTCAAAACAGGCTCAGCAGCATCATTTAGCCCTAAACTAAACCAGGTGCCCAGCACTGGGCCAAAAGTTTGTTTGACGAATAACAGTCTGTAAATGGATATGTGAGCCAGATCAAAAATGATCTATTACTGCACTGACTGTACAGCCATAGCAGTGCAACAGGAAGAATCAGGGGACAGGAGGTTGACATAAAGAACACAAAATCCCAACTGGTTAACATACAAATGTGTCCAGTGTAGCTGTAGTTTTCAAGAGAGCGCAACTAGAGGTAAAGACGTTGAGTGGTGTAATGATACGACTCGGGCTGGGAGGGAGGAGGCCACAGCTCACACCTACTTTGTTGAGAACGCGGTGTAGGAAGACTGTTTAGGAAAATATCAGGAAAGGCAAGACTGGGAGGCGACAAAAACAGTTAACTTAAGTACTGGCTGCCATAAGAAAGCACATAATAATAGCCTCCATAGTAGTACATTAGTAAAATTGCCATGTGTACTACAGTATGGATTCAAGTTTGAATCCCTACCATTTTAATCTGTAGTAAACTTCAGTGGCAAAGGGACCCAAAAATCATAAATATGGTCCTTGTTTCCTTGGGTTTTCCCCCTTGTTACTCACAATGACACCTTTTAGCCAGTTAGCTATGAGAATGCAGGTGGAACTGAGGAGGTTTCTTTTTTTCCTAAGGCTGCTGAGTCACCCAATGAGTCCTGCAGATGAACTGAGCAAAAAGAAACAGGTAGCTTGCTGTATGCACAATGGGAAAGGTGTGGACCTCTGTTCACAAGTGACTGGCATTGGTGTCTGCAGCAAAAATAAGACTTAACATTGGGTAATTGGCTACAACTAAATTGGGAGGAAAAGGCAAACTCCAAAGTGTGTGATCTAAAAAAAGCATTATGTCTGCTACCAGACTGAAGGTTGCCATTCTGTCCAGACCTTACGGCTAAATGGTAATGAGTGAATAGCAGGGTGTGATAGGTAAACTCTAACACTTTAAATACAAATGCCTGTGTTTTCAGATCATGATGAGATTTGGAGATCGGAGATTAGAGGTCATTGCTTGGAGATTGCCAGTTATTTTGGCAAAACTGACAAATGACAGATGAGGTTAGCAAGTAGGCAGACTAAAGAGGCCTATCTAGTTCTGATTGCAGGATTGCAAGTTTCAAAATCAAAAGGCTGCCTTTGCATGTGTGGCCAAGTTTACTCCAACATCTCAGACCAACCTCTGATTTTATTTTGCTGTTAGCAAATATGCCAGCTCAAGAGCCAAAAGCAATTGCTATATCCTTAGTAAAGAAACCCACGAAGATTCCTGCAGCGCTAACCCAACTGTGCTAATGATGCTATAGAAATACCCCCTGGGACTTAACACATTGACTATAAGCACCAATGGGTATGATGCCATTGACATTTTAACAACATGCGGCTAACACATGATTTTGTGTAATTGTTTGCAGGCTGTAGTTAAAGAGATTTCCGCCTCTGCAGAATTTCCTACCCCATGCACCTTTAAGAAGCCGGCTACTTATGTCCTCCAAAGTTAAACTTGTGTTCATGGCAAAGCACAAGTGCCAAACTTGGAAGTACAGGGTGTTCATGATTCTGTATATTGGCTATCAGTTGCATGAGCTTTAACTGGTACACATGAAGTTATAACATCCCTTGACGTGTTTGCCTGTAATAAATATCTTTCCTTGGTAATATAGTAATTGCTGACCTCTAGCCTCCCCTGTCCGGCCTGCTGTGGGCCCCCCAGGTTCAGCATGCCTGGGAAGTGATCGAGGAGTTAATCGGGCCAGGTCACGCCTAGCAGGGGAGACTACAGCAAGTCCATGCAGAATGGGAGACTGGAGAGGGAGATGTGTCACCCAGGGACATGTCCTCTATTAGCACTGCCGGCATCATGGTAAATGGTTGGAGGGAGATCCTTTTGTGTGAGGTGCTGACACAGTTATCGGCACCTAATTGATGTCAGGCCTGTGTCACCTTGTTAATGTTTGGTTTTACAAAAGATTTCAGAGTGAAAAGGAACCCAGCATGAAGCTTCTTGGTTTCACTGTGAAAGCCAGGCTCAGCAAGACAAGTTGTGTTTTCGGTCCCGTCGAAAGCGCTCTTTCCATCATGCCAAAGGCATCATTTCAATAAAGATAATTTAAGGCCAGATACTATGGCTAGTGTGTGGGAGCAGCTCTAGCAGCAAAAGAGACACAATTTAATTTTCAGTATTTACTGTAAAGGTGCAATAAATGTTAACAGCAATACATATTGGCCCGAATGATGGTGACAGTACTGTTTATCTGGACTGGACCCTTACAGACACTCTTAAGATGTTTTCTTGCACAGAACCGCATTCATCTGTATCCATTTCAAACACACTAATAAAGGGAAAAAATATGCATGGGGTTGTGTGGGGCGGCTAGGACCATAGCAGTTGGAGCTACTGACTTAGAACCCAAAGATCACAGAGCTGAATCCCACCTGCTGTTGTAGTACCCTTGAGCAAGGTACTTACACTAAATTGCTCACCTGATTAAATGGGTAGATAACTGTAAGTTGTTTTGGAGAAAAGCATCAGCTAAATTAAATTATGTTCAGAGTTAAAAACAGCAGTATTTGCATATTTCTTTCTAACTACATTATTTAGACTATTTAAATATATTTAAATAAACACCTCTCCTGGGTGTATTTAAATTTGGTTTTTTTGTGGTGTTGTCAGTCACCACCCATAGAATAAACACATGTCATATTGTTTAGAAAGCTCAGAATTTTCTTGTCCATCCTTGGGTAATGATGGCAGAGGCTCCAGACCCTCTGAGCCACATTTCGGTGTTAAGACACAGCTGTTCTGTTCACGGTGTTCTGGTGATTGATGAGGATAGAAGATTGTCCAGTGGCATGTGTTGGAGATAAAATGTTTGTTTTTTTTTCCTTTTTTGTATATGTTGGCTTGCCAGACACATAATCATGATTATTTTTCCCCCACATATTATAAACGACAAATCACATGCCCTACAACTGCTGTCAAAAGGGGATAAAAATCTTTACAAGAAAAGCACTGAAAAAAATAAGGAACTATATAGGGAACACATTGGATAAATTAAATAAATTTATGGTGCTTTTTAAATTTTGGGTTTTTGTTTCATTGTTTAATGTTGTCTTGAAAACACAGCTTCCTATACATGGATCATATAGTACATATTTTTTACTGGCAAGTTTTTTTCCTCTAAAGAAAATACACACACACACACACACACTTTCAGAACCGCTTGTCCCATACGGGGTCGCGGGGAACCAGAGCCTACCCGGTGACACAGGGCGTAAGGCTGGAGGGGGAGGGGACACACCCAGGACGGTACGCCAGTCCATCACAAGGCACCCCAAGCAGGACTCGAACCCCAGACCCACCGGAAAGCAGGACTGTGGTCCAACCCACTGCGCCACTGCGCCACTGCACCCCCTCCTAAAGAAAATATATTTTTAAATTTAAATTTAAATGCAAAAGATGAGATTTAAGGAGTTATATATTACTTCTTTACTAAAATGTTATTTCAGGTTGCATTTGACTTCATATAATTCTAAATCTGTGAGCAGAAAAGCACCGATTGAGTAGAATGTAATAGTTAAACTAAAGACAACACACCACAATGCTGTTATCTGTATTTTCAGCAGCTTTAACTGATATTTTATGTGGTGTGTTAGGTGGAAAAGGTGAAGAAACTCCAAACTGAATAAGCAATGTAACAAACAGAAGGCGTGGAGGGGTCGACTTGCTCCATGATGTAATGCTGCCACCTTTTGGTCTCATCTTCTCTGGTATTTTCTAAAAATCTCTGCCTTGCTCCACTTATATTGTGAGAGCTTGCTCTCCTGCCGCAACCCCTGCCTTTGACTTTGTAAGCAGACGCACAGTAGATCCTCAAATTACTTACACATTCAAAAACGTAGAAAACTTCATACATCATTTTGTACTGGAGTCATTTTGACCAGTAACAATCAACAGCTTAACAATACAGACATCCCTTGTATTGATTTATGGGTTAACATTTGTTTAAGCCTTGAATAGCCACAATAACTATAAAATTAACCGTGAAAGCCTTTTAAATTATTTGTTCTGTTTTTTCAACACCTCCAGCTGTGTTAAAATTAAAAATAATTTAAAACATTATCTCCATAAACTCCTGTTCATCCCCAAGTGTTGACAGTTGTCATCCTTTTATTGATCACCAAAAGAAACACAAGACGACAGCTATAAATCAGGTAGCTTCTCTGTATTACAATAATAATTTTTAGAAATTATATGTAATACACACACACACACACACACTTTCAGAACCGCTTGTCCCACACAGGGTCATGGGGAACCGGAGCCTACCCGGTGACACAGGGCGTAAGGCCAGAGGGGGAGGGGACACACCCAGGACGGGATGCCAGTCCGTCACAAGGCACCCCAAGCGGGACTCGAACCCCAAACCCACCGGAGAGCAGGACTGTGGTCCAACCCACTGCACCACCACACCCCCCATTATATGTAATAAGAAATGTTTAAAATGTGATTTATAAAGTATACTGCAGAGAGCATGGCTTTGGATTCCAACAGGGTAAAGAACGATGCACAAGAATTGTTCATGATTGACCATTCATTGTAACACTGGAACCAGCAACAGATAGGTACAGGTTCAGAAACAAATAATACTTCCGGTGCAGACTTTGATCTTAGTCAACAGACTGAAAAGTGATCCAGACCACTCCTCTTTTCTATTATCTACTTCTGCAATCAGCCTGATTCATCAACCTACAAATGCTAACCCCTTCCAGTTCCTCACAAACTCCTCCACGGTTGCACAGATATTTACATTTCCCATAATTCTTGAATTACACACATTTTTTTTCAGAACCGCTTGTCCCATACGGGGTTGCGGGGAACCGGAGCCTACCCGGCAACTCAGGGCGTAAGGCCAGAGGAGGAGGGGACACACCCAGGACGGGACGCCAGTCCGTCGCAAGGCACCCCAAGCGGGACTCAAACCCCAGACCCACTGGAGAGCAGGACCTGGTCCAACCCACTGTGCCACTGCGCCCCCCCAGAGATGTACAATTCCATGTCCCATACTCACTACAAGGGGGCTCAATTCAGTAGCTCAGGATGCCAGAATACTGAAAAAAAATTAAACTTTAAACATATTTAACTTTGTTGTTCACAGCTGATGCAGTCTGTGTACTAGTTTTCTTGAAATCTGGGTATTTTTGAAAATTAGCATTTCTCCTTAAGTGCTACAAATACTGTAAAATTAAAGTTTTGAAAATAAAAAACATAGCATTAATGTGATTCTTACCCGCAGTGTTCAAACAAGCAAAATGTTTATATTTCTTATTGTTTATATTTCTGTATAAGTCATTTAATACTTATTTTTTGTCACTACCAATACTTGGTGAGATATGGGGAGGACAGCGAACTGTAACCATGCACAGTTAATGTCACCACTATCGAGTGCTGCAAGGTGGACATAAGTGAGAAGTGCCACTACACCACTGTAAACCAATTCTCAGTTTTTCAGTTTGTCACACTTTCTATGAGCTCGGGGGGCTTTTTACTCTGTACTGTGTTTTGGCCTGACACCATGACCATGATAAGGACACATCAGTCTGTTCAGGTAGCACTTTGTCGTCATGGTTCTCTACGCCTTTGAATTGCCCAAAATGGGCTTGTTACCTTCCCTGAACTCCGCAGGGTTAAAAGCAGTGGTAACAGTTTCCTTCTTTGGTCACCATTAACCCCCACCCTCTTCCTACAGGAAAAGTCTACTTACCAGACCCATCGGGTTCCGGGAATGGAAGTGCGAATGAGTCTGAAATAACACTGAAAATGACTGTCTCGTGTTACAGACACACCTGAACCAATCATGCCCACTTCCTTTACAGCCACTTCAAAAACTATGAATATTTCCAAACTTACAGGTGTCACTGGGTGTGGAAGAATGTCTGTCACTGAGGAATTTCTCTACTTATTTTACGCATGCAATTAAAACAAAGCCATATTTTTTAGAAGAAGGATCTGTGGAAATTTCCACGGCATGAATGGCCTCTGAGCCTCTGAGTGCAGGCATTTTGAAAGCATGTTTTTCTCATCTTCTGTATAAAAACACATTTGCATAATTCCGACTCCCCAAGTCCCACTCAAATAAATAGGACAACGAAAAGAACATTTTTTCTCACAAAACAGAAATTTCTTTCCTTTTTAGTTTATGTATACTAACACATATATTCCTGGAGGGCCTGCAGGTATCATTGTTAAAGATACAGTATGTATATGTAAAAGCAGTATCATTGTTAAGAAAAAGCACTTATCCCTTGGTTGCTACTTTATTCGGGTTTAAAGTACTGAAATTCAGATAAGATTTTAATCTATTTTTGTTTCCATTTAACCTCAGCAATTATAATCATTGGCAGTGGCTTCAGAAATCATTTTGAGCTCTTCCTGGATGACACTGAAGAAGTTTTGCAGTATATAGAGTTCTGGTCTTGTCTATGTCAGTCCTCCATACTCGTGTCCTGTGTCCCAGTCTTGTTTAAGTCACATTTCTGTGTTCTAGTTCAGTTCCACTTATTGTCCTTATGAGAACACTCCGTGCGTCTCTGTGTTCCATGCTCTTCATAGCACACCAGTACTTAATTCTTCTTTGCACTATGCACTTGTGTGTGTGTGTGTGTGTGTGTGTGTGTGCGCATCCACTCCGCACTTTCAAATTTCACCCTTTTTGTCCATATTTAGACATCGCATTAGTACAAGTCCGTGTCTGTGTTACCGTCGGATATGACAATTATTTGGTGAACTGGAGTATACATGTTCTCGTTTTGAGGTAGATACTGTATGTACCTTAGCTTTTGGCTGCATAATAATGCAATTTTTAAGGAGGTTAAGCTGTTTCATTTCAAATTACAGTGCCGTACACCGCTGTTTCCTGTGATGTGAATCACTATAACCATCAATAGAGAATTTATTGTCTCCTTCTGTGTCTCAGACCTTAATACTGTATCTTTAATGACGGCAGACATGCTAATAAGCTCAGTCAAATTAGGTCTCTTAAATGTGAACTGTGTGACAAGCAAAATTTCTCTTTAGCAGTAAACTGCTATAACTATTCGAACTTGCACTGCCTCTGCTCCAAGTGTACACATGTGCCGTAAGTACAGCAAATGAAGAGTAAAGCCATAAAAATACAGCCCGAAATATCTGTCTACCCCGGCAATACAGGGCGTAAGGCCGGAGGGGAGGGGACACACCCAGGACGGGATGCCAGTCCATCACAAGGCACCCCAAGCAGGACTTGAACCCCAGACTCACTAGAGAGCAGGACCCGGTCAATCCCACTGTGTCACCACGCCCCCCTGTGTACATGTATTTACGCATTATCAGGAGCAAGGACAACCTAGCAAAATTATATAGAGGGTGCTGGCATTAATAACATGGTGTATAAGTAACTTAACTGGTGCTTTATACATCTAGTGATAGGCTTTAGGCTAGATTCTGTATATCACCTGTAACATGTCAGAGCACACGGTGGCATAACAAGTAGCATTGTTGTCTCATAGCACCTAGACCGGGGTCGGCAACCCACGGCTCCGGAGCCGCGTGCGGCTCTTTCATCTCTCTGCTGTGGCTCCCCGCGGCTTTGATAAAATAATGTGAATAAATGGCTATTTTATTTAAATTCTTTTGTTATTTAGTTAGTTTTATCAATGTAATAGTTATTATTTTGGAGATTAAGGTGATCTTGTAGCATTAAAATAAAACGTTGTAATATTTTGTCGATCAAAATTTGCGTCCCAGCTCTGTATTGGTTGATACCATTGTATGCATCACCTGTCGCCGCCCGGCAAGTGACGTGTCTTGAACTTTTGACCCCCTCAAGGACGACAGCTTGAAATCCTGCGTGAAGATCAAAGTGACGTCTTACAGCCCTGATATTAATCAGCTGTGCAGTGAGGTTCAGGAGCAGAGGTCACATTAACCAAGTGTACGAAATCATTTAATGAGTTATTATTTTGCAAATATATATTTTTATATTGGACCCTGAACTGATGTAGTTATGTTTTATGTTCAGGTTGGCGGTTGACTGCTGTAGCTACGCGACTGAGGAAATCAACCGATGACGGCGACCTTTAGAATAAACTGGCATTTTTTTTGTTTGCTCTTTTGATTTCTTTTAAAAAAATCCACAAATAAGGGATAAATAAACTTATACATGCCAGTGTCTTTTTTTTAAGAGTTCAATAGAATTTGTTGTTTTGGTTGTTACAAATAATTTAGAAAGAAAATGTCAGTCGTTTTCTCTTTGTAGTTCCTTTATTTCATAAATGTAACAAATCATAGTCTTTATATACATAGAATAAGTGTGATGAAACTATATATGCTGTGTGTTCTTCATTTTAGGGATCAAACTGGGTTTGCGGCTTCAGATGGGTTTTATTTGGTGGGAAACAGGCCAAAATGGCTCTTTTAATACGGAAGGTTGCCGACCCCTGACCTAGACCATACAAGAGGACACGGGTTCAACCCCACTGCATCTATGCTGAGTTTATGTGTTCTCCTTGTGTTCATGTGGGTTTCTTACCAGAGTCCAAAGACACGTGTCTGAAAGGATTTGCTCACTCTAGGTGTCAGACCCTGTGTGTGTGGATGAATGAATGACTGCAGGCAGTGTATTGCAATGAATCTTTTACTGTAAGTCACCTTGGGTGGAAAAGGTGTCAGCTAAAAACTGTACAGTATTCACTGTAAGTTGTTTTGGAGAAAAATATTTGCTAAATGAATAAAAGTAATGTGAGTCTTGATGTATTGTACTATGTAAAATGTGATTCCACTGACCTTACTGATCTGACTCTTTTCACCATTGGGTGTGAGAGCGATGGCTCTGCTTTTTCAAAATCATTGACTACTGTAACTTTTGTTACCAGGACCTTGGATATTGTACTAGAGCAATTCAGACTTATTATTGCACCATATTCCTTGAAGGAAATATCACAGAAAACATTCTTTCATTATGCTATGTCATATCGGATCATCTGCATGTTTAAAATTAATAATGAGATCCTCACAATCAAGTCAGATATGCTTCTGTGATTTTTTTAATGTTAGTCAAAATTTCTCAAAAGCAAAGCTCAGCATTATTATCTTACGCACGCCTGTTGACAGAGAAAAAAAAAATGGTGATTAAATTGTATGGCAAAATACCAGTAATCATGGTGGTTTGTCAACATAATATAGACCCTCTTTCACAGTATGGCCATGGTAGGGAACAAGATGTTATCCAGTTATCCTTTATATTTAAATATTAGTAATGTGTTTTCTTCCAGAAACTAATAGAGAACTGAAAGGATACATTTACACTGAATCACACACACACAGTTTCAGAACCGCTTGTCCCATACGGGGTCGTGGGGAACCGGAGCCTAACCTGGCAACACAGGGCGTAAGGCCAGAGGGGGAGGGGACACACCCAGGACGGGACGCCAGTCCGTCGCAAGACACCCCAAGCAGGACTTGAACCCCAGACCCACTGGAGAGCAGGACTGTGGTCCAACCCACTGCGCTACCGCACCCCCCTCCACACTGAATCAACCTTATCAAAAGTTTCAGAGACCTAAAATTTATTTGACATAATGACTTTTTTTAATTTCATTTTGTTATAATGTCTCAAGGGTGGCGCAGTGGGTTGGACCGGGTCCTGCTCTCCGGTGGGTCTGGGGTTCGAATCCCGCTTGGGGTGCCTTGCGACGGACTGGCGTCCCGTCCTGGGTGTGTCCCCTCCCCCTCTGGCCTTACGCCCTGTGTTACCAGGTAGGCTCCGGTTCCCTGCGACCCCGTATGGGACAAGCGGTTCTGAAAGTGTGTGTGTGTGTGTGTATATATATATATATAATGTCTCATCAGATTTGCTTAAAAATACTTCAGATTATAGAGCTATAAACTTTCAGGCAGCACTGCACAGCTACTTTTAAAAAATCTAACAAAAGTATGTAGCTCACTGATTCTGATATATATTGAATGTGCAATAAAAATAATTTTGTGGAGAATTCATGTATATTTTAGGTGGGAAAAATTACTGTGTGACCAGTGATCAAATAAAAATAAAATAAGGAATACAGCGAAAGCAATGCTGTTTGCACATGACTTGCTAGCTGAAACTCAAACATTAATGTAGACACTCGCCGTGCCGCAGACCTGCCTCAAGTATTCGCAGTCCAGGCAGGCCATCAGCATCTTTAGCCCTGGATCCATTGGGATGAAGGACTGAGTCCAGGTGATGGTTGAGGCTGGAGCAATTGAGCTGCAGTGCAAAGAAAAAGGTGTGTATAGGACTATATCCAGCTGCATTGCAATACCAAGAAACACTGTACTTAGGGATGCTCAGTGACAGACTCATGGTATGTTCTTAGATTATGGTATGTGCATAAATGATAAAAAGTGCATGATGCAATACATAACACAACATGATAATAAGAACACTTCAAGTTATCGAATTGAAAATGTAAAAAAAATGTTGACTGTGCTTATGGCATGGCATCAGTTTTAGCTAGGTTCCAAAATTAAGAGAATTTATCATTTAAATGTAAAGTTTTTGGTCAATTCCTTTTAAGTTTAATTGTCTGTGAAGACATATTAAGCTGGCCTCCAGGTGTGATTGTTAAGGAATCAACCAAAGTACTTTTCAGCAATGAATAGAATATAACTCTAAGCTAAGAAGGTTTTCTTTTTTTCAGTTTGGTGTAGTATGCACTTTGTGCACTTTGGCTACAGTTGTTTCTTCAGCAAAGTGTGGGTCATATAATCCTTTCAGATGAAGACAGGAAACAGCACAAGAGATCACAAGCATTTAGAATTGGTGGACACCCCTTCTGCAAATACAGGCATTAACATAAATTAAGAAAGTTTAGAGAATTAGAAAAATCTAAATTTAAGTAAACATGTGAAACACTTTTGGAGTACACCTTAATGTGCTGGCGTTTGAATTTCATCTATAATGTTTTACCTGTATGTTTTAGTCTTGGGTGGTAGAACCCATGTTCCTTCCACAGTTAGGGTAACATCCTTCAGACTGAATCCAAAATTGTTTGTAAATTCCACTGTAACAAACATTCTCTGATTGACCTGCGGAACCCCAGTCACCTGTATAAAAAAAAATTATACATTTACATTTACATTTATTCATTTAACAGATGCTTTTCTACAAAGCAACATACATCTCATAGAAAATACAATTTGTGAATTACATTAGGAGAAAGAGGCATAGTTGCAGACATGTGATTCTTAAGTTAACTTAGGTTGTTTCTTTCCTCTTTATGCACTGATGTTCATCGCAATACAGGAGTAGCAGCTGTGTAAAGACTTATCTGGGCATGATGATAAAGTTACTATGCATTTACACCATACATGAGTTTAAGAGATCATTGGCGAAGTGAGTTCGGAAAAGATGAGTTTTCAGACCCTTATTGAATATAGGCAGAGATTCAGCAGTTCTCAGTGATAGGGGAGCCAGAACTGAGAACCTCTGCGCTTTACCTTTCGTTTAGATACATTGTACTGCATTTCAACAGCTTTTTTGACATTGAGTTTGATCAAAGTACTTATTCTAGTAGTATGTATATGAGAAAGAAGAAATGTCAGAAATATTGTTCTTATTTTCATTTTGCCCAATACTAAATGCAGAACTCTAATCATAAGGTGTCAAATTGCCATTATACTCCAAATTTAATGAAAATAATTAAGGGAGTAATTAAGATAATCTTTTTCTTTTTAAATAAACATTCAGGCCCAATTTAGGAGCCCTGATTCATATAATACAGTATTTGCCAACTTTTGCCAATTTTTTAAAAAGTCAAATTTCCAAAACACAACTCCTTAGAGGTGCAGAAGTCTTGAAAACCTCTGAAGAACAGTTGCTGAAGGCTATGGGTTTGGAAAGGGTCACAGAGCCAGTCTTAAGGTTCCAAACCTCAACCAAACCATGGTGAGAGCCATGTTTTTGACAGTGGTGAGTCTACCTAGTAGTGTCTGTGCTGCCAAAACTCTCCACAAGCAAGGCATAATGATGTCAATAGATTCCTCGATCATAATGCAATAAGGTGTAACGTTCTTTTCTCAACTAAAATCAGGGATCATGACTCAAAAATAAAAAATACACTGTGCAAAATGAGATCCATGGGAATGTAAGATGGTGAAAAGTGGAACCACTGCTGAATTCAAAAACCTGAAAAATCAACCCTCGTTTGCAAGTATCTAGATGACTTTCAGGACTCCCAGAAGAATGTTCTGTGGACCAATGACTCAAAAGTGGATTTTTTCGGCCAAATGGGCCATGTTATATCTACAACACACCATTTCACACTTTGAACCTCCTATCAAAAATGAAGCATTCTGGTGATAGAATGATGGTCTGATGATGTTTTGGTACCTCAGATCCTGCATTGTAACATCAGTAGCTTTTACAGTTCTCTGTACCTGCAGAACTGGCATAGCATGTGCAACTGAGAGGTAAGTCCTTACACCATTTCAATATATTTTATTAACCACCATTTGTTGTCTAAGAAAAATCACCATACATGAGAACAATTGCTCTGACCTTAACCGTAAGCTGGGGGCTGATCAGGCTAACTGGGTGCATGATGTTGAGCATATGGCCTGTTTCTTTTACTTTTCCTGTGATGAAGAAATGCAGATTCCCATGACCGAACAGCTTGTTCATGTATTCTTCAGAACGCACATCCACGGTAGCTGTTGTTTCTGCAAGACATCAAGTGTTTATCAATTAACAGAGTCCGCATCTGTATCTCTAGCTGGAAGGCACTTTTGTTTTCTCTGAGTTGTACATTGCTTTGGGTGCAAGGGTCTCCTAAATGAATAAACATAAGTGTAAATATAACAGAGCGGAGAGGCCCAAGACTAAGATATAGGACATTTCTGTTTTAAACCTAAAATATAGCTGGAAATTGACGTAAGAGCTATGAACACCAAATTTTCAGGCATTATATAGAAGATACACACACACACACACACACACACACACACACACACAGAGAGAGAAACTGTTTGTCCCAAAAGTATATATATAACTTTTTAAATTGCTTTTTTATGTACATCGGCATCTTGATTTTCATGATTGCTGGAAGTGAGAACCTGAATATTTGTGAAGTAGAGAGAATCAGATTTGCATCATTTGTTGTTGATTCCTACTTACGCCTTGAAGGATCCACCTGCACCTGTAAGGTAGTGGACATGAATTCAGGACCAGAGACACCTGTGTAGTACATCACATTGCCAGAGACAAAGACATCAACGTTGTAGAGGGATCTGCCCAAGCTCTGGAAAATCAAGACTAGCTGAAAGTCTTCTCCCAATGTCACGGGTTTTACTGTGACTTTCATCTCCACATCCACTTTCGGCAGAACCGATCGATCCTTCTCAGTACCATAGGATTCTGCCATTTGAAGGGCCAGGCGCTCCTGCATGGTCCCTGCATTGGAACAATGATTCATATACAACAGTCTAAGATTGTAGTTCAGGCATGTGGTTGAGGAGACAAATATCTTTCTGATGCACTAATACTGTATAATTGACAATATGCCCAGTACAGACCCATTTTGTTCACTTATAGGATAGAGCTGCTGAAGCATATAACAATTTAGAAATGTTACATTTATTTTGTTGTCAGTGTAAAATGTTTAAAATGAAAGGATGCAACTCTTCAATGCCTCTTCACCTCTTTTTATTGATATAGATGGTGGACAATTTGATTTTTAACAAGTTCATTGAATGATATTTACATATGTTGCTTAGAGTACACTGAACCCCTTCAAACTTACCTTCTGGAAATTTGTACAATTCAGTGATGTTTATTGGCACATCCTGACCAATCGCTTTGGTCAGCAACATTTTGCCCACATACGTCTCATTTACAGACACTTTTGTCAGTTTTCCGTACTTGTCCCTTTTGTAAAAGATGACATCACTGTTCACCTGAAGGCAGTAAAAGAAGTCAAAATTTAAAGTCAAATTTAATACCATAATATCATCATGAAACTGTGTCACCTAAACAACCAAAAACAAACAGCTAAACTTCTGCATTAAAGCATCCCTAAATTGGTTTACCTCTGCAAACACAAATGGAGAATCATAGGGGTAGCATATAACGCCCTGCTTGATGCCATAGAGAGGGGCAGGACCACATCTGTACAATCCTGTGGGGTTAGGGTAGTAAAACATTCTTTCAGCACAGAGACCTACTAATGTGTAATATGTTCATGTCATTGAAATGCGAAAATACAGCTTTTGTCATACTACAAAACCTGTCTGACGAACCTAGACATTTCAGTATATGAAACATGGAAATTGGTACTTTAAATGTTTTTCAGTCTTGATATGAATCAATTATCTGAACCACATAATATGTGCTTGCTGAGAAGTCCTGCCTATCAAATAGTGCAGTGAATCTGAAACAGTTACATTACATTAAGCTGACACTTTTCTCCAGAGCAATTGACAATGTAAGGTATTTACCCAGTTACAGAGATGGGCAATTTTACTGGAGCAATTTAGCATAAATACCTTGTTCAAGGGTACTACAGCTGGAGGGAAGGTTTGAACCTGTAACCTTTGGGTCTAAAGAAAGCAGTTCTAGGCACTTTGCTACCAGAGTTTGTTCATATTACTAAAAAAAGAGTTTTTTTTTTTTAAAAAATTGACAAGACCACATCTTCAAACTATGATTCCACTGAATCAAAAATGCTGCTGTCTTGAACAAGTAGAGGCAATCCTTACCATCACTAGTTTCTTGAGGGGTGGCATCTACAACCTGCCAGCCGCCAAAGTCCAGAGGGAGGTCAGGTCTGGCCATGTAGCATTCGTTCCAGCAGTGGAAGTTCCTGCAGGGACAGCATCTGCACATGACTTTTGGGCCCATGGCAGCCAAGAAACGCATAGACAACATTGCATTACAACAACAGCAGGGTTCCTCATAAATTCTTACCTTGGACTTGGGATTTACATTTATTTATCTAGCAGAAACTTTTCTCCAGAGCAACTTAGAATAGATATGCTGTAGTATTTAGCTGACACAATTTCATCCAAGGTGCTTTGCAATGCTACATACACTAGTGTACTCTGCAATACATGTCATGCAGTTAGTCACTACACCAGAACGATGTCACACGCTGTCATGCACATACATGAGGAGCAATTTAAAGTCACCAATTCACTTGAAACACATGTCTTTGGAGGAAACCAGAGCACCTGCAGAAACATCCATGTAAAGGCCAACTTACAAAACACAGACACCTCAATTGGTGTGACCCGGATTCAAACGGGTTTGTTGCAGCCATAACACAAAGTACTGATTGCTATACACCACCGCAAGCCACCACAGATACCTACAGTTATTACTAGAAAATATTTGGGGATAATTTTCATTGTAAATGGCAAAGGTTTGCAAACAAGTTTTGTAGAAAGGAATAACAAAGATTTGTCATGGTATAATAAAGTTTAAACAATTCTGCAATATTTCATTGAGAACATACCAGATAGAGTCCTTGGTGTATTTTTTGTCTATTTTTCCATTGCAGTCAACAATGATGTCCGTTTTTAAGCTTCTATCATTGTCATGGGCAGAATTGTAGTTGGTGATGACCCTGGATGGAATCCCCAAGCAACGGAGAACTATGATGAAGGAGGGGAAAACATTATACAAAGCACTAAGCATTTCAGCACAAGTATATAAAAAGAAAAAATTCTTTACAGATCATGTATACTCTATTAAAGTTTTGGGCATAAGGTAGAGTACACCCTGTATAGGCTGAGAGCAATTTAAATTAACTACTTCTTTGAACTGTCAGAGGAAATCCATGCAGTCATGTAAAGAACATGAAAACTTCACACGAAACAGAACTGGATTTCAACCCGAATTTATAGCCATAGCCCAGGAACAAAGAGGAACTAATATTGTCTGCTATATCAAACTTATCTTACATCATATAGCTGATTTTATGTACAGTTTTCTTAATAATAGTGAAGTAAGGAGTGAATGAACATTATGGATCACTAATGGATAATAGTACTACAGTAATTGGATTATTAAGAATTTTCTAATCCATATTTTTACTTCTTACAAAAATTGGTGAAATTCAAGAGTTTTTTTGTACATTTCTTATGGCATTCAAAGTCAAAGATCAATGAGATTAATTTTAAGTGCAGTACATTTTTGTTTTAGGAGAGGAGGTTTTAGTCTCTGATATATATATATAATTCTGACTCAAGAATTTTTATCCCATTTAATACATTTGGAAAGGTCACATATTTCACTCATCTATATAATAACGCTTTAACTATAAGTATATGAATGTTTAACTAACAGGTGTTGAAGACACCAGCGTAGACCCAGCACTGCGCATAATTGACGGGCACTCCATTGCTGGCGTAGAGATGTAGAATTTCAACGCTGCCTGTCCAGGAGGTGGGTGCCCGACCATGGGAATAGTCTTCACTCCACTTTCCCGTCAACACGCCATTGTCATCCTGTGAGTTCAACTAGAAACACAGAGTCAGTGCCCAAAGCTGCTATATTTCGAGGCTTCCATGAAACAACATGGCAAATATTATTCCAGCCACACATTAATATTTCATTGCTTCCCAGCACGTCTACCTAGATTGACTTACAATAGTGATTATTTACATATGTAGAGATTTTTACACAAATACTTTACTTAAAGACAGCACAGCATCCTTTGGGACTTTAAATGACTGCTTTTGGAAGGGGATAGTGTAGGGTATTGTTGAGAGCTGATGCCTTTAGACCCAAAAGTTGCAGGTTTGAATCCTGCTGCCAGCTATAGTACCCTTGGTCAAAGTACTACTCCTAAATTGTTCCAGTAAAATTACCCAGTTGTATAAATGGGTAAATAACTGTAGGCAGCTTGACATTCCAATGTCACTCTGGAGAAAAGTATCAGATAAATGTAAACATGGAAGTTCCA
This sequence comes from Scleropages formosus, assembly GCF_900964775.1. Taxonomy (NCBI): domain Eukaryota; kingdom Metazoa; phylum Chordata; class Actinopteri; order Osteoglossiformes; family Osteoglossidae; genus Scleropages; species Scleropages formosus. The sequence goes on along the minus strand of NC_041814.1, from coordinate 12,420,465 downwards.
CACAAGCTGAGCTGGATTTGAATAGTAAAGTAGCATCTAACCCCATGAAGTGTTTAAAATAATGTGTAGCAAGTGAAGAATAAGTTCCAGTCACCTTTGCAGAACCCTGCCGGGCCACAACAACTGGGTCACCTCTGCTGATGAGTGGTATGGTGGCATCATCCATGAGATAGAGACAAGCATCCAGAATTCCATTCTCAAACTGAAAATAAAAACCCATGTACTCAGTGAATACCTGAATACTGGAAATAACTGAAAGATGTTTTGAGGAATAACAAATGAAACCTAAATACTAGACAAATGTGCAAAATATAAATATGACTTTAAAAGAGAATCAGAATGAAGAAATGAAAATACAGACTTGGCTGGTTGGTCCAAAATCTTCCAAGAGAAAAGCACAGCATGTATAGCTTTCTAACATGCAATGACAAATCACTAGTACAAAGTACCTGAATCTAAAAACTAGCATTAATCTAATTTAAAGTAACAGCCCTGTTACAGCCACTCATAAAAACCATAAAAACCTAGAATGTATGTTGATTTATTCAGCGAGGACAGGAGCACAGGTAAGAGGTCTGAAAGCAGCATCACCTGGCCATAATGCCAAGGCCTTTTCATCACATTGCTGATGCTCCCACAGTAGATGGTGCCCACTTGGTTCAGCACATATTCCATTCTCTCGGTATCATCATGCATGAACACTGTGTCATCTGTGAGAGAGAAGCCAAGTAAGGAACTTAGACCAGTGTTCTATCAGAGCAATCTAAATAATTGTTTATGTTTGAGAAAAAGGTTCATGGATTAGTAAGAAAGAACATAATAGAGCTGACTTGAGATGTTAAGTAATTTGTTGTTCCTAAAAAAAGATCCCGGGAGCATAGGGTGAATGGCTGGTCCATTATACAGCAGTAACACTCATTCTTTCACACACGCAAGTACAGGTCACAGTCACCGATATGCCGGAAACATGTGTCTTTTGACTGTGGAAGGAAACTGGAGCATCTTAAGGAAATCTACACAAACAGCAGGCTTCAAACCTATGCCCAAAACCACAGCCAAGGGTCAGTGCCCCTTCTCTACCATCTCACACCTAAGTTGTTTCAACCATTAAATAGTAAAACACAAGTTGAATCATTGCTGATGGTTCTCACCTGGAGCCCAGGAGTTAAATAAAATGTAGATTTCACTGGAATTTTCCTTGTCCCTAATCAGGCCAGTAGGTGCTACAACAACTGCATACATGAGGAATTTTCCCACAATGCAATTCGCTGAAGGGGTGATACCCATTTCGATAATATTTCCCTTGTTTTCCAGCAACTGGCTTTGCCATGGACCTTTGTTATCCTGATTAGGAGAGACAATGATGGCGGTTTGCTTGTGGATTTGTGGATTAACACCTTTAAAAGGAAGAAAATGAATGATGAACTGAAACAATATAAACGACAAATTTTATCACAGCTTCTATTGTATGGTTTTCTCAAAATGAACTTCTAAACTGCATGTATTACTAATGCAACTACCTCTAGCCAAAATATAAATCTTTCAACAAGGTAATGAGGACTGGTGAGTATGGAAGCTAAACTGGCAAGATATGAATGCCAATGACATCAACAATTTATTCTCTGTCACCTACGGACTGATTTTGACAACAACAGACTGTGAATTAACACTAAACTTACCAATTCGGAATTCCACGTAGAATCCATCCTTACTAGGGTTATAGGGACCGTCAAAAGTGATGCTTATTCGAAACTCTTGACCCCTTCGCACAATCAAGTTTGGGCTGGCAAACAAGTCAGTGTGGTGCTCTCTCCGGTTTTGCTCCTCCTGCAGGTCTATTTGCAACACCTTCAGGAATCCTGCATGATAAAGCAATTTTTGCATTGAGAGAATGCAAGAATGTGCTATACGGTCCTTTGTGCCAAGACCTTTGAGCTTTTGTTTCACAAAAGAATTGAATTTTGAAGAAGTTAGAGAGCTGTTTAAAAACTTTACAAATTAACGTGCTTCCGGTTGAGGTAAATTCATACCAAATCAGGTAGCTGGGCTTTAAAATTGCTTGTTGAAAGTCAGCAATCAATTAAAAAAAAAACCTCTCAACAGACTACATTTTAAAAGAAAGATATACAGATTTCTGTTATACCATTTTTACTCTTGTAGACAGAGTTAGTGAGTTGATCAGAAAGTATGCTGTTGAACACAGATTTAATTAAAAATCAGGATGACTAAACAGGCCTGCAGAAACACATCCAATGAAAACATCAGAAACTTTAATTTTAGATGTAATGGTGTTCAAAGACTCCTTTTCACCATCGGGCATTTGGCTACGGGGTGTTCCATCATAAGCCTGAAATTCAGGGACATCATCTGCCAAAGCGTTGGAGTTTTCCTTATTGTGGCGCCACTCATGATGGGAAGATGACCTGCGGGGGTGCTCAGATCTGAACATTGTGCTGAAAGTCACAGCTTCTGATCTGGAAGACAAGACAGAGTTTTTGATTTTTTCATTTACATCCCTACTTTTGGTGTGTTTCAGTATTCATTGGAGATGAATATAGGAAACCAGCACTCAGGACACTTTGGACAGTACTGTATTTATAAACGTTTAAAATATTTATTCTGAATATTTTTGTGCAGTTTTATTTTAGCTTTCTTGCATCTGCAGAGATTAACATTTCCGATATTGCTATTGTCCTAAACAGCTATAATTTATCACTTATTGTGAATGATTTCAGTTATAATACATTATGTAGAAGACAGCATGGTACCTAAACTTGTACTTGTAATACTGGGTGGTACAATTTATGTCTTGGTACACTACTAGTATTATATACTCCATGCTGAGTAAAATCACCTGTTAAAAGTGCAGGTTCGCCTGTGTGACTGAGGAACAAAACCATCTTTTAATTTACAGTGACTCTGTCTGGGACATGATACCCATTAAGTTATGGTGAAGAAACAAACACCTTGTTCTGCCTCACCGTTTTGTCATAGACACGCAAAGTATAGAGAATGATCAGAAATCTGCAGACTCTTACAAATTAAAATGTGAAACAGCTGGAAAAAGGAAAGAAATGAAAACTGGAAAGCAAACTATTATGTACACAATCACTGGCAAGTTGAGTCAAAATTTGAACTGTTGAATGTAAATGGCATTTAACAAGTGAAACCACATCAAAATTTGTACTTACCTTTTCTGGAAAAATGTGGAGTTCTTTGCTGGACAGATCTTCAACTTGTGGCTCAATGATTCATGCTTGGGTTTTTATTGGGGCAAAACAGGATCTACAGAGCTGGATTTCCTCTTTTCCAGACCCCATTTGCGCTGGACTTCTGTCATTCTCAAAATAATAATAGGCATCTGGAATTCTTGCGATAATAGAAATAATACATGATAATTCAGCATTGTTGTCTTGAGAAGCTTTTCCTATAGTTAAGGATACATTTACCGACATAGTTCAGTCATAACACTTTTGTTCATTAAAGGTGGCAATAAATTTATCTTATTGTGCAGATTAAATATATGTTAATTGTATGATAACAAATATCAAAGAAATGTATAATATAGTGCAAGTATTACATTTCTCTGTATTTTGTAAAGTTTCTAAAAATACCTCAAACACCCAGGTAAAAAAAATATTCCATTTTTAAAAATAATCCAACATTACACATTTGAAAGGTATTTGCAGTATATGGGCAAATGGGCAATTTGTTTTTGTCCTACACACTCCTTAAACAATTTATGTGATTATATATAAAGTAAATTTTTTTAGGGGTGCGGTGGCGCAGTGGGTTGGACCACAGTCCTGCTGTCCGGTGGGTCTGGGGTTCGAGTCCCACTTGGGGTGCCTTGCGACGGACTGGTGTCCCGTCCTGGGTGTGACCCCTCCCCCTCCGGCCTTACGCCCTGTGTTGCCGGGTAGGCTCCGGTTCCCCGTGACCCCATATGGGACAAGCGGCTCTGAAGGTGTGTGTGTGTAAATTTTTTTTTCAGAATTAACTGATTGGCAGGGAAGGCAAGAAAACAGTAGTCCAGAGTCTACTCTGGAAACAGGGGTGCTTGAGTAGTCAGAATACACCCCAGAGGGGTCTGCTGTCTATCACAGGGTAGCCACTGACACACAGTCACATACTACCACATACACAAATTATTTTGGTACACACAGATAAACTTACTAGATTTTGAGTCATAAGTTGTTCTAAAATGGAATGTCATGTAGCATCCACTTTCTCCTGTGTCAAGAAATACTTAGAAGTGTGTACACACAAGCACACTGTCTGAAACCGCTTGTCCCGAGCAGGGTCGCGGCAAACCGGAGCCTAACCCCGAAACACAAGGCGCGAGGTTGGAGGGGGAGGGGACACACCCAGGATGGGACGCCAGTCCATCACAAGGCACCCCAAGCAGGACTCGAACCCCAGACCCACCAGAGAGCAGGCCCCAGCCAAACCTGCTGCACCACAGCGCCCCCCTCAAAAAGTGTAATGAAACCCAAATAAACTGCGACATTACACCCATCTGCAAAATACGTGTTTCAATGGATACTGCTGTCAAAATGGGATTTTGAAAAGGAAAAAGACTGCTGCCACAAGGTACTACTCTGTTTTAAGTGAATTACTTGAACCTTCTGTCGTTCTGAAGTTTGTTAATAGAGAAACAACTGTATCCTCACCGCAAAAAAAATATTAGCAATGAAATTTATAGATGTTTTTATTTTTGCCTCAAAAATAAATTGTTACTGCATATAAGTTATTCATCAGAGGTATTCTTTCATAAGTCAGTACTGAATGAATACCAGAACTGAGCAACATATCATACCCATTTATTCTATGTTGTTTTAATTTCATAGATGAAGGGTACATATGTTATTAGCATAAACAGTAACTCCTATCATAACTCCTCAAGTTTTGACTTCGCCAATTGAAGAAATGCAAAAAACAGTGTGCGATGTAACAATGAGTCAGGGTCCAGGGTGGGCATAAGATGGTCAGGCACATCAAATGTACAGAGCTGCAAAGTTAAAATTATACTTTCAGAGCAAGTTTCTGTGTCACAGCGTTTCCTGAGTCTACTGAAGGAAGTGAGAACGTGCAAAATTTTCAAGAATGAGAATCACTTCTTTTTTCTGATTCCGTGTTCTGCCTTCATTTAGCAAGAAAAAAAAAAAAAAGACACATCCTCCAGGTCAAAGCAAAATCAGTTTTTGGTCATTCAATGCAATTAAGATATGATATCCAAACTTGGATATGACCCCTGGTCATGCAAGGCGATAAAATTTATTCAGTGTTTTAAAAGATCCTCTGTAAAACTCTTTACTTTTAATAAGTGTTTGTTTACGTGCTGTATTGTAAGTGTACCGGGTTCTTGCTTTTTCCTTCTTAATGGCTCACAAAAGCAAGCTGTGCAGAGATTCAACCCTGCCATTCCTCCTGTATGTGTCCGACCAGGTTTGTCTCACCACGTTTGTACGGAAAAGGCTTAAAGCATCTTTGAGAAACCCATCTTACACAGTCGCACTGTCATGAAAACAGTATTGTGTCACACTTTGCAGATTCGGCCAGATGTCCCGTCTCTTTCATGATTTACTTAATCTCATCTGAACTGCTGTGTTTCTTACAACTGCACATCAGCTCCTCTCAGCACTTCACTCTGCTTACTGGCCACTTTACACACATGTAGGCCTTTCTGCCTTCACGTTTAAACGTTATAAATTTCTTATTTGTCCGTCATAATTAAATGCACACTATCAGAATACACATCTAGTCCTTGAAGTATACATTCTCTATTAAAGCACTGAATAATTTAATCTCCAGTTATTACAAAACACTAAAATGCACTTAATAACTAATCCTTTTTATTTTCAGAACTGCAAAAATCTTCCTTATGCTTTCAACTTTGGGAGCTATAAGTTAACAGGAACACTTGGGGCATGAATTTAAGCTTCTGAAAGCTGTGATGACCTGATTTGGCTTGTTACCAAAAAACTGCAGGTTCACATCTAATATGAAGGATTGGAGTGACAAATGTGAACATACACTACACACAAACACATTGTCTGAAAATGCTTGTCCCAGGCCGTCTGAGGACACACCAAGCAGGCCTCGAACCCCAGACCCACTTGAGAGCAGGACCCGGTCAAACCCGCTGCACCACCACACCCCCCAAGCATACAGGAGTTGAACAAATTTCACTTTATGTAAATAAGATATCTCTGGGATAGTTTGCATTTACTCAATATTTCCAGAGCAACTTAAAATGTTAACCTTCTTATAATCCTTTTATAGAGCAGGGTGGTTTTACCTGTGTCATTTAGGGTAAGTACCTTGCTCAAAGGCACTACAGCTGGGATTCAAACCTGCAGCTTTTACACCCAAAAGCAACAGCTCTGACCACTACACTATTATCTGCCCCACACTTCAACAAAAATCTCTGAACATAATCATGACAATAGTCTTCAGAAAAGTGCATAACACAGCCCCGGTGTACAGTACATGATATCTGCCTAACACTTATTCATTTTTCCACTGGAAAATTTGTGGTTCTTCTTCTGCACGGGACTGTAATGGTTGTTATTGTTGTCTCTGAGCCTGAAAATCTTGGGTTCTAGCCCTGTTCCGACTGTTGAACCCTTAATGAAGCTCCTTACTATGAATTGTACCATTAAAGTTACGCTGCTGTTTCAATGGGTGAACACACACACACACACACACACACACACATTTTCAGAACCGCTCGTCCCATACGGGGTCACGGAGCCTAACCCGGCAACACAGGGCGTAAGGCCGGAGGGGGAGAGGACACACCCAGGACGGGACGCCAGTCCGTCACAAGGCACCCCAAGCGGGACTCGAACCCCAGACCCACCGGAGAGCAGGACTGCGGTCCAACCCACTGCGCCACCGCACCCCCCCATGGGTGAAACATTGTCCGTTAAATATTTAGCACTGTAAGTAACTTTGGTGAAAAGCAGCATAAAGATAAAACATGCTGTTTTATCTTTTCTCTTGAAAAATGTGCTTTTTTAAAGCAATTGTTAGTATACATATATGTATATTGTCACAGGTTTAGTGAATAGTTCACCATGCTTTGTGTACAATTAAAAATTTGTGTAAATTTCGTTCATTTCATTGTTTTCAACTGAACTGTTACACTACTCTGCTGGTATTTTTGGGGAAATCGACTAAATGGCAACAGAATGTCAGGTCATCCTGACACTGGTACAAGATAGAATTGACCTTCCCTCCCTGTTTTTTTGGCAGCAACATGCTAGTGTCAGCATGCATAACTCATCTGATGTTTACATCTGATGTTGCTGACAATGCTTTAAAACATTTATTATTTGATACACAAGAAAGGGAATCTCTTTCTGTTATACCGATCTCACGTAAATATACGCTATATGTGACAATGCCCTATTCAAATGGTGCTAAATCCTCCAACACAAATTTTATCCCATACATGTGTTTTACATATTTTAGCAGGTTTTGCTGTGCATGCATTAAATAATTCTAGATAGAGTATATTAGCCTTGCTTGGATACAGCTGATTATTTTTATTTCTTAAACGGTACAAGAATATGAAACATTTTAGTGGAATTAAATCCTTAATGTTGAAATGTTGTGCAGGGACTCGAAGTAAGCTGTACATTCACCAAATACACAGTTGAAGCAGTGTGGAGGGGGGGGACCATGCCAAAATTCACACACATCAGCTGAAACCACTTGTCCCATACAGGGTCATGGGGAGCCAGAGCCTAACCTGGCAACACAGGGTGTAAGGCTGGAGGGGGAGGAGACACACCCAGGACAGGACGCCAGTCCATTGCAAGGCACCCCAAGCGGTTCTTGAACCCCAGATCTGCCAGAGAGCAGGACCCAGTCCAACCCAGTCCAACCCACTGCACCACCACACCCTCCCTCATGCCAAAATTCATCTCAATTTATTTAAGAGGCTGAAAGATAGCTACAAAAATCACTGCTACCTGTTCATTTTGACCAAATGGGGACTATATGGTACAGAACCCAGAGGTGTACTTACTTTTGCCAATCTAGGAAATTGCACTTCTCTTAAATGTTGTTGAATAAATACAGAAAAAAAAAACATACATTTCCAGTTTTATCAGATGTGGTTTCCTTGACCCATTAATCACGTTTAAATGAGGATCAGATATCTAGATATTTTCTTCTTCAACCGTACCACAACATTACCCTTACTGTGCGTGGTCGTGTGTGTGATTTCCTGCAGAGCACCGGCATCCCATCCGAAGAGCACAATGGCTCTTTTCCTGTGCTTCAAAGATAGGTGCCACACCACCCTGTACCACATACCCAGTTCTTCAAAGAATCAAAGGAATGTCTTTAAAACTTTGTCATAAATGTCTTTCCACTAGATGGCAACAGACACATTGTATATATCTTCTCTTGGTGAATAAACAGCAACACGGCAAATGAGTGGATTTTTCCTTGATGTTTTAACAAAAGTATTTTTACTATTTCTTTACTTGTTCCTTTGGAGTTGAACAATAATGTACTGCTTGTCTTCTTCAGTTACGTAGCAGCTATGTGAGAATTGTTTCCCTACGGCCCAGAACGCCCTCTATTCGCTCAGGAAGAGCAATATAAACATGATGAGGCAAGAGCTAGGTGACCGTCCTCCGGCGGCAGCATGGGCCAAGTCACAGCTTACTATATACTGGGATGCATTTGTACCAGACCATCTGTGTACAATTTTTCATTTGTTCTCAGGTGCACTTCCTCTTCCAATAAAATCAACTGCACTTCCTCATCCAAATGGTGAGTCAGCAACAATCGCTTTACCTGCTCATCCGTCTACTTAGGGGTTATTTGAGGGTCAGTCGGGTAGAGTAAAATCCTTCGGTGTTACTAACTACTAATAAAATGACAGAACATTATGGAAGGTTATACACATACTATGGAATACCCAAAATATGTTCAGCATCCAACGCAGCATTTTTCAAAGTTCTTAGCTCTGCTAATTTTTGCGTTGATTATGATTAGTTAAAGTTTACTGATTAAAAAAAAAAACATATCTTGTCCTTTCTGCAATGTTTGTTTTAGTTTGGTACTTTGCAGCCATTGGAAGATTCTAGAAGGCATCTGAGTCAGGGTTTTTTATTTGTCATTTGCACAGTACACCAGGCATTGAAATGCTTGTGACAAGGCTCAGATTCAGACATTGACAGTACAAGCTTGTATTATGACATGACATGACACACACACACACACACACACACACACACACACACACACACACACACACACTGAAACTGCTAGTCCCAAGTGGGGTCACGACGAACCGGAGCCTAACCCGGCAACACAGGGTGTAAGGCTGGAGGGGACACACCCAGGAAGGGACGCCAGTCCATCACAAGGCATCCCAAACAGGATTCGAACCCCAGACCCGCTAGGGAGCGAGACCTGGCCAAGTGCCACCGCACCCCCCCCCCATATTAGACATGAACAAACGCATATTTGAACAAACACGTATTTAGACAGGACGTGCTAATAAGTAAGGCAGAACAATAAATACAAGTACAATAAATAGTAAATAGTAAAACTGAATAATAGATAGCGAATACTGAATAGTAAATATCTAGGTGTCGGGAAGTGGCAGTAATAAAGTGTCGCAGTGCTAGGTGAAAGACTGCTGGCTGTTAAGTAGTGTGATGGCTCGTAGGTAAAAGCTGTCCTTCAGTCTTGTTGTCCTTGACTGGATGCAACTGTAGAGTTTGCCTGACAGCAGAGTCGCAAACAGGCGGTGAGATGGGTGAGTGCAGTCCTTAATGATATTCCGGGCCTTTCTCAAACAGCGTTCTTGGTAAATGTCTTGGAAGGCTGGAAGTTTATTTCCAGTTCAGCCGTTCTCAGCACTCTCTGAAGGGCTTTGCGGTCGGAAGAAGAGCAGCTGCCATACCATACAGCGATGCAGCCGGTTAGAATGCTCTCTGTGGTGCAGCGGTAGAAGTTGAACATGATGCCAGAGGAGATGCCAAACCTCTTAAGCCACCGCAGGAAGTAGAGAGGCTGATGGGCTGCTCTCATTACTGTATATGTGGAGGCTCCAGGAGAGATCCTCGGAGATGTGTACACCCAGGAACTTGTAGCTCTTAACCCTCTCCACCTCCACCCCGTTGATGTGGACAGGAGCGTGACCCCCTCTCTGTGACTTCCTGTAATTCACGATCATCTCCTTGGCCTTGTTCGCATTCAGAGAGAAATTGTTGTCATCAAACCATGTTGAAAGTGTTCTGACCTCCTCTCTGTAGGATGTCTCGCACAGTACACTTGGATGTACAGCACATTCTGGAAAGTACCAAAACATTTTAGAACGCATCAGCTCCTAAAAGGTACTGGAATATTTGGTGCTTGGAGCCTGTTGCTAAAATTTGCTAATATCAAGAATGTGGATATTTTTCTAAAAACTCTCATATAGTACAAACTAACATCAAAAGTATGCTTGACCTAACAGAACTGAATGAAGAATGCAAAAAAAAAAAAATCAACATAATAAAATTTTTGTTACATTATGTAATTTGCGGCCATGCTGACATGTCTTTTATTTCTCATTTACTTCTTGCTATCTAAGACGTGTTCTCCTGTCAGTAGTGTTTGTAGTTAAATCAGATGTGTTGGTTGGCCTGAATGTTAGAAACCAAAAAGATGTTCATGATAGTTACTACTGCAACTCTGAGCTCACTGGCCTCTGCGAAACCTGTGTTATTGATGAAGTGAAAAATCAAAGTCTGTCCAGACCTGATAACTCCGTGCAGTTAAATACATGATGGTATGAAATGACCACTTTGGTGCCTCTCTTTTAATGAAAGATCTCCTGGTGGGTTTTTGAGATCTCCAGCCATGCACTGGTACTTCCCTTCTGAAGTTTTGAAGAAGGATCTCCTTCCCAATGGATCCACACTCTTCTTGGATCACCTGCCGCTCTAGACGGGTGTCAATTTTCCTTGACATGCACACAAACTTCAGGCAGTGGAGAAACGTGTTGCCCCTGTATGGAGAGCAGGTGTGGCTCCTCCTTGTGCTTGGACTTCTTGACGAACTTGGAAGCGCAGTCAGTCCTTTTCAGGAATCTAAATATGCAAAAGCACTGAGAAGAAAACATGGCAACTGGCAGGATTGGCCATAGAAGGAGGGGGTGCCTCCATCACGATTGGCTGGAAAGATCGAACGTTTGGGCAGACCTGCTGTCACGCCATGTTTATGTAAAGGACAGGAGACGTGTGTAAGTGTTTAGAAAGCCGAGCCCTTTCGTAGCAGCCCTGCTTGCCTGTACGTGCGCAGACGTGAGCTCAGCGGAACCTTCACTGGCTTTGTAATCCACCAGTTCCAGCCTGGGAACTGTAAGAGTTGTGGTGCTACTAATTTTAATATACTGTACTAGTGAAAGTCTTTGTCAAGTCTGATTTCCCATGTTACTGCAGAGGTTCATCGAATTTGAGAAGACAAATCTTTTTTTTTGTTTCCTGGTTGTTGTTGGGATGAAATGCAGAGTAATTATTTGAAGAGAGGCACCGTAACTTCGTTTTCACCACACTGAGAGTGTTGGTGCAAGGTTTCCTTCCTTAAGGATCTCAGCTACTTTAATGATTTTAATGTCCACCTTTTTCCTACTTCAGTTTTACAGGAAATTGTAGTTCATGAGTTAGACATTTTCTAAGGGTTATATGGTGGAAAGATGTGGCCAAACATGACTTTTTCCATTATTACTATTTTTTATCTTAGAGTTTTTATCATTTAGCTTTCACACACGAGACATTTTCTAGCATTTATTTGCACATTTTTAAGCTTTCCTCACAACTTAAAAAAAAAAGTAAGGAGTAAAAACACAAATCTTCATTTGCAATGTATCTGTTAGATGTTAGTTGCTTAAAAATTACACTTTGAGTGTACAGTATTTCTAAAACAATTTTACATCTTAACTGTTGGATAATTTGATTACAACATAGGAAAGAGTTTCTCTTTTTTTCATCGTTTCAGCAGTTATGTTCTGCAAAATCCCTTCCGGATCTACTTTCCATTATTGTTCTTTACTGCTTTATGTGTGTTTGAAAGTATTGAAATATTAATTTAAAAAACTTACCTTCCACATTCTTGTTGCTATCACTCAAAACATTTCCAACACTGGCACAAATCCAGAATCCAGGAACGTTTGACAAAAACAGAATTGTATGGTTTGTCCTACATTTCAAGCACACACACACACACAATTTCAGAACCGCTTGTCCCTTACGGGGTCACGGGGAACCGGAGCCTACCCGGCAACACAGGGCGTAAGGCCAGAGGGGGAAGGGGACACACCCAGGACGGGACGCCAGTCCGCCACAAGGCACCCCAAGTGGGACTCGAACCCCAGACCCACCGGACAGCAGGACTGCGGTCCAACCCACTGCGCCACCGCGCCCCCCACATTTCAAGCAGTTCCCGTTATTTTTTTTTCTACATCATATGACCTTCTTTTGTATTACCTTAATAACACTGCACACTGCAGCTTCATTAAAAAGAGATTTTATTTTAAAAATTCAAACATGAAAAAAATATATACGTATACACATACAAAACAAAGACTAAATTCTTACAAAATATTATGATGATACAAAAGTTCTTAAGAAACATCTGCAAGGTATTTGTGATTAAGTAATCCTTGTGCAATACCATAAAACACAAATCACCTTGTTGTCATTTGTTTTATATTTTAATTGACACAACAGTTGAAAGTAATCTATTCACATAAACATGCTGTTTTGTAGACAATTTATAAAATAGCTGTATCAGAGGTATATTAAGCAATGCACGTATCATTAACATATTAAAAAAGTAATATAATATTTATTGTTGTACAAAATAGTTACCCTCCACACATCCATACAGTACATAACCAGCCACAGGCTCATCTTTGCATTGACAAAAGTGTCTGTGTGGTTGATTTTATATGTTGTTACATGTTAAATTTAATGACACCTTTGTGGTTGAATTCCAAAAAAGCAAAATCGCTATAATTCAATTATACAGGAGAGAATGAATATCAGGTTGCTATCTAGACAACTCAATGTCATTGTAAAAAAATTGATACAATACTATTATATTTACATGTGTACATTTCATCTGTGGTGCTTCCATACGCTTGTGAAAGCAGAAAGTCCTGAAGTGGAAAATAAGGCATGATTCTGAAGGTGCGAATGATGTCCGGCAGTGGACAGACCTATTTGTGGTTACTGCCGGGGTCACCCTAGGCCTGGCTGCTGCGGCAGCAAATTGCGACCACTGTGGTTCCCTTGCCTCCACCGGAGCTTTTCACCAGGCAGGTGTTCTCTCTGGGATACGCCCCGTGAGTGACGGACCCGCGTGACAGGGCAGTGCAGCCCGTCAGGGTCCAGCCCTCCTCGCAGGACAGCTCCACCTGCCGCAGAAGGAGAGTCATATCTCTCTATTCATCTACTGATGATTGTGGGACATTGGATCTAAACATCTTATGCCTGGGTTATATGCGCTAATATAATGATCATAGTTCAATAGAATTGTGAAGAGCTTTCAATTATCATAACGCTATGGTATTCAGCAGCCCTCCCTAACAGAGCACATCCGAACCAAAAAAATGACCTGGTCAAGAAGCACCTCTCCAGAGACAACCTCTACATGGCCAACAGACCCAGCACACACAGCCCACAGACCTGCTCAGTGAAGGCAGAAGGTGAATGTTCCTTCACTTGGCATTCTAAGTCAGGAGCCTGGCAGCACAAGGCGTGGGATCGTACTCCCGCTCTCCCAGAGCATCCCTTCTGGTGACCGCGGAGAGGGTGGATGGTGTCTGTCGCATCCCCGCTGACAGAGTGAGAGCTGCATCCTGGGTGGGAGAAGTCCTTTCTTGTCAACAGCATTCACGGTGATGTGATATAATGTGATGTTTTTGATGGGATCAGACGGCTGCTCAGATCAGATTACATTTTTAATGATCCTTTAGTATTTTAAGCAGCTGATGAGTACTTACAAAAGATTAAGTTTAACAAATCCTGCATTAACGTCTTACCTGTGAGGCGGTGATCTGAGCTGGGGCATACCGCCAATTCACCATCCTGAACACCTGAATGCGCCTGGCACCGTGCCCCGCTCCAGGTGCAGCAGCGAGCGATGGCATACACCCCCTGGCCTCCAAACGTGTTGTGAGCCACACATTCTTTCTGCCCTTCCAGAATCTGGCCAAGGCAAGACATTCAGGCATCAGGAGAACTACCGCTGTGGTTTCCTTAAACGCACTTCCCCCATCATCCTCCCAGGACCCAAGGAAGGCCTCCTATCATGCTGGCACTTTGCCCAAATGCACTTCACCTCTGCATCGGTCTAAAGATGCAAACCAGAGCGACTTGCACACACTGACACTGAGCAGGTCGATAGCTTTACACCACGGCATTGGGACTCCACCAGTGAGGCGTCTCCGTGGAACTCACACTGATGGATTCTCCTGCTCGAACACCACTGGGAGAGAAACTAGAGCAGCTAAACATCTCCTCCCCGGGAAGGCAGCGGGCGGCCGACGTGTCCGAGTACGAAGAGCCGGACTTTGCAGACCACTCAGAACGGCACAGCAAGCCCCCACCTGGGACAACACACAGGTCAGCACCTCAGGCGGAAATCTCGGAAATTTACAGCGCTGCTTCCCACTGCAGCGATTCAGTCGCGTCACAGCTGTATGCTGCCGAACCATTGTGCAATAAGACCTTTGGATGTGGAGGTGGGCAGCGCAGCCACCATGCTGGGGGTAGCTAGGCGATGCTCCTCTGGGAACGCGCTGGGGTTGATGGCGTGCTTGACTGAGTACTGCAGCAATCGCTGCAAGACTTCAGTGGATGTGAGGTTGGGGCTGGAGTTGAGGATTACTGCTGCTATTCCTAGGGGGCAACACAGAAGCCAACGGATAATGTTACACACGATATAACAAAAATTTCATTATGTCGATTTTTTTGCATTTTCCATTCAGATCTGTTAGATTAAGAGTACTTTTCGCCTTAGTTCGTACTATGTATCAGTTTTTAGAAAAATATTCCACATTCTTGAAATGAGCAAACTTTGGCTAATTTTGCACTAAATATTGCTTTCTCGAATGTTTTGGTCCTTTCTACAATACAGTGGTACCTTCTAGAACCTTCCAATGGCTGTAAAGTACCAATGTAAAACTGGCACTCTAGGAAAGCTAAAATTGGTATTTTGCAATAAGTAAACTTTAATCAATCATAGTCAATGCAAAAACTGACATTGTGTAATCTATTAAATAATTCATAGTATTAAAATGCAGATGGAGAATATCATCTTGGAAACTTTAATAACCCAGGATCCCTGTAATTGCTGTAAAAGAGAAGCGAACATCAAGAGAGGAGTAAATGATAACTATTTTAGTCCATAAAGTCTGAAGAACTGAAACTGTTCACTAAATATGAAACCATAAATCTATCTGATACTCTGGCTCAGGGTCATATACTGTAACTCACGATCCAAGAGACTCGGCTCTAGCAGGGTTCAGCCACGTGGTTCTCTGTCCAGTTGAAACAAAAACGGCCAGAACTGCAATCTGAAAGCTCTACAGTACACACTGATTAGACCATTTTGTACATTAAGTTGTTGTCGCTTTACCGGCAACATGAGCAGCTGCCTGGGAGGTTCCACTCTTGGCAGTGAAACAGGTCGCGCAGTCGCTGGAGGCACTGACAATGTCATCTCCTGGGGCGAAAAGGTCCACGCATCGGCCGAAATTGGTACCAGTTGTTCCGATGCTCAGAGGCTGGTCCGCAAAGTCTGTGGCTCCCACAGTTATCACCTGTCGAAGAAGTGCACAGAGCGTGTCCTCACGGCGTCCCGCAGCTTTGTGGAAGCATGACTGGACCCTACCGGCCGTTGGAAATACCTGTGGTTCAGAGGCAGGCGAGTAGAGGCAGGCATCGTCACGGTAGTTTCCTGCAGCTGCTACGAGGATCGCCCCGCCGCGTGCCATCATCCGACACGCCTTGTTCAGGGTGTGGCTGAACCCCCCAGCAAAGGGCAGCAGCACAACGGGAGGCTGGCTATAGGGCTGTTCCAGCACAGAGGCGCGGACGTACTCCAGGCCTGAACGTTAACGCAAATATGCTCCTCATCACACTGACGTGTCAATGCACCGACGAGGACTAACACCAACTCGGTCTTTGGTAAGCGTTCGGAATGGCTCCGCCCAGGACACGTACCTGCCAAGGCTCCTGATACAGTGCCCTTTCCTTGACAGTTCAGCACACGCACGCTGTGCACGCTGGCACGGCGCGCCACACCTGAGCCGTGCCCGCCGACCACACCTGCCGTGTGGGTCCCGTGACTGTCGCACTTGCTGGCCTGCGAGAGAAGCACGCAAAAAAGCCCAAGGGACTTTGCACTTCAAATTATTTGCGACAATTTTGGAAAGGAAAAAAATAATTTAACTAGTCTAGATCAGTATGACTGAACAGTCTTTATAGCCGTGACATTGTGTCTCTGTCTGAGGTTCTTTACTTTCTCTACATTTACATTTATTTATTTAGCAGACGCTTTTCTCCAAAGCGACTTCCAGTGAACTCTGTGTAGCGTTACCAGCCCACACACCATATTCACCGCGGTGACTGGATTCTAGGCTACAGAGTTCATAAAGAATCTGATGAAAGCTAAGGAACCCACAAAAATGCCCGTTAAAAAAGTTTGGAGAAGATGTTGCACTCAGTTTATTGCACTGAAAATGAGCAACACAGAATTACGTGACACGTACAGCTTGTACGATCGGAACCCAAAGGCAACCTTTTTATTTTTAAGAAACTGAAATCTAGATTATTCACTAGGCAAATCAAACCAAAGGCTCACACGTGCTGTCATAGCTACATAAAGAAGGATGTATGAACACGTTCGAAACTTTTGTGCCATCTAATGATGATCCGCCACTAGGTTCAGCTCCTTGAAGGTTCAGACCCCTCAGTACATACTAATAAATATATATTTAACCTTCAGTGTTGCTACCAAAATTTAGTTTTTTTTCATTAAAGCAGACTTCAAGAAAAAAAACAATTCTAACATTGATTTCTGTCAGAGTAAATGAGTAAAATGGTGCTTTTGAAGGGTTTTAGTCAATTTGGCACAAATGAATAGTGGGTGTAGCAACTTGTGAGGTATTGGGGAGCCTGTAAAATATTACCTATAGTACTCAATAAAGTTATACAAAGGCCTGAAAACTGGGGGAACTTTTACATTTTTATATTATATTTATACAGTATATATTTATTAAAGTAAGGAACTAAGAGTCAGGTGTTTTTGACAGTAAAATCCTGCACTGAATACTGTATCTAGTAGAGAGGCTGACACAAATGAAATTACCAGATTAATTTTTTTATAATTTATCTTATGATACACAGTGATTGCCTTTTTTGGTAACTCATACACGTTTTGAAGCTCAAACAGCTTCTTCGTCACTGCCGGTGACTGAGGACACACCTGCCTATGGACACGGACCCCATCCTCTTCTGGAACACTGTTAAAGTCAGTGATCAAGACCCGACCTTCGATCTCCCGATGAGTGCTTTGCACACTGGTGTCTAGCAGATACACTCCCACCTGGTCTCCATCATCTGAGGGGGATCAAAACACAGCAATGACATATCTATTGGTATTATTTCTACTACTACTCCATTCATGCATGGGGGGGGCGCGTGTCTGCTGTGTGGTGACTCTGGGGTTCGAGTGCCGCTTGGGCTGCCTAGCGGCACACTGGCGTCCCGTCCAGGGCGTGTTCCCTCCCCTTTCGGCCCTGTGTTGCCAGGTAAGGTTCCGGCTCGCCGCGACTCCACTCGGGACAAGCAGTTGTTGATAATGGATGGATGGACCTTACAATGTTATAATATGTTATGGCATAACAACATGTCAGGTATTAGGAGACTAAAATACAGTATATTACCAGTAGTACTCAATACACAAATATTATACTTGAATACTGAAGGGACAGAGTGCCCAAACACACTGCTGTTCCTATGCAATTATTTATCCACTTATAAAGCAGGGTGTCCTTGGTCTATCTGTGCACGGGACACTGAGAACCCTGGTCAAGAGTGCTGGAGCAGTGGGGATTCGAACACACAACCTACAGGTGAGAGCAGCCCCTGCTGCGGGGTGGGACACTTACTTGGTGGGCTGTACATGCCAGCGGTGTGCTTTGACAGCACGATGCGGTCCAGGTTCCAGGGGACGGCTTGGGCAAAGATGGACGAGTCCTCCTCGATGTACTCCACATGGGGCAGCTTCATGGCCTGCCGATGGCCCAGGACACACACACACACACACACAGAAGGTACTTCAGTAGAGAACACACAGAACTGGCTCGCGCCACATTGTCGCCTTTCTTTCTTCGTCTAGTGTCTATTTTGTATATTGTGTACTTTATATATATATATACACACACACACACACACATTTTCAGAACCGCTTGTCCCATACGGGGTCGCGGGGAGCCGAAGCCTAACCCAGCAAATCAGGGCGTAAGGCCGGAGGGGTAAGGGACACATCCAGGACAGGACGCCAGTCCGTCGCAAGGCACCCCAAGCGGGACTCGAACCCCAGACCCACCGGAGAGCAGGACCTGGGCCAACCCACTCTATATATATATATTTTTTCTTTTTTTTATCTTTTATTAGCCCACTCTACTTTTATTATCTGTGTCTTGTCACTCTCATTCTGTCTGTGCTGTGGAAGTTCCTGTCACCAAGACAATTCCTTGTATGTGTAAACATACTTGGCAATAAAGTTCATTCATTCATTCATTCATTCATTCTGTCTCCCCCCTCCTCCTCCCCGTGCGTGACGCCGCATCACCATGTCCAGGACGTCGCTGCTCATCCTGACCAGGAAGCCGTGGAGCCCCCCGGAGAAGGTCTGCAGCACCTCGATGAGGTATCCCCGCCGGGCCGCCGTGGCCCGCAGCCGCCGCGCCGTGCGCTGCACGTGGCCCTCGTGGCTTCCGTCCCGCAGCACGACCAGGTACTGCCCGGGGATCCGCCACGCGTCCTGCGCGCGAGCCGCACGACACGCACACGCGCCCGTTAGTTAGTTAGTCCTGCCGCCGGCGGGCCACTGCCTGGCGCGCTCCTCTCTCTCTGAGTCTGACGGCCCAGCACTCGAACACTTTGAATCTTACACCGAAATTGAACTTAATAAAGGAGAGTCTTCGTGAAATTGTCCATAAATGTCAGTTTAATAAGCGTATATAGGCTGTTCCGTGGTCACTTTAGTCAGACACACACAGACAGACAGACAGAGTATTAGTGTCAGTAACTCAGCCGGAATTTCTCATCTGACATCTCAACGAACCGGCCCCAGTGACTCGGTAGATCGTGCGGAGGTCAATGTGTAGTTAAAAGCTACTTTGTCACCAAACCTGAAGAGGAGTTCATTGAACAAGAACAAGAAGAAGCACAATCTAGACAATAATATAAATATCGCCGGCGTGTTACACTCATGATAATTATCACTGAAATCATTTAGATTCAAATGGATTAAAAAGAAATGCATCATGATCATCCTCGCTGAATTCGATGGAGAGTAATGACAGAAGCCCGTGTTTTCAAACTGGGAAACGTAATTTTTTTTTTTCTCTTTGGAGGGGGGGTCTTGCTCAGCACGTGTCCTACCTTGGTGCACCTGTAGAAACGAGCGGACGGTTCGGCTCCGGGTTCCGGTCGGGTGTCATCCTGCAGGATCAGAGAGATGATCATCTGCTCATCCTCCGTGTAGTCCTCGGAACGCACGGCGCAGGGCAGCAGAAGGCACAGGACACACACCAGCGGTCTCATTTCAGCAGTCACTTGACTTGGGTGCAATTATTAATTATGAGTTTTTGCTACGCTGTCGGAGCGGTGAGCAGTTGTTCGGTCCAGCTGAGAAAGTAAATATTGTTCTTTCCTTCGCACGGGTGCAGCGCTTGGCTCGAGATCACTGGACACCTTCGCCAAAAAATTGTTGGCAAAAGTTGTGATCTGTTGAGAAAGGTTGGTGATACATTTTGACTGAAAGCCACCCCCCCCCCCTCCCTCCCAACCACCCCACAACCACCCCACAACCACCCCACAACCACCCAGCCACCTCCGAGGGCGGGGACTGGTGACGTCTTGGGGGGTCACGCCACTCCATGTGTATCGAACGATCCGACTTTGTTAATGAATACCTGCCAAGTGTCACACGCTGGAGTCGGGTTTCACAATTTTCCTCCCACAACTTGGATATTGGAGTGCGGGTATGAGTTTCAACCTGCAAATAAAGTGCTCTCCCTGTGTAATTGAACATGGTGTCTTTGATCTTGTTCATCCTAAATCTTCACATTATGCAATGATGCGTTGTGGCTGCCTTAAGATAATATACTGTGCATGCATACTGTTATGTTCAGAGCAGAGAGTCCAGCATCACCTATTACTGATCATTCAACCACCTGGCTGAATTTATTTTTCACCATCATGTGTCATGATGCTTAGGTATAGGCAGTGTTCGCAGCTGGTGAGAGATTGAAACTGAGATCTGTAACTGTAACTTGGTGAATAAGGTGTGTGGGCTGATAACACTACATGGAGTTCATTGGAAGTTGCTTTGCAGAAAGGCATCTGCTAAATAAATACATGTAAGTAGTCTGTAACTTTTTTGGTGCTGTATACACAAACACAATGTCTACAACCACTTGTCCCAAGCGGGGGGGTCGCAGTAAACCGGAGCCTAACCCGGCAACACAGGATGCAAGGCCGGGGGTCACCCCGGATGGGACGCCAGTCCATCACAAGGCATCCCAAGCAGGACTTGGACCCCAGACCTACCACAGAGCAGGCCCTAGTCAAACCCGCTGTGCCAGCACACCCCCTATATTTGTTATACATGTATATGTAAATGTTTATATGTATCTCAGAAAAACCTACTACGAAGGTGATAAGGAATCGGTGATATGCTGGTAAAGTTTTATGCAGCTACTTGTGTACAGTGCATATGGTGAAGGAAACTAACTCTTTCTCCTAATGTAATGCACACATTGTATTTTCTATGAGATGTACGTCGCTTTTGAGAAAAGCATCTGCTAAATGAAGAAATGTAAATAAATATAAATGCATAACCTGGGTGTTTATGCCACCACTTTTACCTTATACATCCATCATGGCGTTTTAGTACCATTGCTTATTTCAGTGTTGGCTGTTGAACACAGGCAATTGAGTTACAGTAACACTGAGCTCAGGACAAAGCGGAATGAAGACCACCAGACAGTAAATACTTCTTTGTCACCTTCTAAGGCCTTTGTCAGTATCTCCTGAAGGCCGAAGAAAATATGTTGGTAGACTAAACTTGCCTGCCCATGAATGCAGTTTAATGAAACCATACTATATCACTGGTGTCTACAGGGCTCTTTAAACAAATGACACTGAAATATTGATTTTTCTACACAAAGAAGCTTTATGGTTATGACTTGACGTTTTCAGACTCTTGTATTCTTCTGCCGCGTGCAGATACCATCTGTACATTTAGTCACGATGCATTTATTCAATCGTTTTGTAAAAAAGAGCTGAAATTTATTTTGCATTTTTACATGATTGTCCATATGGATACTCATCGTGATTGTTGCATTTTTTATGCAACAGCAGTTCTGCAGCTGAGACTGAACCTGCAGTTTACAGCCTGTATCAGAAATCGGTTTACTTGTAGTGGCACCTGGCCTCGTACTTCCTGTATCCCTTCGCAGGAGTACTACTTGCGGTTACGAATTTTGTGTTTACGAAATGTTTTTACAACTGCAGAAAACGTGTCTTCCTCAGAGCACAGGTCTGACATGAGTTATGTACACCAAAATGATGTATATTCAAGTTCGCCTCACAGCCGGCCTCTTTCATTCTGATCTGAAGGACGGATAAACAATGGAAAACTGAACTGTTAGTGTAAACCTTCTACACAGAAATACATCACCGTCTTTATCTTGAACCTGAACTCTCTTGGAGCAGAAATCAATATTTTTCCTGGTACAGCAACTAGAGGAAAAGTATCTTTTGTCTCCAATTCTTGATGCATCACTAAACACTGCCATCTGTTGAATATAAAGCAAAAGCTCAGTATACAAATGGTAAGGGCTCGGGAGAATGGTGAGCCGATAGTCATTCGGGTTACATAAATTTATGTTGGCACGTAAACTGGCATCACAACAGTGAGGAAAAGAAAGACTAGTGCTTTTCTTGCTGCTATCCATCTCAGCTAGAAAGAAACAAAATCAATAAGCCTTTCTCAACTTGCACTCCTTCGAAACTTCAGAATGGGTTTGTGAGATTGCATCTGGTTGTGTTAACATCGAAAACTAAAATATATCTATGAGATTTAGCCTAACGTGAATTTAAGACGATCTGATGGCAAACATGGCATCGCAAATCTGGGTTCTCGAACTGTTCATTTTCAGTCACTCCAAGTCAGGGTGGTGATAGTCCAGACACTACCGTGGAAGCACATGGCCTGTTAATTTGCAATATAATCTCAGTCAAATTTAGTTTAGCAGTTAAAATATTTAAGCATGAGACTAAGAATGCGTACTTGGGCAAAGCTTGCTTAAGCCATCTGGGCTTTGACTCCACTGGGGGGCTTGCTGCTGTCAAGCGAGGTTCTTGAGCCCCCATTTGTGACACCACTGGACGTGAAATAGGTAAAGATGGGATGGCTATGGGTTGCAGCCTAAGCAGAAGGATGAAGGTCTCCAGGGGACTTTCTAACTGTTTCGTGATTGATGAGTGGGTACAGGCAGGGGTTTGGTCCACTGCTTCTCTCACAGAGTGTTTTTTTTACAAAACTCCAGTAATTTGCAAAGTCATGATTGATCTACAACACATTATTATATTTTATTATTTCCTTTTCCATTTTCTCTTTGGTAAATTTGGTGCCAGTTCTGTGTTATGCCAAGGTGTCTGCAATGACGTAAACCAGACATTCCATAAGCCCTTTATGACCACCAGGAGCTCCATGAACACTGGTACTATATTTGGTAAATAATCCATCAACAATTTCAGCTGTATGAAATATGTGTATACTAGTATAGAGAGCATACACTACTGATGACTAAGTGGAGGCATCACAGAGCTGGGTGAGATACAGCACTGCTCTAAAATCGCTTCTGCGATGTCACAGACGTCAGGGGCCATCAGCCCCAAGAGACATCGTGTTAGGAGAATGGATGGGATTGCAGTGCGGACTCTCATCTCCTGTTGCTGCGGCCACTCAGAGCTCTCAGTGTAAAGCACTGATCTGATTATATGCAGCTCAGTCAGAGAGGTTGCCAGGGGCAGCAGCTTTGTTAGCAGACCTTTGCCGTTCCTCTATGTGGCTCTGTGTTTCATCCCGATCCCAGCAGGCAGCCATTCAGCCAGCCAGGGCACGGCATCAGCCTTTGATGATCACAGCCTACTGAATTCCATGCCCTTTGAGATGATCACTTCGCCACTGGAACAGTACGCACTCTACAGTTTCATGCTGCCCTCTCTCATTAACCAGAATACCTCTAAGAATGGTTGGGGGTTATATAAAATATATATACATAGGATATACCCAGAATGTTTTAATACAGCGTTGATGCATTTATTAGCTGAAATTATGGTTCAAAAAATGAACATTCATCTGAGGAGTTTGGTGTGACTTTTGGAGTAGTTTGACTGATGTGTTCAAGTATTCTAAGGTAAAACAGCCCATTGTATTTTTAAATTGCTTTGACCAAAGCCAACGTCCCACTACTGGCTGTCCAAGTCCGATTCAAAGTGGCAGGAGTCCTCCACCTTTCCATAATACAGCTCTGGCACTGAATCCAGATTTGGAGCCTTGGGTCCTGGCAGGGGGGTGCTTGTATGCAGTCGGTCTAGAGCAGGGCAGCTCCTGGTGCAGCTGAGGGTTCTGACCTGGTCCGCGTGTGCAGTGAGAACCTGGCTTCCAGTCTCCAAAGCTGGCTCGGACCGAAGGGCTTTGTCACCATCGCTGTCCTCGTCACTTTTCTCCATATCATCCTGGAAACTTGCAAGCGGGGCCCTTGCCGACTCGGAGGCACTGCCGAGACAGTCGAGACGACACAGTGCACTCACCACATCTTGTACTATTTTATTCCATGCGTGCACAAGCATATTCCAACTGTATGACAGGTAGAATGGTGGTTAAGGACAAGGTTATAACCTTTACTTTCCCAGAACAAAGTGTGATGACACAGGACTGCTGAGCAAGGTGAGTAAGTTTCTCAAATGCAAATTCCGTTACCTTCACAGTCATTCACCTAGTAGATATTCTCCAAAGCGACATAATGATTCCTAACTAGTATTTAGCCAGTATCTTTATTCAAGATGACTGGACAGTGGTAGATATATGACACCGGTCCTTTCAATCATTCACTCATCCATACACAAGAGCGGTGTAACACACATTTACATCACAGGCATTCCTGCAATTCATCTGAGGCTCATCTCTTTGGAGTGTGTGAGGAAACAGAAGCACCCAGCAGAAGGCAGCACGAACACAGGGATAACATGCAAATTCCACACAACCAAACTGGATTTGAACCTACAGTACTTCCGAACACATCCGAGGAGCTACGAGGCACCAACTCTTCCCACCGTTCTGCAGTGTCAGCCAGCCATAAAAATGGGCAATTATTATACCTAACTCTAGATTACTCTTTCCTAAACAAAATGTCACATTTCATTAATAAATGGTGTTTATGGTCCTTGTCTTGCTTTACTGCAATTTAAAATGCAACAGTTGCACTCCTTATTACAGTTAAACTAATCACATATGAAGGCCATCACATACATATTGGTAAATATAGGAGCAAATTACGTTATTTTCCCTTCCATGCTTGACACAGAATTAACTGCATGTTCTTTAGCTTTTTCTAACACAGATTTATGAGTTCTTATTGGTCTGTTATATTATCATTAATATTCCAATTACTGATAATCTTATCATTTTATTGGGAATTATTGTGCTTCAGGCTCTCTGCAGATTTGATTGTCAGTGCACAGTTGGCCATTAGAGCAGGAATAATGACCCTGATGAAGGATTCAGGCCACTGATGGGCTGTAACAGCCCAGTGCTAAAACTCCACAGTCAAGTTCCCTCCTGGAAATGAATCATTAGAGGGAGGAAAGATTGAATTAGATCTAAATCATTCCGATCACTATTTGTGTGTGAACAGCAACAGTCTTTTCAGTGGCAGTGACATGACTCATGTCCTCTGACTTTGCCCACAGTACCTCTTATTGTTGGTCTCAGTCCCATCAACAAGCCCACTTTTCTCCATGGTCCAGAACTCATCCTGGCTTTGAGTGATGAATGTCACCTGCAAGGGAGACCAGTATGGTAGCTGCACGGTATGTTGTAGTCGATGTTAAATGCAATTTGAAAAAAAATATATTTATATGATAACTAAAAAGAAGCATGAAAAACTAATTCAATCCTTAAAATTTTCCGTGTTCAGTTTACATCCTCAGAAGATGACTGTTCATTATATTTCATTAAAAATGTAATAATATAACAGCTACACAAAACGTAGAAGACAAGACCTTTGTCACATCTCCGGGAACCAGCAGATCGGCAACACCTGCGTCTAACGAATGAGACCCGGAATAAAAGAAGTTCCGTGACCACGACACAATGCGGATTCTTGCAATCGTCCTTCTGGTCTTGCAGGTTCGGCGTCTTTACCGGTTACTGCGTGTCCTGCTTGTTCCTCGTGTTTCTGGTTTTGACCCTCGCCTGTTTTCTCTGACTACCAAGTTTTGGTTTGCCTGTGTGGAAACATCTATGCCTGAATGACCTTTGCCTGTCCCTGACTTTAATCTTGTCCTGCCCTTTGAACCTAGTAAAGAGAATAAAACCAACCCGCAGTTGGGTCCACAACCTACCTGTCTGTCTCCAGTCCGTCTGCTGCCATGACAACCTTACACTATAAATTTAAAAAATGTTATTGTGCAAGACAGGCATACTTTAGATTAGAAAATCTGTGACATACAGGAATACCTAAAAGTCTTCTCCTCCATCCCTACCTTTGGATAACATTGGCATATGCTCCACGCAATACCAATGCCGACCATGAGTAGACCAAAGGCACAGAAGGTGGCAAACACCTGGGGCTCTTCGACACTCATGATGAACAGGCCCACAGCCACAACAAAAAGCCCCAGGACGATGAGCCCGTAGCGGTAAGGCTTGTTCTCTGCCATTATGAAGATCCTGAAGCAAACACTCAGTTTAGAAGTAAGGCTGAAAGTCAAAAAGTTTCGTGCTCTCACTTCTCCTTGTCAGTGACATTGCCAGAGAGCAGCACGGCTGAACAGGAACCTGCGTGCACCCAGTTCCACTCGACTGGATCTGAACGACTACAGCAATTGCCAACTGGCTGACGTCTTTCGCATTTTTGCACCTGCAATATGCCTTGGCCTGGTAACCTTGCCTCTGGCATTCCGTAATACAGACCCACAGACTTTAGTTAACCTTCCTGAGATGCAAGCACCTTAAAAGTGCTGTTTGTGCTCTTACGGGATAAAAAATCTTGCAGAATCAAGAATATAGGTATATTTTTCTAATCAAAAAGGTTTTCTAACATTATAATACCAGCTCTTTAGGTTAGGATTACACACAGTATACTGTAAATCACAACATATTCCAGAGACGTATCATTGTGTTTATTCAAGACATAGATTTTGAATACTGTATGTATATGTATAGGGGGTGCGGTGGCGCAGTGGGTTGGACCGCAGTCCTACTCTCCGGTGGGTCTGGGGTTCGAGTCCCGCTTGGGGTGCCTCGCGGCGGACTGGCGTCCCGTCCTGGGTGTGTCCCCTCCCCCTCTGGCCCTACGCCCTGTGTTGCCGGGTTAGGCTCCGGTTCCCCGTGACCCCGTCAAGGACAAGCGGTTCTGAAATGTGTGTGTGTGTGTGTGTGTGTGTATATGTATATGCATGTACAGAGATTTTGAATATTGATTTTAGATACTGCATGTATATGTGTGTGTATATATATGTATACACACATTCAACATTTAAATATGTACTGTATATATCTGTATAGAGGGGGTGCGGTGGCGCAGTGGGTTGGACCGCAGTCCTACTCTCCGGTGGGTCTGGGGTTCATGTCCCGCTTGGGGTGCCTTGCGGCGGACTGGCGTCCCGTCCTGGGTGTGTCCCCTTCCCCCTCCGGCCTTACGCCCTGTGTTGCCGGGTAGGCTCCGGTTCCCCGTGACCCCGTAAGGGACAAGCAGTTCTGAAAATGTGTGTGTGTGTGTGTGTGTATATCTGTATATATGTCATGACCCTTGGGATTTAAACACCTGATTTACAACCCCTATCAAAGCTGTTAACTTTTCCTTGCACAAAGGTGAAATGCTGGAAGACCATTCAATTCGATTTATTTTACAGAGTGCTTTTCTCACCAGCATGACACAGTGCACTAGACAAGGTCCAAAATGACCATTATAACACATATAAATAACAATACAGTAAGCCAGTTGGCAAAGGTGGAAAAGAAAACAAAAAACTGCCAATCACAAACAAAGGGAGAACAATAAACCTCTGGGGATTCCAGTACTTGTGGCTGCCCTCCCCTCCTGGGCATTCTACTGTGGGGACATACGGGATGTGTGGATTTGTCAATACAAAAAAGAGCAGTACAACTCTCAAGAGTATGGTACAGTATATAGAGGCTATACATATATTTGCTGTCCAGGTCCAAGGCTGCTGGTCCTGTCAATCTCAATGGATACCAGCAGCAAAGTATACAAAGCATTCTGGATCGGCAGTGGCTTCTGGACTACAACAGGGTACCAGGAAAAGGGAGAAAGAAAAAAGGGGATGCAACTAACAAAATACAAAGGTAATAATGCTGGTAAACAGCAAACAACAGTGCACAACGAACAGATCAAAAGTAACTCCAAAGCATGTATGCAAAGGAAAAACAGTAAGCCTTAAACCTGGATTTAAAGGCTTAGACAGAAAGATCCTTCCTGACACTATGTGGCAAATTATTCCCGAGTTTAGGTGCTTTAGAGCTAAAGATATGCCCTCCCACTGAAATCTTTTTAACTGTGGTTACCCTAAGTTGTTTGCAGACAACATTCAGAAATATAAGAATTAATATCACTAAGGTATGCTGACTACCATGTGGCCTAAGAGGAGGATTTTATGATCTGCCTTAAATTTAACTGAAGCTACAGCAACAATTTAAGAACCGGTGGTATATGGTCACATTTCCTGGTTCCAGTGACAATCCTAGCAGCAGTACTCTGAATCAATGGCAAGCTGAACAGAATTCTATACAGACACCATGTTGACAAAGTACAACAATAATCAATTTGGCCAGAAACAAAAGCATGGACCAACTTTTCCTTATCTTGTCTAGATAATGGCCTCAGTTTACCTATAGTTCTCATCTGAAATGCACAAGACCAAGATAATGCAGCAATATGAAAGCCAAAAGATAGGTGAGTAAAATTCCCAAATTTCCAATGCAACTGCACAGTTAAAAATTAGAACGGAAATTATTTATTTACAGGTTACAACATCCTCACCAACCCAGTATTTCTGTTTGATCAGAGCTTAGAGATAAGAAAAGGTATTGCTCATTCACTCTTGTAATTCAATGACGCAATTAGTTAAAGACAAAGCAGATAAGGGCTCATTTGGTATGACGGAAACATAAACCAGAATATCATCAACCTAAGAAGGAAAACTAATATTGTTTTCATATAATGTCACCCAATGGCAGCATATCCGACAAGAATAGTAATGAACCCAACTATGAACTTTGGGGAACACCATAACTGAACTTGGTGTTATATGGTTATTTGAGATAAGAAAAAAGTGGCAGTGTCATTGAACTGCATAACTTGTTGAAGATTTGATAAATAAGAATGGAAGCTCTTAAGAATAAAACTTATAATCAACAAATATTCCAACCAGATATTCAAGCTTACTAAGTAAAATATTGTGTTTAGCAATATCAAACACTACATCTACAACTAACAACCTAATAACTCAGGTATATCCAGCATCTGATAATATTAAAATGTGAGTTGTGTCACAAGATAATGTGGTTCCTGTGCTATGACTAAGGTGGAACGTGTTTCAAATTCAAATTCAAATTTTATTTGTCACATACACAATTATACACAGTACGACGTGCAGTGAAATGCTTTATACAGCTGTCCGACATAATCTAAAAAGAAAAATAACAGGTACTAAAATCTAAAAAAAGTATGCAATCATTTTATGTTGGCTGAAGTAAATCCAAATTTGTGATTTTCTCTCTTCCCAATGAAATTCCAGAAATGCATTACCAACACCTTGAGCTGACTTTTAAATAACTTATTTCTTCTTAATCCATTAACATTTGCCGCAGTCAAATAGTTACCACAGTAATTAAGAGCTTGCCATACTAGGAATACTTTCCCAGTGTGTTGGTTTGACAGTCAGTTACTACAATGTTTACTGCGCTACATAACCTTACTAACGCACATTTTTATGATTTAAGACTGTCACTGTGTTCCCCTGAGCGGGTGTGTCGGACCCAAGCGCGGAGCACAGGAAGGGTTGTTCAAGGGGCGATCCAGAAGACTTGGTCGAGGAGACAGGCAAGAGAAACCGATGTGCGAACGTACTCCGAAGGGGGAATCCGAGAAACGTAATCCAGGAGACAGGCAAGGAGTCGTGGCAAACCAGGAAGTCGAGTACGAGGAGCAGGGCAAGGAGCAGGGCAAGGAGCAGGGCGAGGAGCAATTACTAGGAGCGCGAGTGAGTAACGAGGCTGAACAAGGTTCCGCAGCTTCCTATGGTCCAGGATGCCCTTTTATGTGCCCGGACCCTGATCAGCTGCCAGTGTTGCTTGTTACCGAGTTGGCGGGCGTGACAAAGGCATACAAATGTAATACAGATATATGACAAATATATACACTAAGTGGTATACAGCACAATAAATTTCCGCCTCAAAATTTTCCTGAGTGCTTCAGTTGTATTGCTGTTTATGACTTCAGTTGTCACTTCCTCTGGTTTCTTTGTGGGGGGGTGTGGTGGCACAGCAGGTTTGGCTGGGTCCTGCTCTCTGGTGGGTCTGGGGTTTGAGCCCCAGTTGGGGTGCCTTGTGATGGACCGGTGTCCTGAGTGTGTCACCCCCCCCTCCTGCCCTACAACCCCTCGTTGCCAGGCTAGGCTCTGGCTTGCCGCGACCCCACTTGGGACAAGCAGCTTCATCCTCTGTGTGTGTGTGTGTGTGTGTGTGTGTTTTGTTTACCTGATTAATTTCTCCAGAGCTACATCGAATATCTTCAGTTTTTACAGCTGCATCTTTAACTGAGGGGGGTGCGGTGGCGCAGTGGGTTGGACCACAGTCCTCCTCTCCGGTGGGTCTGGGGTTCGAGTCCCGCTTGGGGTGCCTTGTGACAGACTGGCATCCCGTCCTGGGTGTGTCCCCTCCGGCCTTGCGTCCTGTGTTGCTGGGTTGGCTCCGGTTCCCCGCGACCCCGTATGGGACAAGCGGTTCTGAAAATGTGTGTGTGTATTTAACTGAACTCAACTTTACTGAACCAATTCAGAAAAATTACTTTTCTTACTTGTACAACAACAGGGCACCTCCTAGGACTTGAAGTTACAAAAATCTGCTATGGTTGACGGAATACCTATACCAAAATTATAATGTACAACTATGAGACAACTTACACGAATTGACTGAAACCACTCGTCCCAGGCAGGGTCGAGGCGAACCGGAGCTTAACCCGGCAACACAGGGCGCAAGGCTGGACGGGGAGGGGACACGTCCCGGACAGGACACCAGTCCGTCACAAGGCACCCCAAGCAGGATTTGAATGCCAGACCCACCACAGAGCAAGCTCCACCCAAACCCGCTGCACCGCCGCACCCCCCCCCCCCCCCCCATGAAACACCTGTAAAATATAATTACCCAGAAAAAATTAGATATTTTAAATTCATATTTGAAGATGCAGAAAAGTTTTCTTTATTCATCTCTGTCACGGCATCCATTTTTTCCGTAAATGAAAAACATTATATTCAATGGTCATTTTACAGGCAACTCAGTTTCTCTCTGGCATACTTAGCGGATTGCAACAGAAGAATTTTAACAACAAACACTCACCACATTCCATTTTATATTTACATTTACATTTGTTCATTTAGCAGATGCTTTTCTCCAAAGCAATGTACATCTCATAGAAAATAAAATGTGTGCATTACATTAACAGAGAGAGACTTGGGTGCAGATGTGTAATTCTGAAGTACAGTTAGTTACTTTCCACCATCATAACCAAAGTACATCACACGAGTAACTGCATAAAACTTTATCAGAATATCGAGAATTCGTAATCACCTTAATAATATTTATATATACTATATATAAACATTTGCGTTACATTACAGGAGTGGCTACATGAAGGTTTATCTGGTTAATACGTATGATCTCTCAAAGTTATTGTGCATGAACATTTACACATTGTAAGAACTTAGCTCATGGGTGACGTGAGTCTGGAAGAGGTAAATTTTAAGACCCTTTTAAATCTGGACAGAGATTCAGCAGTTATGAGTTAGAAAGGGAGGTCATTCCACCACATCAGAGCCAGAACTGAGAACCTTTGTGCTTTTGCTTTTGGACCTTTCATACATGGGACCACCAAGCGGACAGAGGTGGAGGAGCGTAGCAGTCTGATTGGGGTGTAGCGGATGATGAAGTCTTTAGATATCTGAGAGCAGTTCCATTGATGCATTTGTAGGCCATAACCAGGGTCTTGAATTTGATCCAGACAGCTATAGGAAGCCAATGCAGAGAGACGAGGAAGGGAGATACGTGGAAACACTTCAGCAAGTCAAACACAACTCGGGCAGCAGCGTTCTGTATCAGCTGTACAGGTTTGATGGCAGTAGCCGGAAGGCCAGACAGGAGACAGTTGCAACTGGACTACTGACAGGCGAGAGTTACAGTAGTCCAGACGAGATGTTACCATGGCCTGGACAAGTAGTTGCACAGAGTCTGCTGGTAGATAAGGATGGATCCTGTGGATGTTATGCAGGATGTATCTGCAGGTCTGAGTTGTGCTTCAATGTGCTGAGAGAAAGACAGATTTGAGTCAATCATGACTTCCAGACTCTTGGCCGAGGAGGTAAGCAAAATCAGTGAATTGTCCAATTGTGGAACAGCAAAATCGTGTATCTATACAGTGATCTGCACTCAACACCTGTATTCTTCTTACTGACCAGAGGTTACCAATTCACACAGTAAATTGAGAGACACACAGGTTCCATATGGTTTCACACTGAACTTAGAATTTCTCACACCCTGAATCAGTTATGTCCTGTACTGTGTTGTATATGAATAGTTTACTTGAACAA
The DNA here is from genome assembly GCF_900964775.1 of Scleropages formosus. NCBI lineage: Eukaryota > Metazoa > Chordata > Actinopteri > Osteoglossiformes > Osteoglossidae > Scleropages > Scleropages formosus. The sequence continues at coordinate 12,388,033 of NC_041814.1, read as the reverse complement.
AAACATTTCAATCACTTGTGACAGGCAGCCACAAAACTGCGTGATTTAAGAAGCTGAACTGTTAAGTCATATGAAGTAGTTAATTATTAAACTGACAGCATAGAAAAGCAGTTTGCTTACATCCTCGGTGCAGTAATTTAAATCTCATACGATGGTTTTGTCACAAGCTGGCAACTGTGCTAACCAGTTCAGTTGTTTCAGTTAGGACCTCTCAAGAACAACATACACCATTTTTGGATGGAATAAATAACATAATAACTTATTTGCAATTACCAAAACTGTGTCAAGAGTCAGGTTTTGAGTGCTGAATATTTTGAATGTGCTGGGTCTTGCTTGGTCCTGCAATTTCGAATGTGTACTCCTCTCTAATGAGGCTTCACTTCTCAGATGTCTTGTTTTCAGTCACAGTGAAGAAGTCATGCACCCTTGGGGCATCAAAGGTGCTGTTCATTACCCAGTACACTGTTCACGACAGTCTCGTAGGAAGGTGGTGGCTCTATGTCTGAGGGTGGTGGGGTTCCTGAGAGGGTGTGCAGGCTGGTGTTTGGTAGCGGGAGTCTTGTTGATTCAATGTCTTCAGACACAGCCCTGCGAAGCCTATCAAGTCTCCTGGAGGAAAACACCAGTTTAGATAGGACTTCAACTGCAGGAGATACACTGCTATGTATTTTTCACCTTAGACAGTATGATTTTAAAAATTAAGATAACTGTGTAAACGTTGGCTGTATACACACATACACTTTGGATAATCCCTCACGTGACACTTTTGAATGACATCTGGGAAGAAACCTGGCTTGTTGCTTTCTCTGTCAAGTTATTTTAATTTTTAAATCCCAGAAAAAAACACTACCTCATTTTAAAGCTTTGTTTTCAACACTGCCTGCCCATGCACTCATAATACTGGCCACAGTCTATTATCTTTAAAACTGTGTTTCCTATTAACATGGGTAGAAGTGAAGTAACAGCTGTTTTTGGCTGTTTTCTTTCTTTCCAAATGCGCTAAATGAATATGAATTATATAGCACTCATGCAGTATAGCCATGTGTTTAATCCATTCACATGAATTGCTTCTCTGAAGAGGCCTTCACCCCAAATGGCCTCATTATTACAGCTTGTTCACCACACCAACAGCCTTGATTTTAAGGAAAACGCTTTTGTTGACTGTTAATCTATTTTCCCTGCTTCTCTCCTGTTTACATTATTATACTATACAAATGTCTCTTACTGAGATTTGAAAGATCCAAATCGCATATTATTCTGCATTGCAAATACTTCTGAGTCTAATACAGAGAAAAATTAAATACAAAGAAAACAAAATATGTCAACCTCCAGCCAATCTGATAAATACGTTTCATGAATCTGTGTTGTTGTTGCTGACACTTATGGTCAGGCCAAGTATTCAATATTTCCATATTTGCTAAATCAATTATTTCACCTACTTTAATTACTTCATGAAACTTTATGACACTGACACTATGTACCCCAGAGCACCAAAGTCTTGCAGGGTATTTAGCAGTGCTGGTTTATAATGTAAACAGTGGTGACAGATATAGATTAAAAACAGAGCAGGGTTAGGGGTTGGTGAGCAGAACCTTCATAGCTTCTTTCACCTACTTCATAATCAGCATGTTCGTTTTGTTCCATCAAAAAAACATGCTGTAGAGAACAGACAGACACTAGAGATACAGCTGATTTGTAAGAACACATTCCTACACATTTCCCTACATTTACATTACATTGATTCATCTAGCAGACGCTTTTCTCCAAAGCAACGTACATCTCAGATATCAGATTCTCTAATATGTTAGAAAATTTTGAAGCTTTTCTGTTAACCAAACAAAGCCCTGTGCAAACAATTTAATCTGCTTGCTAGTGTTTATTTGAGAAGCTGACACTGCATCGTGCACCATACCTCTGTATAACCGTGGCCTGATGGTGAGTGTAGCGTGTCCCTGTGCGGGGTTGCAAAAGGAAGTGACCCGGGAATGCCATGTGATGAGATTTCATGGCCAGGCAGAGACCCAGCACCATAAAGAAGAGACCCATTGTCCCGAGTGCCAGGCCAAACCAGGTCACCACCTGACCAGCACAAAGAAACATCAAGGCCCCCACTGTCATGCAGAGGACACCCAAGGACACCACTGCACCATGGGGGGATGGCATCCCTACCACTGAGGTTACCACACCCAGGATGTCGTCGCCTCTGGCCTTGGCTTTAAGGAGATCTCCTGATGGGGAACAGATACACAACATCAAGTCAACTGGCTCTGCTTCTCTACTTGCTCTCATTGTCGGTGAAAGGGTTTGGCCAAAATAAGAGGATCAGCAATTTAAAAATCAACAGGTAAGGTTTGCTCTTCTTTCTCATCTGTCTTTTAAGCGACCAAAGCCATGTACTATTCATTTCAAGCAGATTATGGTTTCTATTAAAACGTCATACTAACTGTCACTCATCCACCAAACTGGCATACTTGGTGTGTTTTATTTCTTCTTTAGACCATTAGGTGATCTGTTCAATTTGATAATCTCTGTTCCCTCTGTTATGAGGAAAGTGCTTTTATTTAAAGAAATCTATTCTTATAGTGGATGAATGATCAGTGACTTCGGCCACTCTGCTATTGTTTTAAGTATCATGCTTCTTTTGACACATCACATATGAATCTACTTGCAAAAATATTTGGACCCTTGCCCAAATGTCACTTTACTAAATAATACATATTACACTGAAAATTTGTTCTCTGTGATACTTTATTTAAAAAAAAAAAAAAACTGAAGCATGTTTTCCTATTATATGGCAACATTGTTTTTTTGACAGAAAATATTTTAAGAAAGGGGGCGTGGTGGCACAGTGGGTTGGACCAGGTCCTGCTCTCTGGTTCGAGTCCCGCTTGGGGTGCCTTGCGACGGACTGGCATCCCGTCCTGGGTGTGTCCCCTCCCCCTCCAGCTTTGCGTCCTGAGTTGTCGGGTTAGGCCCCGGTTCCCCGCGACCCCGTATGGGACAAGTGGTTCAGAAACTGTGTGTGTGTATATTTGTGTGCATTTTAAGAAAACTAAAAACTGAATTATGCAATTTGAATAAGTATTTAACCCCACACAGTAGTACTTGGTAGAGCCACTGTTTGCTGCAGTAAAAGCTTTAAGTTTTTTTGTGGCTATGCATCAGATTTGTGCACTGCTCTGGAGTGACTTTGGCCCATTCTTGCAGGATGATTTGCTCCAGGTTGTTCATGTTAGATTGATGATGTGTGTGGGATACAGTTTTCATATAGTATCACAGATTCTCAATGGGTTTGAGATCCAAACTTTGATTGGGCCACTGTAGGACATTCACTTTTTGAAGTCACTTCAGTATTGTTTTGGCCTTGTGCTTTGGATCATTGTCCTGCTGAAAGGTGAACTTTTGCCCAAGCTTCCGTTTTTTTTTTTTTTTTTTTAAATAAAGCAATGCCTCCTATAGTATTTCAATGCATTTTGCTCCATCCATTCTTGCATCTATTTTAAAAAAGATGCCTAATCAGTGTTGATGAAAACCACCCCCACAGCATGATGTTGCCACCTTACTTCACTAAGGCAGGGGCTTTGCTAAGTTATAATGTACTGTACTGGTTAGAGCTGTGTGGTCTTAATACTTTTGCAAACAGCATATTTCAGCTTTTTATTTTTTGTGAAAATATTTTCTAATACACATTTATGTTACATTGAAATAATTCCTTTTCGCAGTGCCTGGGTTGCTGTGGTCAGATCGGCCTGACTAGAGTCTGCATTTTCTCCCTGCATCAGCTTGAGTTTTATCCAGGTGCATCAGTTTCCTCCCACAGTCCAAAAACATGCAGGTTCAGGTGAACTGAACACTCAAAATGTCCCAGAGTGTATTACTGTAACGCTACTGGCTACAATGCAATGCAACTGGTGTCCTGCCCAGGGTGTGCCCCAAAGCCTTGTACCCAGCGATTCTGGGATAAGCTTTGGGTTATATTTATATCAGAGAACAAAATGTCAATGTATCATTTGCAATTTAGTAAAACAAGGAAATTGATCTAAAGTCTACATACTTTTGTGAGGCACTGTATATACTCAAAGCCTTTAAATATTTTAGTTATTTTATCATGGGCAATGTACTGCTCATAATGGGAAGTACTGTTTTAAAACATTTCAAAAGTAGCTACTTTTAAAAGTACTGTAATGACCCGCATTACTGGGAGTTTGAGTGGGAAATGAGTTTATTGCAAACAGTTGAATTGTGGGTAAAATGGAATTGTGTTCAACCATTGTGGAAACTCACGGGGAATATAAGGGAGTAAGTGTGTTGGCCAGCGAAAGAGAGATGAAAGCCTAAGGACTGCTAAGCAGGCTGGGAAGGTTTAATTGAGGAGTAGGTCCTTGAGGAAAAGGTGTTCTAGGACCAAGAACATTATATTCTTGTGTTCACAGCTGTATCTCTTGCTGCATTCTAATAAACGTTTGTAGTGAACAGTGTCCCTGCGTCATTTTTCACACCATCTAAACCCTGAGCGCAGTACATAATGTCAGTGTTAGAAGTGGGATTCAGGAGCTGTGGAACACTGAGGATGGAATTGGCACTAAGAAAGAAGGCAGGGGGACAACAGAGTTGCAACTGGTAGAAAAAAGAGTCTGTGGTGGTGGAAGTCAAGGAGGAGAAACTGTCACGAAGCAGGGGTGTCTAGGAGGATCCCAGGAAAGTGCATGCTATGGCCAAGATGGCGGAGAGGAGCTGCGAGGTGCTGCTGAAGGCAGGTGAGCAGGTGGAGTGGAATCTCTCTGTGCCCAGGGTAGAAGCAGCAAAAGGCAGTGAATCGCGCTAAGCACGGGTGTTTGGGAAAGTCCCCTTAATGTCAGACGATGTGCTAGATTGCGTGGGACAGCATACCCCATCTACGCAGGGTGGGCTTCATAGGCGAGCAAACCCGCAAATGGAAGACAGCCCACGTTTAACGATGTCATCACTTTTGTTGAGAGAGCCCCCAGTTCGTCCGAAGCCTCGTCGAGCTTTCTTAAAAAAGGGCAGAACAAGTGATGCCCCAAAAGCAGGAGTGCTCTGCAACCAGAAGCAGCCGGTCTCACAAGCATCGCTGCGCTCAACGGGCAGCATGGCGGCAGCAATGCGAGCGGCAAGCAGATTGGCCTGTCCAGATCCTTTGCGAGATAACTGGGCACACAAGAGGGGTGTTCACCACTGACAACAGAGCTGGGACAGTGCGGAGCGTCTGCAGAGGGTCAACCCAGTGTTCCTGCAAAAGTCTGTCAGCTGCGGGGAGCCCAAAATGGTGAAAACCACATTGGTGCTACCACGCCTGGCAATGTGCTTGTGAAAGGGCAAGGATGAGGATGGCCGCCTCAATAACTTTCCCCGCCCCAACAACCAGCGGTGAGTGTCCAGGACCTGCGCTCCTGACTGGGGCACATTTGAGACAGCGACAGACAGCAGGACATTTCTGGGGCAGGTAGCAGGGGGGACACTGCTATTTTTTTTGACGGGGGGCAATGTAACAGCCCGCGTTACTGGGAGTTTGAGCAAGAAATGGGTTCACTGTACATGGTTGAATTGTGGGTAAAATGGAATTGTGTTCAACCGCTGTGGGGACTCACAGGGAATATTAGGGGGTTAGTGTGTTGCCCAGTGGAAAAAAGGAAGAAAGGCTGCGGGATACTAAGCAGGCTGGAAAGGCTGGCTTTAGGGGCAAGTCCTTGCGGAAAAGGGGTTTTAGGACTAAAAGCATTATTTCCTTGTGTTTGCTACAGTACAATAATACTTATATTTAACACACACACATTTTCTGAACTGCTTGTCCCATTTGGGTTCGCGGGGAACCGGAGCCTACCTGGCAACACAGGGCGTAAGGCCAGAAGGAGAGGGGACACACCCAGGACAGGACGCCAGTCCGCCACCCCAAGCGGGACTCGAACCCCAGACCCACCGGAGAGCAGGACCCGGTCCAACCCACTGCACCACTGCACCACCGCACCCCCTCTATAGTTAACATTTTCAATTAAAAATGCAATGCCACAACACTGAAGACTATCCTGACTTTCAAAAGACACTCAAGTTCTCATAATTACCTGGTGATCTTGTTAGTGCTTTTTCTTTGCACAAATCCAAATGTAACCTAACAAAACTTCAAAAGGATCATCATCAACAACAATAATACTAATACTAATAATAATAATAATAATAATAATAATAATGTCAAGGCTGCACAAAGGCCCCCGAGTCAGAGCAACGAAGGCCTGCTGTAAGTCACACAAAAAAGTCTTAAAAAAAAAACGGAAACTTACCAGCAGTGATAAATGTCCACTTTGAGGAAACATGAAAGAACAGTTATGTTGATGTATTTTCAGACTTCCTCGTTTATCTCTCTTCGTTTTTTTTTTTTCAAAAACGCCTTGACACCAACGAGGTTGTTTCCTTCGCTGTTGTCAGAAGTTTTTGCCGGTTTGTCACAAAAACGCGATTCCACTTGCGCTCCCGATGCGCGGTGTTCTGAGCGCCCAGCGCCCAGGCCCAGGGACTGAAAACCCGCAAACGGAGCCACAGCCGGGTTCGCGTTTTACAGCGCTCGGTATGGTAAACGGAGTAAATTGGTGAGGTGCTGCGAGAAGGCGGAGAGGTGGCCGCTGCTGGGTTAGAGCTGAGTTCAGGATGTCTAAAGTGCCCCTCCCATGTCCCCTCTCGCGCTGGTTCTCCACTCCGCCTCAGTGAAGCCCGTTGGTTCCGCTGTAGCCTCGTGCCGAGGACGCTCCTCCCCCGCCGCGAGGACACTGACTGAGCTTCCCTAATTGTAAAATATCTTAATCATCGTAATATGTGAAAAATTTCAGTCTGGTTTCTGCACTGGTCTCAGTACTGAATCGGCACTCACGCGTGTTGTTAATGATATTCTCATCTCTTCTGATGCTGGTCGGATGTCTACTGTTATGTTACTGGACTTGATGCTGCGTTTGATTGTGTGAACCAGGGTAGGATGGGACAGTTTTTACTTATCTTGTCTTCTAGGCAAGGAAAAATGAGAAAGAAGTAAAATAAACACATCTACTTATATTTCAGGATGTCTGCTATCAACCAAAATTATAAGAATGCATCTGGCAAGCAGCCTTAGAAATATGACTTCTGAAAACAAGGAAAGTGTTGCCCCAGGTTGGGGGTTAGTAGATCCAACTCACTGGGTTAGTTGAGCCATCAGGGGGTAAATTGACAATCAGACTTTTTAAGTTCAAACTTGAACATAATTTAATTAACAAGCAGTTTCTCAGTTTTGAACTTGTGAAAACAACGCACCAGAGCTTAACAAACACACATGCCACAGTTAGAGTATCAAGACCACTGCACAACAAAAACAACTGTTCAACATTCCATTTATCAAGGTTACAAGGAAATATGAACTGTTGCTTGCTCCTTGCAGCTCCTGCAGCCTTTTGAGGTTGAGGTAGCTTCATCACCACATCACTCAGTGGGAAAGATGCTTCATCACTTTCTTTGAATGCAAAGGTAGGTTTCTCACTGCCAGTGCTACCCTGGTTTCTTCTCAGAAATCTTGGACTCACTTCGTCAAACTCAAGGCTCTCAACCAAGCTAATGTAAGGGTAGCTCCTGCATCTGCTCGCAGAATTCACTATTGCAAAGTCACCAACTGACAGATCTGAGATGTCAGGTTCATAAATTTCAATTTTTTTAATCTCTAAATGCCACTGAAACAGAGGTACTTTTGGTGGGTGTGATGCCAAAACTCTTGTCACTGTCACACCAATCTTTACCACAAATGGTATAAGCTTCAAGCATACAGATTGTGTTTAGGATTTGGGTGTCTTGTTGGATGCAAAGCTGTCATTTGTGTCTCATATAAATGCTTTGACTCAGTTGTGCTTCCTTCATCTGAGAAATATAGCTAAATTAAGGCGATGCCTATGTAGGCAGGATGCTGAAAAACTGGTTCATGCTTTAGTTTCAAGCAGGCTGGACTATTGTAATGCTTTATTATCGGGTTGTCCATACCAGATTGTATCCAGGCTACAGCTGGAACAAAATGCTGCTGCGAGAATTGTCACTAGAGCTAGGAAGTGCAACCATATAACACCAGTACTCAAATTGCAGCATTGGCTCCCGGTTACACTTAGACTTAATTATAAAATCCTACTTCTGACCTATAAGGCAGTACGTACATGGCATTGCGCCAACTTACCTTTGTGAGATTATTGATTCTTATATCTCAGGAAAATATGATGGATGGCACAACGAGTAGCACTACTGTCTCACAGCACCTGGGTGGTGTGACAGGACGTGGGTTTGATCCCCACTCAGTCTGTGTGGTGTTTGCATGTTCTCCCCGTGTCTGTGTAGGTTTCCTCCGGGTGCTCTGGTTTCCTCCCACATTCCAAAGGCATGCTGTTCAGGTTCACCTGTAGTGTGACAGTGAGAGTGTGTTCCTCTGATGTATGGATGAGAGGCCCATTGTAAGTAGTGTATCTAGCAGTGTAAATCACCTTGGTGAATAAGGTGTGTGGGCTGATAACACTACATGGAGTTTGTTGGAAGTCGCTCTGGAGAAAAGTGTCTGCTAAATAAATGTAAATGATATCTTTCTTCATTGGATGCAGGTTACCTTAAAGTATTTGTGGTCAATAAGACCTCAGCAGAAGATCACACCTTTATTTATAGAGCACCTAAACTGTGGATTAGTCTACCAGTTACTGCCAGAAATGCCCCGTCTGTATCAGTCTTCAAATCCACACTAAAGACTTACATGTTCACTCAGGCATATCACCACAAAATTTAATTCCACTTGGCTGTGTTTCTGTTTTTCCCACCTCTGTATGAAAACATATTGAACTTATTTTTTAAGTTATAAATTACTAACAATTTCTTCTTGTTGAGCATTGTCTCGCTACATAAGACTTGAGGAGGCTGGCCAGCGGTCACAGACGAATCCCATGCTGACTGAAGATGATGAACAACTGCCATGATGGATGAAATATACCTTTCTGAACTGGGAAATCAAGCTAGCATACAGCAACAATGCCATTATTACGTGCAAACTGACCTAGAAGTCTTATTTGATCTAGAATGCCCAGGACGGATGAGAAGCCACTGCCACTTCGACCCCCAGAGGATTTTTTTCTCCCTCGACTTTCAGTTGGGAGTTTTTTGTTCCTTTCCTCTGTGGCCAGTAGGCATACTTATAGCTCTATAAAAGCATTGATAATGTATCATGCTAGTCTGTCATAAGATGTCTTCTTTGTTTTTTTGTCTGATGTATTTGTTTTGTTGCCTTATGCCTGTGTTCAAGCGTTCTGTGTTTCTGCATGAGAAGAGCGCTCTATAAAAATGAACTGAATTGAATTGAATTGAATTGATGCGATAACGAGATGGTGGTGGTGGACGGGTGCATGGCAAGCGGTAGCCATCACACCAGCACAGCGCCTCCTCCAAATCATACCACATAGGCTACATACATAAACTAGAAACATATATAAGCTGACAACTGGAATACTTGTAGAAATCTTATTTTTTTGCTCTTTGAGGATTTCCGCTTTTCATCCTTATCAACAACAACAACAACAACCATAATAATAATAATAATAGTAGTAGTAGGAGTAGTAGGAGTAATTCTGCTTTTCAGCATTCAGTTTATTATCAAAATTAATTATGATGCCAGTGGTGCATCTCTTGAAGGAGAGTGTACTGAAATGAAGTATACCATGGTAGTACTGCCGAAAGGCTTGGTGTCTCACTCCTGATGGGCCGCAGGTGCAGACGAGGGTTTGAATCAAGTCCAGTCAGGAAAGAGTTTGCTTGTTTCCCGTGTTTGAGTAGGTTTTCTCCCGCAGTTGTAAGACATGTGAATTGCTGACTCACACTTGCTTGGAGTCGATGTTTCAGTGAATGAGTGTGTGTGTGTGTGCTTGGCCTGTGATGGAGTGTAGTGTTGTCCAGGGTGTACCGCTCCTCATGCTCTGTCTTTCTGGGATACGCTGTGGACCACCATGAAAAAGACTTTTCTAATAATGAATGAATAAATGGATGGATGGATGGATGGATGAAAATTATTTTAACTTCTGAAGATGCTCAATAAATTGTTTAAAAAAATCACATCAATTTCCAATAGGTAGTGAACTGAAAGCAGCCATTTTTATTTGCATGAAAATATCAAAGCACATGCCTTTTTCATAGTTTAATCACAAGGGTATAATCAGCAATATACCAAAGCATATGTATATATTATTTAATTAACTTTTGTTTGATTTGTCTCCAAAGTTGCAGCATTTTTACGCAAAAGTCTAGTTATATCTGTGCAGTAGTATCAGCTGAGTCAACTGTGGGTTTTTATTTTAAAAGGCAACTGGTGGTAAACTTACTTTCTAATTGCACTTTTTAAATTCCCTGTGTGAAGTCATGCATATTTAGTTTGTTCTCACTGCTATGGCATTATATGCTTTCTTTCTTTTTTACACAAATTCATCACTTTGTAGGAACAGTATACTTGACAAAGGGAGCTTGCTCAGTATACTGTGAACATATTTTTTGAATAATTGTTTACGGTCTTGGAAATAAGTGGTAGACTTAAAAAAATGTGCTCCTTATATTCAGACACAATGGTACTGAATTAGTCATAACATCTGTTCATGAACAATAAAAGCATAATTTCTCTTAAACATTTCTGTGCTTTAAGTATGTTAGATTCCAGTTTCATTTAGTCTTTAAGAACTCATAAGACAGGTTTTTAAATACAAAGTTACTCATTTTCGTCCAAGGATGGTCATTGTGATAGTGTGGTGTTTCCAAGAAGGGTAGGCGCCATCATTCCAATCTAGGGAGGGTCCCACTGAGCATCTGGAAGCACGGCAAAGGCAGGTAGAACGTCATACTTCAAAACTAATCTCCCGAGAGCGGGAAAAGAGAGGCTCTGTGGGGAGGAGTGTGTCTGAGTAGCTGCGCCGCAGTTGTGTGGAGCTCCTGGTGGTTCGAATGGCTATTTCATAGGGAGGAGGGGCCTCCAGGTCCCAGTGGGGTGGATGACCTGGAGGGCTAAAACAGTAGGGCTCCATGGGAGGGTAATCAAAGTCTTCTCCATAAACTCCACACCTTTGCCTCTCCAATGTCCTTGAAGAAATGAAATCGAAAAAGCAGAAAAAAAAAAAAACAGTTAAGCATTTTTCAAAGAAACAAAAAATAGCAGGATCCTAAGGGTATTTAATATTTTTAATTCTAATGCTCAAAATAAGAATGCAATTCCGCTGCTAAACAGTAGGTGACGTAAAGACCTTTTGCAACAATATCAATCACAAATTCGTCCCTGCAGCGTAATTTCTCAAAAAAAGAAGAGTCGATTATTCAAATTTAATTTTTTTTTCAGTTTTGTAACTTCTAAATAAGTTATATTTACAGTTCTGCAGGGAAGTTCGAACAAATTTTCTTAATATTTCTCACAAGATACACTGAAAATGTGTCTGTGTACGGAACAAAAAAAAATACCCTAAAATAAAATCTAGACCAAACTAAAGACGATATGACTAAAATAAGATTATCTTTATCGAAACTCACTATGCAAGCTTCTCAGGGGGGCAAATCCTCATCAAAAATGATTTCCAAAACATTTCACTTGGGGAATTGTCTTCTCATAGAATGAACAAAGAAATTAGAATACATACAAATAATTACAGTAATACCGGCAATAATTAAAAATAACTGTAATTACCCCGATACTGAATTACATCCTGTTATAACATTTATAACGTAATTTCAAAGGGGAAACAAGGTAATCTTGACTTTGTCAGAGCATCTAGACTTTATTATCATATGGATACATTACTAAATAACTAAAAATGCAATGTTGATGGAGTATTCGGCTCAGATGAAATGTGAGCACTCCTAGTACGGTTCGATTCGGCTCCTGGTGCTGGGTTTTGCGGTGGAGAGAGCACACCGACTGAGCAGCGCATCTTTCGGACCTGGGGGCAGGGGACGTGGAGGAGGAGGAGGCGGCCCGACCGGGATACGAACCTCTGCAGCAGCACTGACTGGGACTCGGGCAAGTGGCTGCCGGCCGGAGGGGTGAAGAGGACGTGGCTGTAATCGCTGCCGTACGAGCTGCGGGTGCTCTTGCCATTCATGGCCCAGAAAAGGCCCAGGATGAGCAGCACGGCGCCCAGGACCACGCAGCAGAGGCTGAAGGCTTGCAGCCGGCCCTGACTGGAGGCCAGGAAGGCGGTGGTCCCTCCGGTCACTATGAGGAACACGCCGATGAAGATGGCCCCATGGTGTAGGGAAGGCATCGTCCTCCGAGGATGTAGGGCCGAGAGTCATGCGCGTCAGGGACCTGCGGGGGGTCTCCTCTTGTAGGTGCGCTCTGCGCTTCTCGCTGCCATAGGCGGCTGGTCTCGCGGCGCACAGACTTCAGCTCTTAGGCATCTTCTGTGCAGAGTATTGACTGTGATTCCTTCTTCTTATAATCTTACGCAGATTTGCTTTATAAAGTTAAGATGTTACAAATTATCACTTTTTTTTTTTCCCGCCGCGCATGCTGTGTTTTGTTTTCCCGTTCCCTTTTTATGTTGCTTTTCTTTTTCTTCCCAGCGTGTCAAATAAAAAGTTGGAATATGTTCAGCAAGAAAGTCCAGACACAATTCCATATTTCAGAATTCCGAAACGAAATGGAAAACTTTCAGTCGTTTTATTTGTCACTCGATCACGAAGAATCTCCTCGGTTGAATCGCACATGGTAAAATGTGAGGTACGGGGGGAAAATAAAAGCAACTGTCAATTTGTCCTTATGCCGATGCGTAACAGAAGCGCCCCTCAAGGAAAAATACACTCACTTGGCGACAATTTGTTGTTTGTCTGCCGTGTTGTTGCCCCGCCCTGATGACTAATTCACGCGCGTCTACTGTCATCTAACTGACCGTCAGTCACGGACAAACATGAACTGACTATGGAACTTCCATCGACTTAACCCACTGGCTCTATCAGCGTTCCCAAAACTAAAGGGGACGATCAAATTTACCATAAGGGACAAAATGTTCTCACCGCCGGCTGTATTGTATCTTTAATTATAGTTTGCGATAGCAGCGGCAGTAAAGTATCTGGTATAAGTCCGCTATTTTTTCAGGTGGTATTTAACCCATCATTACCTGGAGGCTAGAAGGCTTCTCCCTATCGCTATTGGATAAATACGTGCGTCTCTCCAGATTGGCAGCTCTCGGGCCAATGGCGAAAGGCGAGGGGGCGGGACTCGTTTTCACGCTCGCTGTCATCCGCCGCGTGTTTGACACGCGCTTTCGGCGAATCTGTAGCGCGGAGACGCGTGGAAGGTATTTTAAATGAGAAGTTAAAATACATGTGCATACCGTTCATCTAGTTACTATGTTTCGAATTTTCGAAGGACCGACGTATGTGCTGTTTACTTTTAAGTAAACAAAATTATGGAATCTATGGATATTGTTTTGCCTGCTCTGTCCACAATGGTCCCCGATGGGTCAACAAGTCTACAAGAAGTTCGCAGAGAAAACTTACAAGTTACAAGGCGATCACGGTGACGTCCAGAGGCAGGTAAAGTGATCAAAGCAGTGTTTCGCTTTCTACGACTAAAAAGAATACACTTTCATTTAAATTTAAGAGCAAACTTGTATTTATGGTACCTAGACTTTTCATCTGTGGGCTTTTCTTTCTTTCTGGTATCTCAGTTTGTGGATGAAACAGCTTCATCATGATTTAATCATTGATTTCTGCCAGAAATATTTGTTTTTATCCGTTACGTCTGAATATCTACCCACTTTGTGGTCTTTAAACATTAAATTGAATTGAGGTTTTACCTCTTCGTCAGTTACACACCTGCCGTCAGTCTGTTTTGAAGTAACCTTTACTTTTCGTCTATGTGACCATGTTAAAGGACTAATCATATTCGTGCGATATATATAAATGTATAAATAAAACATTACATATAATGTTCTATCAGTACTCATATTATATTTGCATGTACATTTCAAAACTTAAAATATTAATTTCCAATTTTGTCTCCATAATGGCAACATGTAAAATATTTGGGATTTTTAGAGAGGTGACCTTCAAACATCTGCCAGATACCATCATTATGCAAACATCAGCGAAATGAGTGTAAACAAGTATGATATGAGTCACACATTAAATATTAAACAAATTGCTGTATATAGAAGAAACATTCATGACAATTGTTTTCTTGCAATGCTCTCTAACCCAGCTTTTGATGTAATATTGATCATGACAAGACTTGGCTGTGTAATAACTGAAATTTATGTTTGCTCAGTGTTGATATGCTTTATGTTGGAAATATTAGTGCTTGCTCAAAAGTGCTTCCAGATGAGTTACCAGTGATAAGTCAGTTACTGGGACTGAAATTGGCAAGGAAATGGCTATTGGGTCGAGACATTTCCTGGATCACTTTCCTAAATGGTTTCTAGATTCCAGAAATTGTGGAGATCAACAACATAATGCATTGCTGTTGCACAGCTACACATTCATTTGGAGGTCTTCTGAGACTGGCCTCTAGAAATGTCTGTAAAGTGAGACTCAACTGTATTAAGCTGAATTTTTAATATATTGCTTGGGGTGCCTTGCGACGGACTGGCGTCCCGTCCTGGGTGTGTCCCCTCCCCCTCCAGCCTTACGCCCTGTGTTACCGGGTAGGCTCCGGTTCCCCGTGACCCCCTATGGGACAAGCGGTTCTGAAAATGTGTGTGTGTGTGTGTGTGTGTGATTTCAGTCATAATTGAACTGAATGATTTTCTTTTATTCTAACATTTAATTCAGATATACTGTATGTGAATAGTTCTTGCTTGGTTGATGCTTTTATCCAAAGCAAATTGCAGTATTTGACCCATTTATACCGATGAGTATTTTTAATAGAACAGTTCACAGTGTATCTTTGACCATAGTATTTTATTGTGCTTTAAAATATGTGTTTCCATAAGTATCTGACAATAAAGACAAGTTTGCTGGAGCTGTAAAAATCACTGTGGGGCTAATGGTTAAAAATACAGCATAAGTGAAATGGGAAGAGACCTAATTTGAATCCTAAGAGAACTGTGCTTATAGGTTGGTAGAAGAATTGCACAGCTTTGGTCCGGAAGCTGATAAACTGCTGATTGTCGTTTCAAGTCCAAGAAAGTACCCTCATCTAGTACCATTCAGTGAGGTGGTGAACCTGAATTTCTTAATTAAAACGCTAAGCTTTGTAAAAGGGTGCATTTGTAATCTGCCTTGGTAACTGTATTGGCTAAGCAACAAATTTAAGTCTGTTAATTCCAATTATTTTGGTGCTCTTCAGTTACTGTGCAGAGTCCAGTGAACTGATTATACAGGGATCTTTGCTTTCTTTGTACAGTGGCACAGCATGGAACTTTGTTTACACAAACATTAAGAACTTTCTTTACTGCAAAAATGGATTCGATGTAAAAGTAAACAGTTTTTATGTAGCAGCTGCTCGGATCTTCCCACAGAACCAGTTCTTACTGTCAATGTTCCAGACCTCATTGCCATATCTTAGAACAGGCAGTGGCTTCGCCCCCTGTAGGCAAAACTAAGAGCTGGTTATTTTTCTTTTTCCTAAGCTAAGATCAGGCAGGGGGCTCTGAAGGCAAGGCTGGATGAGCAATGGGCAGATGACCCCTTTGTGACATGAACAGCATGCAGGAACAGTTAGAAGATCACCATCCTCTGGCAAATTTGATTGCCTGGTGCTTATTGCAGCATCCTACACGTTTATTGGAAGAGTACTTTAGCTTAGATGGATGATATGCAGGTGAAAGAGTTCAATAAGGTTTATTCAATTTTTCCTTCCCATTTTTTGGTTTTTGTTGGCTTGTGCCACAATATCTGCCAAAAGCTACAGTATGTTAAAAGAATATATAGTACATGATGACAGCATATATATATACAGGTGCTACGTGTTCATAGTATGCACAGTATCTTAAGTTCTTTAAATATTAACCTGGAATGGATTTGCTATATGGTCTTAAATGTTATGGTTTTATCAGATCTGTGCACAACCACTGATTGTGACCTGCTTAAAAAGTAAACGTGTAGATTAGTCATTTTAGATTGTATTCAACCCGTTTTTTCACCCTAGCTGTTGTCGTGTTTCTTCTGTTCTTTCTGTGCTGCATTAGATGCCCCTGATGCATAATTACCGCCTGAGCATTTCATCACATCATCAACTTTTTAGCACTTTACCTCAACCCTGTCCATCCACATTTCGATCGATTAATGTCTTTTCTTACTTCCATTAGCATCAAGGAAATCAAGTGTGGTTAAGTAATTGTGCCTTTTCCCCTATTGAAAGTAGCATTGTGAATTATGTATAGGCTTTTTATCCAGGCTGGAGGGCACAGAGTTTAGTTTTTGAAACAAAGTTGTTCTGCACTTCTAGGTATTCTGTGTTTCTTGTGATGATAGTACCACATTAGGAAACAGCCCATCATTTCAATATATGAGCAGTGGGTCCCCTGCTGACAAAGTCAGGCACTTTGTAGCTCTTATAGATGATGAGAATGCCCCACAGTTTGTGGGACACATGCAGGATGTAATCTCCTGCTTCCACAGTTGCAACTTGTGATGATCCCTAGATGCAAATGAACAAGATAAGTATGAAAACTTATAACCCACTTGTAAAAATATTGCATCGATGTGCCAGTAATCAAAGCAAAAAAGTTTTAATATTTAATGTCTTGTGAAACTTAAAAATTTGTGTAAAGAGGCTGATTTATTGAAAACAGTGACACACTGGGATGTGTCTTGTCTGGGAAGCGACCGTGTTGGGAGATGACAATGATGGACTTATATTATTCATCTGATTGTCCGTGATGACAAAACTCAAGAAATTTAATCAACACTAAAGTGCTGTCCAGAAAAATAATGTATCAAGTGAAATCCTGTTTAAAAAGTTGGAAAAAATAACCCCCACCACACAAATATGTACTGTACATAAATTTATATAATGTGCCAGCCAACAGAAATGAAGAAAAGAAAAAAGTCCCCACTCTCAATCCTAAACTCAGTTTCAATAGTTGTGAGGAAGGACTGAATAGGTGTTGCACCTATTGCTTCTTTCTTCTTACCTAGCCCTCCATAATAAAAGCCTCTTTAGTAAATCTATACCAAATACTGTTAAAAAAACCATAATTGTATTAATTCAAAGGTATACACTGGCTTCACAAATTACAAATGGTCATCTTAGAAATTTTCAAAGACAAAATTTTTCTACTTTATTAAATTTTTCTTCGCGGGGGGGCGGTGGCACAGCTGGCTTGGTCGGGTCCTGCTTTCTGGCAGGTCTGGGGTTTGAGTCCCGCTTGGGATGCCCTGCAACGTACTGGCGTCCCATCCTGGGTGTGCATATATTTCTGATTTAAGTTTTATTTTCAACCAATTTCAGACATACAGAGTACACTGCTATGTCAGTATCAGAAAAAAAGGCTTTCAGGTGACTCTGTCACTATATTGGCTCACAATAAAAACAGAGAACTCTAATGCTGTGCTGCAGCCCAAAAAGTGGGTCCTTCTCCCAGACAGAAAGGTCCAGTACAGGGGAAGTCTTAGTGAATCAAGCTGGCTGCTGTCCCCGGCACCAGTCACATTTGCTCACCCGCTCCTAGATGACTTTAGCAATGTGTTTGCAAGAGTCTGCAAAATCAAACGGTATCAGAAAGTGCCATAAATATAAGCCATCCACTGTACTGTCAAGTTATTTCTTTACAAGATCAATAGATTTCTCTTGCCACAGAGTAGGTGTGTAGGTGTGTTTTCCTTACTGGATGGACACCAGACACATCAAACCTGTTAAACAAAATGAGCGGTCACTACACAAGAAGGGCAAGATAGTTTATGTAGTGGATTTTGTACTTTCTAATCAATAATATCAATAGCCTGCATCAAACAAATACATTTTAATTACTTCAGGCGCTGAAATGTTTTGTTCAGTCCATTAAATGTACGATTTGCTGATTATTACCGTTATACTAACCGTTATACAAATATCCTGTAAGAGAGGTGTTTCACTGTGTTATAGTTTTTAAAAAGTCTGCACAAAAATTTAGCTTGCCAAGTAATGTGCTCCTTTGAACTTTTCTCGGCCATTGTTTAAAATCTTTTTTTCTTTCTAAAACTCGATATAGGGTTTAGGTTGTTATTTAAAGCTCACATTTCCCCAGTATCTGAACTTAGTCATTGTTGAAAATCCATCCGTAATGCCACTGTCCGGGTAACAAAGAAACTACCTGTACTATTTCTTGTCTGTAAAGTTTTGTGGTTTCACTCCAGCAATGACCTAAAAATATAGACTACCATAAATAATATTATAAGCTTGATTATATTATAAGCTTTATGAAGAACGTCCTAATGATCGAACTAAAATACCAAGCTTCAATTCACTAAGACAAGTGTATGTTGAGTGAGTGGTGGTGTTCTGGGGGGGGAGTTAGGTTTAATCCAATTAACATTTAACATGTACATTACTTTACATTTGTGTGCGTGTGTGTGAAATTCCGTTTCTTTCAGCACCTCAATGCTCTAATATACGCTATATAAACCAGTAAACTTCGCATTAATTATTCAAAAATTAATTTCCAAAAGAGACAAAGTGTCAGTGATCACAAGGAGCGCATGAAGTTCCTTTGATGGCTTTCCATTTAAACTCGACGTAACCGCCGCTCAGCTCCCGTAAAGTGAAGTACGGCCGGACTACCAATAGAATTCAACCACGGCCCGATGCTTCGCAGTTCACCAATCAAAAGTTACATCTCGAGGAAGGGCGGCCCTCGCGAAGTTGTGAGCCAATGAGCGGTGTGGTTTGTGATAATCGACCAATGGGAAGTTAGATATTGAGAAAGGTATGCTCGGAGAAGTCCGGGAGAAGGCTGCGAAAAGAAGCCGAGCAGGTATAGCACTGAATGTTATTTATTTATTAGGCGGTTTGTAAGTGTGCAGTGTTAAACGTAGCAGCAGTCGAAGTAAAAGATAGAGAGAGTTAATTTCTATGAATATGTTAGTGACAGAGGTGTCGTTTGTACATTTGAGTGGGTTTCCCGACTGAACGACGACGGCTAGAACTTAGAAGAACCGGTCAAGACAAGTCAGGTAGCAGCGGCGACGGAGACGTTTCCCCATCGACCGACCGACCGACCGACCCTCCCTCCCTGCGCGCTATTGAGCGGGAACATACGCGCTCTTGTCTTTTCCTACTCTGTGCTACGTAAATAAATGGCTGTACCTGGCGACGCTTATGGAAATTAATACAGATATTACTAAACACAACAAGCACGAGCCGGCCTTCAAGCGCAGAGCAGAGTGTGTAGGTCTGCAGAGAAGGTCACTGTTGTGTTGTGTGTGTGAGTGAGTGAGTGAGAGTGACAGAGAGACAGGGGTGGCCGACCTTCAGTGAGTAGCTGAGCTGCTCAGTCATTTTGACTGCACAAATCCAGGTGGGACACACAAGAAAATATACACAGGAACAAAACAGTAGACAGTACACTTAAGAAATCCACTTTTGGCTATTTTATAAAACAGCTGGTTGCTATTGGATTTGGGGTCGTTCCCCTGTAATCTGAAGGTTGTTTCGAATCCCACTGCTACTTGGTCAGAACTGATACAGTGAAAATGCACAACTGTATTATATAAATTGGTAAATGATTGTTAGCATCTTAACATTGTAAGTCGCAGAGGAGAAAAGCGTCAGTTAAATGTATAAATCATGCAAATGACAGTAACAATGCCATGCTGAATCAATGGGTATATCTTTGTAAAGTTCATTTTCTGACATTCTAAGCCCCCTTGGACAAAGGCATCGGCTAAATGAAGGCTGATAAAATAACAGCATAGTAATTATCACACATTTGCCTGCTTTGCGTTGCTGTGGGCTTTCTGTTAACTCTGCTGTTAGGTTTTCTAATGAAACTGTAGTTCTTCAGGTTTCTGTTCGCTTGGGAGCGGCTGTGTTGGACTCTCTTGACCTGTGTCTGGGATCCCTGGGATCCGAGTTGATTTTTCTTTTTTTTTTTTTTTTTTTTTTTTGTGTTTCACAGGAGACGGAGCGTGAGGTCAGAGTGTTTTGGCAGCACGAGTGGCATCAGTGTGTGAGACAGGACCAAAGAGCGACACTTTGGGGGGTGTCTGCATGTCTGGACAAGGAGTGATTATGCCCACCGACAGGGAGCCTACAGTGACGGTCAAACTACTGCACCTCATCTTTCTCTCCACCTTCTGGGGCATGCAGATATGGGTCACCTTCATTTCAGGTAATTTCTTTTTTTATCTGTTTGTTTTTCCCCTTTTCCCCCCATATCATTTATTTGCGTTTTACATTTACACATTTTATTTTTTATTCTTATGTAGAAATACTAACAAACATGAAGAATGTAGCTGAAACAAAGAATGTAACTGACATATTTTTTCACTTTATCGAGATGAGCTTGGCGACGGTTGCATGATGCAATGTATGACATGAACGCGTATATAAAAATGCACAGCGTATGAGATTTTATAGATAGTGTTGCACTTGTTTCACACAACTGAAATTTGAAGAAAGGCATACGTTGTCTTTGTGCGTTATGAATGAAATACAATACACAGCTGTTTTTTTTTTTTTTTTTTTTTTTTTCTGCCTTTTTTTTGTTGTCATGTATCTGTTTAATCTGTGTGAATCTGTTGACTCTTTTGCGTAGGGTTTGTGATGGACAACAATTTAAACAGACACACATTTGGCTTCATCCAGAGCCGACTGTTTCCCTTCTACCTCCATATTGGTTCTGCTTGTGCCTTCTTCAATCTCACCATATTTGCCATGTACCACCCCAGGGACCTTCTAGATGAAAAGGAGACTTTCCAGGTACATGCAGCTAGAACAGATGTGTTTTCTGGTACAGGTGTTAAATCTATAAACTTTAATATGCATGTGAGGAAGAACTGAAAGAAAGTTGCTGAGAAACAGATGGAACATCCCATCCACCATTCACAACAATATGTATATTCTTCATACTTCAGAATATTAATGAAACCAAGAAAAATCATTGGCTTTAAGAAACTTTTTTTCTGCTGTTTCACGATGATAAATAAAATGTTAGAGTTTCTCTCTCAAATTTCAGATTGTCATTTTCTTTACCTGCGTGATGGTGGCTGCCATCAATGCTCAGTGGTTTGGCCAGATGACCTCAGAGATCATGGCAGACATGCACCTCATCGAGCAAGCCTGTGGACTTGGTCAGGACATTGGACTGTCGTCAAACCGTGAAGCCTATGCCAAACTGTGTGAGACGGATCCTAAGTACAAGAAACTGAGCAGTAGACTCTGGCACTACAATTTACTCTCCTCTCTCTGCAACCTCTGTTGCATTATCTGTAATGGGTACAGCCTCTATTATGTGGCACAGAACCTCTCCACACTGTAAAGATAGTTTGAAAGGTGCTTTGGTGAGCTCCTTATGTAATTATATTATATGAATTTTTAGTGACTGTCCTTGAGTACGGTAAAATCAGGGAACTATTCTGATGTCTGATGTGCATATTTTTATATCTAGCTCATAGACATGTGAGGGATATTTCCTTTAATCCTGAAAATAACTTGATGCATTTTGAATGATGAGGTTTAAGATGGAATGTCATGAGAGGTCTAAAACAGGATGTTTGTAATTTGTCAAACCAAACTTTTTTTTTTTTTTTTTCTTCTCCTTCCGAACTTGAACAGGTTTGTTTTAAGTTTATATATTGGGTGCTACTGTAAACAGGTCTCAGATTATTTTTAAATGCCAGTGGAACACTTTCAGCCTCAGGGACATAATGGCATTTAAAACGAAACATCAATTTCAAATGCATTGCCCAGAGATGTGCTGCAATCCAAAAATGGTTGTGCCATTTCTAAGAAGCGTTCCTGGTGGGATTTGAGTGCCTACACATTCCGCAGTAGTGGAAAACCTGTGTCTGAAATGCATGCACTCGTTAACTTCATATTCAGTTATGTAAACATGGACATTACATGTGTCCTCTTTGAATTGTACTGGAGTTAAATTGCAGAGGAAGGGAGATCTATTACTGTCTTGTTTAACCAGTTTTATATTATGCAATGCAACTTTATTCTACTTTAAAGAATCCAGCAGGTCCAGTTTTTCCTGTTTTGGTTGTCTTTTTAAGGAGACCCTTGGACCTCTTGTAGCTGTCCACACCGACACAAGCTCTCTGTCCGAGTGATGCTGCTGCCTGTGGTGAACTATGTATGAGCGTTTGAGATGTCCTTGTCATACCTGCTGCTGAAAAAAATGGTCAACAAGTTGGAGGGCTGTTAATGTATAAACATTTTAAATATACTATGAACACATGTAAGCACTGTAAGTCACTTGGAAGAAAAATTGTAGTGTATTTTTATTGATTTGAACAGACTTCACTTTTAAGCTGTTCAAAAAGCTCATTTAAAAACAGAAGCTGTAACTGCTAGAATAATACACTTGATCCTCTTGTTATAAATAGTTGAGGTCTTGAAGACACAAACGTTTTTTCCTAAAGTTATATATATTTCCATGATTTTTTGTTTAAAGTTAATGTCTAGCAGAGTACCTATGACCCATGTAGCTCCCAAAAATGCATGTAAGGCAGCAGCTTCAGTTAATTTCCACAGCTTGTGCCTGGTATCTCGTATTTCTGTTAGCAAGAAAAGGCATAATGGTAGAATGGATGTGCCAGTGAAAATATTAAATCTAACTTGCAAATAAATTGAGGGAAAGCTGTATTATGAAACCTTTTATAGGCTGTTGGTACTGGAGCTATGAACATAATTTTTGAAGACCTTGACAATTCCAGTTGTTTGTAAGTAGAGCCTGTGTACTGGGTCTTTTTCAGTTTGTTTTATACCTTATTTTAAGCATTGAAAAGTTTGTGTAGAGAAAGTACATAAAATTGTAGTTTTAAAGTTGTGTTTTGGGAGGAATACAGATTGTTTATGTTTTATACCAACAATGCATAGTCACATGTTTTCAACTTTTACGTGGATACACACGATCATTCATCATATGTGAACACATATAAAATGTTTTTTGATAACCTTTTGTTTTGACAGTTCCCCTCATTGAAGTACAGAAGTTGTGTGGACATCCCTTTTTTTAATGTCATCCATTCAAAGTGGTACAATTTCTGCCCTTCCTTGTCCTCTCAACCTTTCTATATTGAACTTTCTACTAATGTGTATGTGCAAGCAGTGGAATTATAGGGTTTAATGTATCTAGGAGATGCCTGTATTTATTATAGAACTATGTGAACTATAAGAAATGTTCAATAAATTTGTTTCTGGACCACTTTAACTGATGACACAGTTAAGAGCAAAGTGGCAAAATTCTGTGTAATCTTGTGGCAGTTAACATAAACGCTATGCAGTGTAATAATAAAAAGTAACTGTATCAATTTGAAATTACTTTTTTAAAAGATTAATGTAATTTAAAGTTAACTTAATGCACTGACTACATGGAGATATTCTTTGTAAAGTCATTATTTCCTGCATAATTGTTTTCACAGGTTTTACTGATCTTAAAGACCTAATCTGTCCATTAATGGTAATATAACACAATTACTGTGTACATATTGAACATTAAGAAGGTTTCTTGAAAAATTTGCTTCAGAATCTTTTAGAAAGGTTCTTAGGCATTTTCTGCAATCGTTTCAACTTTAAGGTTTTATGTTTATTTGCTTGTAGTTGCCAGATTTGTTATAGATTGTGTCACTTAAGATGATTATTTAATAAGTGACTGATGCATTGAATGCTAAGATGCAATAAAAGAATCTTACAGAATTTTGTTGTGTAGACATGGGGGGGCACGGTGGCGCAGTGGGTTGGCCTAGGTCCTGCTCTCTGGTGGGTCTGAGGTTCGAGTCCCGCTTGGGGTGCCTTGCGACGGACCGGCAACCCGTCCTGGGTATGTCCCTTCCCCCTCCAGCCTTGCGCCCTGTGTTGCTGGGTTAGGCTCTGGCTCCCCGTGACCCTGTATGGGACAAGCGGTTCAGACAATGTGTGTGTGTGTGTGTGTGTGTGGACATGGATGAGGTCGCAACTAGAAGTTTAAGGTGGTTTTCAGTTCATTATTATGAATGAAATTTCATTGGTGACTTTGATATGGACCATAACATAGCTGAACTGTACATTAGACATTTTAGTTAATGTTATAAAATGTTTATTTTCAATAGAGAAAAGATAGTGTGTTAATTTATCACATTAGCCTGGGAATAAATCAGGATTTTTGTTAGGGCAAAGTAAAGTATTTTGGCCCTTTTAATTTAACATGTTCACAAGTCCATATAATTAAAGGGAATCTTCAGGGATGTCATTGCGTTTGTCTAACATTCAATGTTGTAATGCCTGTCTAGTTGACTACCTAGGTGGTATCAAATATATTCAAAGACTAGTATGAAGACTTAGTTTTTAGGAAAAATGTATATATTAGCAGTCAGGGTCACAGTGGTCCAGAGCCTATCCCAGTAACACAGACAACTAGGCTACGAAACTAACTTAAGAAACATTAAACAAGTGTTACTTGGGTTAATGTGCACTGCATAGTAAGCTGACACTGCTGGCTTTTTGACCTCAATTAATCCTTAAGTTATGCATTTAGCCATTGTTTAAACGGACATGTTTAAACAGGTGTGCAGCATATTACTCAATAGATTTCTATAAAAATTTTAGGGAGGGTACACATCAGGGTTCTCAGTTCAGAGTCAGGATTAGGAATCATTAATCAACCTGAATCACATGTATTTGGACTGTGGAATGAAACCAGAGCACCCAGAAAACATGAGGAGAACATGCACAATCCACAGAGAGAGAGTGGAATTTAAACCTACGCCCAAACAGTTTAGACACTGTGACACGGCTGTGCTTCCGTGCAGTATGTTAAATAGTAAATATACATGTTAAATATACAGTAAATGTTAAATATACAGTATGTTAAATAGTTAATATGGCCCATCTAATAGGCAAAAATCCCACAGTGGTATATAAAATCAAAGTTGTCAGGCAATAAGTTTTTTGGTATGTAAGACCCCATCCTGGAGGTCTCCCTTCTGGATGTCTATATGTGTATTTATACTTTTCCATGTAAGTCTGATATTGATCCCTCAGGATAATATTAATTTATCTGATTTTTTTAAATCAGTAATTACATGCTTAGTGGCAAAATTCTGAGAATTTTTTTAAGCTAGACTAGGAAGAGGAATTCAGTAATCTGCCAGCTACCACAATGCAAACACTAGCTAAATCAGTGCAATATTTACATTTTCTTACATGCTGTATTCTGTTAGTAAGTCATATGAGTCATGCATTAAATATGAGATACTGTAAGTTGTAATATGTACAAGAAACATCAACTGCTGATAACTGTCTTCCACAATTTTTAACCTAGTTCCTTGTAAAATACTGATCATGACAAGATTTGACTATGTAACATTAAAAATGTTGTGTTTGAGGAAGGTTGACATGTTTTATGGTGGATCAATGATTGTACAAAATGCACTTCCAGATGAGTTACCAGTGATAAGTCAGTTACTGGGACTGAAATTGGCAAGGAAATGGCTATTGGCTCGAGACATTTCCTGGATCACTTTCCTAAATGGTTTCTAGATTCCAGACATTGTGGAGATCAACAACATAATGCATTGCTCTTGCACAGCTACAAATTCATTTGGAGGTCTTCTGAGACTGGCCTCTAGAAATGTCTGTAAAGTGAGAATCCAGATAATCTCCTCTGTTTTCAAGTGTTTTGCAAAGCAACATAGTTAAATGCCAACTCACCTGTATTAATTTTTCATTTTATTTACTGATTTCCCTCAGTGCTATCAGTTAAGGAATTTTTTTACATTCAAACAATGGCTGCGTGAACCTGCAGTCAGTCATTCAATAAGTCCAGGTCTGTTGCAGTACATGCTGGCCACATTGTCGATGAACTTCTGCTGTGTTTTCTCACTCTACTCATCTATGTAAATTTGTATCTTTGTCATTTATCGCTAATCCCAAATGCAAATATTACAAAACTTTTGTAAGATCTGATATTATATTTCATATCATTGAGCAGTGCATTACAAAGTGTATTTGTTTATTTTATATTCACAAAAAAAGACAAGCTTAAAAATGGAAATCATGGCTAGGGATTGAAGATTCAGTATATAAATGAGACAGAAAGAAACCTAATTTGAATCCCAAGACTGTTGTTCACATACTTGGGTGACAGAACTTGCACAGATTGAGGAAGAAGCTGGTAAAACACTAATTGTCAATTCAAGTTTTTACGTCTATGGGATGTCCATTTTGGGTTCCTATTTTTGGCTTTCCCTTCCTCTCACTTGGAATGGGTAGGACACCCATCCATCATCATCCGTCCAGGGATGATGAATGTGATTCGCTGAACCAGAAAGATGTGATTTCCTCCATGATGAAAAGGCACTTCCTGCAGGCTTCTAAGTGCTCCCTCTTGGGGAAGTAATGCTCTCTTATGAGCATCTTTGATAGTACGCTCTCATTGTTGCAGTTAATTTCTTTTTTTTTGCTTATTTCTTTGTCTGTAGTGCTTGTTTGCCTGTTTAGTTGTTTTTTCTTTTCTTTTTCCTAGTGTAAGAATCGTGTAGTCAGTCGTGGCAGAAAACCTTATTTTGGTTTTTCACCGCTTTCTGCTTCTGGGTTTTGAGTTTGCATGTTGCTTGCTGTGAGGGTTAAGTTAATTAGGTTTTTTCTTCTTTCTGAGTACACTTTGGATCCTGTTAATTTCTGCAAGGATTTCAAGTTCTCTTTCTGTGCACGTTGACTTTCTTTTGCAAGAACATGAAACACATTCCTGTTTGTTGCACACTACTTATCTTATTCGTTCAAAACAAATAACTTAGTACAAACTTTGTACCACTACACCCCTAGATGGTACTGGGGTTGCAACAAAGTCCGAGGAAATGGTATAGTACCATTGAATGAGGCAGTAATTTCTGAATTTGCCCAACAGCACATTTTGCAAAGTTGTACACTGTTATGTTATTGCTGTGATTATTATCACTGTGGTTATTTTCACACCTAACGTGTACAAATGTTTTCTTTGTAGTGGAGTACAGCGTGGAATTTTATTCATGCAGATTTAGGACTTTTCGTACTGTCAAGATGGGTTGGTTCACAAGTAGTTTTCTTAAAAAAATGAATAGATGTTGCCATTGTGGAAAAAGTACAGTAAAATGCCATGGAAATCATTGCATCCAAGAGAATACAGTAGCTGAACCATATTAGACTGGAGTAAGAACTGATTTTCCCCTCCTGATTGAGATCAGGTGAGGGGTTCTCCAGGAGAGGAACTGTTTCTGGCAGGATCAACTCTTGATGGACAATGGATGGAGAAAGGTTCCCTTAACAACCTTAACAACATGAACAGTAAATACGAACAGTTAATTCCCTTTCTCAGGTGCATTTGAAGGTGTTTCCCTTCTTGCAGACACAGACTGTCAATATCATACACAGTATATTCAACTATAAAGTTCTTCAGAGAAGGGCTCACAGCAGCACAGTGGGGGGCACTGCTGCCTCAACACCTGAGCTGTTTGGTTACAGGGCAGGTTTCCTGTGAGTGCTCTAGTTTCCTCACACGGTCCAAAGACATGTGTTTCAGATGAAACAGTGAGTCTATATTGCCCCTAGTGTGTGAATGTACCCAATGCGTGGCTATGCTGTGATGGACCAGTGTCCTATCCAGTATGAACCCCTCTTACCCTAACGCCCAGTGATTTCAGGATTCTCTTTGGATTGCTACAACCCTGACAAAGATAGAAAGCGAATGAAAGTGAGTTCTTTAGATACTGCCCTAAATTTTAATGGGCTATATACCATTTCTGTTACACACACACACACACACATTGTCTGAAGTCATTTGTCCCAAGCAGAGTCGCGGCAAACTGGAGCCTAACCTGGAAACACAGGGCTGGAGGGGGAGGGGACACACCCAGGATGGGACACCAGTCCATCGCAAGGCATTCAAAGCAGGAGTCGAACCCCAGCCCCTCCAGAGAGCAGGACCCAGCAAAGCCTGCTGTGCCACCATGGCTCTCTATTTCTGTTAAAGTTGTATGAATTCCATGCATTACCATTGCGTTTCATTTGTTTGAAAACTAAGCATGCATATGTGTGTGTATATACAGTATACACACACACACACACTCGTCATACAGCTAGATTGTATTTAAAGTGTATTTTTTACTCCAAATGTAGCTGTGTGCTTTCCATCATAACTTTACTGCATTAGATGACTTTGTGCACTACTGCCCATTGCACATTTCATCATATCATCTCCTTTTTAGCACTTTACCTCAACCCCACCCACCACATTCGATTAGCTAATGCCTCTTCTGACTTCCATTAGCATCAAGGAAATCAAATGTGGTTTGGTAATTGTGCCCTTTGCCCTGTTGAGAGTGGCATTGTAAATTATGTATAGACTTTCTATCCGGGCTCATCGGCACAGAGTTCAGTTTTTGAAAAGAAGTCTTTTAGCACTTAGTGATATTTCAGCTATCATCTGCATATTTGCACCTCACCCCTCTGCTGTCACTGCTTAGCTTGCACATTGCAAAGTAACAACACAGACAAAACATGCAATTGGCTTGTCTCTGCATCTCCAGGTCATCATCACTTATGGAAACACCCCAGTGTAACTGTATCTGGCTACAAAGTGGGTCCCTTGCTGATACAACCAGATGCTTTGCAGCCCGTACAGCTACGAGGATATTCCTTAATTTGTGTGACACATGCAAAACGCTAGATATTGTAAACTGTGTCTTGAGCCCTGAATTCTAAAACTGCCACATAGAGTCATCTCTTGAAGAATATGTGAGCATGTGTTAAATACGTGATATGATGCATTTGGATGGGTCGTAGGGGACGCTTGGGTTTTTGCAGTGTTTTGGCCTTTTGGGAATCACAGCATGTGATCTGAAGGCGGTTGTCAATTTCCTCTTTAGAGCAGAGAAGTTGCTCTCTACACTTCTGCTCTAGGGAACATCTATTGACATTGGAATCTGCTGAAAGAAGGAAAAGATAGGGGAGAAAGTAGACATCTACTTTCTCGCCCAACCCTCCCTTCTTAAGCTGATCTTTCCTACTTCCTTCCTTACTTCCCTGAAGTACTGTCATAATGCTCTCAGTTCTTGCCTTATGACATGAATCTTCAGTGCTTGGTTGTTTTGGTGTATCTTTTCCTGACATACAGAAATGCTTTTATTTTTCAGGGTGGACATGTTTCGGCAGGGAGCCTTCATCAGCATATCCATATGCTGTGAGAGCTATCATATTTATATGTATTCTGAGCTCATAAAGTAGGAAATGACATCATTGTTAATGGACCATTTCTTTTACAGAAGTTGGCTTCATGGTGTGCTGAAAAAACCTGCTACAGATGAAGGCATGGATGGTCTTTCTGGTACTGTATGTAGATAGAGGGGGTGCGGTGGCGCAGTGGGTTGGACCACAGTCCTGCTCTCCGGTGGGTCTGGGGTTCGAGTCCCGCTTGGGGTGCCTTGCGACGGACTGGCGTCCCGTCCTGGGTGTGTCCCCTGCCCCTCTGGCCTTACGCCCTGTGTTACCGGGTAGGCTCCGGTTCCCCCGTGACCCCGTATGGGATGAGCGGTTCTGAAAATGTGTGTGTGTGTGTGTATGTAGATAGAATGCTTTTTTCAATTTAGAAATTATTCTTAGGGCCTAATAAAGTAATCTCAGGAGACTGAGATGATATTAATCAAAGTTAAAACCAATTTCTCTGGCATATACTGTAAAACTATAATTTAGGCCCACTGACTTCAGCTGAGATGATATATTTCATTATCATTAGTTTATTTTGCTGTTGTGCAAGGCAACTTACATCACAAACGGCTTTACATGCAGTGGCAGTGAGACAAGCAATATGGTTCATGTTTTAAACAGATATTTAGAGCAAGTCTTTCTAAAATGCTGCTGAACCAAACCCACACCCCAATATTGACCTTAGGTATACGAAAAATGTTAGTTTTTCCATCTTGCTATAAAAATATAAAATATGTAAGACATATGCATACAGTATACATATAAAACATAGAAAAACCATTGAGAACATACTTCAGTGTTTGCGTAACATTTTACACATGATGCATAAAGAAATTCCACTTCTTAAGTACTGGGGGACATGATCCTGTCACGGTTAAAAGAAATTTCTGTTTAAAATGAATATGTTTAAAAATGTCTGCACTGTACTAATGCTGTTTAGTGCGGATTTCCAATACCGCGATAAAGGTAAGCCGAAGTATTTTTTTATCAAAATATCCTGTCGGTGTTTCACTGATGTGCAGCTCAAGGGTGAAAGTTGACGTCATCACTTTCTTGATGCAGATCCTTTGGGACCAAGATGGTGAGCACACAGGAGTCAAAGATTAACTGGAGCACACCAAGTAAGACCTCGTGGCTTTGGGAAGGTTAATGGGCTTCAGCCTCTCCCTGGGTAAACACAGAAAGTTGGACCTGTATCAAGAACATTTCAGTTTCTTCAATTCTGCGGCATCTCGCAAGCAGTATTATGCACGTCACATTCATTACATTTTACATTTACATTTACATTCATTCATTTAGCAGATGCTTTTCTCCAATGCGACATACATCTCCGCAAAAATACAATTTGTGCATCACATTAAGAGAAAGAGACATGGCTGCAGACATGTGACTTAAGTACACCTAGTTTGTTACTTTCCACTTGATGCACCGATGTTCATTGGTCAAGTAGGTGCATAAAACACAGGATAGATGAATCCTGATAACCTTTCTATGTTTTTTTTTTTTTCTTTAATAAGGTACACAAACATTTTAGAACTCTGCAAAACGTTTGGAGAACACTTGCTGTTACTTCACTGATAAATGTGAATGATTTTAATTTAGCTCAATTTTGTTTTACATTACATCCCTGTAACTCACTTTCTTACTTGCGATACTCTCATCATTCCTTCTGTTGCCTCCCTATTCTTTAAATTTACCGTAACACTTAAGTCAACATTTTGAATTTCACGAATCCATTTTGCTGCATCAGTTAGTTGAGGTTTGTCTTACTGCATGAACTTGTCTCTCTCTAGGTTGTGGAGGTATCTTTGGGAGCTTGATTTGAAAGCAGAATGGTGGCTGTTCAAGATCTTGTTGTCTGGGACAGCAAAATAATAGCGCCCTGGTCCCACCGTGTTCTGAAAAGACAGTTTACAGTCATTAGCTCTGACCATTTTAAAGCAGCATAGTGGTGAAGGACTTGTAACTCTGGACTATCTGGTGGCCTGAGAGCATGTCTAAAGACTCACAAAATTTCTGTTCATCACTGCCTGAGACCTCTTGGTGAAACGTCGGGCTGATGTGAGAAAAGGGGGTGGTTTCCGATTCTCTGTCCCGGGCAAGGGAGTCACATTGTAATGCCCAGGGCCAGGAGAAGCCTGTTGGTGTGTTTTAGAGGAAGAATAAAAGGTGATTTGGTCAGAAGAAGACAAGAAATAATAGCTGAAAACCTCTAACAAATATGGATGGAAAGTCATCTCACTTTATTGCTAGACAGAACACTTAACCCAAAATGTATTAAACGTGTAAGGTCTTCTGTCCCTTTTTGTGAAGGTTATGAACTGCTCAAGTAGGATGGTAGGCTTCGCCATACGAACCGCTGGACGAGGACACTGCGACAGGGTGCTGTGGTAGATCCTCTCTCTGGGTGTGCATGGATACTGGTCCAGTTTGCCAAATAACCCATGCATCTTCTTTTCAGGCCTTTTGAAGTCTTCACCAAATACTATAATATTCTTAGTATACTGACCTGGGTCTGGAGTCTGCTCCTTCTGCAATCAGGCCATGAAATAACATCATAAACTAGATATCATCATCATCATCATTTTTCATCCATCAGCGCTACAAAGGCATAAAAAACTTCTGCTTACTGCCACACCTTCCATAAGTGAGTGCGATCACAAATTATAAACTATGACTCACACTCATAACCAATATATGAGTAGAGCAAACTTTCAAATTTTTTTTTGTCTTTCTGCAACATGCCGTCAATGTTTCTCATAACATAAAACAGTGAAAAGTTACTGAAAAGGAGAGATGTTGCTAGTATGGTCTAGTTAAGTGGTCTTAAACTGTTTGCAATAAATGTCCTGTAAAATTCCTCAACAATAATATTTTTGACTGAATAAAATCAAACTGCAGCATAATCTAATATAAAATATCTATTTTTTGCGTGTCAAACACAAAACTATGGTGAGGCTAAGAAGATTTTTAGATGAAGAACATCCTTCTTCATTCATCTTACCAGGGAGTCAAAGGGTTTGTTTCGCCTCTCAGAAAGAGCTGACTTCCACACACCAGCTTTGCGATTAAGCAGCATATCAGTGGAGGACCTCAAGCTGTACATGCACGGACTTATGCCACTGCCCTGCAGACAAAAAACACACCGTGGATATTTGCTTATGGCAATCAAGGCCGAACCACTATCAATCACTTCACTTTAGTTCACATTTTCGTTTACACCTATTCATTCGCAAGGCAATTTTCTCCAAAGCAACATGCATCTCATAGTAAACAAAGCACATTTTAATGAGTGAAGGCGTGTGATTATACTGTTCATATCACACTGAGATACAGATGAAGATAGACTAGGAGGACAGGACAGGACAGGAAAGGATAGGATAGGTTACTATTTTATTAATCCCTGCAGGGAAATTCACTAAAGATTAGAAGCAGTATGCAATAAACTGATCAGAACATTGAATTTACAGACTATTTCAACGTATGGATAGCGTTCCACTCCATAGCTGAAGTCCATAGTAGGACACGTTCCTGCTGACTGCTTCCTTTTCTCCTCCTTCAATGCATCAGGGATGCCTCCTTTCCCATAAGTTCCCGGACCAGGCGTATCATTCTGCAAAGCATAAACCGAGCATCAGATGAACAAGTATAATGCAAACATATTCACTGAACACGTACTGTCTGCTGGAAATATCAGACATTGTATTGATAAAAAAATGATACTCCAGTCTACAAATAAAAATATGACTCAAAACAATCAAAAATAATTTCTAGCCCAGAAGGTTCTTATTTACTAAAGTGATTGTCATCTTCTAAAACCCATCCCATGTGCTTGCAGATAAGATGTATAACTCTTGTGTGAGGATGTTATGTACAGTTACAGTACCTGAACATATCCCTTGAACCTCTCCTCCCTTGTCGCACAGACCCCTCTCATACTTCTAGGCTTCTTCTGCATCAGCTCAGTGAAATCACAAATTTTGTAGCTTCCTGGACCGAGTTTGGTTTTCTATAATGCAAACAGATTCTCTCTGTTAATGCAACTCAAATAAAAGCTCAATATTTGTTTTAGGTTAAGGGAGTTACATTGGCATGATATGTCCAAGTTCTTCTCATATACACGTATACCGCATATCTCGTATATATGCTACTGAATTTGTTTATTCAAAGAAATCACAGAAACAACTGCTATCACGCTCATGTCATGATATTTAAAAAAGACTTTCAAGTCACTTTGTTACTGTATTGATCTGTAGGGTGAAATTTAGTTTCATGCTGCTCACCAGGAACTGCTCCTTCTCCCAGGTGTCAAGATACAGCACAGGAGGAGTCTTAGCAAGCTGTGCTATTTCCTGTGCTCTTTTCCAGCCGGGTCCCTTGGCCCGCTCCTGCACAGCTCGAACACTGAAACCACCCAAATCCACATTGTACGTCCCTGGTCCCAGCTTGCTCTCCTGTGATACATGCAAAAACAGTTAGATCACATCATCTGGAGTGCTTAATAAAAGCACTTATTAATACTTTTGCAGTAGTGGTTCCTCACAAAATATCAAATATTTTAAATTAAACAATAAAAAATGAAAATAAATATCTAAACATTTCTGATGTGATTGTCAGCTGAAATTTAAATTACTAATAAGGTACTAAAACTGACAAGGAACTAAAATTCAGGATAAGTTAATACAGTATATTTACGATGCAAATTTTGGCAGATTGAAAACCAGGCAATGGCAAGACTTGGAGGAATTTCATATCAAGAAAGTCCTTCTTGATTCAACTTACTGGGGCGTCAAAAGATCTGCGTTGCTTTTCGGAAAGAGTTGATTTCCACACACCGGCTTTGCGACTAAGCAATAGGTCAGTGGAGGATTTCAGATCATATGTGCATGCACTCAGACCACTGCCCTGCAGATACAGACACAACATGCTGCTCACCTTTGCTTATGACAATCACGGCCAAGCAACAAGTAATCCACTCTAGTTCACACTTACAGTTAGAAGACATTTCTCTTGAAAACAGCATACAACTCAAGTTGAAAAGTATATTTCAAAGCAGGCAAAGAATTTAAATGCAGACATGCAATAATACTGTTCATATTACACGAAGGAGCAGATAAGGATAGCATAGGATCTAATAAATTGATCAGAACATTGAATTTACAGACTATTTCAACGTATGGATAGCGTTCCACTCCATAGCTGAAGTCCATAGTAGGACACGTTCCTGCTGACTGCTTCCTTTTCTCCTCCATCAATGAATCAGGGATGCCTCCTTTCCCATAAGTTCCCGGACCAGGTGTATAACTCTGCAAAGCAGAGTTAACTGTGCATCAGATGGACAAATATAATGCAAACATAAAGCTTGAAAATTGTGCTACTGCTTGTGCCGAGTCACATATTCACCGAACATGTACTGTCTGCTGGAAATAGAAGACGTTTACATTGGTGCAGTTCAGTCATTCATTCTTTCATTCATTTTCAGTAACCGTTTGTCCAATACAGGGTCACAGTGGACTGGAGCCGATCCAAGAAGCGCGTGAGGCAGGATACACAATGGTCACCAGTTTGCTCAAAGCATTTGGACTGTTGGAAGAAACTGGAGCACCCAAAAAAACCCACAGGAGCACAGTAAATACATGTAAAATCTGAATGGACTGAGTTGAAAAGGTCTCAAACCCAGATCCAAACCCACAAACCAGAAGTTATGAGGCACTTGCACTACCCACTATGCCACTGTGCTGTCCTGGGTTGCTCTTAACAGAAATAAAATTAATAACGGTTAGCACATACTATACTATAGTGTAATATAGAGTATATTATGTTCAATAGGCTAATATTACTTGGCCTATTGATAAAAAAAATTCAAGAAAAGCCTATATAAGGCTCAGAAGATTTGAGATTTATTGAGGTGACTGTCATCTTCTTCCATTCGTTCCATGCGCTTACAGCTAAAATCTGAAACTCTTGTGTTACAGTACCTGAACATAGCCTTTGAATCTCTCCTCCCCAGTTGCACAGACCCCTCTCACACTCTGAGGTTTCTTCTGCATCACCTCAGTGAAATCATAGACTTTGTAACTTCCGGGACCCAATTTGGTTTTCTATAATTGAAACAGGTTCTTTCACATAACTGCTTGAACACAATAACGCCGTTATTTGTAGGTTAATGGAACTTCACTGGCATAGTACACATGGCTTTTTATTGTTATTACATACAGTACTAATTTATAATATTTATCATCTATGTATAACTAAAGAAATACAGAGCATTCTATTTAGATGTCAGAATTTTAAAAAACATTCAGGTCACTTGGTGACTGTTCTGGTCTGCACGGAGAACTTTGGCGTGGCACTGCTCACCACCAGCTGCTCCTTCTCCCAGGCAGCACAGAACAGGACAGGGGGAGTCTTGGAAAACTGTGCCATCTCCTGTGCCCTCTTCCAGCCAGGTCCCTTTGCTCGCTCCTGCACGGCTCTAGCGCTGAAATCGCCAGAGTCTGCATTATAAGTGCCCGGTCCCAGCTTTCTCTCCTGTGATACACATCAGCAAAGAGTCAGATGACATGATTTCAAGGGCTTAATGAAAAATATACAATATCAGCTCTTGCTTTTAGCTTGGCTGGTGACGGTACCTTTCCATTGTTTTACATAATGAAATAACAGTCAATAATCAAAATACAATATTGTAAATGTTAGAGAGCACCATAAATATGAGCTATCAAATCCACTTTCCAGCCATCCAACCCCTCCTTAAACACAAAGCAATTTATCAGTGTCAGATATTCTGTACCAGTTCAGAAGTTCTCTTCTTGCCATAGAGCATCTCTGTGTAAGTATGCGTCTTCCTTGCTGGCTGCACACCAGACACATCAAACCTGTTTGGCAAAAACTCATTTTAACTCACCTTTCCGAAGTGGCAATAAGAGCCATTTTGTATTTTCTAATAAATAATATTAATAGCCCCATAAAATAATTTCTAATTATTTTGCTAATTATGTAAAGACTTTGAAATGTTTATTCAGTCCTTTACAGATAGACTATTTTCTTATTATAAACCGCACAAATAGCTTGAAACCCAGCTTGAACAGTAGAAGTAATAAAAATAAAGCATTTCACATTTCTTCCATGCAAAAAACAGTTTAAAAAAACCACCTTGCGGACTGTGCTCCAAATGGAGATCCTTTAAACCTTTTCTCTGCCATACTCTCTAGTCTTTGCACTTCCCAGACCTTTAGGCTTCAAATAATGCTGACTTTATCCTGTTTACTTAGTATAGCAAATATGACAACAGTGATATCACAGTCCTTTCTTACTGCGTTGTTAACTTGCTGCCTAGCAACACTGACGCCATACAAAAGGGTTAACTGTGAATGTGATGTCACTTTCATTAAAGCTAAAATGTTACTTCACTTGTATCCGATGAACAAACTATTGTACTGGAACCTCTCGTCGTACCACTTGACTGATTGTGGACCAGTGGTGTTCAGACGGTGGAATTCTGCTCTAAACAAAGAGGTGCACATTTTACTACCAGGCCATTTCTGGTCCTTTCGTTAATCTGTTCATTGGGGTTCAGCACATGGAGATGCAGTTATTGTGTCTGCTGTCAAAATGCAGATTCTGCCATCTTTTATTTTCTTATTGAAATACCAGCATGTCTGGGATCCCGTCTCTTGTATTTTTCATGTACAAGTTACCTTATACGTGTGCACAACTCTTGCAATATGTTCAAATTCCCGGAAGGTTTGAAAACAATCTGAACAGACAATTTTTGCTGGAAAATTGAAGTTGAATAATAAATGAAGGATTTCTTAACTGAAGTATCTATATATTGGGGTAGTGTAGACTGATTGTGATGAGACATAACATATTCAGAAAATGTCCACATACATTTGTTTGCGACTTTTTAACACAGTTCTTTTCCAGTGGTAGTTATGGGGTATCTGTACAACTATTAGTAATTATTTTTATTAACTCTTTTGCTAATCTAGGTAAATGGACAGGGC
Organism: Scleropages formosus; assembly: GCF_900964775.1. Classification (NCBI taxonomy): domain Eukaryota; kingdom Metazoa; phylum Chordata; class Actinopteri; order Osteoglossiformes; family Osteoglossidae; genus Scleropages; species Scleropages formosus. Next base: position 12,350,698 of record NC_041814.1, on the reverse strand, counting down.
TTTTATTCACCTCATTGAAAAGTAATAGTTGTACAGACATCTCATGGAATCGTCAGTTTCAAATGGTATCAATTTCCATTCCTTCTGTCTTTTCTTGTCCTCAAACTTTCTCTGTCCAAACCAATGAGCAAGCAATGCACTAAAAGAGTATAAGGTATTGGCTATATTTATGATAAAAATACTACACTGATGGAAATGTTGAACTGAACTGTCTGATTTCAAGTGAATTTAACTGCAGTACGAACAAGAACATAGATTACAGTAATTCTTTTGATTTCCAAATCTCAGAGCAGAGCTCCATATAACAACATGGCAATTAATTTAGACATTATGACAGCTTAATTAAATGATCATGAAAATCAAGGCTGTGTACGACACTGATCCGGGACGGTACGAAACCCTACAGCAGATCCTGGAGGTGGAGAAGGAAGTGCATCCAAAAGAGTGGCCCAAAGTGGGAGCAACATTGGCACTGATGTGGCTGAAGAGGTAAAGTAACTTGTCGATTAGTCTCATCTAAATTTCCAAATAAGAATTGGTGTAAAGAAATGGCTCAAATGGTGTTTGGCTCAGTCTGCATTACATGGGCAGTGTTTGTAGTAAAGGGGGCGCAGGTGGCGCAGGTGGCGCAGTGGGTTGGACCGGGTCCTGCTCTCCGGTGGGTCTGGGGTTTGAGTCCCGCTTGGGGTGCCTTGCGGTGGACTGGCGTCCTGTCCTGGGTGTGTCCCCTCCCCCTCCAGCCCTATGCCCTGAGTTGCCAGGTTAGGCTCCGGTTCCCTGCGACCCTGTATTAGACAAGTGGTTCAGAAAGTGTGTGTGTGTGTGTGTGTGTGTGTGTGTGTGTGTGTGTGTGTGTGTGTGTGTGTGTGTGTGTGTGTGTGAGATAACAAATTGAAATGAAAGTAAAATGGATTATCCATCCATCCAATTTCAATAATAGCTTGCTCTGAGCAGGGTCATGGTGAACGGGAGCCTATCTCCTGAGCACTGGGTGCAAAGCTGAGGTGGGTACACTCTGGATTGGACACAAGCCCATTGCAGGGTTGCCCCCCCCACACACACACACACACACACACACACATTATGGGCAATGTTTGGACTGTGGGAAAACATGGAAACTCAGGTTCCCCCATAGTGTGTGAGTGACAGAGAGAGAGTGTGTTCCATTGATGTATGGATGAGTGACCCATTGTAAGTAGTGTATCTAGCAGTGTAAGTCACCTTGGTGAATAAAGTATGTGGCCTGATAACACTACATAGAGTTCGTTGGAAGTCGCTCTGGAGAAAAGTGTCTGCTAAATAAATAAATGTAAATGTAACTCCACACACACTGAGCAGGGACTGAACACATGTTCTCTTGCACCACCCAGGTTATGCATTCAGAAGGAATGGGAACACAATGGAGGTTAAGGACTGTCCTACATTTACATTTAGCAGATGCTTTTCTCCGAAGCGATGCAGCAAGTGGAATGAGGACAGCCCCTCACCTGTGCAGGTGCGCCTCGACTTACAGCAGGGTCCGTTCTGACCTTTTAGTTGAATATTCCCTCATACTGTATTATATGACCCTTAAGGAAACATAAACAATTAGCATGCATCAAAGTCATGTTGTCACAATAGGTCTCTATTTTTCACTAATTTCAAATATATTCATATTAACATAATACTGAAATTAATAATAAGAAATAGGGGTACGGCCATCCAATTTCATCATATAACAGATAGAGAAGTCAACACTAGACATAGGTCTAAAGCAGCAGCTCTAACCACTACACTACCAGCTGTCCCCTATAATAACATCTGAATATTACATTTTATATAGGGGCAGCTCTCGCCCCAGCATTAGAAAGGAACCGGAGCAATAGGGCTCGAACCCACATCCTCTAACTGCCCTGGGGCTACCGCATCTATAAAGGGATAGATTTTTCATTAGGACAGTTATGCATCTTAGCTACAGATATTTCAATAATATATTAACAATAATTTCACATGCAAATGCATTTATATATTATTATTATACAAAAAAATACTACATAGTGATTTTATTAGAAATTAATTAATTAAAAATGTATTTTAAAAAATAAAACCCTTTAGAACGTTTTAAAAAACTATTTCTCTTCCTATGTAATTCTGAGTGAATCGAAGAACTTAGAGATTCAGATTTTGCGGTTTTTTTTTTTTTTTTTTTTTTACGTAACGCAAATTCCGCGTTCAATTTGTCCCTCCGCGGAGCCCGTTGCCAGAAACAAGAACACGATCAGGAGCAAGGACGAGGCTGACTTATTTTCAGCTCTAGCAAGGCAAAGGGATATATAATAACCATATATTCTGCGCTTATGATAACGTCAGTAAACAATATTTCTGCGAATTGAAACTTAGAAGTTCAAATAGATAACGTCAACTATAAAAAGGTGAGTCACATGATGTGTTTTGCGCCTCATCATGTCGTACTGAACTGGCGCTATGCCTATGGGGACCAACTCCACTCCAGTTTGGCTCTGAGAGTGAATTTTTATTGCGAATTTAAATACTTTATCTCCTGGTCGTCATCATGATATGTTGACCAGTACTCTGGTGTTTCTGTGCACCTGCATTTGCTTCTCTCAGTACCGGCTTAACTTAGAGAAGGCTCATGATTCTATTCATTGCCCCAGGCTAAAGTCTTCTGTAACTTAAGCTAAACTTTCTGCACATTTCCAGTGTGTCACTAAACGTGTAGAATTCACTACATGTAATGATGATGATGCCTATTTTTTTCCTCTTCCAAAGTGTTCTTACGCATGCCGTCGATGGCAACCCTGTTGCGGCCTTGTTGGCCGAAGCTACTTTCCTGTCTGCCGAGGACCCAGGTCAACCCAGGGAGGTGCCAGTCCAGCCCTGTGCGGTTGGATTCGAGAGTGGGTGGCCTCGGCTCCGCATGTAGGTCTCCGCTTCTGGTTTCTCGACTCTTCCAGCCCTCCAACCTCCGCGAGAGCAAAGACGCAGCGCTGGATATCCGGGCTGGTGAGATGACCTGCAGGAGCCAGAAGCTGATGCTCCAAGGGGGCCTCATCCACCCTTCCAGTCCCGGCTGCTACTGTTACCTCCCGGCCACTGTGCGGGCTATGGAGAAGCTGGTGCGGGTCATAGATCAGGAGATGCATGCCATTGGGGGGCAGAAGCTGGACATGCCCAGCCTTTGCTCTGCTGAGCTGTGGCGCCGTAGCGAGAGGTGGAGTCTGATGGGAAATGAGCTGTTCCGGCTTCAGGATCGACATGGAGCCGAGTTCTGCCTGGGGCCCACACATGAGGAGGCAGTCACTGACCTGCTGGCCTCTCAAGGCACTCTGTCTTACAGGCAGCTTCCTCTGCTTCTTTACCAGGTACACATAGAGAAACCACGTGGAATACGGCTTTTGCATTGATGTTTATCAAATTAAAAGTGTGCACATGTGTTAAAAATGTAAAATGTCACCGCTCTTGTCATAGGTGACAAGGAAATTTCGGGATGAGCCCAAGCCAAGATTTGGACTTTTGAGGGGACGCGAGTTCTACATGAAAGATATGTACTCCTTTGACGCAAGTGAGGAGGCTGCCCATCAGACATACCAGGCTGTGTGCCAGGCTTATGACCGGCTGTTTCACCGACTGGGGCTGCGGTGTGTTAAGGTGCAGGCTGACACTGGGAACATTGGTGGTAAACTGTCACATGAGTTCCAGCTGCCAGCAGATGTTGGCGAGGACACACTGATGATCTGTGGCAACTGTGATTTTTCTGCCAACACTGAGACCGTAGAACCTGGTCGGACAGATTGCCCGCAATGTCACAGTGGTGTTCTAATAGAGTCGAAAGGCATTGAAGTGGGGCACACGTTTTATCTTGGCACCAAGTACTCTACTATATTCAACGCCACCTACTACAATGCTCAGAACAAGCCTGTGGTTGCTGAGATGGGCTGCTTTGGATTGGGGGTCACACGTATACTTGCTGCAGCCATCGAGGTTCTGTCCTCTGAGGATGCCATTCGGTGGCCAGGGCTACTAGCACCCTACCAAGTGTGTATCTTGCCTCCCAAGAGAGGGAGTAAAGCAGAAGATGTGGGCTCTCTGGCTGAGGATCTCTGCTGTGGTCTTGAGGAGTTGCCGAATTTGAAAGGGGAGGTTGTCCTGGATGACCGAACGCAGCTTACGATTGGAAAGCGTTTGAAGGATGCCAGTCGGCTTGGGTACCCTTACGTGATTGTTATTGGACAGAGTGCTATGGAGGAGCAACCGCAGTTTGAGGTGCGCTGTCAACAAAATGAGGAAACTATGTTTCTTAGTAAAGAGGGGCTATTGGATCTCCTTGGACAGGTGGAGACAGTATAACTTTTTTCTTTTTTACTCTTGTGTTTTCTTAAAGGGAAATGTTGGGATGAGGTTGCTGGACAGTGAATTTTCTTAAAAATATAAGATTTCATACAATGGTGTGGATTTATTTATTTTTTTGTTCATTTGAGCAGCTTGAAAATGTTGCATACTTTAAAGAAATACTTTTTTATTGTGGAACATAAATACAATTCCAGGTAGGCAATAAATTAGGTGTTAAGGTTGGGTGAAAAGGTGCATTACATCATGGTGCTTGACAAATACCATTAACCAACTCACAGCTGTAGAGCTGAAGGTTCCATTGTAGTTTTTTTTTGTGTAAATGTGCATTTTCACCCTGTGTTTGTGTGGATCTCTCACAGAGTGGTTTATGCTGCCTGTTGTTTGGTCTTGGACTGCAAACAGCAGAGGTCATGTACACATGACTGCCTTGGGTGCCCTTGTTCCATCTTGTCCTGTACCCCATGTCCCTCACTCTCATGATGTACCCATGTTTTCTCTTCCTTCTGTCCTCATGCACATGTTCTTTGAAACTGCCAAATCTATCCAGTAACTGAGTGCTGTTATGTAAACGCATGAATGTGACCAATGAGAAGTTAGTAGCTTACGCCCACTCTAAATGTATGTAAGGAGTGTATTGTTTTTGTTTCAAGATCCTGCCTCCCCAGCGCTGGTCCGAGTGTTGAACTACTGTTCGGTAAACTGCTGAATAAAACTTTTTTTTAATGTTTGTTTGCTGAGTAGTGATAAGTGTTAATAGAATTCCCCAAAAAATCCTTCTGTAACTGTATGCCTACTACTGTAAGTGAGGTAACCAGATCAGGTCCTTGATGCCCATGACCCTAATTCAACAGGTTGTTACAGAACAATAAAGTGAACTGAGACATGCGATGCAGTTTTACTATAAACACAGTAAAATGTTATGACATACAGAGGTGGTATAAATAAGTATATATTATAAATTGTAGGAAGGTTATCAGGATTAATCTATCTTGCGTTTTACGCACCTACTCGAGCAATGAACATCGGTGTATCGAGTGGAAAGTAACAAACTAGGTTTACTTAAGAATCACATGTCTGTAGCCATGTCTTTCTCCTAATGTAATGCACAAATTGTGTTTTTGCTGAGATGTGTCGCTTTGGAGTAAAGCATTGCTAAATGAATAAATGTAAATGTATTCAAGCGTTTTAAATTATTTAAAAAATAGTGTTTAGATCTTAAAGTGAATATTTGGTTTAAAGTTACTTTTTACTTTAATATCATTATCAACAAAAATCATTGTCCTGTAAATGTAATTGTATACAAAGGGTGGGGGGACCTCAGTGCAAAGCTGATTATCAGTAACCATGTAAAATTTTTTAGGAGTGTGGAAATTAAGAAGTGGGCCTAATTTGTTAAATAAAAAAATCCACAGCAGACTTTTTTTTAATTTTTTTACGTCCTTTATTTTGTTGTGTTTTAAGTGACGTTGCGTTGTATTCATAGCGTGCTGGACTCGCGGTGCCCACTGCTGGCAGGCAGCGCTGCAGTGGAACTGAAGGGCTCGGCGGAACTCGAACATAGGGAGGACTGTTTCCATCCGGCCGGTTTTCAGTGCTGCACCAAACACGTTTTCTCTCAGTGTCGTGGCGGACTAAAACTGCGATGCTGCATTCCGCATTTAGCTGTGTGACAAGACTCAAGAGGTGCTCGAACAGACCGATAGTGGAGCCCAACACTAAATCTGCCTTGGAAAGTATTTCTTACACTCGCTTAGCATGTAGAATTTGCTTTAAAAGTAAATAATGCTGTTAAGCCCCTGGCTTGACCTGACCGAGCTGCTGGTAGTAAGTCCGGCTTACTTGTTGTTTGTCTGTGAGTGTGATCATCGTCAGGTTTAGGCTGAAAACCTTGGAACGAGTAGGATCATCATCATGTCACAAGCACAGGGCTACGACGATGACGACGCCATGGACGAGTTCATGGATAAATTCACTAAACACAAATACAAAGGTGCTTTTGACGAGAGCAACTGGGAGGAGGTGAGCATGATCAGGGTGGCAATGAATGTCAATGAGGAGCTGCTCTTTCTTGACTTCTCTCGGTTTAAAAATGTCATTATTCGCTGAGTCTTGTCTTAAAGAGAAGGTGTGAAAGAGGTTTCTTCGTGTTCTTGATTTTGCGTGTCCTGCTGCCTCCCCACATGACCACGCAAGGAATTTGAGAAAGTGCCCATGTTCATGAAGACGGCGCCGGAGGAAATTGACCCAGAGAAGCACCCGGAACTGGCCTGCCTGCAGTCCATCATCCATGACGACGAGAGGGGACCCGAGGGTACAGGACTGCCCGCTTCCGCTCCCACTGTGGCCCACGTGGACAGACTGTCCCGGGGAGCAGGACAGTGACTCTCGGGACGAGCCCTTGTTGTAAACCGTTTCCAAATCCTTTGGGCAAAGTAACTCACCTCTATAGTTGTGGTGAAGATGACCCTGTTTTACAAGTGTAAATGGGCAGACCACTCTAGCACTTGTCTCTCACATAAGAGTGAATTCATTCTACAACATCCCCTATTAGATGAAACCCTATTGCAAGACCATCATATCATTATTTCTTATGGGGGGGGGGGGGAGTTAGTTGGTTTCTGGATGAAAATGATCACTCCTAACCTCTAACCCCCCCTCCCCCCAGTATATCTTTCTCTGCCTTTGCACCCTTTGCCATTTTTCACTTTCCTTTCAGCCTTTATGCATGATTTTTTTTATTTTTAAATTTTGCTCATATATGTTGATGATATACAGAAATAAAGCCCCCTGGGTCATTTACAGGTTAATTCATTAGATTTAGGTGGAAAATAGCTTGTCTGACACAACACACATTTGTGTTTGAGACACCAAGTGTGTATCTTTGTCCCGAAACATCTGATGCAAGTCTTTTTACAGAAAAAAAAATACCTGCTGCAGATGTAAAATAATGACATAATGGGCAAAAACACCACTGCACGCAATAAAAAGCTGGCTGTATGAAAAGGATATATATATTTTCATAAGCAGATGCAGTGGTTTTCAGTTGTGGTGAACCATTTTATATGCTACGAATGTATTCAAAGGCCTGTTGTGACGTTTCTTGAGAAGAAAGGCATCATTTGCGCAATTCTTATGCTCTACCTAGTCTGAACTCCAGTTCTCATCTGTAGAGTAGAACAGATGCCGTATTTTTCTCTTCACAGAGCAAGCAAAAGCCCTGAAAGACGAGGGGAACGAATACTTCAAGGAGAAGAATTACAAGAAGGCTGTTGTGTCCTACACAGAGGGCCTGAAAAAGAAGTGCCAGGATTCAGACCTCCGTGCCATTCTCTTTACCAACCGGGCAGCTGCACACTTCCACCTAGGTACCTTAACACATTCTGCGCTCTCACTGACCCTCCAGTGCTACCTGTACAGTTTTTTTCAGTAGCTGGTGTCACAACTCATTTGACTGTGGCTGCAGTTGTGGGGAAGAGCACATACACGTTTAATTCTGTGATGTTACATAGTATTAGGCCATAACTAACTACATTTTAGAAATAACACATTTTACTTGTCATTATTCAACGAAAATATCAGCATGCAGAAGCCACATGTGAAAAAGTGCTCCCCTTGACTTATTAGCTTGGAGAATCATCTCAACAGTAACTCTAAGTCATAGCAACTCTGTCATAGTTTTCTCTATATCTTTATTAGCCTCTTGCATCATATTGGAGGGGTGCTGGTCCACTTCTTTTCAAAATGCCTTCAGCTTATTGGTCTTTTAAAGCATTTTTTTTATGTACAGCTCTCTTAAGGTCAGTTTAAGAGTTACACAAACCTTCAGCAGATTTGGGCGTATGTCAAGAGTTCTCACCTCAAGAAATGGATACTGCAATCAAACATCTCAAACCTGGTAAAGCTCCAGGCCCAGACAACATACACCCAGAATTCATCATAAATGCTAGCAAACAGACCATCAATTGGCTTAGGATTTTCTATAACATATGTCTTAAAGAAAAAATTCCAAAAATATGGTGACATGCAAAAGTGATTGGGGTACTTAAGCCGAATAAACCACCAGAAGATGCTAGTAGGTACCGACTGCTATCAGCCTGCTGTGCATTGCATACAAACTACTCTAGAGATTAGTTTATAACCGCATCCAGCCAATAGTCGACCCACAGCTGCCGGATGAACAAGCTGGTTTCCGACCAGGAAGATGCACCACTGACCAAGTCATGGTACTAACTGAAAACATTGAGGCTTAACTTTCAGAAAGGCCTGAAAAGTGGCGTTTTGTTCATTGACTTGTCAGCAGCATACGACACAGTTTGGCACAAAGCTTCAGCACTGAAACTCCACCAAAGAATCCCGACCAAGATGTTAGTTAGGTTTATACTTACTCTGACAACCAGCTGAAGCTTCGCAATGACAGTAGGAAGGACAGCAGTAAGAAAAGATTCCTGAAAAACGGTGTTCCCCAAGGATCGGTTCTTGCTCCCCTGCTCTTCAACATATATACTGCTGATATACCAACAGCAGTGTCCAAGAAGTTCATCTATGCAGACGACATCGCTCTATTAACGGCAGCAAAAAACTTCAAAGAAATAGAAATGTCATTAAGTTCTGATTTAAACAAACTGACTACTTTCAAAAATGGAGACTCAAGCTCAGTGCCAGTAAGACTGTATTTAGCTGCTTCCACCTTACTAATGCATTAGCAGACTACAAACTAAAAGTTACATGCAAAAGGAATGCTATTCCTTCAAACAATTTCCCAAAATACCTTGGAGTAACACTTGACAGAACACTCTCTTATAAACATCATTTAGACCGACTGTCAAAGAAAGGAAACGCAAGGAACAACTTATTGAGAAGACTAGCTGGCCTCTCATGGGGAGCAAACTTAAGAGTCCTACAAACAACATCAATAGCACTCATATTCTCTGCAGCAGAATACTGTGCACCAGTATGGGCTAGAAGCACCCACATCAACAAAGTAGACTGCATTGAACACCACAATGAGAACTGTATCTGGCTGCATCTGCTCCACACCAACGAATTACTTGCCTGTTGTAAGCGGCATACCTCCACCTGATATCAGGAGAGATGCACAGTGCATAGCACTGGCAAAACACTACTTAAATGATAAAAGCTCATTGCTTTACAGTCACCTAACCACTATTATCTCTGGCCAGCAAAAGCAACTTCGTCTGAAATCTCGAAGGCCTTTCCATCAGTACGTGGTGCAGCTGCTTGACAACAGCAATGGCATGTCACCGAAGGCCTGGGTGGAAGCTGAGTGGCAAAAGCAATGGACAAAGGACTTTGGCTCATGGCTACACAGATTTATCCCAGTGCTGTCCTCTAAACCACTTGGAAGCCAGCTACACCGACACTGCTGGGAGCGTCTAAACCGACTACGCACCGGGCGCGGCCGATTCAAGGCACACGTACAAAATGGGACTAGTCGACAGCCCTGGATGCCCATGCGGAGAGCAGCAACAAACTGCAGAACATTTGCTGACTTACTGCCCCACGTACACGCTCACGCCAGTGGATTTGACGAACATCGACGACACTGACGTTAAACTCTGGCTACATGAAACCACTTTTACAGCTTAAAGCTTGCCCTATGTTGCTGAAGATCTGTTTTTGATCATATGATAAATAAGGTCAGTTTGCAACAGCTCAGTGGAACTGAGCTCTGCACTTTTGTCATATCAAAACCATCCCAAAATCCTTTATTTCCACCAGTCCCTTGGAGATTTACTGGTGTAAGCGATCAGTCTGAATTCTTGTTACTAAAGGGGTTCTACAAGCCACTGAATCATAGGGTACAGTTACTTTTTTCATACACGGCTTCTGTATGTTGACTTACCTTTGACTTAATAAATACACACACACACACACACACACACACATTTTCAGAACCGCTTGTCCCATATGGGGTCACGGAGTCAACCCGGCAACACAGGGCGTAAGGCCGGAGGGGGAGGGGACACACCCAGGACGGGATGCCAGTCCGTTGCAAGGCACCCCAAGCAGGACTCGAACCCCAGACCCACCAGAGAGCAGGACTGTGGTCCAACCCACTGCGCCACCACACCCGACTTAATAAATAATAACAGTAAAATCTGTTATGTGTTTTTTGATGTTAGATTTACTGTATCTGCTATGATGACAGATCTATATCTACTAGATGAGTGTTAGTTTTGCCCCAGTATATAAAACAATAGAGTTGAATGAGGGTGTGTCCTCTTTTTCGTACGAGTGCACACTCAGTACAGGTGGTCTTTGTTGATATGTGACCATTGTTGTTATGAACTGTTTCCATATCAGGTAACATGCGTTCTGCTTTTAATGATGCTGTTGCTGCTAAGAAGCTGAAACCTGACCACCTAAAAGCCCTCATCAGAGGTATGCATATGTGACTTCTACCATAATACTCAGACACTGAGAGTTAATATTCATACTAATGAGTGAATGGCATAATTACTAAATTAGCCAGTTAATTCAAGAACCTTCCCTGGGTACAGAATAGGCCCTGAAAGCCAGATTCTGGTAAAAATATGCCCTCCATCATTAGCCAGTGTTGTCTGATAGCGTCTCACGATGAAAACATTTGGGATTGCAGATTTCTCATTTGTATTAATGATATGAAATGTGATTAACATCATTAATGGCATGATTATCATACAGTTAAACCCATTAATTTACGTGGCTTTGTAGGTGCTCAGTGTTGCTTGGAGTTGCGTAACTTTAGTGAGGCTCTGCAGTGGTGTGAAGAGGGATTCAGACTCCAGCCCAAGGACCTGAAGTTACAAGAGCTGAGAGCCACAGCTGATAAGCTTAAGGTATGGATGGAGCGATGCAGATGATATGCAGCTTCTATGCAAGTAGTCTCAGAGCGGCAAAGTAGTTTATTTTTTATCAGGTTAGTCATACTGTAAATCTAATAGGATAATTTGCTCATAAGAGCTGTAATCCTTATTGGATAAAGTGTATTTGGCTTTCATGCAAAGTTTTAAATACTCAGTACATTCAGTGTCTTCGTGATAAGGAGCAGGAGTAAATGAGTAGGAGAGGTGCTAAAGGAAATTCTTTGTGTTCAGAGGACAGCAGAAAGAGATGCCCGGAAGGCAAAGGTGAAAGAGAAGAAGCAGCGTGCGGAGATGGAGACTCTTCTGAAGGCTATTAAGGTGACAGTAATATTTAATGACTGCATATACTGTATACTCATGCTGCATGTGACACTGTGCATATTGGTGAGGGCTGAACATGCTTCCTCCAGATTTTATCTTTAACAGCTGATAAGTTGCAACAACTCGTTGAGTGCCAAAGGTGTTTATTAAAGTGCCAAAATAAGCGTGGAGAAAGGAGCGGATACGATACAAGGTCTTTACAAGAGTATACCATACTTTACATGTGCCTTCACCAGCCACACAGTCAGTAGATCTACAGATCTGAAGGAAGTGAAAATTGACCTAAATATTACATATTATATCAAGGTTCTTCAGTAGGTTTATGCATCACTGTGTAACAATTGCAAATAATTAAAATTGTAGGCAGCTGGTAGCATAGTGGTTAGAGCTATAGCCTTTGGACCCACAGGTTCAAGTCCCACCTTGAGCAAGGTACTTACCCCCAAATTGCTCCAGTAAAATTACCCAGCTGTATAAATGGGTAAATAATTGCAGGTGGCTTAACATTGTAAGTTGCTCTGGAGAAAAGCACCAGCTAAATGAACGAATTTAAACATAAAAAACAAAGTTCAAGGAGTTTTTTTTATATTCAGCTCCAATTGAACATGTGCACCATAGAAACCACACACGCACAGGCTGAAACCGCTTGTCCCGAGTGGGGGACTGCTGATGGGGGAGTAATATACAAGTAACATTTGAACATTACATGTGTAGAACATGAAAACGTGGCCTACTAAGTTTGTGCACCCACTAAGTTGGCTTTAGCTGTTTGGGAAGAATGAGTGAGTTTCTTACACACACTAAGTGTGGCAGACCTGCTGTTACACTGCATTGAGATCTTTGTGGGTTTTGGGTGCAGCTGATACCTCTGTTCATTCAGGTGCTCCAGTCACAGTGTAAGAGTCCAGTAGCCCTTTGCTCAAGCTGGAGATGGCCACTTTGATACTAAATGTATTGTTGGGGGTCATGAAATACTGATTCAGGTTTGCGAAAATTGTTTTTTAAGGAGCGTGGAATAAAACTGCTGAAACCAGAGAAGCCCCCCAAGCACAGTTCGGATGATGAAGACGAGGATGGAGACACAACAAGAGGAATGGCTGCGCTTGATCTTGATGGCCTGTCCTCCCAGGAAGCCACTGGGTTCAAAGTATACTTGGATGACCAAGGCATTCTGCACTGGCCTGTCCTTTTTCTGTATCCTGAGCACGGGCAGACCGACTTCATCTCTTCCTTCAAGGAGTCCGACAGGTGTGTTCATCCAGGAATCCCTCTGTAAAGGTCCTAGTCCACGATGTGGCAACATTCTCTTGAAGTCACTTTTTCATGTTGCTTAATTTGCAAAGAGATATTCTGAGCTAAATTTGCTTAGACCCAGTTTTGAACAGCTGATGCTAATCACAGAACATTTAGCACACATTTAGTACTGTGATACCCAGTCGTTTAATTTAATAGATGATGTACTGTAGCAGAACTTTGTTTGACCAGTCATGCTGTTCCTTCTCAGATTTATAGATCACCTGGCTGTAATGTTTGGCGAGGAACTTCCTCCTTGGGATACTGACAGAAAGTACCACCCCCAAAGTCTACAGGTGAGGTGTCTTTAATGTATTCAGTAATATTTTGGGGGATTTGTGAGAGCTGTAACAAAATTAGTTTCTTATTTACCCCTTCGTTTTGAGTGATGTTGTGTTTTTCCTTTCTGCCTCTGAAATGATGTCTCTGTTTTCCAGCTTTATTTTGATGATGATAAAGGAGAACTTGTTCAGTTTGACCAGGGAGTGTCCCTTCTTAGTGTTCTGAAGAATGACAGGTATTTAATCGTGACTGTGCTGTGGGCTTTTTAACTGTGAAGTCCTGCGTATGAACATGTCATACTGTAAATCCTGGATATTGCTTTTTGTAACTCAAGTGCACGTGGGCTTCTCTTTCAGGTGTTTTGTGAAAGAAGGCACACCCAGCTTTACCGTCCTCGTAAAGGGCTCTCCATTCTGCATGATGTTCTTATCAGGGAAAACTGTGCATCAGCTGAAATGAAGTCCTGACATCAGAACACATTCACTTGCATCTTGTCATTCGCGTTCCAGACAAGGAGAGGATCTTTTCGTCCGGCTTTGTGTGGACATCAGGCCCTGTTTTCATTATGACTTTGTTTTGGGCATTTAATATTTGATGAAAAAAATCATGGCAGTTGAACTTTATGCCAGGTATTGAACTTGAATAATGTCTATTGTGTATATTAGCACTGCATAAATTAATGCAGGAAAAGTGAAACATTTACTGAAGCATGTTTTATAATGATGTGACTGTATTACCATCTAGTGGATGTTCAAAAACATTTCTTGTCAGTTCTGAAGCTCAAATAAGCTTAGAAAACAACTGCTTTCAGGGTGGTAGTTTATCATCTTTTACGTTATAATAAGACAGAACATCTCAGATGAATGAAAAATAAAGGAATGAGTTTATCCAAATAGAGGACATGTTGCTTTTGCATATGGTGAGGTTGAGGTTGTATGTTAGGCTGTGCATTATTGTAAAAGTGTAACAAAGATATTTGCTGATACGTCAGAGGACAACATGCCCAACGAAAGCCTTTCACAGTGGAGAACATAATTTCGATTTGTGTGTGTAGTTGCATGTATGAGTGGAATTGTTTTACACCACCCTCATAATAGGTTGACTCTTCCGTTGTGAATTTTTTAAGCATTATATAGCTGACTGTGTAGTGTTTTAGATTGCAGTGAATTAACATTTCTTAAAAGGTTTTGCACCAGAAATAAAGTTTTAAATGTGGCTTTGTTAACTGAAAGGACGTTACTTCCTGCTGTTTTCTTTCTTGAGGAATGTCACAGATAGCTCTTGAGCTGTTTCATGGTTCTTATGTTTACTGATATTATTTTAGCTGTGATAGTTATCCATGTTGTTACATTTTTCACCCAAGGACTATCACATTTAATGAGAAAAGCTATGGCCCATAGTGGTGAGACTGGTAACGCAACATACTTGATAAACTAGTCTACTGTAGAGATCAAGTCAAAGATGACATACAGAAAATGTGGGGTTTAAAAGCTCCTCTACTTGGTCATGAAAGCTTAAAAAGGAAGTATTCAAGAAATGCAAACTTGTGAATTGAAAGGATTCATTTTTAATTGTCAATGTTTACAGATTTCACAATACACTTTCGGTTATACCAGTGGAGCTGTATGCAAAATTTAAAAGACTCGTGAAGAAAGCACAAGGGTCTAATTTTTACCTCTTGAAAGTTATGAACATAAGTTACTCTACATTTGGCTCACAGTGGCTTTTGAAGCATGTAAAAGAAGCTCTCAAAATGCAAGTAAAAGCACACTTCCATTTTTTAGATTCCATAATGTGTGGTTTTAAGAAACACGCAAATCTTTGGCTTATAAATAATCCTGAAGAAAACTGCTAATCAAGCTGCATATGTACAACAATGTGAATGATGGAGCTGTGAACACTGCATGAACTGGCACTAGAGTCAGAGGTAGAACCGAGCCGTGGGAACACAAACAGCCTGTCGAAGACTGAGCGGTCTGGAGAGACAAGCTAGCACAAGCCCTTCGTAACACCTGCCTCTGCTCAATATCTGTTTCTGTTGTGCAAACCTGTTGGCTGCTCATTTGCCACTCACTTTTAAACAAATTTTTAATGCATGGTAGTAATGTACTTACAGAATAAAGCTTTAATTAAAAGGTGCACATTGTGCACAGGCCTAAAAAACACCTAAGCTTCTAAAGTGTGAGTGAGAGAAGTCAAGGAGAGGCAGAGAAGCTTGATAGATGAAGATGCTGAAAAGTGATACCTGAAAAACACTTTTAAATAAGGCAACTGCAAAGGAAGCAAACTGCAAGCTGGTCAGTGGCAACTAAAACATGAGAAGGGTTTGCATTCATGTATGCTCTCATTTCCAGCAGAATTAAGTGGAGATAGATATTTACCCTTAACACCCACCCACTTGCCAAGTGATTCCAAGATAGTCCCTGGACCCCTGTAACCCTGATCAGGACAAACGGTTCATGAAAATGGATGAATGGATGTACTGTTGGACTCAAAGAGCACATAGTATGACAAGTTTTAAAGCATTCTCAGTATCCGGAACAGTTTAATCTCCATATCTAGAGACTATCTCATTTTTTTCTAGCCACATAACTATGTGTTAGTGTGACATTTCATTGATTTCAGAAGGCTATCTATAACAGCCACCCATGCGTGCTCGTTACCAGTGCACAAACTGAGAAAAATGTCAAGCATGACAATCAGATATGTGGAGTCTGAATTCACCTAAAGAGAATGTCTTTGGAATGTGGAAGGAAACTCATAATAAAACCGCAAGAATATATGAACTCCAGATAGTCAGAGCCAGGGCATGTCACTGCTGACAGGAGCTCTTCTCCGAAAGTGAGAAGACCTCTCTAACACCACCCCACATTCTTCCATACATTTTCAAACGCGACTGGTATTCGTCGAGCTCAGTCTACCAAATAATTCCAAACACGATAACCTACTTTCTGTCTGTACTTTTCTACAAATCCTTTTTCATGCCATTGAAAGTATTTCCAATTTTCAAAACGTTCTCTGGTTTCCTGCTGAACTTTCTATAGACATATTCCATGTAACCATAATCCATGTGGCCAATACAACAAAATAGGATTGTCTTTTTTCTCAGCACAAATACATAGTTAATGCAGGTTTTGCATCACATTATTTTCACATCCTAAATTCAGTCAGAAATAAAGACACAGCAGTATGAAGTACTGCACATTGCTAGTGTTGGTTGCCTCCCGTCCTCATTCGAAATTCTCCGACTTCTCTCACACGGATTGCGATCTGTTGAATGGTCGCTTCGTGGTCGGCCGGCTGGGCTGCACCGTTGACAGCAGGAGTCGCACGAGGTCTAGTCGGCCCGAGCGGATAAGCGCACGGGACAGCTCTGCCACTTCCTCGGTGCGGGTGCGGCAAAGCGCTCGGATCTCCGCCTGCACCACCTCGGGGGGGTGCCTCTCCTCGGCTCGTCGCACCCACACCTCCAGCTGCGTAAGGGCGGGCCCGGGGTCGGGGCCACTCTGCGCAAAGAGGGCCAGTAGGGTCTCCAGGAGACAGTGCAGAGCGGTTGTGTCCCTGCTGCCCAGCGGCTCCAACTCCAGGGCCCGCTTGAAGCACTCTGCGGCGTTGCGTTCCTCTCCCTTCAGCAGGAGGCAGCGGCCGCGCAGCAGCTGCAGCTCCGGGAGGCTGTCGCCGGGCTCACATTGCAACGCCTGCGACAGACTCACCAGGGCGTCATTGAGCGCCTCCTCATCCACCAGCAGGCTCTCCTGCAGGGCGTCCACACCCATGTAGTAAAACACCTGGAGCCGTGGCCAAAGAGCAGTTACACCGCAGGAATTCTCACACCCGAACGTTCACACCTCATCTCCACACGTCTTAACTGACGGAAGTTTCCCGATGTGGGAACGTGACCGATGCGCGGAGAAGGACGGAGCACTCCGTGGGAGCTTCTGTCTCAATCACAACACACGACGCACTCTCACCTGGCCCATCTCGAGGTGTGTCCTCAAACACGGGCGTATGCTCAGAACTCGCTCCAAGTCCGTCTTGGCCTCTGCCAGGTTCCTGCGGTCTGGGATGCCTGCCAGACCAAGCTTAGCCTTCTCTAGGTCTCTCACATATGTTGTTAGGTTGATCTGTGCACGTCACAACATTCACGTCATTTCATTCTTCGCTAAATGTCTTATGTACCTTAACCAGGCATTACCAGTGCATTTTAATTTGCATTAAATGTAACAGTTGACGTGTTCACTCCGTTTATTCCGTTCCAAAGTTTATATCTTTGAGCAGCTGGTGGTGTAGTGGTCAGAGCTGCTACCTTTGCACATGAAGGTTGCAGATTTCATTCTCACCTCCAGCCGCAATACTCTTGAGGAGGGGCGTAGCTACGTGGTGGCCGTGGGTGGCCAGTGCCACCCCTGACTGAACCTTGGCCATCCCTCTGGCCACCCCTGAAGCGCAAAGCACTCTGCCAACACTGAGGGGTGCCTTTTTTTCACCGCTCAAACTTGTACGACGCCTGCCAGACCAAGCTTAGCGTGTGCGGCGCTACTAGGCTGAGGAGCCGCGAACCGCCCGCACAGCACAAACCTCTGTGTGTAGGAGGGAGGAGTAGGACTGGAGTGGTAAAATTCAATTTCGGGAGCATTACTGCGGGCCAAGTCCAACCCCAAGAGAGCAACGCAAGAGGATACGGTGATCGGGAGAGTAAAATCAGTGTTGTTTACCTACATTTCACTACCATTTCGTGAAAGTTTGATAAAGTTGAGGTACTGCGATGTTTCATCGTGAGAAACAAACGTTAGCTTACCATTATATCGCATAACTTAGCTAATGTTAGCTAAAGTTACTGGAACTGCTAGCTAGCTAATTTTTAAAAATAATGTTACCACATTATACGCTTACATGAGTCTGTCACTGTTTTTTGTAAGTAACTATTCAGTTTAATAAAAATAAAAGTGTTTCTTGATAGGTGCGTTTGTCTAAACTGTAGAGAGCAAAAGGGAAGCAGGGGAAGATATGAAGATACTGTAACAGCGCTGAGGAGAGTAAATGTGTAAATAGTTGGCATTAGTGTTTATGTGTGTGTACATAGTTGTGTGTGGTTTCTGATTGGTTGTCGTCCTATTTATGTTCAGTGTTCGAGAGCGGAATTCTGGGGAGTCCCAGGGGGAACCCCTTAACCATGGGGTGCAGCAGGGGGGCTGGGAGTGACCCAGGGGGATTCTGAGGTGTTCTGTGTCTTATACTATCTGAAGTGTCTTTGTTAAGATTGCTGTGGAAGACATGTATGCTTTCAATAAAGAGCATGTTTCTTTTACCCTGTTTGCTAAGCTGGTTTCTAGTAGCTCTGTGTGGGGGGGGACACTACAATACTTTCCTTTCTTATAAACTGAGGACTAGTAGCAGTAAAACTGAAAATGACAAAGAAACAGGAAAATGAATGCCATAGAGAGGGAAGAAGAAGCAGGGGAATGTGCGCTGCTAAGAGAGACAAGGAGGAAGCAGAGATACAGTCCAAGAGAGAGCTTGTGGAGAAGCTCTACAGACACAACGCACATCAGACCAGAATCAGAGAACAGTAGCCACTCATGTAGTCAGTCATTGCCCACCAGGTATGTAGGTTACATCAATTGTGTCTAAAAACACACACACATTTGCAGAACCGCTTGTCCCATACAGGGTCACGGGGAACCGGAGCCTACCCAGCAACACAGGGCGTAAGGCCGGAGGGGGAGGGGACACACCCAGGACGGGACGCCAGTCCGTCGCAAGGCACCCCAAGCGGGACTTGAACCCCAGACCCACCGAAGAGCAGGACTATGGTCCAACCCACTGCACCACCACGCCCCCCGTGTCTAAAAACATTTAAAAAAAAAAATTCCAATACCCAGTTGGCATCATTAGCATCTACAAATAATGTAGAATAAGGATTGTATTAAATGATAGTATAATGTTTTTACAGACCTTTCTAAGTACTGCGCCTGTAATTTCTTGTGTACATTTGTAATAAATTCTGTAGAATTTATATAATTTCTGGCTGTAGATTTTGCTTTTGGTACAGCATATATCACAGTTGTGATTTTTTTTTTTTTTTTTAGCCACCTCAGTGAAATCACTGGGTCTTACTTGGCCACCCCTGAAAAAAAGTTCTGGCTACGCCCCTGCTCTTGAGCAACATACTTACCTGAAATTGCTCCAGTAAAATTACCCAGCTGTATAAATTGTAAGTTGATTTTAGAGAAAAGAATCAGCTAAATGAATTAATGTGCATCTAGCTGACACTTTTCTGGAAAGCATCTCATAAGTACTCACTCATTTATACTGCTGGGTAATTTTACTGGAGTACTTTGCTCATGGATACTACAGCCGGAGCTGGGAAGTCCAAAGGCAGCAGCCGTGACCACTACACTACCTGCTGCCTCTAATCAGAAGGATAGTGGTTTATGCTTGTTTACTATTATTGTTGTTAATTAAACATACTAAAATATACGGGATGATCATAGAGTGATTCACCTTGGCACGGGTGTAGTAAGCTTGCCAGTTAAGCTCCGCGTCAGGCAGTACATTCAGGGCCATGTTACAGATCCCCATGGCCATCTCATACTTCCCTAAAAGGAAGAAAACACTGGCCAGGCGGTTTAGGATGAACGCATCCTCGTTGGCAAGCTTGATAGCCTGGAAGGACAGAGAAATTTGGCTGCAGCAAGAGCGCGCACATACACACACACAGCCTTACAGGCTGAATTGTGTTGCCCAGCCTGAATCTTCTGACACCCCAATCCTTGCAGGTGTGCATGAGAACAAGGCCCAGCGTATTTACTGTGGCATGAAGCAGTAAAGAATGGTGGTATAGATGAGCATAACTGGGGGAGGGGGCAGGGTGATGTATCAGCCCAGTATATGTCTATAACTCCTCCACTGTGTACCCACACACACACATTATCTGAAATGCTTGTCCCATTTGGGGTTGCGGGGAGCCAGAACCTAACCCAGCAGCAGAGGGCATAAGGCTGGAGGGGGAGGGGACACACCCAGGACTGGACACCAGTCCGTCACAAGGCACCCAAAGCGGGACTTGAACCCCAGACCCACCAGAGAGCAGGACCCGGTCCAATCCACTGCGCCACCACACCCCCCTCCACTGTGTACCATTACTAATATTTTATGCCCCCCAGTTGTTACACCCTTGGTGTTGTATTATGAATTGACTGGCAGTCTGTGAGTTTCTCCAGCTGACTGATGCTTTAACTACCCAGAAGGAAAAAATCTTCAATCTCTTTGTCAGCAAGTGTTTCCCCTATCCACGGTAAGCCAGTACCTGGTGAAAGTGGGTGTAGGACGCCATCCATGCATTACTTTAATAAAATAGAGGCGAAAGGACAGCGTCTCATTCTCATACTCACTGTTCCGTAGCAGGACAGCGGGTCTGATCCAGAGAAGCCGCAGTCGTGGACGGACATAGGAACTATGGAGAACTCGTCCTTCCTTTCCAGCATGACCCCCACGTAACACCAGGCCAGGGCTACGGCAGCGGAGGAAGGAGAGGACAGCAGGTGAGCTTCAGCTCACTGGTAAACCTTATCTGACATTCCAAGAAGGACGTGGCCAGCGCTACAGGCTCTCGGTCCCCCATAACAGCAGTCCGGACTGGTGGGTTTTGAAAGATAGAGTGCTGCTTGAAAGTATGTGAACCCTTTAGTCATTGTTCATGTACAATATATTGAAATAAATCTATAAAA
Organism: Scleropages formosus; assembly: GCF_900964775.1. Lineage (NCBI taxonomy): Eukaryota > Metazoa > Chordata > Actinopteri > Osteoglossiformes > Osteoglossidae > Scleropages > Scleropages formosus. Next base: position 12,329,856 of record NC_041814.1, on the reverse strand, counting down.
TCTAAATTTTAAACTAATAAAATAAACACAGGATTATGATTTACACACCTGTTTCTACTTACCTACTTGGTTTAACCAGTGCAACCTGGGGTTCACTTATTTTTGCACCTGCACCACTTCTGTTTTTCTACACTCATGATTTCCTCTAAACAAACATATGGAATTGGTCATCACGCACCTATTGTGTCGGATGAGAAAGACTGCTTCTCATCCAATAACCATTTTGTGGTAAAACTAAGGGACACCAGGGGGTCACATACTTTCAAGCAGCACCGTACGTAGCCAAGTTCACTGAGTTTAACGATGAAAAGCAAATATCATTTTGTTTTCAGGCTTGAGAAGGTTTCTTTCAGACTTTACTCTACATGTCCAGCGTGGTATGAGGAAGGCTTGCTATTACCGAAGTAACTCCGACCCCAAACACTGATCTTATAGCACGCACGGGGGTGTACACGGTCGCTCTGCTCTGGAAGGCCTGGACCCACAGCCGTCAGCACAACCCTACCTTTGTCATGGATCTTCTCGGATTTGATGGTTTCCGTGAGGAGCTTCAACGCCTTGTTAAAGTGGGACAGTCTGGTGTACTCCAAATCCTCCTTCCCCTTCATCATGCTCTCTGCCCTAAGCAGTGAACGAAGAGAAATATCAATAAACACAGCTGTTTGCGGCAGAATAGGTGACTGCGGTCCAGAGTCCCTGCTGTGAAGCCGAGCCATGGTGGGCAGCACGTTCCGCTCCGGAAACTTCTCTAGCTCTATGAATGACTTAAAGTGCACGACACTTTCAGGAAAGCACGAGCTAATGAGCTGAAAGGACAATTGTAAACAGGCCGCATGAAAAAACACGGATACCTTATATGCAGCGTGGCCATTTTAAAGTACCAGCTCCTCTTCTCTTCAGTGGGTACCTAAGAACAAGCAAAAAAACACTGTATTTTCACCATGCACACCAGCAGTGATGGGTAGTGTTAGATGCAACACTATTGTTTCTTATAGTTAATGCAGGACAGTTGTACTATAAACTCACAGTGTAGTCTGTTTAAGCTTTTTGCGTAATCTCAGGTGGAATCGCAGGAAAACTGTTGCATTTTTATCTTTCTTTACTAGTGAACTCTCTTTTGCACAGTGAAGTGCTCTCACCAGCTGGCCGCCGTAGCGCAGCGCCTTGTTGTACAACGTGAGCGCCGCCGTCAGCCTCTCCCTCAAATCCTCATCGCTGTTGAGATCCACGTCGCACGGATGCGCGTAGGCCTGCTCGGCCAGGCAGCGTGCCGCCAGCAGCCGCGGCTCTCCCGAGCTCAGCTCGCCGTGGTCGAGCCCCATGAGCGCCGAGAGCCTCTCCACGCACTCGGCCCCCTCGGCTTCCCTCCCCAGTTGGTCGTAGACGTGGCCCAGGTTGGCCCAAGCATTCAGGTTTCCTGGGTCTTCCTCGCAGATGCTCCGGAAGGTCTCCTCGGCGACCCCCAGCTTGTCCAGGTGGAAGGACAGCAGGCCCATGAAGTTGCGCACGGCGTATTGCTGGAACCCTGCCTCGGCCTCCAGCTCGGCACGCAGGCTGTCCTGTTTGAGACGCGTGTCTCGCTGCCGCAGCTCTGCTGGTCCGCTTGGCTCGCAGTTCAGATGCAGTTCCAGATGGAAGTGGCCGGGAATGTACTCGAAGCCCTCAATCAGAGCTTCGATGTCCTCGCCCGTTCTGCCTTCCTCCATGGTTTGTTCCACTCCTCTGCAACTTGCTGTCTCTGTCTGCTCCCTGTGGACAGGTAATTCAGGTTTAGGCGGGACATCAGGGGAGGGGACAGATCAAGCTGTCGAACAAGGGCTGTCACAGTGCAGGCCTTCCCCCTTGGCAAAATATTACATTTTATTATTGCAGATGAGCATGTCTGAGACATGCATTGTGTATTTGCATGCATATTTGTTGGCAGGCATGAAGATCAGGAGCAATAATGCTGCCAAAGAGTAACGTGATCAGAGACTTCTTCTTGCTGCACTGATTCCAGCAGGCAGTGTGGGGCTGCTGAAGAAAGGGTTTCTTTCACCATGTTCTCATACTTAATATTATAAGTATAAGTATATAATTGACATTTTTGGTATTGCACCAAAGTATTATTATACATTGGAAAAAAGTCACATAAATGAATACATGTACTTTGTGAATTTGCCCGGGTTATAATTCATAACTGGCTGTTTCTTAAAACACTGTCCAGTTATGGCTTGATGCAAACATTATCAAAGACAAAGCAGAATCTTTTAATTTCATGTGCTGGGGTATCACTGTTGTATTGTGATGATGCGCTGCACACACGCACACGAGGCAGCCGTTGTTCTGACAGCTGCAGTTCCCAACGTCGCCACTAGAGGGCGAATTCATTGCACTCCTGAAATATGGATAGAAAAAGTAGGCTTTTATTATTAAACCCACACACACACACAAACACACACAGACACACGCACACACACATTGTCTGAAACCACTTGTCCCATACGGGGTCGCAGGGAGCCAGAGCCTGACCTGGCAACACAGGGCGTAAGGCTGGAGGGGAATGGGAGAGACCCAGGATAGCACGCCAGTCCGTCGAAAGGCACCCCAAGCGGGACTCAAACCCCAGACCCACTGGAGAGCAGGCCCCGGTCCAACCCACCGCACCACCATTATTAAACCAAGGAAGCATTTTAATTTACTGTAGATACACATGGTGAGATATGATTTGAAATATAACATAGTGATAAGACATAGCTGTCAATAGAGGGTATGGGAAACTGCAAACACTGAGCTGATTTCTGTCTCTGATTATGAATCAACTGACATTTTCTTCTTAATATTCCAATATTCAATAGCCTGTTCATTTTTTTCCCGTTTTACATTTTTGTGTATTTTATTTTCTCCCTTGTGCTGTTTCAATTAGTACAGCTCATAGAGACTTGAACTTACTGTTTTATTCCCATGTGGAGGCATTAGATTTAGTGGCTTCCCCCGTGCAGCAGTGTTTGATCAGGCTCATTCAGTATAGCCATCAACAGTCCCTTGTCACTGAGCTTCTCGCTCTTTTGGTCTCTTTTTTTTTTTTCCTAAAACGTTTCCCTTAGTTCATCTGGAAAATATGAGACTGTTGGATTTGTCTTCTATTTTTTTTTCTCCTTCCTGAAATGATATTATAGGCAGTGGGCTGTTTGGTGATGTCATCCCAAAGGGGCTGAAAGTAGAGAAGGTGAATGAGCTGCGTCACATACTGTGATTCCTTAGTGGGGGTGGAGGAGAGGAGATTTTAAACCAGGCTCATATGCAAAGTACTCTTGCAGTGTAGGAAAATATGTTTTCATATCAAAAGGCATCTCGTTTCACAATGCCCTGTATGCAAAGACCCTTTGCGTACTGAATGGGTACCTTTGTTAAAACAATGACTGAAGCCATCATATAAGAATTTTCTGAGTGAAATTTTACAACCTACTGACATATGAGTTATTTTTACAATTAGCCTATTTTAATCCAATGAAATAAAATATGCATAAACTATATTATACATGGAAAGGTACTGCATGACTGGTATAAACAAAAATTCAGACACATTTATTACCTATTCATTTCATCTATACAGTACTGTATACTAATATTTCTTGCAACCCACGGGGGGGCACAGTGGGGCAATGGCCTTGGTTGGGTCCTGCTCTCTGGCAGGTCTGGGGTTCGAGTCCTGCTTGGGGTGTCTTGCGACGGACTGGCATCCGGTCCTGGGTGTGTCCCCTCCCCCTCCGGCCCTGAACCCTGCGTTGCCGGGTTAGGCTTCGGTTCACCGCAACCGTGTTTGGGACCAGTGCTTTCAGACAATGTGTGTGTGAAACCCACAGCCAATAAATGTAATATATTTCTCTTGCTTTTGGTCTACTATAAACTTACTTAATTTTTAAAATATTCAAATGATTTAATAAATATTTTGAATTGATTATTTTTGGTTTGTATCAAAACACTGTAACTATATGAGTCTGATGAGGGCCAGTTCATGTAAAACCTATATCATATACTGTACTGTATATTTAGTATTTTACACACATGTATGTTGTGATCCACAATTAAGCCTGTTATCTAATGTTTTTCTGTTGTCACAGACCTGATACAGTAAACCTGTCAAGCAAGATGAATTAACTAGCCAAGGACTGGTACAATTTTCAATCAGCCACTCAAGATTAATAAGATTATAGTCATCCATGCCAGAACTCCTAGTAAAGCCTCATTCCCCACATTTCAACCCATCAAGGAAAGTGGTGTCTCTGTCCTTCTGCTATCATTCCATGACATCACCTGCTCCCTGAATCCCATCCCTTCTCCTCTCTTACATTTCCCTGCAACTCTTCTTTTATTTCTTCCTCACTATACAGTGGTATATTCAAATCTGCCTTTAAAACTGTTCACATTTCACCCTCGGGGACCCAAACTCAGTCCAGAACTACCGACCACTCTCTCTTCTCCCTTTCTTCTCATAAACTCTGGAGCATGGAGCCTACAACCAGTTATCTGTATTCCTTGTTCAGAATGATCTCCTTCACGAATCCCTGAAGGAACCTAGACTGCCTTCCTTGCAGTGACAAAAGCTCTAAAGTGAGTTGGAGGTATCTCCCTCTCCTCAGTGTCTTCTTCTTGATCTCCCTTAACCACTAGATCCTACCTTTCTCTCCAGAACAGCTTGGAATCTATGTACCGGCACTGAAATTGCTTGAATCTTACCTATCAGGTGGATCTTACTAGGTGGTTTGGCGTGGTTCCTAGTCTTCCCCTCAGTCTCTTTCAACTGGTTTTCAACAAGCCTCCATAGATATATCCACTTGCATTGCAGTTTGCCTCTTGGTCATCTTTACTTGGATAGCTAGCTATTATCTAAAGCTCAGTATCTCCAAGACTGAGAGCCTTCATCTCACACCAACTTTATCCACTTGTCAGGAACTCTCTATCAGTCTGGTGAGTTTGCTCATTTCATCCACTTCATCAGCAAAGAGTCTGGTGGTAACCACTAGTTATCTGCAGGATTCCTCCATGCCTCACAACATACTCTAGACAGCTCCTCATCCAGGATGTGGTAATATCCTGCCTGGGCAATTGCAACTCTTTGATGTCATGTTTTCCAGCTTCTGCCAGCAAGACTCTCCAGGTGACTCAGAATACCATAATACAAGTTGGGTTTGACTTACCAAAGCATTCCCATGTATCTCTTTTTGTCTCCCTTCATTGGCTTTCTATAGCTGCTGATATGAAGATCAAGAGTCTGGTCATAGCCTAGAAGACAGTCAAATGATTTGAACCCCAATACCTACATGGCCTGATGAGTCCCTACACTCCAGAGGACTGCAACACTCCTCCATCTGTGGCCACTTGGTGGTCCCACACATGAGTGTCAAAATCAAAAAGACTGTAGGTTCTTAACTGTGGCAAAATGAGCCCCTCCGAGAACTGCTGAATCCCTTGAAACAATCAAGAGGTCTCAAAACACATCTCTTTCTATCGCAATGCTTATAAATATTTAAGCAGCACAGTGGGCAGTCTTACTACTTTATATCTAAAGATTTGTGCATTAGAGTTCAGTCCAGCTCTGTCTGTTTGATGTTAACATGTTCTACATCGGTTTTCTCCTGGAGTCCAGTTTTCTCTCACAGCCTAGTGGCATGTTGTTCAGCTGAACTGGAAACTCCTCAATGCCTTGGGGCAGCACCAGGGTTCAGTTTCAATGGCACAGTTGTCTCATAGCGCCTGCACAGAGAAAGTGGATGTAGGTTGGATCCTCACTCAATCTGTATGGAGTTTGTATGTCCTCTTTGAGTTCACCTGGGTCTAAGGACATGTTTCAGATGAACTGATAGCTCTGACTTGCCCATAGTGTGAGTGTGAGCGTGAGTGGTACATTGGCCTGGAGTATTGATGAGTGATTGACTGTAGGTAGTATATGAAATACTGTGAGACACATTGGATCTAAAATGTGTTAGCAAAATATTAAATAGTGTTCCGTGTAAATTGCTTTAGAGAAAATTGTGCGCTAAATGAATAAATGTAAGTACATGAATGTGTGTTTGATGTGTACACACACAGTGACCAGTGTGTACTCTGCTCAAGGCTGCTTTACTGCCTGTGTTTTGTGGGAAACAGTCCAGGCACTACAAACTTGAGTGCATGACAGTGAAAATAGATAAATCTGTGTGATACATGTATCCAATACACCAACGTATATATAATAGTTTATAGTTCTAATCTGTTAGATTTTCATAGAACAGTTTTTTTCTGGGTGATATGCAAGCCCCACAGGAAAAACAAATCATCATTCCATAAAAGCCATTTAATGTTTCTTGATGGTATTTTAGTTTTTATGCATATTTTACTCTGATAAACAACCTAAATATGAACCATAATGGTAGCAAGTGGCATGATAAAGTATTATAATTTCATAACCAAATGTTTCTGTGTCACTTTCAAGAAAGGACTGTCCTATTCTGGAAAACACACAATAATAATGTAATAGCGCTGAGGGGAGTAAATGTGTAAATAGTTGGTATTAGTGTTTATGTGTGTGTACATAGTTGTGTGTGGTTTCTGATTGGTTGTCGTCCTATTTATGTTCAGTGTTCGAGAGTGGAATTCTGGGGAGTCCGGGGGGGAACCCCTTAACCATGGGTTGCAGCAGGGGGGCTGGGAGTGACCCAGGGGATTCTGAAGTGTTCTGTGTTTTGTACTGTTTGAAGCGTCTTTGTTAAGCTTGCCCCTGAGAGACATGTACATTTCTAGTAGCTCTGTGGGGGGCCGCTATTATTATAATAATAATGCAAACATCGCACATTCCTGCAAGTAAAATTTTGTAATGTTAAAAGTAAATTCTTATTCAGATTCTAAACACAACCTTGTCCACCGTTTACATAAATAATGGTACAACGTCCCTTCACCATCATTCATATTTGCAAAACATTCCCTTCAACGTTCAGAAAAAAATTCTGAGAACAAATTGCGCTGTGTAACAGATGGCTGTCGGTATGTTACTCGGTTTGTATCGACGCCAGTGCTTCTGTAATATAAATAATACGGTAATAGAGCACAATTACCGTAATAACGAAAAGTGTGTAGTGCGCTTTGTGAGATTTTGCGGCGGTGGCTTTCAGGCAGGTGGATCGTAGCGTCCGTGGAGTTCACCAGGCTTTGACGTCTCACGTGCGGTGTTTCTGGGGGAACAACTGAAAGTGTCAGCTGTCGACTGTACACCCCCCCCCCCCCCAGCGACGACGCGTGATTTGCGCGGGTCCGAGTTCTTTTTTGGCTGTGATGATGATGATTTATTTTGTTGCGGTCTCGTTACCTACCAGAACAGAAGAAGAGGCTGTTTACCGTGTTTACCGTGGTGGATCGCTGCGAACGCGTCTCTGGAAAGAGGCGCACAGTGAGACATTTACGGACCTGCCACTGAATACGGAATAAAAAGGAATGCGGTGGAGATTTCGCAGCGTTTTCCAGCCTAAATGGAAAGCATGGCGTTTGCAGTATCCACATGAACCAGCCGAAAGTGCGTGGGCTTTTTGGATGCGCGTGGGTCGTTGTGCAGCATCACATGCTGCCGTGATTCACTTTATGTACAGCATTTATACTCACGAAGGAACATTTTATTCCTGTTTTTTTTTAATTAATTAATTTATTTTTTTTTAAATTACGACCTTTCACGGCTTTGCACGGTAAAAGTGTGGTCACGCGCCGCCGTACTCCTCGCGCACAACACACACACACACACACACACACACACACACACACACACACACACACACACACACACACACACACACACACACACACACAGACAGACGCACAGAGAGCTGGATGAACGAATGAACGAATAAAGAAGGCGCTTGATGCAAGTTGATGGTGCCAGTTGCAGAGTGGCAGCAGGAGACGATGGAGGAAGGAGCCGTTTCTGAGACTCTGCCGGATCTGAAGGACTTGGAGGTGAAGCTCGGGAGGAAAACGCCGGACGGACTGCTGCGTTGGATGCGGGAGGAAGGCGCCGCGCATCCCGCGGGGGACGAGCGGAGCCGGGAGCGCGACGCGGATCGGGATCGGGAGCGGGAGCGCGCACCTTGCAGGAACGGCCTGGCCGAGAAGATCAGAGAGCTGCGGGGGGAAATGGTGAGGGAGGGTCACGGCCCGATAAATGTGTCCTTCTCCGCTCAATTAAAATGTTGAAATGTCACTTCAAAGACGCGTTATTGCTCGCGGCGCAGGAGGGACGAGCGCGCCGCTAACCCGTGCGCGCGAGCAGCCCCGCTGAGCTCCGCCGCCGCTTCTTTTCGGACGTCCGTACAGCAGACACTGTTGTTACTGTACTCGACCTCAGTGGATCCTTTAGCAGGGTATACCTCATCTGCACCATCTTTTACCATGCCCGTCGAGTCAAGTAGGCATCTCTTGTGTCTCATGCGCCCGCGCGCGTGTGTGTGTGTGTGTGCGCTGTGTTCTGTAAGAGGCTATCAGTACTGACAGCCTGGTGGTGGTCACATTTCATTCTGCCACTGGTGACGTGTCATCTGCTTTATAGAAGAATGTATTTTATAGTTGCCCTTTTCCTCATAGACTTTCTGTCTTATATATTCTGTTTATGTTTCTTGCCATTTCTGGCTCCAACTTTGAATAAGATGTTTTTAGGGTTTACATGGTAACAGATAGATAGATAGATAGATAGATAGATAGATAATAATATCATTATTATTGTTATTATGGGGGGTGTGGTGGCACAGCAGGTTTGGCCAGGTCCCACTCTCTGGTGGGTCTGGTGTGTCCTCACCCCCTCCAGGCCTACGCCCTGTGTTGCCGGGTTAGGCTCCGGTTTGCTGTGACTCCGCTCAGGACAAGCGGCTTCAGCCAATGTGTGTGTGTGTGTGTGTGTGTGTGTGTGTGTGTGTGTGTGAGAGTGACAGAGAAAGTGTGTTCCACTGATGTATGGATGAGTGACCCAGTGTAAGTAGTGTTTAACAGTGTAAGTTACCTTGGTGAATAAGGTGTGTGGGCTGATAACACTACATAGAGTTCGTTGGAAGTCGCTTTGGAGAAAAGTGCCTGCTAAGTGACTAAATGTGTGTGTGTGTGTGTGTGTGCTTTTATGTAAAACACTACTTCTGCTGTCACTACCAATACCACCACTACTACTACTGCTAGTAATAATAATAATAATAATAATAATAATAAAAATGCTTCTTTAACTGAGGTCTTTGTACAAGCTAGCTTGCGGTGTTGGGTGCAACAGTACCGCAAGGGAGAAATGTTAAGGCCACAAGACAACAATCAGACAACACTGAATGTCAAGGATGCAATAATGTGTCTCTGCTCAGACAAGATCGTTGTATGTCATGACTGAAGAATCATTTAATAAAGGAGAATTACACACTCTGAAGGTAAATGAAGTTGTTACAAACAAGGAAAGGTTAAGAAGATAGTGAATTACTGGGAAAGCAATGGAAGAGATGCTTAGATGATTCCAAGACAAGGACCGATGGTATGAGATCTTAACAGCTGTCAGAAGGTCAGAAGACTGGTAGCAGACATGATGCCGAGAGGAAGGTCATTCCATAGCTTATGAGTACAAAGACATGATGTGCAATCCTTGAGTGTGTGCTTGGGAATTTAATCGATACTTTATCACATAGGCTACCAGTGCTGTCCACTCACAGGTATTTACTGCAGTGAAATGGTATCAGCTAGCTGTGCCTTGTAATCTGACCTGCTCATATTTTCTTTTAGCACACATTTTTTTCTAGTCTACTCAGTCTCCTTATTTTTCTGAACTGAAAGTCAGTTCTCATTTACACATTTAAGTACTGGTTTATTTTATTCATTGCATATCGGTAAATATGTCAGTTGTGCTTTTTGTCAGTTTTCCTTTTTGCGATTTCTTAAATCATACCATTTAAGTTCCATTTTTTAAAATTTACATTTTACTTTAGTTGTCAATGCACCCAATTTTAAGTCTCATTACCTTTAATTATGGAGACCCAAGACCAAAATATTTTTACCATAATTTTGTAGAATTTTTTTTTTTGCACATTTATATACTGCTTTGTGGTGTACAAATGTTAGGTGTTTAGGGTGGTCTTGTTTGGGGCTGAACTTTAGCATCACATGTTTAGTCTAAGTGGAAGAAAATACAGGCTGGAAAGCCTGTTCTGTGTGTTGTGAAGCTGTCAAAGTTTAGGAAATATCATTCAAAGTGCAACATGTTATTGCATTCTTAAAGACAAAACACAAGTGCCTACGTGAGACCTTCCATGGAAGCAGTGTTTGTTGGTGACCTGCGGATGTTTTGTTTTCCATGTGTATGGAATGCCCTGCATTCCAAGGATGAAGACAGATGTGCTGACTGTGCCTGTGGTCATAATGACCAGACTGATGTTTAGGTGCCTCGGTTCTATAGTATTTCAGAAGGGGCCGGCGGTCTGTCTTTATGCTGTTGCTGCTGAAATAACGCAGGTGTTGCATTCACGAGTGCTGCTTCAGGTCATTTTAACTGCTTAATTCATTCAGTTTTTATTTTTATTTAAACCGAGAAGAGAAATTGCAACACAAAAGGACTTTGGTAACTCGATAAAAGCAGTAGATTCTCACTCTTACATTCACCAGCACTGACAATTTCAAGCTGCATACGTTCAGTTGAAAACAGACATTCCGCTCAGGACAAAATTTGAAATTATTGAAACCTGCAGTCAGCCCCTTCCGGAGGACCTTGTTATCATCAGAACAGTTTCCTCCTAAATTAAAATCCCTGAGGTCTCTTAAATGTTAACTTTGCTGATATCAGTATTTTTTTTTTCTCTCGACATGTAACAAATCTTGTGCACATACAAGCAGTGCAAAATAAAATAATCTTTATTTTGTGCCTAGTTTTTGTAGCAAAAAACAAAAAAAAAAATAAGAATCCCCTTATTGCAGGAGCCTCCAGAAAAGTCATAGAAAAATAGTAAAAAGCAAGCTGAACAAACTGGGACAAACATCTGAAATCCTTCATAAGAAGCATAAATGATGTGGAACATAGCTAACATCTGAAACATAACTAATCCCTATGCTGGGTGATTAAGATCACTAAATGAACTTGAATAAATGTTGGAATCTTTGAGATTGGAGCTACATGCAGAGATAGAGCTTTATGTTGACCACTTGTTCAGTGATGTCCACTGGAATTCATAATCTGCTTCATTTGGTGAAGTACAGTGGCTTGATTCTTACTCCAAAAAAAAAAAAAAAAAAACAAGCATGCACATTCCTTCTTAAATGTTATTGGACAAATTATTACCCTTTGCTCAAGCCCATGACCCCATGTGAAGGACTGTGTTGTGTCATTCTCTCTCCCCCGCTTCGCCTCCTTCTTCACCATGGTATGGGAGTCTGGCCAGGCTGTGACAATGTAATCTGTCCATGTTTCAAAGAGGTTACTTTGGGTTAAGGACAGCACTGTGTACAGTCCAGTACTGTATAAATATTTGCATTCTAAGACTGGAACATTTATTTTTATGCAGATATGGTACAAGCTTTAGTAGCTCTTACAGCTGAAATACTTCAGAAATGTTTTTAAAGAGAAAATCAGTTTTTCAGTGGCTGTAGATTCCTGACATACCTGCTGGTGTAGAGAAAGAATTCATTATCTCAGCCTCAGTCTTTTGACACCATGGGATCATGTTTCAGAATACTAATATTTGTCAAGTCCTCATTGATGCTCATACTTAGATTTCGTCGAATTAACTGTCCCAAATGCATACATGCAAAAAAATAAATAAATAGGAAAATAATGTTGTATTCTATGTGCTTTTAATCTTTTTTATTTTACATTACTTTTTAACATGCTCACATGCAGAAAAACTCCTTGCTGTACCAAGTTATCTTATGTAATTTTTCAAAAACATCTTGTTTATCATGCAAAAACATGCAAATCACAATGTACAGCCTGTCAGAAATATGTTGACAATGAATGTAGCTCAGTGCAGCCCAGTAGAAGGTGGCTCAACCTCTGACTGATTCACTGATGTTGATGCACTGTGACGGACTCTTGAGACAGAGCTTGTGGAAGATGTGAGTCCTATGTCTGCTGTCTCTGACAGTAGCTAGACAGAGGGGGTGCTGCATGTGAGGCATCCTCTTTCTGGATCATCTAATCTGCTTCCTCAGGCAGGAAGACATCATCATGCCATGTCCTGGAGGCATGTAGAGTTTTGACACCTCAGCTGTGACTCTTTCACAGAACCCATTCGGAACAGATGGACTACAGAGCCTTTTGAGACTAATGAAAATATTAGGCATGGAATAATTAGAGACTGTCTGCTTGATTATCCCTTTTATATGCTTTTCAGTGAAAACCAAAATGGTGAGTACACTTAATTAAAATGAAAGACTGATGGGAATTCATAATTTGAAGATGAGTTTTTTTTTTGATAGAAAATGAAAATGATTAAAAACTCGTGCTGTCATCTGTGATTAAGAAGTATACCCATCCAGGAGAGGAAATAATTGTCATGCGGAGCCGAGGATGCCAGGGCGACTGGACCCAAATGCAGGATTGTTTGTCTGGAACCAAGGGGTCAGGCGAGTTCTCGTTGTCGGGGACAAGCAAAGAGTCGGTCTATCAGAGGTCAGAGTGAGAGTGAGGATCCATGGATGTGGTCAGGGGACAATGCGAAGGGTGGAAAGCTGGAGAATGGATACAGGAAGCAAAGGATAAGGAAGAGCAGGACATAGCGCAGCGGGACAGTTGTCTCAGTGGGATTCCGCAGGGGAACGGAAGCAGAGGAGGGTCTTTTAAGGGTATGTGTACTTATTGGTGTCCGGTGCTTGACCTGTGTCAGGTGCTGTCGATGATGTGGGCGTGGATGTGACAGTTCCCCCCCTCCCTACGGGCGGCTCCAGCTGCCCTATGACGCCTGGAAGGGGGGTAGCCTCTGGGATGCAGATCTAGCTTATCTGGATGGTCCCACTGGAAATCGGAGATGAGGGACGGATTGAGGATATTACGTGCTGGTACCCAGCTGCATTCCTCAGGGCTGTACCCCTCCCAGTCTGTGAGGTAGTACAGGCCCCCATGCCTGCGTTTGGAGTCGAGGAGGGCGCGGACAGTGTAGGCCACTTCCCCATCTACTTCCACTGGAGGGGGTGTCAGGTCTCCCAGGGTGGCTTGGAACAGGGAGGTACTGTAAGGCTTCAGAAGGGAGATATGGAATGTGGGACAGATATGTAAATGAGGAGGCAACTGCAACCGGTACGTGACTGGGGTGATCTGGCAAAGGATTTTGTATGGGCCTATAGACCAGGGGCTGAACTTCTTGGATGGTAGTTTCAGGCAAATCTCCCTTGTAGAAAACCATACCCATTGCCCAGGCTGGAAAAGCAAGGTGCTGCGGTGTCGGTCGGCCTGTTGCTTGTACTGGTGTACGCTTTGTTGTAGATGGTCCTGTACCACTCGCCAAGCCGCCTTTCGCTGTTCAGGAACCAGTTATGCTCAGTGGGGACCTCAGAGGAACCAGGGTGCCAGGGGAATAAAGGAGGCTAGTAACCCAGGACGCACTGGAAAGGGGACAGGCCTGTAGAGGAATGTGACAAGGAGTTGTGGGCGTATTCGGCCCAGGGCAGGAACCGTGCCCACTGGGTCTGGTCTTGTGTGCAGCAGCTTCTTAGAAACCGACCAAGGTCTTGGTTCAGTCGCTCCACTTGTCCGTCAGCCTGAGGATGGTACCCGGAAGTAAGGCTAATGGACACTCCAAGGCTAACAGCCTCCATACCTGGGACATGAACTGAGGACCTCTGTCTGAGACAATGTCCTTGGGTAACCCGAAGATCCGGAACGCATTCTGAAAGACAAGCTCGGCCATGACCAGGATAGTGGGAAGTCGGGGCAAGGGAATCAGATGACAGGACTTAGAAAACCGGTCTAACACCACTAGGATCACTGTATTCCCCTTGGAGGGCGGTAAGTCGGTCAGGAAGTGTACTGCTACGTGGGAACAAGGTCTGGTTGGAACCGGTAGGGGCTCCAAAAGCCCTGTAGGTTTTTGGTTCGAGGTCCTAGCTTGAGTACATACCTCATGCACCTCCACAAACTTCTGGACATCTTCCCGAAGGGAGGGCCACCAGTCATACTTACGTTTGGCGGGCAACAGCTTACAGGAAAAATATGCACACGGATAGAGCTTGGCTGGGGTTCCCTGCCTCGGTGACAAAACCGCCCTGACACCCACAGTTGAGGCATCTACCTCAACAACAAAAGGTAGCGATGGATTGGGGTGCTTAAGGATTGGAGAGGTTGTAAACCGCCGCTTGAGATCCTGGAAAGCCTCACAGGCCTCTGTTGGCCAGGAGAGCTGGGACCATTTGCCCTTCAGGAGAAAGGTGAGGAATGCAGCGAGGCTACTGAATCTGCAAATGAACCAGCGGTTAAAGTTTGCAAACCCCAAAAACCATTGTAGGGCCTTCACGGAGGTCGGACGGGGCCAATCCAGCACCGCCTGGACCTTAGCTGGGTCCACTGCCACCATACTGTGCCCATCTGGACCAAGGATGAAACCCAGGAAAGAAACCCGCTCCTGGTGAAACAGACATTTATCCCCCTTGACGAAGAGGCCATTATCTAGGAGGCAACCAAGCACTTGTCTCACATGGGTTACATGCTCGACCATCAAAAACACCAGGATATCGTCTAGGCACACGAGTACGCATTTATTAACCAAATCACCCAGCACGTGATTAACGAAAGCCCGGAACACAGAGGGGGCTTTGGCTAACCAGAAAGGCGTAACCAGGTACTTGTAGTGACCTAGTGCTGAAGGTGGTTTTCTACGAACCCCCCTCTCTTAATCTGGATAAGGTTATACGCACAGCGGAGGTCCAGTTTGGTAAAGACCCGTGCACCGTGGACCTGTTTAAGCGCAGCCGTGATCAAAGGCAGGGGGATGTGGATATTTAATGTTGATGTCATCGAGACCTCTGTAATCAATGCAGGGGCGGAGACCACTGTCCTTTTTCTCCACAAAAAAACCTGTGGAGACTGGTGAGGTGGATGGCCTAATAATACCCAGGGATGAGGCCTCTGTCATGTATGCCTACATGACCTTCTGTTCTGGTAGAGAAAGCGTGTAAACTTAGCCCTTTGGAGGGGTGGTTCTGGGCTGGAGGTCGATGGCACAGTCTCATGGGCGGTGCGGAGGTAGGGCAGATGTGCGCGATTTACTAAAGATCTCGGCAAGGTCTGCGTAGTCCTCAGTATAGATAAGTTTTCGTATTTTAATGCCAAGTTCATAAGTATTTGAATCAAAATCAGAAACAATGAACAGATCCTCAGATTTGAGTTACGCTGGGTTGTTGCAGGGTGGGGCTAGTCTTGGCTACCAGGTCAGTGCATTTACTTTCACTACTTAAGTGTTTTTTATTTATGTTTAGCGATATGCTTGAAAATTGGTGATTCTCACTACTCTTTCAGTATTTTTTTGCACACTGCACCTCCATGTCCTTGTGCTACTGGTCAGGGCAATGCTGGACTCCACTGTTGCCTTTTTTGATGTCTGCATTTCACAGAGTTTGGCATTAACAGAGCCTGGTTTTAATATGATATTCCTTGCAGTTTGGTTTTAGCAGACCTTGAGCTGTGGTTTCTATATTGTGTCTTTTGGAAAATCATATTTGGAATCTAACTCAAAGTTCTTTCCAGCTTTACAGTGGTGTATTTTGTGGTTTGTATTATATACAGCAAAAGTGAGATTTTTTGGACTGTATGTTGGAAAATCATATTGCAGCTATGCATGTCAGCTCAAAGTCCAATACAGGGAGTCATTTATACACACACGCAGTCTGAAACCGCTTGTCTCAAGCGGGGTCGTGGCAAACCGGAGCCTAACCCAGCAACACGGGGTGAGGCTGGCGGGGACACACCCAGGATGGGACGCCAGTCTGTTGCAAGGCACCCCAAGCAAGACTTGAACCCCAGACCCACCAGAGAACAGGACCTGGCCAAGCTTGCTGCGCCACTGCACCCCCCGAGTCATTTATAGTGTTCCGTTATTATCATTGCTTTCTGTGCAACCCCTCCCATAATACTGGGTAGTGAAACTGTTCCAATGTAAAGTATTACTGTGCCCAGAGCTGTAGACCCTTCACTTTGTATAACATGTATATAAGGTACAATATCTGTATACAAATCCTGTAAATGTATAGCATCTATATAGAAATGTTGACCTTATTGCATGTATTTGTTTTGAAAATCAGGGGCGCAGTGGCGCAGTGGGTTGGACCTGGTCCTGCTCTTCAGTGGGTCTGGGGTTCGAGTCCCGCTTGGGGTGCCTTGCGACGGACTGGCGTCCCGTCCTGGGTGTGTCCCTTCCCCGTCTGGCTTTACGCCCTGTGTTACCGGGTAGGCTCTGGTTCCCCGTGACCCCGTATGGGACAAGCGGTTCTGTGTGTGTGTGTGTGTGTGTGTGTGTGTGTGTGTGTGTGTGTGTGTGTGTGTGTGTTTTGAAAATCTGTAGACATATGACTTCTGAGTATGGAGTATAGTACAGCTATATTCTAAAATGTATTCTATAACTGCAACTAACAATTTCTCTATGCTGTATACCATTTTATGGAGACCCAGCAGCACTCCCATGAAAGAACATTCATCCAAAATTCATTCAAGTAAAGTGCAGTTTGTGCAGGATAATCAATGAGTTCCATTAGGCTGGAATATTGATTGACCTGTAGGGTCACAGTAGTACTGCTGAATGTAGGGAGAACGTAATTCTGCTTAATTAACTTTTTGTTCATCAAATGGGCTCTTCCTGTGATGCTTTTTCAGCTATGTGGAGGGATTTTTTTTTATTATTTCTTGGAAACTCTTCAGCCTTAATTAATACATGAAAAACAATTAATCTGTGTGTCATTAAAAGGTCTAGTGGTCTGGCAGTACATCAGCTCTTTGGTTGGCTTCCTAAATGGTTCTTAAATAGCAAAAGCAAGTAACTAACACTGCACCACTTTACTGAGTGGTAATAACTCATTAAAACCAATTCTCCAATTAACCAGTAGTTATGTGTTTTTGATTGAAATGAACTTTATAGGAAAAAAATATTCGTACAAAATGAAGGGCTTTTTATTTGTTTTTAACAAATTCTGTGTTATGTAGTTGTTATTCATCACGTCGATCACTGATCATTCACCACATTGATCTTAGATATGTGTATCTGTGTGAAAAGAACCACCGGTTAGCAAAGTACCATTTTTTCATTAGTTCTGTTTTGTTCTGCTTGGTGCACCTGTTAAAATGGTGGGTACTCACCAGCAAGCTCATGGGAGCCAGGCTTCTCTGTATGGCAGCAGCATGCAATGTGTGTGGCACCTTCCAGATTGGCACCTTGGCCCGTGTACTCAGTTCCACCTGGACCATCACTGTGATTAGGCTGCTATTTATGAACGTGATGCGTCCAGCTGGCTGCCGTCTTGTTGGGCTGGGATATGTCCAGCAAGCATAGTTATTTGAAACGGCTGCTTCATGGACTGCTGCTCAGCCAAGGCGTCACACACTTATGCTTACTCATCATCCTCGTGTGTAGAAGTCCCTCAACATGAACGTTTTTCAGCGTAAATGTGCAAATGTAAAATTCTTGCAATCTAGGTTTTGGCACTCATCTCATGAACCCTAGGTGGGCTGGAGAGAACGCTATGGATTAAACATTATTTCTGACAAGTTGCTGTGAACTGCTGATCATTAGATGGTGGGAGGAATATAATTTTAATATAAAAGAGAATACACACAGACAGCTGGGCTGGGTTGAACCCACAACCTTAAATCTTTGAGACAGCTATACTACCCACTGCTGAGTCACTGTTTTTTTTACTCTTCAACATTCCTTGTTCTTGGCGCCTCTCTTGAGAACATACGATAATTGTCAGATACATTTATATTGTTTAATATTCCTCTTTTCCTGCTATATCATAACTTGCATCCCAGTCTCAGTACCACAGCTATTCTGTCCCTTATGTTCCCACTTCATTTTTCTTTAAAACATATAAGAATTTCACTTAGATTTTTATGTCTGAGTGTGTATTGAATCAGCAGGTTTACTATCTTACTGTGCGGTGAAATATCTTGGAATGTCGGCATTTAAACCAACAATGTTCAGATTAATTTCCTTGCATTGCATTTCACCCCTTCTCTTACCTCTTGCTTTCACTCAGGTATATCTGCGCTCCGTGGATGTGAAAATCCTGCGGCAGCTGATGGTTGTGCATGAGGGCATCGAGTCAGTCAAGTGGCTGTTGGAGGAGCGTGGTACCCTAACTAGCCGCTGCAGCAGCCTGACCAGCAGCCAATACAGCCTGGCTGAAGGTCCCGATGCTTCCCTGCGGGGCAGCTGGAGCAGCCTGCAGGACCCAAACGACAGGCTGGACAACATTTCCATTGGCAGTTATTTGGATACGCTGGCTGACGATCTGGATGAGTACTGCCAGTCCAGCTCGGAATCGGTGCCCTGCCTAACCCCTTTTGGGAAGGAGGTGTGTGGCCGGAGCGGGGGTCTGTCGGGCTCCCCATTGGTCAAGGCTGAGCGGCCCAAGGGAGAGGCTCCAGTTTGGCCTAAGATAGGACTGGAAATGTCCAAAGTTGTTGAGCCCATGAAAGCAGCCTCCAGCGCTAAGGAGACTACTCATACACAGGCCGCCATGAGTAATGGGTTCCCTGTAAGGGGTGGTGAGCAGGGGGCCGACCAAGACAAATTGAGCCAGAACCAAAGCCCGAAAGAAAAGTCACACAAGAATGGCAAAATTGACTTGGAGAGTTGCAAACTGAACAGTAAAATGCACCTGGAATACGATTCTCACTGGCACTGGGTGCAGTCACAGGACGATGTGACATTTTTGTGAGAGAAGAAATCGAGACTTCATTTTTAGTTTAGTTCCTTCAATTTTAATTTAGCTACTTTCAATTAATTCCTTATTTTCACCAGTTGCAGTGTCATATTTAGTCCACATGCAGAGCCACTAAAGATCAATGTCAGTATTGGTGGTAGTTACTGTTTCATACACTTTAAAGCATAATGCAGCATGGCAATTTTACATGACAGTCTCTTACAGCACGAGCAGCTAGAGAAAATAATAAACATCATGCAGACTTTGAGTCAGCCCATCTGCGAGAAGTGGTCGTGTTTTCAGGAGCTCACTTTCTCTGGGAATTTGCTAGCACTGTTGTCATCAAAAGCCTTGATTTGATGGCAAGAATTGGGGCCAGATTTAATCACGTTTTCCAGCTACGCACAGGCTATTAATTAGAAACCAATAAAGAATTGGCCCTCGTCATATAGCTGGCTGTGCCAAAACCTCTCTTTCTAATTGGCTGCACTAAACATTGTTTGTTTCTTTTTCTGATAGACCAACATTTTGATTCAGTGTTTTGATTCACTCTTGAAGGTCTGACACCACATTTAGTTAGTAATACCGTGTCGCTATGAAGTGTACTTATTAGCAATGGGTGTTACTGTAGATTCATATAATGTCTTAATTTTAGCGTAAGTGATAACTGCAGTACTATTTCTTTTTAAACCAGTTCGTAGTGTATGTGTTAGCAAATGTGAACATGACTCTTTTTGTTGCTTTCGGTAACCACGTTCGTTTCAGTACAGTTGTAATCGGTGTAAAGAAACTGTGCTCGTAATTCTTATTCGAGCCAACTGCACCTTTGTGTTGTGGCTTAAAGTAATCGGGTGAATATTTAGCCACTTACAGTATTTGAAGTTTCTTTATGATCATTGTGAGCTCTGAATTTATTTGTGGATGCTATGCAGCTTCTGGAGGTTATATGTACGGACGGGTAAGTCTTTACTCGGTTAGTCTTTGGGAAGTGCTGACAATCAGTAAAAAGCAAAATGTCTGTGTTTGACGAAACCGTTTGTAATAATGCAGAAAGAAGTACTGTAGGTGATGGTCCAGTGAATGGTGTGATTGAGAAGGACAGAGTAATGCTGGACTCTGGGTGCAGTTACTCAGGCAGAAGAGCAGATGGATCTCAGGGTGCTTTATTCGTTCAGATGCCTAGTCCAGATCCTCTGGTTTCACCTAACACTCTTTAAACATCGCACTCAAATATGCTTTGCAGCACGAGTGTAAAATATAGGAGGTACATATGAGATATATTCCCTCCACTTTCAGAAAGATGTCATTTCTGTCAAAATCAGGTTATAAAATGTAACAGCACTTGAAAAATTAGATCTAGCGTTTATGCAGTTATGATAGCAAAATACCATGTGTCATTTATTAATCTGAAATGTCAAAGTGGCTGCTATAATGGGCCATTTAGTGTTCTCATCAGTATAACTGTTAAATGTTTGCAAGAGCAATGAATTCTCGGTCCTTTTCAGTGCACTCTGGTTTGTTTAAATGTTTGGCTTGCTTCCACCAGTTCAGGCCCTTGCTGGGAAAATCCACAATGTGCAAGCAGACATCAAGGCTCATTCATGCACGACTCTAAGGATTGTCACACAAAAACAATAGCCATCCATTTCTGTTCTGAAGTTTCAGAGAGTCTCAGACCCAGAACTGGTGTCCAAACACCGAGCCAGATAAAAAAAAAAAATTTTATACTGTTCCCTCTCATATTTTTATCAACTACAATAATCCAATTATTTATTTATATTAAGAGCCAGTTTATACATAATAGTTAATATTATGTATAATATTCTTATTGGCTGAAAAACTCATTTACTGAATACCATTAGTACGATTTTTGTTTGCAAGTTCTGGACATTCAAAATTTATAATGTACACTTATTCTCCATTAATTGGTCCTTTTAAAATTTTTTTTTCATTATTACACTTTTTTACTGGTCCTAATTCATTCCTGAAAATTGACTGAATATTGGAAAACTGCAAATTCCAGGTTTACCCCAAAATCTGTGAGTGGCCTGATTTGAGGAAGAAAAAGTCCATGTGTTATAGTTAAATAGATGAAATTTTAGGAAATTAAAGCGTGATAGTACGAAACAGAGGACCCACATGAGTATGCAAATGGGACTGTAGAATTCCAGAACGCACCTGAGAGCGTGAGTACACTGTTCCCATAACATTTACATTACATTTACATCTATTTATATATTTAGCGGACGCTTTTCTCCAAAGCAACTTCCATTGAACACCATGTAGTGTTATGAGCCCACACACCTTATTCACCAGGGTGACTTATACTGGTAGGTACTGGTACATACAATGGGTCACTCATCCATACATTAGCGGAACACACACACTCTCTGTGTCACTCACAGGCCATGGGGGAACCTGAACAGCATGTCTTTGGATTGTGGGAGGAAACCAGAGCACCCGGAGGAAACCCATGCAGACATGGGGAGAACATGCAAACTCCACACAGACTGGATCGAACCCATGTTCTCTCACACCACCCAGGCGCTGTGAGACAGCAACGCTACTGGCTGATAACACACTGTGTCTCGCAGCCCCTCTCACACAGCTTCTTGGCACAGTTTTCAAATGTGGTCTCGTGTTGATGTCTAGATCTGATACCACCAAAAGAATGTATGAAAATCTAGACTAATTAATGATGAACAATATTAATAATTATGGACCAGATATGAGAAAAACTCGGGATATCGTGAAACCAAATAATGCGGGATGAGCGTATAGACAACTGATGAGCCAATTTGAAGTATCCAGATTTCTGTTTTATACATCTCATTCATTAATTTGATCTTTAATATCCTTTATTGTATGTTTATTTAAGAATGTAAGGAAAAGTATATGAATAAAAACCATAAATCAAATTGCAATTGTATATTTGTATGAATAATTGGTGGTTATGCCTTTTTTGTGCTATGCAATGTGCCAGAGTCTCCATTGCCACCAACCACATGATATGCAGTAATGTGTTTAATCCAGAGAAATGTTATGTGCTTATAATGTTTTTGTTTTCATTGGTTTGCTGGTTGGTTTCCCCTGTATAATTTGACAACTAGACGAAGTGGCTATTTTTTTTTTTTTTTTTTTTTTTTTGTATTTGACAGCCATGATCCAGTAGAGTGAAGGTGGATTCTTTATTATTTTATTATAGCATACATAATTTTTCATTTGACAGATGTCATTCTCCATGTCAACATATTCACTCCTTAGCTTGTGGGGTATCTATAATTTATTAGGCTGAAAAAGCAAGGCAGTGCTAGGAATGATTTAATGAACAGAGGCTTTCGGCAGCTTGCGTTTAAAGCTTTGTTCAGTTAACTGCCTTGCTTGCACTAAGCGGAAATTGGTTGCAGCTTTTGATACCCCCACCCAACCCACACACCCTTTACACAGACTGCTATAATCTTTCCAAAACTGATGTGGGTGGGAAGAACCTGACAACTCCTGAAAGCTGAGGAAAAGAGATTTTCAGACAACACACTTCTTTTCTGTTTTTTTTTTCCATAGATGTGTGTGTGTGTGTGTGTGTGTGTGTGTGTGTGTGTGTGTGTGTGTGTGTGTGTGTGTGTGTGTGTGTCCTTCCTGCAATGTGTGCTGTATGCAATAAGGAAAGCTGGGTGGAGTGAAGGAACAGCATTGACCAGGATTCAGTTTCTCTTTCACTGACACTGCGGAAAATCAAGCAACTGAAGTGCACTGGCTTATGTGCTGGTTTTTGAATAATGGGGAACTTTGTACAACTGGTTTTGCTTAAAAGGTTTTATAAACATCCGTTTTTTTAGAAATGTGTACATTTGATGTGAATCGATGTTCTAAATAATGTTATGCATTTAGAGACGCAGCCTGCACCTGAGCATTATTAAAAGTGTTACATGTCCCACGTGTCTTTGCAGATCTGTTTTCATTCACCGCGGTATGCAGTTGTGCAGCTTAAGTTTTCTCGGAAAAGCATTGAAGCTCAGCTACTGTACGAAGATGAGAAAACGCCAAATTACGGCTCAGAAGTTCAACTGGATATTTTTGTTTAATTTTCTCCTGGGGTTGCAGTCAGAGTGCTCTGGCTCCACATGAAATATTTCAGCGAGTACAATGAAAACAATGCACACTGAGCGGAAATACTTCTGAGCTTCTCGATAATCGCACGGCTGATGGCTTCGCTTGTGTCAAAGTGCTGTCGAGGCATGGATGTATTTCATTTTAGACTTAACCCTGCTTCTGTGCAACCCATATTTTTTCTTAGGAGGCTTTTCGAACCAGGTCGGTCAAACTCCAGTCCTCGCATTCTGCATTAATGCAGGTTTCAGCATCAGTTTTATTTCATGACTAATTTAAACCTGAACGTGAGGGGAAGTGGTTTAATTTCCAACTACTTACATTGTTTATTAGAGGGGGTGCGGTGGTGCAGTGGGTTGGACCACAGTCCTGCTCTCCGGTGGGTCTGGGGTTCAAGTCCCGCTTGGGGTGCCTTGCGATGGACTGGTGTCCCGTCCTGGGTGTGTCCCCTCCCCCTCCGGCCTTACGCTCTGTGTTACGGGGTAGGCTCCGGTTCCCCGCGACCCTGTATGGGACAAGCGGTTCTGAGAATGTGTGTGTGTGTGTGTGTGTGTGTGTGTGTGTGTACATTGCTTATTGAAAGAAATGGAAAACAAGCATTCCCTGCAGACATGAGGTTGACACCTCTGCTCTTGTCATAAATATTGTCAAAAACAGCATGGACAAAATTCCCTCTGGGTCTCATCTTTGGTGTATTCGCTGGAGTGTTTTAAAATAATAACCCTTATAGTTTGCCAGGAGGGGACATTTAACCATATCCACACTTTACGAGTGGCAGCCATGTGTTGCACTGAAGGCTCTTTCTGCTTTTCGCTTTGACTCTCTCACTCACTTTATTAATAAAGCACATATCAACAGACTGATGAGCAAATGATCCTGCTGAGCCTGTTTGTGTCCTACCATATATGAGAGTTATGAGAGGCAAATGTTGCAGGGGAATTCAGTGCAAGAGCCAAGGCTACCATATGAGTAACTAAGTGGGATTTTGATCCAGTTGCTGACGATCCACTCTGGTGATTGAACTCCTTGCGTCCATTCGCAGTCCTCAATAACAGTCAACATTTTTTTTTCCTTCTGTGATGCTGTGTTTTGTATATCGGATTCCCAACAGGTCTGAATACTCCTTGGACTATGCGTGCGCTGGTGTTGATTGTCATCCTGGTGCTGTCGTTCCAGGACCCCATTTTGATGACTAGAGTATATTACCGCTGGAAGTGAGGGTTGGTTTGGCAGCCTTTCAGAGCTTGATGAATGCAAAGGGTGGGAAGGAAAATCTCTCGGCTGTGGTTGATGGCAGGGGTCTCAAACCATCCCATAAAAATGTTGGTTACAAGAAATGAGCTCCAGATGATCTTTCTGGTCTATGGAGGAGTAGCAGTAAAAATATATAAATAAGCAGAAATGGTGTTAGGAAGAATTTCTCCCACATTCCAGCATAGCTGGATCCTGGTGGAAAATTACTGCCACTAAGACGATTACGCACAAAGAAAACAGCATTCTTCAGCGTAGCGCCGGTCTCCAGTGTACACATAATTGAATTCAAACTCAAACGAAATACCTCTGTCTTTCTGTCTCCCTTTGAACAGACGTGGAAACGTCGCAACTAACATAACCCAGTAGACTTCCTTCACAATGAAAGAATGTCAGTTTTTGATTTTGCCTGAATTCCGCCATCCCATCATGCGTAGACATATTATATTGTTAAATATTTTTTGAGAAAAACATCTGCCCCTATAAATATAAATGTGAATATAAATGTAAATATAGAAGGTCAAATATTCTCCCTTCCCTTGATGTTTTGATGCTTTTAATACATATTGACCCTTTTTCTTCCTTCTCTTGTTGACTCTGTCTCGTCTGTGGAAGGCATGCGCCTGTGGCCGGTAGTTAACAGCGGTTGACACTGGCAGCCTGGTTCTGCTCTGCTGCTTATGCATGTGTGGGTGCAATGTTTGTGGCTCTCATTATCCAGACCAGAACACTGCACACATCAAGGCTATAACAATACAATCCATTTTCACAGGAGACCATCTAACAGAAACGCAGCAGCGCTGTTGTTTGTATTGGGACTGGACACGCTGCTTAGAGCTTTTTACTGAAACCTCACTATGTGTCCATTTGGGTCTGATTCCTTATAACTTTCATCTCAAACAAGTTTCTAGCTCCAGGCCACAATGGAGGGAGAAAATACTTGGTTTGAACTAGGATGAGTCAAAGGTTTTTTCCTTTTAAAGTAATCCATGAAAGATTTTTAAAAGCCTTCCAAAAATACATTTTATTAAGTTTCAGTTTTCAACTGGGGTAAAATGAGTAGGAATAATATAGGATATTTTTAGTTCAAGATTTCTGCATTGATCCAGGTATGAAAAAAATAAGTACCATAATATTATTATAGTAGGTAGCATAGCAATTACAACCAAAACCAACTTGTCCTAAATAGGGGTCACGGTGAGCCAGAGCCTTGCCCACCAACACAGGGTACAAGGCCGAAAGGTAGGGAACACACCCAGGACAGGACAGCAGACTGTCACAAGGCACCCCAAGCAGGGTTTGGGTCCCACACCTCCTACAGGGCAGGCAGCAGCTGAATCTGCCACACCACCACATCCTTATAGCCATTCTCTTGCAGAGGGAAGGTGTGTCATTCAAATACAACTTGTGTAGAAAACCTTAAACAAGCTATTTTTCCATAAATATTCTAATAAGCATACCTTGTTTTATAAATTAGTTAATAATTGCAAGTTGCTTATTGTACAAAACTAGCAGCGTTGCACAAAGTCTGCTAAATACAGAAAAACAATAAACATGTGACAGTTCCTTGCTAATTTCTACTGGGACATGTCCTCTTCGAGACATTAAAGGATTTGACATAGGAGCAGGAACAGGCTACAGTGTTCCCGCATCGTGATGTAATTCATTGTTCTCAAGGGATCACCACTGGCTCTGCTGTAGTCGGCAACCCTGCACATCTTCCCTTTTCCATGCATTGTTATGTGTACCTTCTATGTCTGAGAATTTTTACAGAAAATTACCTTCTACTGTAGTCAGAAAAAATGTTGAAAGATGATCTATCTATCTATCTATCTATCTATCTATCTATCTATCTATCTATCTATCATAACATCAAAGAATTATTTGCATAAAGGATTAGAAGCCCCAACTGTGGTTACCATACAATCTGCTTATGTAACAACCTGTTCGAGAGCAGCTGGTAGCAGAGTGGTTGGTGCTACTGCCTTTCAACTCTAAGGTTGCAGATTCAGTTCTCACCTCTGGCTGTAGTACCCTTGAGCAAGATACTCATCCTCTTGTAAAATGACTCAGCTGAACAAATGGGTGAATAATTGTAAGTACATTAACACTGGAAGTTGCTCTGGAGAAAAGCATTGGCTAAAAGAATAAATGCAAACATACAGTATGAAAGACTTGATGATGACATGTCTAGTGCTCTGCTTCGTGTTCAATGTACATCAGCCCATCTTCCATTTAGGCGACAACCAGCTCATTTTCTGTTATTTAGCTTGTGTCACCCCTTCCCTCTCTTTTCATGACTTAACTTCAGTAGCAGTGCAGGTAAAGATAGGAAAAAGGTTGAAGTCAGTAACTGAGATTTGTGTATCCGTTGTTTACAAATGCACAAGTTAGATTCTGCTCATTGTTCGCATAAACATTCAGTGACAGAAATGAAAACGTCATAATCACTGACTGCACAACATCTCTGAAAAGAACATTCAATTACACATGCCTATGAATCTCTGCCTGAGTTTGTTATTATGGCTGTGGTGAATAGATACTGTTCAAGGCCTCTTTCACTCAGTCAGGCAAAGAAAGGAAAGTTCTGTGTAATGTACTAACTAACGAAAGTGACACTGTGCTCCTCTTGACAGGTTTAAAAGAACCCACCCCATAAGCCCTCCATTCCTGTATTTGCAAGCCGTGATGATGTTTAGAGGCTCTTGTACACAGCACAGCTGTTTCAGTATGCACAGAATTTGACATTCAAAACACGAGCAGAAAAGCTGACCTTCAGAGCATGGATTTAGTTATGTAGGATTTGCTTTCATTATTGACTGACACACTCTTCTCACCCTGTTGACCTGGTTTGCTGAGCCAGAAACAAGCTGAAGCAACAATAAATGTGAGGGAGAGATCAGAGGAATCAGTTTTACTCCTGCCCCTATTCACCCTGCTTCCTAGGAGAGCCAGTATGTATCACACCATCAGACATAAAGCAAGCTGAAACAGTCTTGGAGAAGAGGAACGCTAGCAGTCCTGTGTACTTGATTTCACCTGGACCGGACTCGCCCAAGAGAAGATGATTTCCAATAAATTCTAGAGCAGTTGTGCTGGTATGTCACATATTGTAAGATAACACACTGCTGGAGTCTAACCAGTGAGCAATGCTCTAGTCTAGTGCAAGTACAGTATATTGTTACAGAAAGACAGTGTACTTTACCATGTTAGATGATAACATGATTTAACTGCTGGCTGATACTGTAAAAGATGTGATCCTGAATGATAACACAACATATTGGAAAGCAATAAAAAAAAAATCAACATTTTAGTTTTTTAAAATTAGGTAAAAAATTAGAAGGATTAAATAAAACTGTTAAGGAGGGGGGTTTATTAGATGTACTGAAAAGATATTCTGGAGCAATTGCTGTATAATGAAGAACATTACTTTGTTTCTAGTAACGTTATTATTTAATTGTTATTATTATCTCAGTATAATTTAAGAACTTGCGAAAAGCAAAAATGAAGCACCATAATTTTGCTTTATTTTCCTATTCTGTGTTCAGTTTCATGATTTTTTTCCTTTATATATACACAACAGAGTGAAAGAGAGCCCCTAAAGAAAATAAAGAACATTTCCTTTTCTTTTGATATTTTTGATGTTATTGTCATACTGTACAAAAATCAGAGTAGTTTAAAACACATTTTTATTTCATGCTACTGCTTTCTTTCCTGCTAATGAGTGGCTAAACTCTTGCAGTCTTTCATACTGTTTTGTGATTAATCACCAATGATTCTCCAGTTTCTCACAACAGTCTGTAACGGGAGCAAAGTTTCTATAGGAAGATCTCATCCAAAGTCTTCTAATTACAATTTCATATCTCAGCAAATAATTATGGTTTGGTTACAAATGGTGTGTTTAAAAAAAAAAAAAAACTTGTGAATCTGTGCTTAGATGTAAGGATTTTGATCTTTGGAGAATTCAGCTTCTATTGCCACTAAGGACTTTATAATTTGTCTGATTCTGTCTGCCGGAATTAGAATGATTTTGCTACCCAAATGTGTTGCTCTATATTTGCAGTTGTTATTGTACAAAAGGTCCAAGATCTCCTACTGTGATGAGGAGATCTGCAGAAGTCATGGACCTCTATTGGTATTCCACAAGTTCAGTCAGTACATCTCTCCCTCCATGAGTATCACCTGCAGATACCTGCATTCTATTGCGGTGCACCCTTTTGATCCATATTTCTGTAGTTTTCTGGTTTATCCCACAAATACAAATGTATTTGAGGTTAATTTTAGACATCTGAGCATGATATAGAAGTTTCAATTAAATGCCCATATTTGGAGGGAATAAGGGATACAAAATCACTTGAGACACTAAAGACATGGTCTCTATAGCAACAAGTGAATACCACATCCAGTTATTCTCAAAGTCTTTAATTCTCCTCAGTCGCCAAGAAAAATAGCTCAGCTCTTAGCTTGTTTTTATTCATAAGTCTTATGCAACTCCCAAATCTCATTTAGTCTCCCTGGGATCACAGGTGTATCTGCTTTCTCATCCCTCCTGCTTTAAAAAAAATTCCTCCACATACTCCTTGCAGTACAACTGGAAACCAGAGACACCTAACAGAAACCGTCTAGACTAAAACATACTACCTTCCTACTATAAATACCGGTATGTGGGTGGTTTTACTGTTTAGTTGTGAGGAAATTTACAGGAATCCATAAAATTGTTGGTGAGGTTCCTATGCTTTATGAACCAATGATACATTCACCTACCATACATGCATCCATGCATTGTTTTCAATAAAACTGGCACATAGTTTTGGCAAAAACGACAAATGGTACTATTTCAAGTCTACCTGTCACTTGATGAGCACAGCCACACTTTCCAAGCTTGGACAGATGGGAGATGGAGTTAAAAATGTCACTGGGACTACTCTACATGTGTGACAAGTGTAAGGCCCACCTACTGTAGTGTGACATCCGTACACCTTAATTAAGGCTGGCATTCGCATACCCACATGTCTGGATGACAGTGCAGACTCTACACTGAGAATCCTCCTGGGTAAAGGGGAAGGCAGCACAGGTTCGTGGATGCAGGAAGTGCTTTTGTTCACGTCTCCAGTAACATTGTTAATAATTTATTTGATCAATAATTCTCATCAGTGGTTATGGAAGAGGCACTTAGCGTTTAATATTTAATGCTATGTAGCGATCATGGACAGTGGACTATAGTTTGCTTGTCCCAGTATCTCACTGTATATCCCAGTATACTGTTATAAAATAATTTATTAAAAATAATGTAACAAAAACAGTTTTAAGAGGTCAATTTTAATCTGATGTATGTCAAGAATTTGGTGTAAACAAGTGCATCCTTCGTCAGTGTGTTACTGGATTTTAATTGGTGTTCACTATGTTCTTCTAGCCATTGAGATTTGTGCACAGCAGTTTATAAATGTGAACTCAGCTAAGTGTTTTCTGAAATATGTGAGGTTAAACTACTTCAACAAGCCATGAAGCAAGGAAGGGTTTTCTGGGAAAGTTTCTGGTCCAATTCTGCCATTCAGTGTTCCTAAATTGGTACTATTGAGTTTTCTTTTTAAGCTTAATATTGTATTGTCACTGAAGGAGTAAATACTGTACTTTACTACCATCAAGTGGTTCGATATGCAAAAGCACTGAATTGTACCATTGAATCATTCAAAGCTGATAGTGCAGAACATTTCCTGCATCTTTAATTTACTGACTTTTTAAGTGCTATATATGTTTGTTATGTATAAAATATCTATAAATTTAATTCAGAATACATGTATTGCATTGAAATAGTATGAAATGCTACATTTCGTAGCTGAAGATCAAATATCAATAATGCATTATGTAAAAGACAAAAATTCCTTGAGCTATTGAAGCCAAAAACACTAGAGCTTAAATATATGAACTGTTGAAATGAAACAGCAACTATAATAATACTGTCAATAAAATATCATTTTGGTAATAATTAGTCGGTATTATAAAACCAATATAAATTTCAGTTATTTGCATAATGCTTTCATTCTTACAGAATGCGACCCATTTATACAGGTGGGTATATTTTAACTGGAGTCATTTAGTGTAAGTTCACAAACCAAGGGCGTGACAGCAGCATCAATGGGGCTTCAAACGGTCACCTTCAGGTTACAAAACTGCTTCCTAACTCTTACACAACTTGCGTCCTCCAGCTTTTAAAAGTTGCATCAAAAGGATAGCTGTCATCAACAGGTAATTGTGTGGATAAAAACGTCGCTGCACTGAAAGAGAAATCGAAGTGCCACTGAAAGCAGGTTTTGATCTGGTGTGACTTTACGAATGATAACCACATAAACTTTCGTGAAGCACAACAGAAACGTTCCTCTAGATGCTTTTTCCTGTTTCCTAAAATGGACACATGGAGAAGTTATCAACAGCAACCTGGACCGGGAAGGACCTGGCCATAAGCCCAGAATTCTAAGCAGAGATAAAAGCACTTTTGTGAAGGAAGAGGAAAACATGTCTAGACACAGAATGATTTTTTTTTTCTTTAAATTCTACATTTAAATGATTTTACCAGGGAAGAACTTCTTTTTAAAGTCTCTTTTCATGCTTTTTGGTACTTTATGGACACACGGGACAGTAAGGCTGATTTGCCTGTTCACATCGTACCCATATGCAGCATAACCGAAAATGTGACTGGTCTACGATGTTGGAAAAGTGTAGCAAAAGGCCAGAAACCAGCAGGGGAGAAAATATAACACCTAAGTCAGTTACACAAAGAACTCCAAGCACTTTCTAGAATGATAGTTTTTGTAGGTTATAGGTCAGAACTGACAGATATTTTTACTAATGATTTCTTGAAGCATGAGCAAGTTCACTGTACTAGTATGTCTGAATGTTATTGTTATATAGTTATATAATTTCTGCAACGTTAGTTGAATAACTTATACTCCCATCCAAAACACAAAGTAAAGGAAAGGGAGGGTTTCCTTGGAAATGCTTTTATTAATGTGATTAAATAAAATGGCATTACTTGTGATCATCTGAAAATAGAAATGAACTTTCCGTGAAACATCAATTCTGAGAATGCGGAATCCTCTTCACTATTGACTGGTTTTTTTTTTACACTTATCGAAGTCTCACGTAGCCTCATTATGTAGCAGCTGAAGGCCTGAGAGACTGAGGACTGTAATTACCACGTCTCTCAGTGTCACTCACTCACTCACTCCCTGTTGACAATACTGTAACGACCCCCGTTACTGATTTAATGTAAATAGTTGCATTATGGGAAATCTGTAAATAATGTCCGTAACCGCTGGGGCTACGTCGGGGGGAAATGGTGGGTTGACTGTGTCTGCCACTGTGTTAGAGAGAGCTTAGGGGTGCTAAGGCAGGCTGTCTGTCTGTAAGTGTAGGTCCTGGAGGAAAAGGGGTCCTTGGACGGAGAGCATTATTTCTCTTGCGCTAGTGTTTGAATAAAGTGCTTGTTATGAATGCTGTTTCTGCGTCCTTCCTTGCCCCATCCAAACCCACGGCGCTACGTGTCACAATACCTTCTCCTTATCCTAAGGATAGGGCTGTACCCTAGAACCTCTCCTGGAAGTACAGAATTCTAGGCTACACAGCATGGCTCTCCATTGAAGAGCAGACACTTTCTCTCTGCAAACAATTTAAATCACTGATTCATCTGAAACGTATATCTTTGGACTGTGGGAGAAAACCAGGACACAAAGAGGAAACCTGCATGAACATGGAGAGAACATGCAAATTCCACACAGACTGAAAGGGCCTGAACCTATGTCCAATCATGTAGCACAGGCACCACCATGTCCCTTATATGTGGAAGTAAATGGTGAAAAATAAGTGTTTTAATAGATTTATATCTGTGACTGTCAAAATTTGATTCTCACTGCATATCTTTCAGTATTTTAGATCTTAAAATTGAACCTAAAGCTGTTTATCCAGGGATGAGGTACAAATGGGGAGAATATCACTGTCTTGAGAAGTAGAAAGTAACAACACCACAAGCCAATGGTTATACTTTAACCTTCGAGTATTTTTGTTTCATGACTGGTAGCCATGGTAATGTTTACCTGACTTTTTCCTGCATGAAGGACAGGAAGAGGTGGAAGTTCAGGAGGAGGAATCAAGAGTTCACATTGGTTTGTCACATACTTTAGGAGTACCAGGAGAAGCATGAGTAACTTACAATGACCCTTAGCTACCCCCTAATGAACGTGCTGTATTTAAAGGGTATTCAGTCTTTCCTGCATTACCCCTAGATGGCAGCCCCAACCTGTATAAAAGAACTCCCCAGTTGTCCCCAGCAAAATTCAACAACACTTTAGGTTACAGCTGGTCCAACAAATACTGTAAGCTAAACCGACTCTCTGCTCCTCCACAGGACCTCCTTTGTAATGTATAACACATGGGGGCCTGCTGTATAGAATGCTCACGCAGGCTTATATTTAGTCCGTTTTATTAAAAGTTGCTACATGTCAAAGCCCAGGCATCAGATGACAATGCAGAATAAGGTTCTTAACACTCTAACACCACTGCTTTGTGCCCCATTAAAGTACAAGGCAAGTTATTGCAGGTGAGTTTCAATAGTTTTCAATTCTGTATTACATTCACACTGCCTTTTTACTGTAGTGCAGTTCACACAATGACAAAACATATGTCGCTAATCTGCAAAGGGGGGGAAATGCACAAGTATGTTGCATTTGGTATTTGTAACTTAAATAAACTCAACATTTTTAAAAAACAAACTGACAGATCTGACACCAAGCATATGAAAGGCATGCAATATAAATACAATCAATAATGCAGGTATAATTAGTTGATCATTGATCCGTTCTACAGGAAAAAAGTCAAATCTTAGTGACATATTGCCAGGCATTTACTGTAATTCATTGTTTAAAACCCATAAATGCAGAATGTCTTACTGCTTACAGATTGACCTTTGGTACTCACTTGTCCACCAAATTTGGACATGCCTAGATGTAATTATGGACAGGTAAAAACACTTGGCCAAATACAAGACTTGTCACAAACCCTTCTTTCTTTGTTCAACAAAAATGTACTTGAAATGATGTAAGGGGCATTTTTGCACATTGAACAATGTGTTTAGGATGCACTGTACATAAAAATGTGAAGATGAGAAATGTATTGCATTTCATTAGAAAAGAAGTGAACAATCTGACTTTTCACTGAACTTTGATAATCCAATCCAGTCTGTTCCAATCCAATCCAATCCAATCCAAGTTCTATAACTGCATGTCCAGTTCCATTAAAATATTTTTACTGGGTGTCTTGCTGGTGATTTTAATTGTACAGTAGACAAATCACTAATCTCCATGACAAATGCAACATTATCCATTACCATTACTACTATACAAATTAATTTAGGCCAGACTGCTATTTGGAATCAACTGCACCAAGATTCAAGATTTACAGTAATTCTAATTCTCATCAATCTAATAATAGACACTGCTATTTATCTCTATTAGTTGCATTATAACAATCAAATCTTACTAGATTGGTCCATGATCTGAAAATCCCAAAGGACCAGTTTTGGTTTTCAGGTTATACTTTCTAGGACAAAATGTTAGAGATTTTACTTGTCTCTTGAACAATAATTTATTCTTTATGGATCTTTAAAAAAATATATCTCTGTCCTGACAGTAAAAATCACACACACACACACACACACACACACACCTTCAGAGCCGCTTTTCCCATATGGGGTCACGGGGAACCGGAGCCTACCCGGCAACACAGGGCATAAGGCCAGAGGGGGAGGGGACACACCCAGGACAGGACGCCAGTTCGTCGCAAGGTACCCCAAGCGGGACTCGAACCCCAGACCCACCAGACAGCAGGACTGTGGTCCAACCCACTGCGCCACCACACCCCCAGTAAAAATCAACCTGTGCCTATTTCAGTTGCTGCTATTTGGGGCAGAGCAAAAGTTCGATCTTATCGCCCAAGCTTCCCATCACAGAAAACTGAGGAAAGGGGGCTCTTTACACTCCTCAGCGGTAAGGCTTGACTGATTAAAATAATTAATTCGCTGCCAAATGTTTCTGAAGAGAACTGTACTTCTTTATGTGACTCATTTACTCCTGAGGACATCTGAGACAGTATTCAATCAATACTCCAGAAACTCCATGGCTTTATGGTTTTCTGTTAGAAAATAAAATTTCATAAGAAGTTTTGGTCAGATATATGTCCTGCAGAGGGGTGCGGTGGCGCAGTGGGTTGGACCGCAGTCCTGCTCTCCGGTGGGTCTGGGGTTCAAGTCCCGCTTGGGGTGCCTTGCGGCGGACTGGCGTCCCGTCCTGGGTGTGTCCCCTTCCCCCTCTGGCCTTACGCCCTGTGTTGCCGGGTAGGCTCCGGTTCCCCGTGACCCCGTAAGGGACAAGCGGTTCTGAAAATGTGTGTGTGTGTGTATGTCCTGCAGTAATTTTACAACATGTTGTGAAAAAGGACAACTTTAATTAGCTACAACAACCTACTGAGAAAAATCCTTTAGAATGTTCCACCTTGTGACTTGTTTCCTCAGTGTGGATTTTAAAATCATAATCAATACTCTGGCATGTCTGTTGTTGACTTTCCTTCAAAGAAGTTGTTAAACATGGTTAGATTGGATTTGTTAAAGCTAGGCGTAGCTTCCACAACATACATTGTGTAAATATTTTACATTTTATTGCATATACACTATATTTTATACATCTTTCTAAATTCACATCATAGATTCCATGATAGTGATTTTCATTTTGTGGAAATGAATATTCACAAAATCAGCAAAGCAACTTCAGTGAAAGTTTTTAGTGTGTATGAGATGTAACTCTCCTGAACATCATGAATAGCAGAAATAACACATTTTTACAACTCTGCTTTTAACACTAGTCAGCTACTGCTGCAGGACATCGTAAACATCAGGTATAACAGAAAACAGGCCTTGGTTTCCACCCACTCACTCTTTCCACTGTCTCCATAGACCATTATGGCTGAACGTATCACATGCTAATTAGAGGGTTAATTCAGGGAAGAATATGGTTGTTGCTGATGAGATTTACTGGTGACTAAGCAGTGTTAAGGGTGGCCTGTCCTGTTCAGTGTGTTTCATGATCTTGTGGTGAAGTGTGCGGTAAGAATATTGTTTAGGGGTAAAAAAAAAGCCCCCCTGTAATTGGGTAGTGGGGAAAAACAGAACAAGTGTTAAGGTAACAGTACTCATGCTGAACATTAAATTGGCACCAGTTAGAATCGAATCACAGTATCTGAAGCTGATGGTTACATGACGTGGTGTCCTGTGTATACTGAGGCTGGAAAGGTTACCCTAAGTACAGGTTAAAACTTCCAATAGCTTTGAGTACTCTGGTGAGTTACTACAAAAAATCACTTTTAACAGTAACTGTTTTTCTTTACATTGCTTCAGTTGGTTCATTTAATTGACTTTTTTTAAACCATAATGCATGCTGTAGTACATCCGTGTGTTAGTATATGTATGTGTTAACATGTCAAAATTTTCAGAATTGTTTGGAAAATTAAAAAAAAAAAACATCACTCCGGAACTGTTCTTTCATCGTTTAGCTCCCTTCCAGATCATATCCATGATGCGAGACATTCCTCGTGCTGGTGGCAAGCTACAATTCTTCATATTGCTGATTAATGCAAACTAGCATTATTGTCTATTTGTCTTTCAATCTCTACCATGAAAATCTCCACTTGTTTCTGACATCAAATTTATCTCGACCTACTGTGACAATCTGTATCTAAGACCACAGTGAAGGAGCTCTTTCTAATTGGAAGCCATTGTATTTTGAGTATAACTTGGAGCCAGATGCTGCCAGTTCACTGCACTGAGCTCCCCTCTTCAGAAGCTCAGCTGGGAGATGCAATGGAAAAAAACCACACCATGCCTTGAAACTGCTGTGACCTATGACCTTTTAATGGGGCCTTTTCATCTTTCAAGTATGATCCGTTCTGCAATAGATTATGATCCATATTGTGAAAGATGATGCATTTTTTTGTTTACTGTGTAGAATGTCTGTTTCATGTAAATTTATTTGGCTACTGGAAACCAAAGGCGACATTATTCTTGACAAGAATGCGTAATTTTCAAATTAATGTCTCACAAGCCCTACATGTATCAGTCATACTTTTTCCATAAGTATTTTAATTTTGATGTACAGTTACATTCTGCGGTGCTTGTATTCTCTCTGTAATTATAAAATGTGCTTCAGCTCTGTGGATTCTTGTGGAGCAATGGATTTATGGAGCCACTGAGGTCCAACAAGACTAAAGGCAGTATAAGAAAGACTGAGCAAAAGAACCTTGAAACTACACAAAAATCAGCAATTATGGAGCGTTTAACTTCATCCTCTCTTATATCTGATAAACCTTCTTCCTAAGACATCAAAAATATAAGACCTGTGGCATAACTATTGTGTTGTGTTGTCCTTTCTCATAAACTTAATTTTCTTTTACGCAGTATGCATTCCTTTCTCATCAGCCCAACACCTTACTGACCTGCAGATTCTCCAATCCCATTTATGCTATCGTCAGCACAGTAAAGATGCACCCAGAAATGTAAGAAACAAGTCATGTCATGGCAAGTGCTTTCTGAATGCAAGTCATCTCCAGACTGAGTGGTGAAGTGACAGCCTGGAGTTTGTACAGGTTTAGTACTGGAGAGTACAGGTCAAAGCCTGTCTTTATTTACATATCAGTTTGTTTTGTACTGTATTTACCCCGTCACTGTCTGCCAAATGGCGAGTGTTGGCATGGTGGTGGTTATGGCACTTCTTAGTGGTGCTTTGGCGCATCCGAGGCTTCATTGCAAATATTTCACCGAGCCACTACGTCTCTGCAGTCTGAACCCTGTATGGTATATGTTCCCAGTGCTTGCTTGCTACCACTTGGCATATTCCATTTTCTAAAACTTTTGGAGATTTACTACTAAATAATATTCTAATCAAATGAGAAACAAAAACATTGTCAAATTTCCTTAGTGTAGCTGTTAAATATTACTTTTGTAGGATGAAAAGGAAGGAACTCTAACAATACACTTTGTTGAACTTGCATTTTATGTTTAGAAACTTTGAATTTTCCCAGAGACTAAAGAAGGACTCCCAGGAGCACTTCATAAACTTTTCGCATTAAACATTTCAGTTATGACATTTTGTTCATTCATTTGTTTATGTTTCACTTTTCATATTTTTATGTGAATTGCAGAGGGGGATTTTATTACTAATTACTCTTTCTGTTGATACATTTTGAAATTCTATTTTCTTCTTGAAGCACCTCTTAGTGTATTTAAATGTTATAAGGTATAGTTTTCAGAATCTTTCCTGTTTAGGGATTCTGCAGAAAATGTACATTTTAAAAACTATGTTCTTGCTAAAATTAGAACTATGAAGAGACCACTGAAAGACCTTCAGATGCTTGGTAAAACATTGATGCAGCATGTTAAGAGCAGAAGCCAAAACTGAATTGTCTTGGAAATAGCAGGCCAGCCTGTTTCACAATGAAATAAACAATTTTGTGCACCAAATTGCTCTTGTGTATTTACAGTATTGAACAGTGAATGCGTTGCATTGAAATGTATTCTGAAGTATCACATATTTATTGATGTTATTGCGCAAAGTATTACAAAATATGACCATACTGACTTGCCTTTAACCATAAACAATGTCAATTTTTTTAGATAGATGCTTTATTGATCCCTAGGGGGAAATTCAGTTGCATACAGCACCCGGTACAGAGACATGTAGACACTACACCAACACGTAAAGACTTGTGACAAGGTGCACAGACAATACAAATATTTACAATATAAGTTGAATATAAATTAGCAGGTAGAGTATACAATTAACTGGAATTAGCAATGTCTTTTTTAAAAACAGCAGTTACATGTATTATTTGCCCATGGTGTGCTGACCTTGAACCCCATGTTGCCCTCCACCACCCCTTTCTATATTTATGACTTGGACCTTTAAACAAATGTCAGCATCACACACAGCCTTCCTCCTTTCAAAACAGACACATTAATGCTGTGAATCTGTTCAGGCTCATGTCTAAACCATCATGATCAACTGGTAAACAGGACACTTTTTGTTCTCGGAGAAACTTAGAATATCTGAAGCAAAAGGAATTTTGTAGAAAGCCCACGTTTATTGACAGTAAATGTCAATAAAGGCAACAGGCAGCTGGTTCTATGTACAGGATGTTGATTATATTGAGGCAGATTTTAGTATCCTTCTCCACAGATGGTAAAATATTGAAAACAACCATGAATTCTAAAGGTTTTTGAGAATTAACGGAGATTATCAAAAATTACTTATCCTGAAAAAAAAAATTCTTTGTTTTAAATACATCAGTAGCTGTTTTTTTGAGAGAGTGATTTTTGTTGTCTTCATCTGAGATCTAGGCAGACGTATTATGCAAAACTGAACATTTCATTAATATTGTAACATCGCTGAGGGGAGTAAATGTGTAAATAGTTGGCATTAGAGTTTATGTGTGTGTACATAGTTGTGTGTGGTTTCTGATTGGTTGTCGTCCTATTTATGTTCAGTGTTTGAGAGTGGGATTCTGGGGAGTCCCGGGGGGAACCCCTTAACCATAGGGTGAAGCAGGGGGGCTGGGAGTGACCCAGGGGGATTCTGAGGTGTTCTGTGTCTTGTACTGTCTGAAGCATCTTTGTTAAGACTGCTGCTGGAGACATGTATGTGTTCAATAAAGCGCATGTTTCTTTTACCCTGTCTGTTGGGCCAATTTCCAGTAGCTCTGTGGGGGGATGCTACAATATGAAGACTGCTAACACTGTTAAAGAATAAAAAAAGCATATTTTTCATTAAGTGAAACAAAATTTATATGACATCTAAAAGTACAGTAGCTATGTTGTCTGATGCAAAATAAATAGTTTATTTTGGGAATTTTATCTTTGAAAGTAAACATATCATTGCACTTATCAATTAAATGTCTCAGAAGAAAGGAAGAGATGTTTCATTGTTATGCATTTCATAATATTTTCCATGTGATCAAATTTGAAATCTTATTGATTTTTTTGAACTAGTTTTGGTAACATTTGTATATATTTGAATACCATTTGTATTCAATAAAAATTCCTGTTCCACATTCAACCAATTGATCCATTCAACTGTACATCGGGTGTGTTTGATTAAATTTTGATTTAAAGTGTTGCTTTTTTTAGCCTTTCAAGACAGTAAATTCATTCAAGCTGTGAAAGATTGATTGTATTAAGCATATTGCTTTGAGCAGTTATGCTGACAAATCTGCATTACTGTATGTTCTGCACATTTAGCAAAAGAATGTTTTGGGAAAAACTCCAATAGATACTATTTCTGAATGTATAATTGAAACACACTTTATTTCTGTCAATCATTCTTGAAAATCTGATAGGGAAGCTCTGAAAAAGGAAAAATAGTCAGCTTACAGTTAGGCTTAGCTGGACAGGAAGAGCAGAAGAGAGAGAAGCAGCTAATATTGGGTTGGCCTGGGAGACTGTAGATCTTGGCCTCAGCTGTGTATGCTGTCTAAGAACCACTTTATCCACTCTTGTCCATGGCTAATAACTTGCTCTGTGGAAGAATGAGTGCAAAAAATTAGCTCAGACTCAGATAAACAGAGCTCTTGTGTGTTTCCCCAAGGTAGGCACCGAAAGATTATTTCTCCAAAATACTACTTATTAAGGAAATAACAGTTGCCTGTATGCTATTGCTTACAAAATAATTCCATGAGTTATTTGCACAGTATTTAGCACATTTTAATTAAAATATGAGGCTTAAGTTTGCCCTTAATATTGAATTTTTGAGATATAAAATGACGCTTGATCGCTGTCAGGTGCTGTCGATTGCGGTGCTGGTGTGGACGTAACGTGGGAACTGTTGCAGAAGAGATGAGAAAGCGTGTTGAATGATTTACTGCTGAAAAATGTTAACTGAATGTATCACGGCAAAAAAAGTTAACGGATGTCCTGTAACTCTCAACTTGTATTGTACACCTGTAGCCACATACTCACAGTTATCTGTACATATATCGAATGTCACATTGAAGCTGTGCAAAAAGACTTAGTTGATTTAAATTTATTCCACACCTCAGTACAATGAACTCTACACCTGTCTGTTTAGGAGCGATGGACACAGTCTAGGGATCAAAGGGTAATCCTGTCTCTGACAGTGAGTCCAGACTGCTCTCTGACAACTCATAATGACCATCAACCTCCAGCACTCATTTGAAAGCTGAAATAAACTCTTATTAACCCTGAAATCTCATTTTCTGCACCATTACAGATGGCTACTGAAGTGAACCATCTGAGGATTCTTTCCAGTTAAGTTAATGAAGCAATCCAGTCTTTCCAACAGCGAATTTTGGAGAGGATTTTGCACCAGACACCATTCAATCTAGAGTCAGTGATACTCTATTCTCTACATTATGAAACAGTTATCATAAAAACCCCCATGTGTAGGCAGTAGCCAGTCTTACTGAAGTACTCAGTATTTCATTGCATTCTGTTTCTTTAAATTAATGTCAATCCTGTAGTATGATGCTAAATCAGACACTCCCTCCAAAACACATCAGGAAAGAAGGGTGAGGAATGGTAACTTTCAAATACAAGAGCTACAGACGACAATTGAATTATCTCCTGACAATCGGGGCTCAAAAACTTTACACATCGGAAACAATCTCAGAAATTACCTTTAAATCTCAAAAAACTATTACTGTTATTTATACCATCAGATTCACATGCATATACAGTATACTGTATATTACTGCAACAATGTTTCATCTAAATATCTCAAGAAATGGTAAAAAAAAATTAGAGGAAGATTACATCTGTTGGTATTCATCTACCAAGGTCCAATGTTGAGCTTGTGGATTTAGAGTTGTTTCTTTACTTTTCAGTCATCTTCTACTGTACATTCCACAACACAAGTCTGTAACGATCCCATCTGAGAATCATATTACCTAAGTAGAAAGCTTGCACATAT
Source organism: Scleropages formosus (assembly GCF_900964775.1). NCBI lineage: Eukaryota > Metazoa > Chordata > Actinopteri > Osteoglossiformes > Osteoglossidae > Scleropages > Scleropages formosus. The sequence continues at coordinate 12,288,619 of NC_041814.1, read as the reverse complement.
TTTTTTGTGAGAGGAACCTTCACTTTCTCAACAAGCATGTAAATATAATTACTACAAATATAATAATTATCTGCAAAAATACCTTAGAAATGTGCATTAATTTATTCTGTGTGAAATGGCCTCAGTTGTTGTAAAATTGTTATGTAACACAATATATATCAGAAGTTATTTTGAAGGTATTCTCTTAGAATATGTGCAAATGTACCAATGAAGTGAAGACTTGATGTCTCTAAACAATCAAGGAAGCAACACAAAGAAAAAAACTTCACAGTCCATGGTACTTCTGGAAGTATTCATCAGTTTATTGGGTTTTCCAGCTCAGATTTTACCCCTGAAAGCATTATAAAAAACCATGTTTTTATTGAACACAGCTTCCAGATACAGTAACCATGTTGTCTACTTCAGAGTACTCAATTGCTTTTAGGATATGCACGTTCATTAGCCTGAAAAAAAAACCTGATGGTCAAGTAAATGTATTAGACATAGAAATTTCTTTAATTTTACCAATTGGAGAGGTTAGCTTTACTAAAAAAATTTTAAAAAAGAAAATGAAAGAAAAGGATGTATCAGGGGCACCTTGTAGGCCACACACACTGTCTGAACCCCTTGTCCCATATGGGGTTGTGGGGAGCTGGAGCCTAACTTGGCAACACAGGGCATAAGGCTGGAGGGGACACAGCCAGAACAGGACGCCAGGCCGTCACAAGGTACCCCACCCGGGACTCGAACCCCAGACCCACCACAGAGCAGGACCTGGTCCAACCTACTGCACCACTGCGCCCCCCTACCCTTCTGACTTGTGCTGGAAATTGCTTACACAACATGTATCACGGTACACATTTACCCACATTTTCTGCCCAGGGCACAGTTTAATTAAAAGGCAGTGTGTGTCTTCTCTGTTCAGATTGTTCTCATATGTCAGCCATAAAACTTTTTGCAATGAGCCACATTTTCACTGCCAGTGCCCCATTACCAATGCGATGAAAGGAATTCCAATTGTAATGGTTCTTCTGTAGACTGGTGAACCGTCTGCCAGTACTCTCTCATGTCATGGTAAGCTCATTAGGTCTGCTTCAGGCCCTTGGCTCCAGGGACACAGGACACTGCTGCTTGAATGACCAGGGAGTAGGAGTCTGCCAAATTTCATCCTTGGGTAACAACTGCTGTGTAGTTGTTTGGGTTGTCTGGCGAGAGTGATGTGACACCCAGTGTTGTGAGTCTCCAGCTGCCAGGGACCAAGTAAAGCCAGTGAACAGCACAGCTGGTCTATTTTTTAATTGCTGCGAAAACAGCTGATGGCTGCAGGGAAAGGTTTGACCTGAGCTAATAGATGAGAGACCAAAATGCTCTTGTGTCCTAGTGATACAAAATGAAAAGTCATTACCTTTTTCAATGGCTTTAAATGGAGCATATGGCATTCACAAAATAATAATTGTAATCATGCAATCAATTCCTTTAAAAAACACACAGACTTAGCTTACAAATACAACTGTGATCAGATCTTCATTTGTAATGCAACTTGTTTGTAAATTCAGAATTACTTTGTGTATCCCAATCAAAAGACTCTTTACAATGCAGATGCCCCACGTTTTATTTACTGGAATTGAAACTAAGTTGTTTTTACTCTGCCAAACAAATTTTTGAAAAGACATAAGTGAAGAAAATGAAAAAGAATTTCCCTCAATTAAACATTTATAATATGACGAACCAGTTTATAATAGTATTCTACCCGAGTTCTCAGACTGTTTTTAAAGTTTTGCTGGTGGCAACTTAAAAAAAATAACAATGCTTTTAAAATTGCTTGTTTTACAAACTAGAGAAAAGGCCTTTGCCTGAAAAAATCAAAGTGGAGATTCTGCATTTTATAAAAGTACAATATTTTGAACTTCTTGCAGAATAATTAGTAACAGAAAAATAGGAAGCACAGTGGTTAGGGTTGTTACCTCATGCTCAGAAGGACCAAGTTTTGAATCCCTGCTGATACTCCAATAGTATCCCTTAGTAAGTACACACACACATTTTCAGAACCGCTTGTCCCTTACGGGGTCACAGGGAACTGGAGCCAACCCGGTAACACAGGGCATAAGGCCGGAGGGGGAGGGGACACACCCAGGACGGGACGCCAGTCCGTCACAAGGCACCCCAAGCGGGACTTGAACCTCAGACCCACCGGAGAGCAGGACTGCGGTCCAACCCACTGCGCCACCGCACCCCCCTCACCTTAGTAAGTACTTAGTCTAAATTACACCAATATAAATTACCCAGCTAAATATAGTACAGGTGATCCCTGACTTACAGTGGTTCTACTAATGATTTTTTCAACTTTACAATGGTGAGCTGGCGATAGACATTCAGCAGAAACTAATTCAAATTTTGAATTTTGATTTTTTTTCCTGGGCAAGCAATACTCTCTTATGATGCTGGGCAGTGACAGCAATCTGCATCTCCTGGTCTGTCACGCAGAGGTGTGTATTAGGTGTATTAAATGCATTTTCGACTTACGGTGGGTCTTGCAGAACGTAACCTCATCATAAGTCGTGGACAACCTGTATATGAGTAACCTGTCATTGTATGTAGCTTTGGAGAAAACTGTTGGCTACATGAATAAATGAGAAAAATTAATAGATCTACAGAATATGGTTAAATACATGGACATGTAAGCAGTGCACTTATTTCCAGTTTACTGGCACAATATAAAGATTTGGAACCAAACTCTAAGTATCTTTTTTATCCAAGTAGTTTTATAAAAGACATGCTTAACATAAGTTTTAAGATAGCTCAACAGATCTGTTTCTGAAGTCATGTGAATATATATTCCTTCTCATCGGCTGTCAGTAATTTTCTCAGCAGGTGTTTTCAATCTTTTGCAGAACACAGTATTCGCTCTCCAAGCAATACTTTTTGAAGAATAAACATGCAATCTGCTTTTCATTCAGTCTAAAGTATGTGTGCATGCAACTGGCTATGCAACATTTTGATAGATAAATCACTACTAGGTAAAGAATTCCACCTGAACTCCTCAAGAGAAGGGGCTTTCTACTAAATGAAAAAGAATAGGTAGGTACTTTGAATTACAGAGAAAATTTAGAATTGATAGATACTAGGCAGGTTGGCTGGAAGTATAAGTCCTGGAGGAAAAGAGATCTTTGGACTAAGAGCATTGTTTCCTTGTGTTTGTGTCTATATCTCGTACAGTATGCCTGTATTCCAATAAATGTTCATAGTGATTTGTGTCAGTGCATTGTCCTTTACCCCATCCGGAGGCAGTGTGCTACAATGTGGAATAAGAGAATTATTCCCTTGTGTTTGTGCCTATATCTCGTGCAGTGTGCCTGTATTCCAATAAATGTTCATAGCGAATTGTGCCGATGCATTGTCCTTTACCCCATCCGGAGGCAGTGTGATACAATGTTAATAAAAGGATGAGTAACCCATTGTAAGTAGTCTATCTAGCAGTGTAAGTCACCTTGGTGAATAAGGTGTGTGGGCTGATAACACTTCATAGAATTCATTGGAAGTCATTTTGGAGAAAAGCGTCTGCTAAATAAATAAATGTAAATGTAAGCAATGGAAGTCTCCACAGTGCTGTACATAATCATGGATCACAGCAACGGAAATTGTTGTAGAATTCATCCATCCATCAATTTTCCAGACCACTTGCCCAGCTAAGGTCGCGATGGCAATAGGGAGAGCAGAAAAGCTCAGACATCCCTGTCCCTCGCAACTTCTTTCAGCTCAACCCGGGGGATCCCCAGGCTAACTGAGAGATATAATCGCTCCAGCAGGTCCTGGGCCAACCTCAAGGCCTCGTCCCAGTTGGCCATGCCTGGTATACCTCAACATCCAGGGACTTAAGTAGTTCTGGGTACATTTCATCCACCCCCGGTGCTTTGCCACTGTGTAGCTTTCCAACTAGCTCATTGACTTCCACCAGGGAAATGGACTCTGATATCACAGAAGCCTCTGGCTCTGACTCCTGTAAGAAAAGTATATTTCTTGGGTTTAGGAGTCCCACAAAGTGCTCCTTCCACCTCCCGACAATGTCTTCATTTGAGGTCAGAGTCTGTCAACCTTTGCTAAGCACGGCTTGAGCAAAGCTCCTCCGACCCCTCCTGAACCACTTGATGGTTCTCCAGAACCTCTTTGAAGTCGACCAAAAGTCATTTTCCATAGCCTCTCCAAACTCCTCCCACCATCCAGATTTTGCTTCTGCAGTCACAGCTGCTGCCGCCTTTTTTGCCTGCGGATACTGATCTGCTGAGTAGGGAGTCCTCAGAGCCAACCAAGCCTTAAAGGCCTCTCTCTTCAGCTTGACGGCTTCCATCACCACCGGTGTCCACCAGCAGGTTCTTGGGTTGTTGCCATGACTAGCACGCACTAGCTTTTGGCCACAGCTGCACCTGGCTGCTTCCACAATGGAGTTTTTGAACAGGGTTCATTCAGCCTCCCTGTCCCCTGTCCCCTGTCCCCTGTCCCCTGTCCCCTACCTCCTCCGGGACCTGAGAGACGTTCTCACGGAGGTGGGAGTTAAAATCATTCCAGACAGGGTCCTCCAACAGTCGTTCTGAGCACACCCTCACTATATGCTTGGGTCGACCGGGTCTGTCTATCAGTTTTCCTCGCCATCTGATTCAGCTCACCACCAGATGGTGATCGGTTGACAGCTCAACACCTCTCTTCACCCGAGTGTCCAGAACATGTGGCTTCAAATCAGATGAAATGACTACAAAGTCAATCATTGACCTTTGGCCCAAGGAGCTCTGGTACCAAGTAAATTTATGAGCATCCTTGTGTTTGAACATGATGTTTGTTATGGACAAACCATGACTAGCGCAGAAGTCCAATAACATTTTACCACTGGGGTTTAGATTGGCCAAGCAATTCTTCCAAATAACCCCTTCCAGATTTCCCAGTCATTGCCAACGCGAGCACTGAGGTACCCCAGCAGGACTATGGAGTCTGTAGGTGGGGCCCTGTCCATAACCCCACCCACTCTCTCCAAGAAGGTCAAATACTCTGAACTGTTGTTTGGTGCATAAGCACACACAACAATCAGAGTTTTCCTCTCTGCGACCTTAAGTTTCATTGAGGTGACCCTCTTATCCACCGGGACAAACTACAACTGTGCTGCAGCCAGCCAGGGGCTTGTGAGTATCCCCATGCCTGCCTGGTGCCTCTCTCCCTGTGCAACTCCTGAATAGGAGCGAGACCACCCCCTGTCGAGGAGTCTGGTTCCAGAGCCGACACTGTGAGTGGCGATGAGCCCAACTGTATCTTATTTGTATCTCTCCACTTCCTGCACCAGTTCCGGCTCCTTTCTGCCCAGTGAGGTGACATTCCATGCCCCAAGAGCCAGTTTCTGCTATGAAGGTCTGCAATGTCATGCTCCACCCTGCCCCCTCCTGCTGCCTGAAAGGCATTACACCCAACCCCCATGTTGGACCTTGTGGGCGATAGGCCAACATGGCCCCCTCATATTGCCTCATCGGGCTGAGCCCAGTCGGGTTATGTGGGCTGCCCGGCCACCAGGCGCTCGCTCAGGAACGTTACCCGCAGGCCTGGCTCCAGGGGTAGGTCCCACACACACACACACACACACACACACACACACACACACACACACACACACACACACATTTTCAGAACCGCTTGTCCCATATGGGGTCACGAGGGAACCGGAGCCTAACCCAGCAACACAGGGTGCAAGGCCGGAGGGGGAGGGGACACACTCAGGACGGGACGCCAGTCCGTCGCAAGGCACCCCAAGCGGGACTCGAACCCCAGACCCACTGGAGAGCAGGACCCAGTCCAACCCACTGCGCCACCGCACCCCCAGTGGGGTAGGTCCCAGTGACCCTATTTTCGGAAGGGTACACATTGTACTCTTAATCTCTTTCATGGGGATTTTTGTTGTAGAATTTTGAAGTACAGTTTGAGATTGTTCATTTCATTATGATGCTGATGGACTTGACTAGCTTGTATGAGATTTAAAAGAATGGTACAGTACAAAAGGTCATTTGATTTTCAAATGAATAAAAAATCAGCGATGGGCTGAAGCTCAATCTAGGGTGTGGTTTGCCTAGCAGGAGACACTCCACACCACAGCAAAAGTGTCTGAGGACAAGTGATTGTTGATAGTGAGTGCCTGAGTGATTGAGACAACACATTTCTAGAGAAAAAGTGGTACCAATTTTACTTATTGAGACAAGTCAAACTGCAATGGAACAAAACGGGCAGTTTTCACATAATGCAGCACGAATTCAGCCTTTAATCAGGATCACACAATTCTGAGGAGAATTCTAACTGAAAGATAGTACATGTTTGCTGCCAGATCAGACATGTGAAATATTTCCTACCCTCCGAGTGGTGGAGAGGCTGTGACATGCAGGTGTCAACTCCTGCCTGGTGTGATGCCTCCACCCATGAAAGAGAGGCTTGTTGCAGGGTGACAACCAGAGAGCGCATGTGATTCCATTGATAGCTGTGGAGTAGTTTGTCAGAGGAGAAAATTAACTTTCATCACTTCATTAAGATTACTGGTTGAAACTTTTTTAGATTTACAAGGAAGTGTTCAACTGAACAGTGGCATCACTTCGGGGGTGCGGACAGCACCGGGTGACACCATCAGAGGGACTGATACCAAAATGACTGCCTATAAAATTTTTGTGCGATTTCACACACACACACACACACACACACACACACATTTTCAGAACCGCTTGTCCCATACGGGGTTGCGGGGAACCGGAGCCTACCCGGCAACACAGGGCGTAAGGCCGGAGGGGGAGGGGACACACCTAGGACGGGACGCCAGTCCGTCGCAAGGCACCCCAAGCAGGACTCGAACCCCAGACCCACCGGACAGCAGGACCGTGGTCCAACCCACTGCGCCACCGCACCCCCTGACTTGTGCGATTTCAGCAGAAATTTATTATTTTTTCCAAAAATATCCTTGCAGTTAGTTATAACAACAAAAACATTTTTCATGAGCCCAACTTACATGTATCAATATACCTACAACGCTAAAACTCTATGCTAATTTACTTTATGAACCTTCTAATGTGCTCCGGTCAAAGCTCTCATTATTACCCAATTACAATGACACTTCGAATCACGTGGTGTCGTCTGCACGCACTACGAGCACGCACTGTTGTTTTCATCGCTGCTGGTGTTTCTATAATCGCTGATTTTGTCAAATTTTCTCGTGTTTTAGCTACACTATTGTGGTAATTAGTATTTGTGAACCTATATCAATAATGTTAAAATAAACATAATTTTGATCTAGTTCTTAAACAGTTTCACTTCGAATTCTATTGTTTTCTTACCTAATTTTCACTTTAACCACATGAAACTATGTAAATCTAAATATATTTAGGCTGTGTGTATGATATTGTAATTTAAAGGCGTCATTTTAATTTTGCTAGTTGTTTATGTCACTACTACTGCCATTACATTCAGTGATATACAGGAATTATGATTTACGAGTAACATTAGTACAAAAATATTACTAAGGATTCTGTATGGTCTGGTACGGGAGGAGGTCTATGGGCAGCATAATTGACATGTTCTGTGAATCTTGTAAATGTGAGATAACTAAAGTTACTTCCTGTGATGCCCAGGATTTATTTTGTCAGCATTGTTTCTGAAACTGCTTCAGAGGTATAAGAAATCTATTTCTAAAAGTTGCAAAGGTTTAAATAAAATTAGAGAATTTGAGCCAGACATGGGTACAGTCTTCAAAAAAAATATTCAAAACTAAAAAAAAAAATGATGATGATGACCTGATGAAAATCTGAGCACTCACCTTTAAAAAACCCTCCTCAACCCCTTCACTCTTGCGGAATCTCACTGAGACAACTGCTCCCCAGAAGCTGTTTTGGATATAACAGACAGCTAAATGACAAATTAATTATATAGCTTCATTTTTTTCTGGAGTACAGAATGAATCTCAGGTTATGGATTTTCACACAGGGTGCTGGGACACAACTCTAATAGCTCTCAATGGAAATTCACAAAAAAAAGATAGCTTACAATGAAGAAGTTTCGATACTGGTTTGCAGCGAAATTGATACAACTTTCCAGAGACAGAAACCTTTCCCACGAGCAAAAGTTACAAGACAGATAAATTCAAAAGTAGTAAGAAGAGGGTGACAGAAATGTAACACTTCATTCTCTAAAAATGTACTAAGTAAAAGTTTAAAAAAACTATTGTTGCTGAAAAGTACTCTGATAAGTACAATTACAGTTTTACTTAAGTATTGGAGTAAATGTAACTTGTCTCTGCCATTTCCATGTTAAAATCTGACTGTATCATTATTTTCTGTTTGAAAGATTTAACACCGCACATTTGACTTTTTTCTTGCTTTTTTGTCCTTACAAGCAGCTTGCAATGATGGAGGACCACAGGTACTACCACAGTAATTAAGCTTATTTACTGGTGTGTACATGTAAATCTGCAGTAAAGAGTCATCGGGCCTCAGCTTTATAAACAAGAAAAAAAAAACAGCTGCAAGGAACAATCCCCAAGGATGTCGTGATTACCTTCAGGAACGTGCTCTGATGAGTGTCTCAGAACAGAAGTATCACACTGAACTGACCTTAATAAGTTGAATCAATATTATAATAATCACATATGAGCTAAAATAATCGAAAAGCAGATATAAATCATTTTTACCAAATCAGAATTCTTTCAATAAAGATTTCAACAAAGAGTAAAACTTTAAATAACTTCATTAGGAGGACACTGAGAAATAAAAAGTTTTTAGGGGAATTAAAGCCAGTTCCTTTTCTCTTCACAAGACTGGCCTTATATCTGACTGTGGGAAGAGGTTCCAACTGCAAGGCTGATAAAGAAGCATACTGAGAGCATATTATGACTGTAGCTGTGCTTACACTGATGTAGAGGTTCATATGCTCCCTCAGGACTACCTCCACACGCAGCATGACGCTTAATTTAGTGGAGTTAGGCACTTATCCCCTGCTAAGGGCTTACTCTGTCTCATGTTAAGTATTGAGACATCCAACACTCTCTTCATGTGTGGCACCTTTAAATTTTGCAAAGCTCGTCAGCTGTTCCTAATGATATGTCTAATAAGATTAATCTAATAGACCAAGTCAAAAATCCTTTACAGAACAGTGAAAGTACAGAAAGTACACTTGAATTGCTCTTCATTAATTATAGTTCAAGTTTCAAGTTCAAGTTTCAAGTTTATTGTCATAGATACAAGTACCATGTACATGTATCATGAAAATCTTCCTGAATGCTTCTCCACAGACTATGGACAAATACAATAGAAATACTGCACAAACATAACAATGACAATGACAGTGAGTAGTGCAATAGCAATAGCAGTAAATTATTATTAAAGTATTATTTTTTGTTTGCTTTTACCAGATTCTTACCTGTTTCTTCAGATAAAGTAACGTTGCTGCATCTGTGGCATATTTCATATTTCTTCGTTGTTACACCTTATATGGAATCTTCACTGGTGTCAATGAGTCCAAAAGGACTTTCGCCAAACTTCCAGCGTTGAGCTGGTGCAACTAATGTTTTCACAAACCTGTCAAGGAGGTATAGAGCACGCTTACATTTTAGCGTAATCAGTAAATATTGTGACATGAAATGTTGTTTGCCTCTCATAAGATTTTACTTTAACCTGATGATTTACAAAGATCCTTTAATTTGAACTCACTCACAATATGATAGGATATTATAATACGTCATTAGTTCCTTTATGTAAAGTCACAAACAACAGCTCAACATGACATAACGAAAGACATGACGCATAACAAAGTGCAGTTACAGCAACAAAGACAATGAATAAATTCTACAGCAAAATAACAAAGTGAACAATTACAAGGCAGCAATATACTACAACTATTGAGAATGATTAAACCAGTGCAATGACTTTTGGTACACCCATTATGGACTCTAAATTCCTCCCCTCCCGGTCACTGCCACTGCCTGCTCTGAGCTGAGGGGTCAGGCCCATGACAGTACATTTATGTTTTTTAACAGATTCTTTTCTCCAGAGTGACACATCTCAGAGTATAAAACAAAGAAGTGCAATACATCAAAGAAAAGAGATTTAGATACAAACACATAATGCTAGAGTCGAGCCAGTTTATCACATTCCATTGAATATACCACTTTAGATTACATGAGTAGCTGCATATATCTATATACATATATATTTAATTATTAAACAGACAACAGAGAGTACACGTTTATTGAGCACATGTGAGATCGGGGAGTCTTGAGACCCTTCTTCAATTTTAAGAGAGAGTCAGCAGTTCTGATAGAGAGGGGGAGGTCATTCTACCACATTGGAGTCAAAACCAAAAACCTGTTTTTGATTTTGGACCTGTTGTGCATGGGAGTATCAAGCGACCACAGGCAGAGGACCGTAGCAATCTGGTTGAGCTGAAGTGCGATAACAACTGACCTCACAAAGAAAAGTGATCCCAATACAAAAAATTCTAAATATAAAGTTACAAATGCCACTGACTCTATGACTTTATACACTGCTAGCTCTCTCATACATTCACATGTAAGACTGGCAAAACTAACACAGTGGATAGCAGCTCCATACTATCCATCCATCCACCCATTTTCTTGCCCCCTTGTCCTTCTAGGGTCCCGGTGGCAACAGGGAGAGCAGAGAGGCCCAGCCGCCCCTGTCCCCCACAACTTCCTCCAGCTCAGCCCGAGGGATCCGCAGCCATTCCCAGGCCAACTGTGAGATATAATCCCTCCAGCAGGTCCTGGGCCGACCTCGGGGCCTTGACCTAGTTGGCCGTGCCTGGTATACCTCCAAAGGGAGGCGGCCAGGGAGCATCCCTTTCAGATGCCCAAACCACCTCAACTAACTCCTCTCAGTGCGGAAGAGTACCGGCTCTACTCTGAGTTCCTCCCGAATGTCCGAACTGCTCACCCTGTCACAGAAAGTGAGTCCCAACACCCTGTGGAGAAAACTCATTTGAGCCGCTTGTATCCGCGATCTTATTCTTTTGGTCATTACCCAGAGTTCATGACCATAGGTGAGAGTAGGGGCACAAGTGTAAATAATGTCTTTCTCTGAAAAAGCCAAAAGTCTCCAGACATGTAAAGCAGTCTGAGTTGTGTAATATATATTGATAGGTACCAAGTAAGTAAAGACAGTATAAAGTTTTAAGTAAATGAACATTCCAATGTTCTGATACATAGATCTATGCAAAGATACAGATCGAAATCAAAATGCAAGCATCCATAGGAAAACCAGGTTTCTTACACTGTAGAACTGCATTTGTAACCAAGGATTGACGGTGAAAAAATAGCACAGCAACAAGAGAAAGACGAGTTCACAAACTCCAAACTTCTGGACAAATAGTTCCCAGTAATTCCAGAAGCAGCTGCGGCTTTAGGAGATATACAACCTTTGCACATGGCAATGTACATAACTTGCAATGTGTCCTTTTATGGAGCGGGACGGTTGAATTTAGGGTTATACCCTTCAAACTGTTAAAAAAGCCAGCTCATAATGAAGTCTTGTTTAAGATTTCAACACCTTTGATCAGGGTGTCTAATCCTGATCTTTGAAGGCTGCAGAGTGAGCAAGTTTTCCATTTCTCATTAAACAGCTAACCACCTGTGAGACATCTGAGTTCAGAGACACGATACGTTAGACCAATTAGGAAAATAATTTCTTCATACAGTCAATTTGCTGTTATAATGAACTACTTTCCCACTGTTCCATTATAACATAGGCATATTAGCAGTGTACAGAAATACTGATTCTACATCAGTCTCTATTAGATATGATATTTTGAATAACATTGATGTTTTTCATAAATGGACATAATAATGAAATATATAATACTTAAATACAAAAATGAAATATCATATTCCATACGATGACATCACGACAGACGGTTGTAATACAGTTTTACGACTTAATCATCTGTTTTTACTTTGTAAATGGTGTGATTATGCATTTGTTGCTTTGCTGAGACTTTTATCCAAAGCAACTTATAGTATTTGATCCGTTTATGCAGCTAGATATTTTTAATAGAGCATTTTAGGTTGCAAGCTGTTCAAGGGAGCTACAGCACTAGTATAGATGAAGGTACAAACAGGAAACTTTCCAGTAGGATCAGGCTGTCCTTGTCTATTACACCACCTGCTACATAGTGTATACAAGTACGTGAACCATATACGGATGTCATTAAACTTGCATAAAATATTAAAAGTGAACCTGGGGTTCACTTCTTTTTCCACCTGCACTACTTCTATGTTTCTACTACACACACAGTTTTCTCTAAACCAACATATGGTCATTGGTAATTACACACCTGTTATGTCCGATAAGGAAAACTGCTTCTGTTTATATAACCATTTTTTTGGTAAAACTAAGGGACACAGGGGGTTCAAATACTTTCAAGCAGCACTGTGTTCAAGATTAAGATCATGACATCAACACGAAGAAGCGTACATGGTTTCTCCCAGGCAGAACACTTCACATCACAAGATAGGGCAAGAGGACATAGACTATAAACACAGAAACAATGATTGTGTACAACAGAGATGCACTCATTGTGTGCACAGCTCTATAAACTTGGGCTGTAACTCAGCTGTGTACAAACTGTACACACCAGGCAAGGTCAACACTATACCCAGAATGTACACACTACAGTATAAGGGATTGCACTACATTGTACATGACTATGAAAAAATGAAATCATTAATTTGCTAATAAGATAATCTTACTTTTTTGGTACCTTTAATTAGTTGCTCTGTGCTTTTCTGCTGTGTGGATGCTGGTTTTAACCTTAAAAAAACAAATGTAATTTTGCTCTAAGCAGTTCAGACCCCTAGGGGATACTACACGACAACCATCATATGGAAAATACATTTCCAACTGAAAGTATCAAGTGCAGAATATGTACTGGGTTTTTGTGTGCTTCGTGGTTTTCTTTTTTTTTTGGGGGGGGGGGGGGGCATGGCAAATTCACTGCATGTACATACAGCGTTTTGAACTACTAATTGCAGATGTTGTGGAAACCATAAATGTCCTCAACACATAATTTGTTTGAGTAGTTTTTTGTTGAGGCAAGTGCACATTTCATGCTGAAACATAAAATACACATTGCTTTCAATTTCTATTGCCTCAAGCTCATTGAGTGCAAAAAAAGGAAAAAATCTGCAAAGTGTCATGATAAGACACCGAACACGTACAAATGTGACATAGGCTTTATTATATGGTAAGAGATATTTATAGGTGTCATGACATTCATGTTTTGTAAATTCCAGCATCTAAATGTCTTGACCTTTGACTTAGTGAAACGATCCGTTTAATATTAACAGGAAAACTTAAGACTGTCAGTCTGCATCTTTGAAGGTGAGTATTAGCAGCAGGGCTTTATTAAACTTAGCCACATCTGGCTTGGGAACATGTAAATTTCAGCAAATAAGTCTATGTATATTGTGCGATAACAAGAAATGATTTAAGCGATTTAGGAGCTAAACAGGATTTTTTAGAGCTGCAGTCTTTTGGACCCAAAGGTTGCAGGTTTGAATCCCAGTTTTAGTACTGTTGAGCAAGGCACACACACTAAATTGCTCCAGTAGAAATTCACAGCTGTATAAATGGGCAAATCATTTTCAGAAGCTGAACACTGTAAGTTGTTTCGGAGAAAAAAAAAATAGATAAATCCAAGTTGTCTAAGTTTCTGCGGATGAAAAAATGCATATTAAAATGGTTAGCTATTTTTCACAAGTATATACATGCATCTGAATAAAAATGTGGCTACAAAAAGACGGGCAGCTGACTTATAGTTACTTACAATTTAAACCTTGTCAGAAAGTTCCAAAACCTTCCTTATAGAGGATTTAGAAAAAATATTTTTCATTTAACAGACCAGCTTGTGTCTGATGAAGAATCCTGTAGCTCTTCCAAGGTATCCACGAAGAAAGGCAGCCAGCCAGCACGCATGTGTTCATGTCTCCTGTGGTAAGTGTACATGCCTGGTGTCATGACTAGGCTTTTGATATCTGGGGCGTTTCTCTTCCACCTGGAAAAGTGGTCATTTCCCCTCCCTTTTTGCTCTCTAATCTCTCCCATCACATTCTCACATTCACTTTGTTTGCTTAGTGCCCTGACCCAGGTTTAACAATACATTTCCCTGTGGGATTATGATCTCCAGATTTACTAAAGGCTCCATCTCATTGCTTTAACAATTTTTCCAAGTAATACTTCAACTTTCTCAATTTTAACCATAAAACACACAAAAATCATCAACTCATGGAGGACATGCTAATTCGGCACAGAGACGGGACCAGAGCAAAGGCTGCAACCCTGGAGTTATGCTGTCACAGTGCTCTGTCCTGAGCTAATTTTCTTAATTTTAAATGAATTTTTTTCATATTATCTGATTATTGCATTAACATTACATTTATTCATTTACCGGATGCTTCTCTCCAAAGTGACATACATCTCCAAGAAAAACAGAAAAAGTGCATTACATACACTTTGAAAAAATATGATTTATTGAGCAAACTTTTTGTATTTCTCCATTATTCCCACAGATGTACCACAGCTGTACCACAGATGTACCACGGATGTAAATGAATTCCTACTGAACTGAAGTATCCCAGTAAAGCACTACTTGTTACTTCTAAGTGAAAGGTGCTTCATGCTTTGTGAGAAACATGATGTAATGGAAAAGTTTGGTTTACACATTGTTATCTTGTAGGGCTAAAGGAATCTGTGAGCCAAAATCGACCTGAGAGAGACATACATTGATACGATTGTGTGCGCTCAGTTTCTGTCGAGTTTCACCCAGTTAGAACCTTCCCATGAGAAACCTTGATCATGGCTTGTGTGGTCCAACTCGCTCCTTGCTGTCTCGCTGTGTGCCCTGACTCAGGTAGCGAGCAACAAAGCACTCTCCCACTGGCACCACATTAAAACAGGAGTTCATTCAAGCCACATCCTTTTCAATTGAGTACTGCTGCACAAAATGTTATGTACATTCCTTTTCTCCCTCTTGTTCCTCTATTTGCCTAGCACAGGCTGATTTTGTCATGAGTCTGGCTCGCTGAGACAAAATTTCCAAAAGCTGACATTTACATCTTGTCGGTATGAATTGTGGAGTGGAGAGACAATGCGCTGTTCGGCCACATGGCATGTGGCTTCAATGCAGATAGAAAGGAGCCACTCTGGTGTGCGGATTATTCTGGAGCATAACTGGCTGCAGCTTCCAAACACAGTTCAATCAGTTAAACTATTTAGTACAGTACAGACCATTTTACAGAAAAATTTCAATAAGACATTTAAAAGAAGAGAAATACAATGTCACTGTTAATTGCAGTGCAGGAACAACCTCAAAACCTAAAAATTACAGGTAAAAATCAAATAACTCTACACTTATATTATGTAATGTGTTTCTGAACAATGAAAAGCTGTTACAACTGCTTACTAATCGTGTTTTATTATTTACAAGCACTCGTTTTAGACAAAATTTGGGACACATGCAAGCTTGCTATCTCAAAGCTAGAAGGTTTTTGTGTCTCATTTGTATCATTCTGGCTATTTTACATTTACATTTATTCATTTAGCAGACACTTTTCTCCAAAGCGATGTACAGTACATCTCAGAGAAAATACAATTTGTGCATTACATTAGGAGAAAAAAGAGGCATAGTTGAAGACGTGTGATTCTTAGGTAAAGTTTGTTTTTTTCTACATTATGCACTGATGTTCATCGCAGAATAGACAATTCCTGATCACCTTCCTACAAACTTTTTTTTTTTAAAGGTACACAAACATTTACGTAGAGTACAGCAATTTTATTCCTAAATCAACTGTATTAAACTGTACATTACCATATAAATAATGACTGATAGTGTAAATAAAGTGTTCACCTAGTGATAAAATTAAGCTCTAACATCAGACATATGACAGTGCTCGCATACACTGAAAAGTCACAGATAAAAACAGTGACTTTATATCATAAATATGTGTGAGACAAATTATGAAAATTCCTCCAAAAAACAAAATGTAAAAGTTAATGGGAAAGACAGCAAACCCAGGGGAAAATATGTTAAACAGGGAACAAAAAAATTGCATAAGAATATAAGCTAGAATTTTTTTTTTTTTTTTTGCCCAAGCCCTGTTTATTCTTTCCATCAGAAACAATGGTTATTGGATTCTAACAATGTGATTTTTTCTAATGGAGTAATTTGGTGGAGCAAATTAACCCCGTTTATTAACAGATAAGTGTAGTTCCTAGAAAATAGATGGATACAGTTTGAGATGCATAACAGACTGTGTTTACCTATCGCACAAAACATGCTGGGTTCAGCACGACATTAACTACTCCCATTAATGTTACTGCTTCTTCTTGCAGTCAACCGATCTGCTGAAACCGGCATCACACAAAGCATAATATCCCAACTCATGAATCTCCCCTTGTCCCCGAGGATGTCATATGATGAATTAAACTGAACGGAAAAATGTTTCACTCTGTTTATCAGTAATTTGTTTATTTATAATAAATAACATAATATATAAATAAATCTATGACGCTGTACATCTGGGTTATCAAAAAGGCAAAAAAAACTGCAAACACTGTGCTTTTACACTGATGTTTTCTTATGAAGTGTTACATGTAAGTTATTACAGATGGAATGTCAGTAGTAAGTAACCACCTGGAGCTGCAGACACATCCTTTTTCGATTGGCAGAAACAGTATTCCATCACTGACTTTATGCTTATAAAAGCAAACGTTTCATGCATGTTATTACAGATCCAACTTTGCGTAACGGAAGATATTTCTGGGAATCACTACAGCTGGTCTACAAAATATCGAATATCATTTTGACATGCTACACACAAAGTATCCAAAAAAGGGTATTATATACTGTATTATCAGTTAGGGTGGGTAAAAGCTGCAACATCTATGCTTTTTTCATCTGGATTGTTAAGTGCTACATTTTTTCCACTTATTTTCAAGAAAGTGGAGGCAAACTTCTGGACAAAGCATTACTGTTACGCAGTATGTTTTAGTTGGCCAAATGTGAACTTCAGCGTAATCCCATGAGAGCTTCCTGTAAAATATTGTTTTGTGAGCAAACAGTGTTTGGTCTACTCCTGCGGAGCTGCTCTTCAAGAGTATAGTAGTCATCAGGCATTTCACAGTGATGAGAGTGTGATCCATCTGGAAGGTTTAAGGCTTTTTTTTATTTAGCACAGAAGTAAACTATCAGTTCTCTTATGTAAGCGGATACATTTGTACTAATGGTTACTGTAATTCTAATACTAATTATGCTAATTGTCACCCTGATAATACATCTAAACTGTCAGTACTGGCAACTGGTTCAAGGACACCAGGAAACACAGCACAGATGTCTTCTGTGTTTTTAGCACTGACAAGCTGAAGTGCAATGGTGCCGGTTTTTCCACAGTCCCACGATCACCGTCATTTTATTTCGAACTCCTGGTCTTTGGTCGACAAAAATGAAAACAGCGTGAAACAGAATCCAGGTGGGAAATACCGAGCACTGTCGACACTGATATTAAACAACAACAAGAGAAAAGGTTAAAATTTGTGAAATACTGCATTAGTCATTTGGTACACAGATAACGCAGACATGCCAAGCAGTTATTCTTAGAATGTGATTGAAGTAAAACTCTGTGGATGAATTGGGGCCCTTGTACAGGATGGGTCGATTTTGGTCACAGTCCAAGTGCAATAAAATCGGGGTCATATTGAAGGTCATTTGGGAAAGTGTTACACCTGTAGCTCAATTAAAGGCCACACAGTTGGCTCTGGGTTCCTTTGGGTACATATGGCTAAATATTGGCTCCCACGGTGACGTCTGTACTGAATAATGCGAGGTCTTTGATATTTCACAGTCTTTTCCAGTTCTCCCTGTTATTTTGCGCAAAAAAAAAAAAAAAAAGTCAACTTTCTCAGTTCTTTTAAAGGGAGCGGAGCACTATGACAGCACATAGTTTCTTAAGCATTTTTTAATCATCACCCAAAGCCCTTTTTCTTAGGTAATGATAGAGAATTTAACAGCATGTTTCAGGAAAACTGAGTTTCATGACACAGCTAGCAAGGTATCGCAGCATAAACTAAATGTAAAATTGAGGGGTTACTAGAACAGTCAAAATTATGAGCTGAATCACTTTTGTAATTTAGGAAGAAGACATGATGATATCTGTCTCATCAGAGTAGAACATGACTTCTCTCTAATTATGTTTGTAAGGATACCCTTGGTAAGAAACCTTTTTAAAATCTGGACCTGCTGCTATAGGCAGGAATATTTCTCCTATTCCACAAAAAGGTGCAAACTTTAACCAGCCTTTGCAACACTTACAAAAAAGTGACCGCAAACATATTTCCCTAAGTGATGGAAAATGAAGTGGCGAAACATACTGACACACCAGGACCCGTTTCATTTCTCATCATCACTTAATAATTGTCTTCGGGATCATGACCCGCGCAGTGAATACCGAGAAAATCCTGGGATTTCAAACACGAAGTGGTGGTTTTCCCTTTAATAAAGAAAGCCAGCTGAAGCTGTACTTGTGGACTTATATTTTGTGAGATCTCATTAGATTAGGTTGTCTCTGCAATGCAATGGATGGGATGCGCTTGGCTTTGCGGAATCAATGATCTGATCCGATCCGTGATGTCATCAGTAATTGGAGAAACTCGGGACCAACCGGGGGCTCCTCTCGGAACGGAGCGCTGCATGTCAAGGCATCTACTACGGCAAGCAGCGCCTGGAGGTACAGTGCGGGCAGGGCTGTCCCTTTGTACGAACCCTTAGTGTCGGCAGGCGAATCCGCACTGATTCTGAGCGTGAACCGCAGTCCTGACACGAGCTCCGTCAGTAAGCCTCAGACATCATAAGTTACATGATTAGCAACGCGTGCGCACTTCTCCGTCAACACATGGACACGTGTCGCTGCGAAGCACCGCGTTTCGCCTGAAACATCAGTGCCGAGCGAGCGCGCCCAACTGGACCTGCGTGCGATCGAAGTTGGGTCGTGGACGTGCGCTGGCCATGCGGACAGCGTGAGGAGGCAGCGGCGTCGGCGTCGGGGTCCGCTGAGTGAGTGGCAGCGCGTGCGCCCGTTTCCAGGGAACGGCTCGCGAGTCGCCGTGCGTGCTGCCGCGTGCAATTCTGTTTTCGCTTAGAACTCTGCTGCTCGGACAAATGCATACAAATGCATTTAGGAGCCCAACGGACAAGGAGTGGAAACATTTCTCCCACAGAAAAAACGTAAGTAAAATACCGTTTCGGTGCCGTAATGAGCTCATGATAAAGAATTCGGCCAACAAGAGCAAGTAAATCCGGATTGGGCATGGACCTCGTTCGTTAGCTCAATACAATACTCTCACCGTTAGGTTGTTCCGTCAAATCCCGACCCAGCACACGACACACACAGTGCCCGGCGGTGGTGATTTTGAACTAGTCGTGCTTTCTTACGGTTAACTCCTCTGACGCTTGTTGGAGATGGTTAGCTGCTCGATCGTGTAATCGCTGTGTCGTACCTGCTTTGTTCGGCTGGAGTTGCTGAGAGGCGCGCGAGGCTGCGCGCGCCGCTGCTGCCGACACGCTCGCGCCTCGAGCTGTCAGGACACCGGGGCTTGAAGCCCCCGGGGGATTCGATGCTTAATCCGAACAACATATGTAGAGCAGTCAGACGTACACGCACCGTTTCTCCACACTGTGGGAAATATGACCAATTTATGTCAATTGTAAAACCGGCTATATGATCAATTCAAATTGTAGCGCAGACGAATACAGCACTTGACTTGAACGTTTTTCTCCTCACGCAGAGACGTAACCAATGTTCACCACAACCGCCGCACTGCAGGTTCGCTCCTAAGACACATACAGGCTCCGCGATGCGTCGTGCTTCCCGGTACTTGTTGAATTAGCTGTCAAGTTGTTGACCGTCCCACTTTTGAATCAATCAATGAGCTCGATGACTTTATCAAACTCACTTCATATTTTTTGCGAAGTCATTTAATTGATACACTTTTTAAATACAATGCTCTAAATGTTACCCCATGTTATTTACCAAGAAGTACCTGGAAACCACTGTAAAACATATCAGTTTCAGTATTGGTTTTAATTGCACCTAAACCGAACCCCCCCCCACAGTAACAAATTCATATGATACGGGATATATAAAGATAATGCTGGTGCAAATACTTGCACTAACAATAGAATATGAAAGGCCATTTCTGCTGTGCAAAAGGGGGTTGTGGGTTTAAGGGATGGACTCCCTTTGGACCTAATAGAATCCAGATGACCAGGCTGACTGAAGAGCTGCTGTGATGGCTGCTCCTCTGTAGCCTTTAAAAGTGCCATTTGTTACACTATGTTACTTCCAGCGTATTAAGACAAGAGTTTAAGAAGCTGAACAAAGCTGGGCGGCAACAGTCCGTCTCGTGTCCCCGAGCCCGTGTTCTCGGGTCGTTGTCCCTCAGTCTCCCCCAGTTTGTACAGAGCAAGTGTTGAGTCGGTGTAGGCTCAGGGTTGAGTTTGTGTAGAGTAAGTGTTGAGTTAGTGTTGGGTTTGTGTTGCGTAAGTGCAGAGTCAGTGTTGGGTTCGTGCTGAGTTCATGTACAGACTGTCGAGTTCATGTCCACAGTGTTGAGTTCATGTTGAGTTAGAGTTAAGGTATATTTTATTCTGTCTTTCACAGTTTGTGCATGATTCCAGAACTTTGGCACATCCAAGAATTAGGCTAATCAGTGATGCGCAGCAAGAAGAACATCCAGATGACAATTTACCTCAAGTATACAATGGTTGTACCCTACACATTCCACATGTAAGTGCATATAGGCCTACAGCTTCTGCAGCCCTGTCTGGGTACAGGAGTTGGGCTCGCGTTATAGAAAGGAGCCCTGAAAGCCACAACTGAGAATTAAATTGTTTTGCCCAAGTAAGACCACAGTGACAGAATGTGCAGTATACTGTACGTGACCTTATCACAGGCCAGGCCAAATATAATGAAGTGGAAGTAGAACCACTGTCCATTAGTGCATTTTCAAATGACAGGATGGAAAAAATTTTCATCAAAATTATTGGTTAAAAATATGAATGAGCTAAATATTTGAAGTACGGTTGGTTATTGTAGGTCTTGAATCTGTCAGCACATGTCTGAGCTAAACATCTGGCCTTCTTGATGAACGGGAAGGGGCAAGCCAATAAAACAAAGCAGAAGTTTGCTCAGTCCTTTCTCTGCTCACTGTTTTGTGGACAAAGCAAATCTTTACTTGAAGGTTTGATGACCTCTTGACTCCACAACAGTCTGAACTGAAGGACACAGGAAAGGAAGGCTGTGGAACTGCCCACTTTTTGTGTACTTTTCCAAAACATTTATAACAATCAGGTGCAACAGTGTATCAGCAAATAGTGGTGCATGGTGTCTGTCAACAATTTTAGCACTGATTAATAAATTGCAATGGGAAATTATGAAGGAAAATCTTCAGTTTTACTGTACCCTCCTTTATTTTTTCCCAGACATTTGCCAGTCATCCAGCTCTTATCCTCCACCCCCTTGAACATGACTTCCATGCTCACCTGGGAGGGAAGAACACACACATATACCTCGCTGGGAGCACACACACACACACACACACACACACAGAGTCTGAAACCGCTTGCCCCAAGCAGGGTCACAGTGAGCTGGAGCCTAACCCAGCAAGACATGGCGCAAGGCTGGAGGGGGAGGGGACACACCCAGGATGGGATACCAGCCCATCACAAGGCACCCCAAGCAGGACTCAAACCCCAGACCCACTAGAGAGCAGGACCCAGCCAAGCCCCTGCACCACCATACCCCCCATCTTGAGAGCTGTGATCTTAATATTAGTAGTTTCATGGGCCTGTGAAACACACTTGGAGAAGAGTGTGAATTGCTTGAAATTGCACCTGCAGCCTTTCAGGCCGCTGGTTAACCGTAGCTTGTACTGTAACCAGCACTGGCAAGAGAATGGCTGCCAAAAGGTGTATAGGTCAGCCGACTTTCCCATGGTGTCCTTGCCACAGACAGCAGGGTGCACAGCAGTGAAATTTTCTCTCACCTTGGTCATTCTCACCTTTTCTTTAGTTTCACATATACCACGGGGGTTCCAAGCAACCCAGCACTTCTTGTGATTCTCACACTAAGTTGAGTGTGTCTTCTGTGTTTTCATTATACACACAGCTTCATGTGCCACAAGTGAGGCATGAAAAGATCTAGAATATGTCAGACACCTGCTGGAACATTTTTCAAGCGTTCATTTGGCATTTCGTACACAATTTTAAAAAGAGACACCCGGAAATCTATGAGCCATATGTGATTGTGCTGTGTCTTTGGAATTTTTAAGTTGTTTCATGCTCTGCTTTTTTTTATGTGTTAGACACGTGTTTTTCAAATACTGTAACACATGAACCGTAAATTCAGTACGTTTAATTTAGCTAAATTTAATATTGAGCCGTTCTGTCCAAGATTGACTCGGTGCTTAACATAAAATCAAGTTCAATGAGGCATTTAAGTACTATTTGTAAAAATAGTACTTACAATTAGCATTAGTAGCAACTCATATGGATAAACACGTAAACAAGATTCAATTAAAAACAAGTGTGGGGGAAAGCCTGAAAGCAGCGGAGGAGCTCCTTTCTGAGATGCTTTTAAATTGGTTAGGTGGTCAGACATAAGACCTCAGACCTATATATGTATATGTAGTGCCCTGATTACGAACGAGTTCCGTTCGTAAATCTGTCTTTAAATCGGATTTCCACGTAAGTCGGAACACTTTGGTATGGCGGATATCTGATGTCAGTTAGTTGAATGTTTGTCGTAGTATGTAGTATATCTTGTACCTTTATATGCATAAAAACATAAAAACTGAAACATCTTTATCCTAATAATAATAGATGTAGCAACAGTACTTATAATATAGGGACAGGAGGAAGAGAGAATGTGTGTGTGTGTGTAATGTTTGCCTTTCCAATGTTTCTTGGCGTTTCACCTTTTTCCAATCATTTTATTATTTCCACTTTTTTTCAATCATGATCGTTTTCCTTTTCTTTGATGCATCACCATCATTTGCATCGCATTTACGTTTTGCTGCCATGGTTAGGAGGGTAAAGCTAAAAAAAATTAAAGCCAAATACAGTAACACACGAGACACTGTTAACAGTAATGTGGTCCGTGTCATACTGAGTGGGCAGGAGACCGAAGTGTGTGTGTGGACCCAATTGCGGGGTCTTTATTGTCGCTACACAAGGGAGCAGGCGAAATTTGCGGTCAGGGCTAGGCGTTGGTCATTCAATACACAAATGTAGGTCTTTGGGAGAATCCAATGTTTAATGGTCAAGGAAGCAATGCAAGTGTCGGGAGCCGTGGACATCAGAAGCGGGAACCAGGGGTTGAGGAGAATGAGGGACTTGAAAGGACAGGTAGGTTGTCGTGGGTTCACTCGAGAGCGCTGGAGAAACGGGTTTCTCGAGTACGATTCCGCAACTTGGGTGTGCAGGTGCGGCTTCTTTATACCCCGCTGCTCTGATTTCGGGCGGCTGCGGACGTTCGAGGCGAGGTCGTGGGCGCGACAGTCCGACCGAAAAGAACAAAGTCTGCTCTAACTCGGGCCCACGTGCCCACGAGCCGACAATGTTTAGATGCTCGTCACAAAGTAACGCCACTTTGTTATTAGAACCGTTGTATGTAATTCGAATTTTTAATATAATAAGCTTTACATTTACATTTATTCATTTAGCAAACATTGTTCTCCAAAGCGACGCACATCTCATAGAAAATACAATGTGTACATTACATTAGAAGAAAGAGAAGCATAGATGCAGACTCATGATTCTTAAGTGCAGTTTCTTTCCACAGTATGAACAGATGTTCATCACACGAGTAGCTGTATGAAACTTTATCCGAATATCCACGATTCCTGTTCACCTTCCTACTAGGAGTAAGACAGTTTTGATACTGAGACCCATCTCAGTTCAGATGTTGTAAGCATAATCTAAGCATTAAAATGTCATCAGTGTTTTCTAAACAATAGTTTCTCATTAAATTTTATTTATTTTGAACATGCCCAACACAAAAAGTAATTATTGGACAGATGATTGTTATTAAAGCAGACCTGCAAACACAGTGCCATTGAATTCCTTTCTCATTTCTCTGAAGAAAATAATCTGATCTCTTAGTCTTGTTACCCCAAAATTGTGTTTCTGCGTGACTGGGATGAAGGCATTGCTTCTATCAGACACATGATTCAAGCACAAAGTAGCGAGTGCTTTTTGTTGTACCCAATCACCTTGGATTTGAACATTTTCTTCTTTTAAGTATTCTTTACTAAAATACAGCTGGGTTGTCAGTTTCCCTTGGCCTAAAATATTATACCAGAATTTAAAGCTCTTTGAAAATCAGTAATGTCCACAAAGTCCAGATGTGGCATAAACAGAGATACAGCCTTTACAGATTCCATATTGGGATTTTTGAATAAAATGATAAAATATACCAAAATACCAAAGCTTATTTTTTTCCAGATCAAATGGGTTTGAAACTAGGCAAGAAAAAACACTGCTTGTCTACTGTTGCACGTATCCAGTGCGCATATATATTGAATTAAGAAACTGTTTCTTAAGTATCCAAATAGAAACACGGAAGATCTTTCTGAAACAGTTTACCTATTAAATGTCATCTGCCATATAGACGCAGTCCCCGGGTTACCAACATCCAACTTACGTACAACCCGTAGTTACGACCCACCCCCATTGAAAAAAAAGAAATATATGTTAGATTTGGACTCTGGGTCAAAGTTGTTAGGTTGGGTAGGGTTGGGTATAAGATTTTAAAACCAATAAAAGCACTATCTTTACAGCTATTCCAGTTCATTATAAGCCTTGCAGGCAGTCACAGAGTCAGAGCATTCGAAATCCACTATTCTACCTGAATAGCTTGCCTCCTTACTTGTGAGAGGAAAACCAGCGTACATGTGGGAAACCCAGAGAAACTGGAAACCAGCAGGGAAAGCCACAGGAACATAGGGAAAATATGCTGGCTATACACAGAAAGAGCTTTGGCCCTTTGAGTGAAAACCAACATATCGAAATTAAAACCCACAGTGAAAAAAGGGCCAGCGTACAAACTTGAGTCAGAAAGAATATTCAAAAGAAGGGACAGTACTGTCCTCCAAGCCACCAGACTGCTCTTCTGCTTGCAGGCTTGTCACCATGACTCAACAGACTGATTTCCTTGTGTGCATCTTGTATATGTTGAGATACCCGAGTGAAATCTGGAAATAGTCAGCATAGGTCATAACAAATAACACTAACTATATGTTTACTTCAACCAAATGTGTGCCTGCTGGTTTCCCCTCACTGATTTAGCTGTCCATGGGTTGTGTGTGCCCCTCTGTGAGGGTCTGTGGGTGGCAGTAGAGATGGGACACAGAGCAGGTCATCTCCATATGGCCACTGGTTTGTGGGGTGGTTCAAGCGGAGGTTGACACACAGCCACTAATCATGTACTTATGATCTTTTACTGCCCTTCAAAGTACAGTTAGTGAGAGGGAATACACATTCATGGTTCCTGAGTGGTAAGCTACTGTAACAAATTCAGGTTTCTTTTTTACCAAGTTCTTTGGAATATCAGTTGCTTGGCTTTTGGCTTTTCATTTGGCAATATTGCTAAGCATTCAGACATTAATAAAATTATTAAAGTAGAGAAAATGAAATTAGTGGAGTAACAACACTATTACTTAATATATTAAACCTGCTGAATTCATTAATCAAACTGGGTGGCATTTAATCACTGTACAGTTTTACTTGTCTTTTGAGTTTTTCTGTGCATTAAAAGGAAAATCTTAATAGGAAAAGTTGAAAAATACACACTGAATTTAATTTTAAAATTTTTCAATTAATGTGATATATATGAATGTAAGGAGCGTTAGCCACGTTAACCGAACATGACTAAGCGTAAGTTTGATTTACCTTCAGTCGTAACACTTGTATTTCATACAGGAATCTGTATTTATTAGACATGCCAAAGAGTGGGTTTTGTTAAAGGTACAAAAGAACGTAACTGGTTACTGCTTATAGCTGTCACACAGAACATGGTGGCAGATGGACCCAAGTGTAGGTTAATTTATTCAGAACCGAGGGAGCAGACAAGTTCTCGTTGTTGGGTATGGGCAAAGTGTCGATCAATCATTGGTCAGAGTGGGAGCAAAGATCCATAGTCAAAGTTGGCGCACAGGAGACCATTGTCTCAATTAGATTCAGCAAGTGTGAAAGAACTGAGGAGGGTCTTTTAAAGCTGAGGTCTCTGATAGTCATCAGGTGCTTGATCGGCGTCTGGTGCTGTTCATTACGATGTGGGTGTGCACGTGACAATAACTGGTTAACTTGTTAAGTGGTGATGGTTGAACTAACCTGTAACAAAACCAAATAAAGCAAGAACAAAAAAAGTAAATTGGTGCTTATGTCACTTTTGTGCCAAGACACTTCAGTACTATATAAAATGTTTTTCTGGGGCATCATGATTTTTTTTTAAACTGTGCATTTCAGCAGATATTATTTTAATTGTTTTACTTATTTACTGAGCATCTTCATTGAAATGATATAATCAGAATATGTTACTAGATTTGAGTGTGCAGTGAGAACTCAAGATATTCGTTGTATTGAATAAAAAGCCACGTAGGCCTCATCCATCCATCAGCATTAGATCACCATTTATTCAGTAAGACTAATGATGATCCTCAGTCATCTTAGTTTTTCTTAATTGTTGGCTCTAACTCTAGCTATTGTGTTTGACCAGTAAACTTGCTAACTTGGATATGTTTTCTTTCTTGCAGGAGAACTGTCCTCCTCATCTTTTCAATATGCACAGTAGTACTGTTTGCAAAAGAAAGCTCTCAAGTACAAGGTAAGTATGCAGCAAACTCTCCTCATATTATTTCTATTGATAGATCCCATGGCACATCTGAGTATTTCAAGCCGTGACTATTCAAACTTTTACAACAGTGACAGGGAAAGAGATCAACATTCTGGAAAACATCCATAATGATGAGGCTGACCTTTCCAGCTCAGACAAAAGCTTATGGCTAAAAATATAATGGCTGAGACATTTTTTTTTTTTCCACAGGAAGAATTTTGTTTGGTGAAAAGGTTTGATTGTTTCATAGATTAAGTAGGCTTCATGTCCTCTGACATCTTTGTATGGGGAAAAAATGAAATATTTTGAAAATCATTTTGTAATGTATTTCTGAATGTTGCAGTATTTTGCCGTGATGTGAAAAATCAGACAACGCTGGTGTCTTCATCCAGTGGTTTTGCCTCACATACTTTGATCTTTTAGCTCATAATGGTTTATATTAAGGTTTGGGGAGTTTTACCTGATCCTAAATCACTTATTCAAGCCAGTAAGTAGTAAGATTGCACTATCTAGATCAAGTGATATGACCATCTTAGCAAGAAAAACATGAGTCCAAATCGCCGTTAGGAGTAATAACACTATTCCCCTGGTAACTGTGTGTTGGCACTGTTTGCTTTCCAGTCTCTGTAACTCTTGTCTTTCCAATACAGCGATGTCAGTAATTACACGGTAGGTTACAGATGCATGGAAACAAGGTGCAGAGGTAAGACAGAAGGCAGGGTGGTTGGCCTCCTGGTAGGACAGCTGTGAATAGGATCTTCCTTTCGTTTAGTTTTCCAGGCACCACTGCATGTCTGCTCTTGTTCACAGATCCCAGAATGCAGCAAGAAACACTCTAAGAATAACCAAGTATTTTTTTGAAGAGAATCATGAACAGGTCTTGATTCTCAGTAGAACTTAAAAATTCTTCTGAAAGTTTATATCAGTCCAAACAAAGAAAATGACAACAAGACGCACTATTTATATTGGCAAGGTTTTTCTCTACTCCGATAGTAAAGAATACAATTGATCTTTGCCAGACTTTTAAAGCCGATTAAGTGGATGTTTTCATATGTAAAAGGAAGTGTATTACCCTTGTTTGGAGGAAGTATACAGCATTTCAGTCATGGTCCTTACCAGCTGTGGCTGCTGTAATTTGCATTAATCTCAAAACACCCATATTAAACACATGATGAAAAGTAAATTCATATTTCATTTTACCATATAAAACACAGAAAACTATTTCAATCTGTTGTGTAATTTAGACGAATAACTTCTAATTCTGTTTTCTCTACAGCAAGATCTTTATTCAGCTGACATCACAATCAAGATGACTTAATTTATACTTATAATCAAACAAAAAATGGCATACAAGGCAGGTGTGAGGACCAGCACTGAGAAACCATCTATTAAGGCAGTGATGACAGTATTGTACGTTTACAAGAAAAAATGCTGGGATGTGGATGGACAAACATGCTAAATGAACTTTAATTCACATGCACATGATGTACTGTATGCATTTTGGATTTGGCATCTTAAATATGAAACATAATCTTAAATATAAAGTCAATTTAATATTTACTGTAGAGCTCTCGTACAAACTGACTCAGTTTAGCGTAATCTTGGAGGAATGCACATTGAAGGCTAAAAACTTGCCTACATGTATGAGCCAGATAAATTGGAATTCAGGCTCACAGTTCCCCAGGCTAAAAACGTCAAGAGCATTTCTCCGTGTAGATTCACGTCAGATACTGTACAGCACCAGAAACACAGAGAAGCTGAGGGTATGTACAGTCATTGTCTGAATAACATCAAGATTAGGGACTAAATCTCTGCCTTTAACTGCACAAATGGGTTAAATCTCCCTTGTATGCTCCTGTGACTAGTACTAGTTTTAATTAAACAGTTGGAAAACGGCAATAGGCAATACAGCTGTTTTAATATGTTTGTTGAAATAACACATATTATACACACACACACACAATGTCTACAACTGCTTGTCCTGAGTGGGGTAGTGGTGAGTCGGAGCCTAACCCAGAAACACAGGGCGCAAGGCTAAGGGGGGGGGGGTGACATACCCCGGACAGAGTGCCAGTCCACGACAAGGCACCGCAAGCAGGACCCGAATCCCAGACCCACCAGAGAGCAGGCCCCGCCCAAACCTGCTACGCCACCGCACCCCCCAACATTACATATTAAAGTTAAATGTAAAATATTTGCAGCATCCAGGAGAGAGGCCACGCCCATTTCCCAGAATAGTTGCAGGTGCATAGTAGTGTCATCACAGATTAATGATGGACGTGAGTCATTATACTGTTGAGTTTAGACTGGTCTTCATATAGCTACTGCCAGAAGTTACTGTTTTTTTGGTTTTATTATGCGTTTGTACACTTTTCTTTTACTACTAAAAACACTCCATAAAATTGTCATGTACCACTCAATACCTGGTCACTCCTTAAACCTGACACCCCTGGTGTGCCTCACTATTTCAACATAAGGTGTAATAATTTCTGTCCTTTGTCTATGATGTTACATGATGCAGGATGCACATAATGGACACTATCATACAGAACACACAGTGCATTCAGAAAGTATTCATACCCTTTCCCTTTTTTCACATTTTTTATGTTGCAGCCATATATACAGTCTGTGTGGAGGTTTTATGTTCTCCTGTATCTGCATGGGTGTCCTCTAGGTGCTCTGTTTTCCTCCCACAGTCCAAAGACATGCACTTAATATGAATTGGTAACATTAAATTTCCCTTTGTGTGTGAATGGGTGAGTGACTGTGTGTCAGTGGTTACCTTGTGATGGACTGGCTTCCCCCTTCAGCCTTGTCCACAGAGATTTTGGGATACACTCTGGATCACTGTAACTCTGGTCAGGAAGATGGATGGATGGATGGATGTGTGGATGAGTGATCTATTGTAAGTGGTGTATCTAGCAGTGTAAGTCAGCTTGGTGAATAAGGTGTGTGGGCTGGTAACACTACATAGTACGTTGCTTTGGAGAAAAGCGTCTACTAAGAGAATAAATGTAAATGGATGGATGGATAGTTTTATTTTAGTATTTTAGTGTTTACATTACTTTGGGGGGGACACAGTGGCACAGTGGGTTGGACCAGGTCCTGCTCTCTAGGGGGTCTGGGGTTCAAGTCCTGCTTGGGGTGCCTTGTGACAGACTTGTGTCCCATCCTGGGTGTGTCCCTTCCCCCTCATGCCCTGTGTTGCTGGGTTAGGCTCTGTGACCCTGTATGGGACAAGTGGTTTGGAGAATGTGTGTGACATTACTTATGGTACTATTACTAACTACACTACTGACTTCTAGATTATCTGTGATTGTAGCGTAGTGGTTAGACCTATTGCCATGCTGTAGAACGCATTTGCAAGGTGCTCACCCTGAATTACCTAAAAAGTCCAAGGATAAACAAAATTCAATGCTACATTTAAAATGTTTGTATTGTCTCAGTTTACTTACACACACACACACACACCACTTGTCCCTAGTGGGGTCATGGCAAGCCAGAGCCTAACCTGGCAGCTCAGGACACAGGGCTGGAGGACAAGGGGACACACCCAGGATGGGACACCAGTCTGGCACAAGGCACCCCAAGCAGAACTTGAACCCCAGCCCCACCAAAGAGCAGGACCCAGCCTAGTCCACTGCACCACCACACACCACCTACCCCTTAAATTTAGATTTTAGGTTAATTAATGCCTCATATTTAATAACATTCTTACTCTGTCCTTTAAGTATAGCCTTGAGAATTACTCTTCATGAGCCAAGCAAATTAATTGTCTTATTAGTCTAAAGGGAAAGACCAAAGAGCAAAGGAAAGCAAGTTTGAAAAAAAACACAGTACTAGTGTAAAGTCTGAGTACACATGGGAAGCCTGGGTTACTTGTATCAGGCAGAAAATGCAGAGTGTGAGTGAGAGCAGAGGTAATCATAAGTGTCCTATATATGTAGGAGTTACTGCAGAAGAGCTGGGAAAACATGTCAGCTAATTTTCTGATAAAACTTGTTAACCGCTTGCGATGAGAAAAAAGTTCTCAGTAGTACTCAAACTTTTGACTGGTATCGATATATCTAATTGAAAATATCTAAAAACATTTGGCATTTAAGAGGGGCGCGGTGGCGCAGTGGGTTGGACCGGGTCCTGCTCTCCAGTGGGTCTGGGATTCGAGTCCCGCTTGGGGTGCCTTGCGACGGACTGGCGTCCCGTCCTGGGTGTGTCCCCTCCCCTTCCGGCCTTACGCCCTGTGTTGCCGGGTAGGCTCCGGTTCCCCGTGACCCCGTATGGGACAAGCGGTTCTGAAAATGTGTGTGTGTGAAAATTTGGCATTTAAAAACATAAGTGTTTAATTTTTTATGCTGGCTTTCAATTATTTGCTTATTTTATTAACCTGCAGACTGTTGAAATGTCATGAAGTAACATGTTTCATTTTCTGGCAAGTCATGTTGCTCCAAAGTACCCCTCCAAATTACTGAACTTTTATCCCTACAAACGGATTCTTCTGATCTGGGGAAACATTAAAAATATATGAATAATCATCTTAATCATTTGCAGGTGTAAGTATTTTATTTTTTGGTCTATTTTTTTTATTTGTCACTGTAAAATATTTTTCCCTCCAAACCACCTGCAAAGGTATTCATAGTTTTCTTCTTTTTTTAAGGTATCCATTTGTTTCCACTGATTGTAACTCCTGGGAGACAATATTCTTTTAATGTTAATACTCAATTGTAGCATAGTGGTTAAAGCAACTGCCTTTTAACCCAAAGGGTATCAGTTCAAGTCTTGTCTCTGGCTGTAGTACCCTTAAGCAAGGTTCTTATCCTAAATTGCTCCAGTAAAATTACCTAGCTGTATAAAGGGGCAAATAATTGCAATTTTAATATTGTAAGTCACTTTGGAGAAAGGCATCAGCTAAATAAATAAGTGTACCTTACTTCAGCAAACATTGTCTT
The DNA here is from genome assembly GCF_900964775.1 of Scleropages formosus. Lineage (NCBI taxonomy): Eukaryota > Metazoa > Chordata > Actinopteri > Osteoglossiformes > Osteoglossidae > Scleropages > Scleropages formosus. The sequence goes on along the minus strand of NC_041814.1, from coordinate 12,256,735 downwards.
TTTCATTCCAATTCACAAATCAAGTTGAAAACATGTAAATGTACATTGAAGAACTGTTTCCTAGGTCTATATAAACTCATCAGTAATACAGCTATAACAAAAAGCAGTAGTAATTCTTCTTGTGTGGAGTAGATCATAGTTTAATTTAAAATGACTTAAAGTTGATCTCCAGAGCTAATGTTGAACCATGCAATATATACACTCAAACAAGGAAACAGATTTTTTAGCGTTAACTGATCCTGCATGTATACAAGTGATTCGAAATATGTCAGCGGTTTGAAAAGTCTAGATATTAAAAAAAAAAAAAAAAATCCTCCACTGATTCAAGCAAGATGTTTCCACAAGTTTATTTAGTTCAGTTTCTGTCTCTTTAACAGCTGCGCAGTTCCTTCAATGGGAAAGTGGGCCTAATTTATCTTAGTCTGTGACATCATCAGGGCAAAGCATTGATGTGGCTCATCCAAAGCTTCTCCAAGGGAACAATGACTCTCTAAGAGTGCAATTCCTCTTATTTGATAATGGCTTTTAAAAAAGTCCTGAGACTGACCATTTGGCTTCTCTTTTCCCACAGGTGTCGATCTCCTTTATCAGCTGGGCCTTGTAGGCAGCAAAGAGAGACACACTTTGGGGGTGACTTCTGTCCCATCATCCGCTCCATCTCCACCTCCTCAAGGCATCTTTCTCCCAGGAGCCGGAGTGGTTCTGAGGAGCGGCGTGCACATTGAAAGCCCCATCTCGGGGCTCCTCCCCACTGGGACTGGAGATGAGTTCTCCATTGTTGTGTGTTTAAGCTCCTGGCGAGTGAACAATGCTTTCCTTGTGAGCATCACGAACAGCAAGAACAGGCTGCAGTTTGGCATTCAGCTCCTACCGAAGAAGGTGGTGGTTTACATCGCGGAGAAGACATCCGTCTACTTTAGGTACAACGTGCATAATGGGCGCTGGCACTCATTTGCTATTGGGGTCCGGCCGCGCTCCGTGTCCTTTCATGCTGAGTGCGGAGGAGTGTATTACAGTGAAGAGACACTTACTAGGCCTCAGAAGCTGGATCCTGATGGCCTGCTCACATTAGGAAGGATGAACTTCAGAGCAGTCCAGTTTGAAGGTGAGATATGCCAACTGGATATCTACCCTTCAGCTCAGGCAGCTGCAAACTATTGCAACTATATTAAAAAACAGTGCCGCCTGGCTGATACGTATCGATCACTCCTGCCATCGCTTACATCAGAATTTAATGACCCTACACTTTCAGACCATCCTCTGAAAGCTCAGAAGTTTCTTTCGCCTCTATTGTCTACAGCTTTGCCAAATCATAGAAATATTTCTGAATCAGGAACAGCCTCCATCCCCTCTACTGAGAGCTATGAAGTACAAAACCAGTATGTGGAATCTAGAGCCTCTTTTCGTCCTGTTGCGAGGACTGAACTACCACTCTGGCCTTCGAACATGACTGTAGACAGCTCATCAGAAGGGTCTGCGAGTGTACAGGCTACACTGGACGTGTCTCCAAGCAGTACACCCTCTTTAGTAGGTGCTGATGAAGCTGAAATCAGGCTGCCTGAGCCTGACCATGAAGTCACGTCACTACCCAAGATCCCCGATGCTACAGACATTACCCCTGGCACAGCAGACATTGTAAGACCAGAGCCCAGAAACAACAGCGGACCGTGGCAACCAACCAACGAACTGATCAAAGTACAGCCAAAAATCAGTAGCACTCTGTACAGGGATTTCCTTGGGAACGAAAACCAAGTAGACGACTCCGACGATCACAGCCTTGAAATGGAGTATGATGTGGACATGGGAAATTATGACTATGGTTACGAAGAAGCGGAGTATTCCCTCAATTACGATGGTCTCCAAGGATCGAAAGGAGACCCAGGCCCTCCGGTGAGTGCTCGTCTTCATATATGCAGGTAAAAAGGTGCAAGATAATTTCAGAATATATCACCACTGCAAGTCAGAGCAAAATGTGAAAGATAAATCATTACAGCAAAAGCAGTTAATACAAATTCACTTTATATGACGATGAAGCTTAACATTAAAAGGGGAAAAATATGGGATTGGCAGTCTGAGTGACAGCTTGTCCATTTTCTGCACCTTTCGTCTACAGACACGTACATTTTTGCTCGTAAATTACAGCTAGTGACTTGTTTGTGTTTAAGTAAGATGTGAGTTATTTACAAAAGAACTTCAGGTTTCTTGTGAGGGAACAACTAAAGAAGGAAAAAGGCTTGAGTTCGATCCCTGCTCAGTCTAGATCTGTGCGGAGTTTGCATGTTCTCCCCATGTCTGTGTGGGGGTGCTCAGGTTTCCTCTCACAGTCCAAAGACATGCTCTTCAGGTAGATTATACGTGTGTGTGAGTGACAGAGAGTCTGTTTGACTGCTGTAGGGCTGAGTAACTCATTGTAAGTAATCTTGGGTGAATAAGGTGTGGGCTGATAACACTATATTGTGTTTATTGGATCTCACTTTGGAGAAAAGCATCTGCTAAATGAATAAGCCTAGTGGTGGATGTATTGTGCTATTCTTTTATTTCTATACTTTTTAAAATAAAAAAGTGAAAGATTTTACTGTAAATGTCTTTGCTTTACAGTCCTAACTCCTTTTTTTTTTTTTTTTGTAAAGCATTTTAAGACACAGCTTCTGATTGTAAATGGTCCATATTAATCAGCTTTTAAACATGTATTTTTTATGAACAAGCAATGCAGGTGGCCATTATTAATTCATATTTAGCTGACCGTCTAAGTTGTCCTGGACGCAGGAGTCAGCCAAATGTGAATTAACAATTAATAGTAATATCAACAACCTATGACAAGCAATCATTTTGTTCAATTTTCAGATGTTGCTGAGGGCCTCACAATACTTTCAGAACACAATTGAACACTTGCTCAAAACTACGAATTGTATCTAAACACATGACTTTTAGACCTCTGTAGATGGCTGGTTGATGGTTGTCCCCAGAGAACATCAGTCATGTAATCCAACATTATCCTTGTTGTCTCACACATTGTCTAAACTGCTTGTCCCATTCGGGGTTGCGGGAAGCTAGAGCCTAACCCGGCAACACAGGGCGTTAGGCTGGAGGGAGAGAGCACACACCTAGGAAAAGACACACACCCACAGTGACTGAAACCGCTTGTTCCTAGTGGGGTCGCGGCAAGCCGGAGCCTAACCTGACAGCTCAGGACACAGGGTTGGAGGACAAGGGGACATACCCAGTATGGGACGCCAGTCTGTCACAAGGCACCCCAAGCAGGATTTGAAGCCCAGACCCACCGGAGAGCAGGACCCAGGCCAACTCACTGTGCCACCACACCCACCGTTGTTATTGTTATTATTATTATATACTTGCTCCTGTAACTGGACAAGGATTGAGATGCTATTGTCCTTTTACTTCATTTGCTTCAGAATAGTTTAGCACAACATCTGAAATTTTAACCGTATAAATAACAAGATACCTACTTCTCTTTAGTAGTAAGCCAACTGCAACACAGGAATGTAAGCCTCGTTCAATACTTGTCACATTTTTGCATGGAAAAATGCAGTGTTTGCAGCGAGAACTGGTATTGTACATGTGCACGAACTGCTTTTTCCAGTCAAATTCTGAATTTATGTTTATAAGCCTTAGTTTATATGTGAAAAAATTTCTCCAGAGAAACATTACACAGCAGTAGCCATTCTTATTGATTGACAAACTGCATTGTTGGAGGTTACAGAAAAAAAAAAAAAATTTAATTGATTATATTATGCCTCTAAAGTGACATACATTAATTGGTGCTGGGTTTACCGTTAAAATGTTTGTATCCTCATATTGTTCACAGTCCTTCTGAATTCAGATCGTAGTAAACATGCATTCTCAATTAAAGCGAGCAGAAGAAAAACGAATGGACCTACTAAGCAGATAGAAATCAGACCCTTGTTCCGAGGGTCTTGTGACCACGGTCACCATTCTCCTTTCATGCAGACGACTCAGTGTTTCCATGCGCCCGCCCCCTCTCGAGTGTGACTCACGGGTGAACAGCTGTTTGTGACACATGCCGGCTTTGTCTTGCCTGAGAGGAGGGGTAGCCAGATGTTAATTTGAAACTGTGCTCTTTCTCTGAAGGTTATCATCTCAAAAAACAGAAGTAGACCATCCTAGCTCTTGTCAGAAACTATACTGTAGTGATCTAACTTGTACACCTGTAAATTAAGGTTACATACAAAGCAGTCCTTTTAAATATTTATTTTGGATTACTGTCTGTTGCAATAGACTTTCTTTGGAGTACTGTGTATTTTTTTCTATTTAAAGACTTCACATTGCTATAGAAAATAATTCTTTTAACATTATGTAAAATTCAATATTACTTGTGTTATTTTCGCATTGTGTCTTAGTTTACATATATCTTAGTAACATTTCGGGCTGCTTTGAATCTGTTTATGTGCTCATTTGTCCCTCTGACTCAGCATTTATGAAATAGAAGTATGGTATAGGTTTATTGACCCTTGAGCTGTTGGGCAGTGAAGTGGTGTCATGGGACGAGGTTGAACTTGATGGACAGTACCCAGTCCATCCCATTCCTTTCAGATTTTTGACAGCCAGTGGCTGGTGACTAAGGACCTGTCAAAAGCGGTATTATTTAGCTAGTCTAAAACTGGACTTTGGAAAGAGTAAAAGTGGAGTGTGAAGGCTTACCACTGTTGTGGGTTTTGATGGTCATTTTCATTTGTTGGTGCAGGGTCATGAACTGGTTTTGTTTCTGTTGTATTAAAGAGGTTATGTCCTCATTTTGTTTTGTTAATAAAAATCCTCTTTCCTATTGGAAAAACCTGCCGCGTTTAGCCTTTGTCTTACCCCTGTGGCCACCTCCACCCCACAACTGGCCCAAACCCCATTTCTGAAAAGTTTACATTTTTTATAGTATTCTTTAGTCATTAGTAGCAAAAGCTGTGGTAAACTGTATAATGTTTTTAGCTATCTGGAAAGACCTCCAAAACGAGTTATTTCGTGCTGGAGCGAAACAAATCAACAAAAATTATTCAAAATACCGATCAAAAACTTTACATTGAAAGTTTACGGTTATTCATTGTGCTGTCCTATGTTTTAAAGGATAATAACTTTTTTGGTATAGCATTATCTTCTTTTTTGTTTTTCTGTTGAAATCAGCTTTGCGTCTCTTCTGTTGACCTTCTGATGACCATGAAGGGCCTCAAGAGGGACTTGTTAAAAAAGATGAGATTACAGTACTGAAAACTGATGCACAGACACATTAGATCCTGCTGTCCAGTCTCGCCTCTTATGTCAGTAATGTTGTTCATTCACAGAGGGAAAAAAAGTTTTTTTTCGTTATTAGGAATTAGGAATTGGGGAATTACGAATTACTGTACAACTGCTAGTCATCAACAATGCCATATATTTTTCATTGTCACAGAAAACTTATATTTGATGTGAAATAAAAACCAGTATCGTAGTCGTAATGTAAGGTAAATACAAATGCTGTGGTCATTTTTGTTTTCTTCAGGATACTGATATTGTATATTACTGTATCTCATTGCTTATCCATGCAGTTCAGTAAAATTAGCTTAGTAAATATATTTTATCTGCATTTCTTCAAAGATACTTATAACAATTTATCCATTTATATAGCTGGATAGCTTTTACCATAGCAGTTCAGGGTAAGTAGCTTACTGCAAGGTACTGCTGCAGGAGGTGGGATTTAATCCTGGGTCCTCAGAGTGCAAGGCTGTGTCTCGAACCAATATACCACCTGCTACACCTTCAAAGCTGAAATGAGAATGGAGGTACAGAAGAAAAGCTGCGCTTGGCTTGTCTCTGCCTTAGCTGAAAATTATTCTTGATTCAATCAGGTCATCATAGCCATTTTATCTAAATGATACCCCTCTTTGATGTTTTCAAATATAAACAACATAAGAAGCTTACTCTACATTACCTAGAAATCTCTCATAAAAAGTAAGGAAAGAGCACTTTTATTGGTTATGGGTCCATTAGTTACACAAGACTGCCTGGCATTAACCCTGACCTGCAGGAGAAAAGTAGTGTTTTTGGCCAGAAGAGGCTTAAGGCTGTCAGAAGTCACTGACATGACCTTTTTTAGAAGGCACTGTTAAACATTGGAAGAAGATCAATCTGAAGTTATCCAACAATGTAGAGCTCTTTGCCTCTTGGTTAAATAATAAACCCACATTTCGTCCTTTTGCAAGAACACTGAAGAAATCACCAGTATTAAGACTACAAGGGATTTCTCTGCTTATATCAAAAACAATAAATCTGAGTTATATATGTAAACATGAGTTATTTTACAGGAATTTTTGTTTGTATTCATGACTGACAAGTGTGTGACTGAACCGATACAGCAGACTGAAGAACAAATAAACTTGCATAATAAAAAACTGCTGCCAAAACCCTTGTTCACTCATTTTTACAATCTGTGTATACATTTATAATAAAATTCTCCAGCTGATGGAACTACTCCTTTGTGGAAAATTTTATTCAAACAATATTCTGCTACAGAAGGTAGGACACCGTATATTGAGTGTGTCTTCACACCAACCAGAATCTCTCGTTGAGGACAGCACTCCTCTTTCTATCATGTCACTCAGTGATGAAACCTTTTTCTTCAGCTTTCTTTTTCCAGTTATTGCGTATTTACTGTTTCCTGTAACTTTGCTCTGGAAAAGACAATAAGAGCAATAAACACAGTTGTAGCATGAGGCCCTGTATCTTTGCAGACAATTCCACAGCATCTAAGATTAGTGTGTGAATGTTTGTGCTCCGCAAAATCAAAATGCAACTCTTAAGTATTTTATTTACGTACTTTGACACCGGATATGTATTCATTATGCATACTTCCATAGAATCATACCCCAACGTTTAAAAAATTAATAGCTTGTCAACTAATGTTGTTCTTGCCATTGCAACTTTGCTTTGGAGAAGAGTGTCCGCTGAATTAATGAATGTAAATGTAAATGTAAACTTCATTGCTGGCAGTTTATGCCCCACTGCTACTGCTGCAGTACCCCTGAGGAGAGTATTTACTGTGGACTACCCCAGCTGTCAAAAGTGGTCATACTGTAAGATGTGTTGGAAGAGAGTCAAATAAACAGTGCATTAATAATAATCATAGTAAGTATCTCTGATTTCTACAGTTCAGAAATTTGTATTCCAGTAACAAGATATTCTGTTCTTCATTCTTCTTAAGGGTCCTCCAGGTCCTCCTGGCTTGCCTGGTCCTTTCGGAAGACGAGGACCTAGAGTAAGTAAAGGGTGCTTTTACTACTTGCTTCTTGTTACACTGCATTATGTGGGTCTGGATTGCCTCTGTCACTCCTGCTGGGGTTCACCTCATAGTAACAAATTTCTTCCTTGTATCAAACTCAAGGAGGAATGGGGACAATTCCTGTCTGATAGGTCATCATAACATATGCCTGTGTTTATTGGTGTCAGCGGGTAATCTATAAAACCATTGTTGTGATGGACGAGGTTCTAGAACGTGGCTGAAAATGACAAAAGACTATACACTATAGGCTGTGGATCTGACTCGGCTCGAACAGCACTTGCAACCGCTTAATGAGGAAAGAGAGCTGGTGTGGGCCCAGATTAATTTACTTATCGCATACTTTACAAAAACTCCGAACACATATCAATATGGGTAGAACAATAGAAAAAGATTGATTTTTTTTTTTATTTAATTTTTTGATTATTTATTACTGCCCAATGTAATCTCTGTCTAAGACACATCACTGAGGTTGGCCCCAGTCCATGCAGTGTTCTCAGATATTTCATAAGGCCCAAGTGTTTCAGATCAATAAGACTACCAATGATTTCACTATGCCTGAGAGATTATTGTTCAATCACAGCAGTGCGTAATGATGTGCTTAATAAACAAAGTGCTTCATATATCTGCTTAATACTTTATATAATACATGGATCAGGTGTTTCTGTTCAGGTTAACGCTTAATTTCTTGGGAAACTGTTTGTGGTGACTTAATGCAGGTCTGTCCTCATTTTTGGTATATGCATTTGCCAGAACACCCGGAACCAAGCAATAATAAATAAAAGTTAGACACAGGTAGGCAGTTCTGAAAACATTTGATTCACCTGTGTGTAAAAAAATTCATAGTTTTGGAAAATATGGATGTTAGAGAAGTATAGACAAACGGCAGTGGTTTAAGCTATGTCCAAACTTCATAACCTTTCTGCCGCATCCTTCCATATTACTACATGATGGAGCAATAGGTGTAAAAGGCAGATGTCAGTAGAGAAAGACCATGTTTATGTTGCTGCATTTATTGATCTTGCATAAAACACCATACTTCCGTAAGCAGTGTATCTACTGCAGGTGGGGAAGAAAAAGTGTTGTGTTCAGCAGTGATATTCTGGTTTGTTCCTATGTTTCCCATAATGATTTATTATCACTGTAGGTTCTTTCCTCATCTGCCAACTGCATGTCTCCTGTGGATCACATGTTAAAAGGAAGAATCTGTCTGAACCTTGTCTGAACTCTTGTTTGAACTGTTATAAACTACCAGCACAGGTGAATTTTGATGCAATAATTTTATATGTATGCCGGTCAACAAACCCCGGATTCACAGATTGACAGTTAGAGACTTAACATTTATGGTTAATGTTAAATGTGAATCTTGGAATAGACTATACGAAACTACAATATGTCTAAAGTAATGCACAGCAGTGTGACACATACATTTCTCTTTTTTATTGCATTCTTGGTAACCAGTTGCCCTTATACGGGGTAAAGGTGGTCTGGAACCTATCGCAGATGCATATGGAGCAAGGCAGGGTACACCCTGAACAGGGTGCCAGACCCACTAGGGGAATGTAGAGTCACCAGTTCATTTAAAACAAACGTCTTTGAACTGTGGGAAGAAACAGGAGCACCCGGAATACACATATGTGAACATGCTACAGGGGAAACATAGAAACTGGACACAGACTGAGCCAGATTCAAACCCTTGCCTGAGCACATCCCTAAGGCACTGTTAGACAACAGCAATACCTACTGTACCGCCATACTGCTCTTATTTAGTTATATTAATATCTGTTTTTGGGTAACTTTGTTGCCGTCCGGAAGATCTTTCACAACGGACAACACTAGGCTTTTCTGCTGGCATCGGTTTTACTGGCATTACATCACTTGTTTTGTCTGTGTAAAAGCAGGTTTGCATTATGGGGTTTGTCTCACAGGATGTGCCTCTCAACAGTGGTGTAATTAATTGAAATAGGAGGCTGTCAGGCCTTAGGCATCATCCAGTCTGTTCTTTATTGGCTGTTCAGGTTATAGTACTAATTTTGTTTTATACAAGTATTATTGGGTTGGAATGGACTATTAGACTGATTCCACACTTAAAAGAGATTCATCCATTTTTTCCACATAACATGCAAAATTCCTGCCTTATGTTTTAAACATGAAGTAAGTCTAAATCAAAAGCTAGTCCAGAACATGAACACTGCTCTGGAAACCTTTATGTTCAGACTTATATATTCAAAATTGGTTATACATAACACATTTTATGTGATCCCCTTTTTCTGTTCTTCCCCGCTTTTATTCTCATTATTGATCTTACTTTTATCTTATTATTTTATTTTATTCTTTCATTCTAAGTACTTTGGGTAAAATCTATTAAAATCCCATGATGCTAAATAATATTTTGTGTAGTGGAAAGGAACAGCTTAGCCAATACAGACACCCCTTGACTTATGCAAATAAACCGTTCTTCAACCCCTTATGTATGTGAAAAGTTACGTATGTCAGATTCCCCCTCATCCCCCACCATTCAACATAGGGTAGCGTACCCTAGCCTAGGCATTTGTTACAAACACGAGTATAAAAAAATTACACAACATAATTCCTCTAGTAAATGTTAGACATAGTAGACGCCTGTCATAGTATTATTCTTGTTTTCATTCTAGTTGTTCCTTTCACGTGCTCCTTTATACTAGCAGCATCCTTCACTTTCGTATTTACACTCAATATGGCTAAACCTATTTCTCGTGCTATAGATGATAATCGTTGTCCACCTTAATATTTCCTTATTATTTTTGATTTCGTCTCCAAATTGATTGCCGTACGCTTGCGAAACGGTGCTCATTTTCCTTTAAGTGCAAGTTTACCACCAGGCATTGTGAATAATGAAATGGGTAAAAAAGCACTACACTAACAAGAAAAGATGCATTCACGGCTCAAAACATGTGGGAACTGGGAAGATGCAACTTCCTGCCTTGTCTGGCTATGCCGACTTGCTCTTGACGTATTTCAGATGTTTTGCATAATCACTATCCGCAAAATAATGTCTATGCTGGGAATTTTTTTTTACGTAAATCCGGATTTAAGTCAAATTTATGTCAGCAGAGGGATGTCTGTACTATGAAATAAGAGTCTGACAGATTAATGGTTAACCTTAGTGTGTGTTGAGTCAAACATTGAAAGTTATTTTGATTTGCTGTGCTATGACAGGTAGCAGCATGCACAAAAAGTTAAAGCACCCTGGTTAATTCCCCAGTTCATCCTTCCAGTGTGTTGAAGGATGCTGAATGCAGGCCGGGAGCGAAAGGAGGAAATGGGGTTAATATGTCAATGGTGTACTCTGAGTACAATTTATTAAAATGCTGTATTTACTAGATTGCTGCAGATTAATGGATATGTTTGAGACAAGTAGTCCTGTATTACTGTATGTGTTGGTTTATTTGATAATTTGGCACTTTTATTTATTTCAGTGTCATTTTGTTCAGTGTTCATTGTTTCAGCTTTTTTTTTTTTTACGGATGCCTTTTCACTGGTGTGACACTTAATAATGTTGAAAATATTTTTGCTTAAAACTGTAATGAAAATATATTGGGATTTTCAGACTAAAAATGATAATATTTTGTTTCAATGCCCCCCTTTGGTTGTGGTTTGTAAGAATAGGAATGTTTAGGGTTGTTGTACCATTCAAAGAACGATGGCGGCTAACCCCAACTTTAGTTGTCAGGGTTTACTTCAGTTAAGTGCTCTTTAGGAGATGACCTCTAGATAGTATTGCACCAGCTGGTACTCGAATTGATCTGCAAATGTGTAGTAAATCGTCAAGTTGCAACAGAATCTTTCTGTTTTTGAGTGAATATGTTCTGTTTAATACATTTGTAAATTTACAGAAAACATTTTGTGCAGCTTTTTTTTTTTTACATAAACATTTTCACTGTTTTATTAAATGCATGAATTTCAAATTAGATAACTACCAATGCAAATCTTTGAAAAACACATCAATGTAAAACTAATTTGTATCCGGATTATTTAATAATTATTCATTCACACAGAAAATTAATTAGTAAAATTTGCTGCAATTTTGTTTGGTTTCTTGATCATAACTGAAAGGCTGTTACTATGCTCTGATAAACACTCACCTGTTATTTGTATCATACAGGGCCCACCTGGGCTACCAGGAAACCCTGGACTTCCCGGTCTTCCTGGACCAAAGGTGAGTCAACTTACGGTGATAATGTTCACAGAGATTTTAGGAATATGCTATTATGTCCTGCAGTGAATATAAACCATTCAGTGTAGTTGAATGAATGAATGAATGAATGAATGAATGAATGAAGTAATTGATAATATATGTCAGCATTGTTCCCATAATAAATGGTTATGTTATTGAAAATTAAGGGGTCAGGGTAATATGGTTATTTTACTATACCAGTCTGTGAGTGGGATACTGTTTTTTGAGTTCCTTTGTGTTTTTAATTGCTATCAATGGGAAAAGGTAATGAAATGTTACATATTCTGCCATTTAATGTTCATGTTGCTTTAGTGGAACAGATCCATGTCATGGAAAATTCTCCTTTCCATAACTTCTGTTGAGAAGTGACGGCACTGAAGGTGGAAAGTACCCCAGGGCAGGTGGCCAAACTATTTGATATGTTTTCGGGTGCTGATGGATGAGAGGAAAATGCTCTTGTCTTTCAAACGAAGTGCTGTAGATATCCAGCAAGACAGCCAGGAAGTAGAGATAATCCATTCAATAGTACATTATTTACATGTTCAAATACTAGTGTTTATACAGTAATAATGGAATATGTTTTATAAATAATTATTAGGCATCCATGAATGATATAATTTGATTATAAAATTATACTGACCAATTATTAAGCCTAAGGAATGATTACTTGGAAATTACTATTGAAGGCCTACTGGAAATACTGTCCCATTCGTCAAACTTCTGTGAAGGTTTCCATTCACTGTGTAGGCAGTTTATATATACCAGCAAGCAGGTCCTGTCCACCAAATTTTCTTCAGTTCAGTTTATTCTGGAACTTTCCACACAGTGTGCTATATTAGTCTCATTGTTACTGAGTTTGTTGGCCAGGCTATTTTGACCCTGAAATGCCGCTGAGCTTTTTTCACCCTCCTGGGGCAATGGCTCACTTTGATGAATGGACCTGTGCATATTCCAAATAAGGATAGGCGCGGCATCACAGCTTTACCATTCAGCAGATGGCAGGTGCACAAACACTTGTATGGAATCCCTGAAACTTCAGTCTCAGTTTCACGGCCTTAATGCTACCCTGGCACCTGTGGTAGAGTCGACATGTTCTAATAGTAGGGCTGAGCCATCGAAATCTTATGTTCACGAAGAAACACACAATACACATGCTGTGTATTCTTAGGTGAAGGTGTTTGCATGTGTACGTTCATGGATTCAGACACATAGACGCTCATAGATGTAGACAAGGCATGGAGCTCTGTGGGGGCACTAACAATGCTCTGACATCATCGCACGGCACATTGCACTCAGTTATAAGACAAGAAATATCTTGCAGATGTTACTACCACCCTTTTGTTAAAGCAGTTTCCAATGTAGTTCTTTCTTTTTATCTATTTACCTTTCTTTAATGGATGATGTTATTAGCATACTATAAAAGCTATGAAAGGGGCACATTTATTCCAGAGCTTGTTTTAACAATAAATGAATGCAGACGGTTTTTATTAAAACTCTAGCTATAGCACTTTTAAAGGTTTGCTTTGTTGGCTTGTCTGCGTACAAATTGTGTATAAAAACTGTAAGTATACCCATTTAATGTGCAAATATGTAAATGTATTAACATTTTATATTTTACTGTGTTTTGTTAATGAGTTTTATGGGAAGAGTTTGGGTTTTTTGTCTACATGTAGAACAGCTGTGAGCCACATGAGAACTGAGTCCTTGACCACTAGGAACTATAATAGTGGAAAATGCAAACATGCAGGAAGGACATGCCAACGTATGAGATGCACAGTAAATTACAACAGATGCACAAGCTTTAAAGGGCAGTGAAGGAAATTAAAAAGAGCAGGACTTCAAATTAAACTCATGAAACTTAATTTTGCCTGATGAAAATAGGTGAGAGTATTACAAATACTGAAAAGTGTCTTGGTGTTATCGTTGTCATTCATAAAATACCTTTTATTATTGCATTTTAATTCATGTGACACATTTTTCATCTTGGAATTTAAACAAATAAAATTAAGAAATGATGGTAACTTGAACGCCATACAACAGGAATTTGCCGAATGAGGGGATTTCAAAGATCAAATTAGTTCCGTTATGTGAGGAATGGGTATGTACAAATCAGACAGACATTCACTTTTACAATATAACATTTGGATTTCACAAAAAATATATGCTTGTCTTTATTAACATTACGATGCATTATGATTACAGAATAATTACTGACAAGCTTATTAAATAAGTTTACCTATCAGTCTACTACATCCAGACATGACAAAGAAACAAACAGCCTTGTCAATATAACTATTGAAGGGGATTCGTTGAGGCAGCTTTTGAACTGAACAGCAGGTAGTGCTGATGATATTCAAGTATAGGTTTGAATCCGATACAGTCCGTGTAGAGTTTATGTGTTCTTCTTGTCTACATGGGTTTCCTCTCATAGTGCAAAGTTGTGTGTGTGTGTGGCTAGTGAACTTTCATCCTAGCCTTCTGCCCTGTGCCTCTAGGATAGGCTCTGAACTATCACATCCATGACTTGGAGAAGCAGTTAACATGTGCGAGAGAGAAAGAAAGAGAAAGATTGATTTTGAGCTGTTCAACCAGGCCTTCGAATGCAAGCCATGGGAGTCACTGTTGGATTCCCTGGAGATCTATGAAACACTTGCTTTGTGTTGTCCCAGAAGAGAGGCAATCTGTGACTCATTCTCCAACTGACAGCTGAAAGACAGGAAAACACCTTCAGCAAGCAGAGAAAAGACACCGGGTTCTTCATAGTGCTGCTCCGAAGCTTCTGCCTTTTTGTGAAATCTACAGCTGAAACATTAAAATACAGCTTCTTTAGGATTATGAGATTTGCAGGTGAAAGTGTGATGACAAAAATAACAGCAGCAGATATGAAGAGGACTTGCAACATTATCTCTTGAAAGTCTTCTAATTTTTCGATCCTTACATTTAGAAAAATGTTACCTGAGCACAGTTGTTGCTTCGGAGGCACTGGATACAACAAGAATTGAAAAGAAGTTAAAACTGAGAAAACTTTGCAGTGATTTTTAATTCTCTAGGTAAACGACTGTGACAGCATACACAGTATGCCTGTGATTTGTGATTAAATGTGTCATAACTTGCCTGCACCTGTATATATTGCTCAGTGTCGAGGTCATCACATGCTTTTTAGCACTAAACACACACAGAAAGACCCTTGAAGTAATTGTAATGCAATCACATCATGCAAAAAAAAAACATAAAAAATAAGAAAGCAAAACACATGGTAAGGAAGGTTTTTCTTGATTCCTTTATTTTTATGTTTGATCTTTTGTTTAAAAATTCTAAATACTATGCAAGTCTTCATACTTTTTTGCCATGTACTTCCGTATAAAGTTTTCTTGCAGTCTCAGTGTCATGGTCTATAAATTCTTAAGGACAGTCACACCTATAGAACAGTTTAATGTATAATCCATGATCCTGTTTAAAATTTGTCATCCACTATAATTGGTAATGACTTGATTAACTTGTCTAAAATAGGGTTCCAAGGGTGATCCGGGAATATCTCCAGGTCAGGCTCCCTCTGGAGAGAAGGTAAATAAATATCTGGGCTGACAGACTGCTACCCAGCATGTCTTTCTTTCCTCATATCCTATTACATCTTCATGCCTTCATACCCTTCTCTTGGCGCCACTGAAAACCATCACCTTTGTGCTTGGGAGGGGTGTGTTTCTGGGCCCCCTCTGCTTCCTGCATATCAATGGAGCTCCTCAGCTGGTCTTTGCATTTCACAACACTATGTACCTGCCTTTTTTTTTCCTATGTTTCCTCCCACATTTCCTACATTTTAGCATTTTCTGCTCTTTTCTGATCCCCTCTGACAAGCCCACAATTTAGTTTTCTCAATGGTTTTCTAACACTTTCTTGATAACCTTGTGTACATCACATGGACTGAAATGAGGTGCAATAACCCTAACCCATGATCATTTTCGAAAAAGTCTTTTTTTTTTTTCTTTTTTCCAGGGTGATAAAGGTCCTCCAGGTTTGCCAGGCTCACCGGGTTTCCCAGGTCCAACCGTAAGATTTACCCACAAATCTTTCTATTAAAATATGCATACTGAGTGCAATAAAAAGTAACAGTGAACTTTTATAACCAGTTTGTGTATTATTCTGTGAAAGCATATATTCTGTAGGAGTAATTTTCAGTGCTCCTAAAAGCAGAACAAACTTTAAAGGTCATCTTTAAGTGGATCAGTATTAAGTTTAAGGTTAAAGGCACAGTGGTGGACAACATGGAGTGTATTTTCAAAGGGACAAAGCAAAGTGCAACATTCCCAACGCTGTCTACACAAATTAGCCATGAATCCAACTCATCAGTCCACATTTACAAACAAATCATCCTCAAAGTGTTGCAATTTCTGTTCTACAGAAAATCTCGTTGACTTCATGTTAAGCTTTTAAAATGACACGTCCTGAAAATATGGAGTCTCCAGAGGCTTTTGAAAGAATGCTGGTGGACCTAACTTAAAGGCTACTAATAGGGAGACATTATTATTAGTTTCTGAGCACATGCTTTCAACTAGGAATAGTACAACTGAGTCGAGTTCCATTTTAGCTCTCCCACAGAGACCCGCAGATGTTTCTTTTAGCTTGTGAGTAGCCTAATGATACAAAGCAGATGTTTATGTAGTATTCAGATTGTGAGTAATTCTTCTTAATATTCTGACCTTTAACTAACTTCACTGGCTCCTCAATTTGTAAAACACAGTTGGGACTGGAAGGCTTTGACTAACTACTTTTGTTCATAACTGCAAAGTCAGCTTAACTCCAAAGTCACAATCAGTAAAAGCTTTATAATTAAAAACATCCCTGATATGTTTTTTCGTTGTGTTATTAAAACTTTTGATATACCTGTAGTAAATAAAATTAATGTAACATTTGTTATATTTTATGCATTTTTATAACTGTAGCTACATTACGGTGAAAATGAATCTAAAAATACTAAAAATAAAAAAGTCTCCACAGACCTCTATCTGATGTCACTTGTTCACTGATTAGTCGTATAAACATTAGCAACATTAAGCACCACTTTGTTTTCTTTTTTTTAATTGATATACTCACGTCAGTGGTAGTTTTCTTACCGCACATCAGAATCATCAGCACTGACACACACTGGACAGGAACTGTAAAAAGTGTGGAAGCAAGGTGAATTAAGGTAGTAGCACACTGCTGTTCTGTTTGTGTGTGCTTTACTGCCATCTATCATCTCACATTAACTCAGGTTGCATTTGCCACACTACATAGAGAAACGTAACTGAAGAACGATGAGTGCCTCGGGGGCAAAAAAAGAAAAAAGATTTCTCCAGTTCCTTTCCAGTTTTATTTTTCTTTGCCGAGCCCATATTTAAAAAAAAAAAAAAAAAAACTTGGAAACACTCTAAAACAAAATAATATACCTAACTCACTTTAAATTAAATACTACATTATATACTATAGATTCCCTACACTGGTCTGCATTATTCTTCATGTTTATTTTCATCACCCTTTCTTTGGTCTTTGCTCTTTTCTCTGACTTGACGTAGTATATTAATCCTCTGTACAAAAACGCAAACTGTGTTGAGCAGATTAGTTGCATAGAGGTTTTTGCTGTTAGCAGGCAACCTGTATAACATCTAAAGTTACTACAGTGGGTCTTCAGTGCTCGAGAGAACTGGAAATGGTGCGTTCTCAAATAGTAGAGCTAGTATAAGCACACAGAGTACTTTTTATATTGCTACAAATCACAAACTCAGGTTTTACTGAATATTCATATAGTGGATCTCACATTTGTTAATTTTGTATGATGAAGTCTCCCCAACCCCTATCCATTTGTGGTACTGCATGGTTATATTCAGTTTACCATTTTTTTTCTGTGGTCTTCTATCACATACTCCTTGGCATTTGTTTTATACACTCTACATACTCTTCAAAGAGGTGGTGAGAAAAACAGATTTAAATGTCTTTCTTTGCACAAGTGCTCGGTCCTGATTGTTATTACCTGCAGGGTCCAAAGGGATATCCTGGGCCACCAGGTCTGCCAGGTGTACAGGTGAGCGCAGTGCATGCTCAGATCAAATGACACATAAGCACACACCACTGAAGTTTATCTGTCATGCATATATCATTACCTTGGAAAAAATCTATATTGACAAACACATCCTCAAATTTGCCTATAACAAAACATGCTGAGGTATTTAAAACATGGTGTTTTACAAATATTGCTCTTACTTTCAGAAATAACAGTGTCCTTAAGTAAAATGTTGAAGTTAATTTTTAGTACAGAATTTACATTGAACCTTTACATTTAGTCATTTGACAGCTAACTTAGTGCAGTGCTGACTTATAATGCTAATGCACTATTTGCTTATTTATATACCAGAGCAGTGTAACACACACGGTCATAGTACTGGCATTTTAGGGTCACCAGGTGACCTGAAACTCTTGATTTTGAAGACTGAAAAGCGTGTTCCCGACAAACTGGAAGGAATATTTAGCAGGGGGGTGTATGGAAAACAGGTGACGTGGTGGTGCAGCGGGTTTGGCTGGGTCCTGCTTTCTGGCAGGTCTGGGGTTTGAATCCTGCTTGAGGTGCCTTGCGATGGACTGGTGTCCTCTCCTGGGTGTGTCCCTTGTGCCCTGTATTGCTGGGTTAGGCTACGGTTCGCCCTGACCCTGCTTGCGACAAGCGGTTTCAGCCAGTGTATATGATGAACAATGCTTTTTAATACCCAAGAATAACTAGCATTAGTCTCATTGATTTTTTTTTTATATCCCTTTGCAGGGTCCATCAGGACCATCGGGTATGGCTGGGGAAGCAGGTTACCCTGGCAGGCAGGTGCAGTGACTAACCTCCATTTTTTTTGCATTTAGTGGCTTCCTTAATTATATAGCCCTGTATATAACTCTTTTCCAATCATATTCATGCCACATTTGTCTTTTTTACAGCAACTCCTTATTTTTATTTTAATAACATTAACATTAAAAATCATTAAAACATTATGAATAAATGTGGTAGAGCAGAAACTGACAAAGATAAATTTGTAGTGTATGTGATATTGAGATTTATTATAAAAAAATTAATCATATGTGAATTATAGCTGGAACTATAGGTGGAATTGTACTTTTGATAGTTTTAATGTAAAATTGATTTCTAGATCGTCAAATTATGAAAGTTCCATTAGATAATTCTGATTATAACATCGTATGTAACAAGTATCCTCTACTGTTCCTGCTTATATGAAGGCTGATCATGGGTCATTTTGTGTGTTCTTCATTGAACTGCTATGCAACATATAATGACTGATCCACTGCTTCTCACGGGTGGGGTGCGATGGTGCAGCGGGTTTAGCCTGTGCCTACTCTCTGATGGGCCTGGGGCTCGAGTCCCGCTTGGGGTGCCTTATGACAGACTGGAGTCCCGTCCTGTGTCCCGTGTGTGTCCCCTCCCCCTCCAGCCCTACGCGCTGTCCTGCCGGGTTAGGCTCCGGCTCGCCGCGACCCCGCTTGGGACAAGCAGTTTCAGTCAATGTGTGTGTGTGTGTGTGTGTGTGTGTGTGTACTTCTCACTTACTCTTCCCTACTTCTGTTGCAGGGTTCCGCTGGGCCAGAAGGTAACCCAGGTCCAAAAGGTGTTCGAGTGAGTAAATTAAAATAATTCCTAAATCTACTAAATTCTGCCTTCTTTGTGTAAATAAATATGTGACATCCTGGAAAGGTTAGAGGGCATTGGTGGCCAAGACTGTGGAAAAGTCTGCTCTAAATGCATGTCCCTAACTTTTTTCCCCAGAGTGCAGAGTTCCCTTTGAGGCCCTAGGTTTGAGCTTCAGCTCTAGGCTAGGGCAATGTGCAGTGCGTGGCATGGCGCGGCGCTAGGTCCCTTACATAATACAGCCTGACAGGCGTAGCACTCTGCTAACACATGTCATTACCTGGCTAATTGCTGGAAGAGAGGCCTGAGAGGAACTGGCCTGGCCTGGCAGATATACAGTACACTGCAGGGCAACAGCCTTGCAAGCTCAGTTGAACGCATGGTCTTGTATGCTCTGATGAGAATGACAGATGGAAGGGAATCGAGGTGAGGGAGGGGTGTGAGCTACAGAGAGCAGGAGAGAAAAATGGAAAGCAATGAAAAGACAAGCAACATGAAAATGACTATTCACATAGCTGTGTTTGTCAGCTACAGACAATTGAGAGATGAACCTACAGAAAAAGTTATCTAGAAGTCCTCTGCAAAAAGGACCCAGGTTAAAATCCCTTCTGCTGCAGTATACCTGAGAAAGGTGTTTGATCTAAATTGCTCCAATAAAAGTATAAATGGTTAAATAATTGTAATAAGCTTAGTATACAAACCTAAAACTGGAAGCTGCTTTGTAGAGAAATTTCAGCTAGATAATTAACAAAAGTATGCCAAGTCTTCTGCAGTACTGAATTGCTATAATTTTTTTGAATACACAGACATTTCTTTCAACAAATAATAAGTCTCAAGATCAGGCTGGCTTGCTGTTTTATTCTGATTAGATTTTAGAAAAAAAATCAAAATTTAATTATAATATAAATCTGTATAACTTATAGTGACCAGAAAGAGCTTCGGTCCTCGCCTACTTAACATCAGAACAGCTGTGGAGAGATATTTAATTTCAGCCACTGTTAAATTCCGGCTTTACGAAATTCCACACCGTTGAGCTTCAAGGAGGAGCAGCTCAACAGAAGCAGTCTGCCATAGTCATGCCTGTAGTCCCAACTGATGTGGTCCTTATGATGAGTTGATTTTGGAAAGCCAGTGACAAGGGAAAAAAAAACAACATTACACAATAAATTTGAAATTTTCCAAGAAGAGTGGGTCATGACAGGAGCTTTTCTTATCGGCAATGTGCCATTGCACGAGAATGTCAGTGGAAACACCGCAAGGGAGAAAAAGATAGAGATCAGAGAATAGTGACTTAGTGTTTTCTCATATATCTTCCCTCATTCTTGAGTGAGGGGCCATGTGATCTCAGTTAACAGGACCAAGCTTGGTGTACCTGCCGGCTGCCAAAGCTCTATTGGTACTGCTTGTTGTGAAGTCCTGTTGCCATCTCACTCAAATATCCTTTCTTGTTTTCCTTTATTTCCGAATGCTGTGTAAGGCTAATATGAGGGTACCTGAGGGAGTCCCTGAGATGCAGGTACATCTAGATGGGGCAAACTTTGCAAAGTATTCTTTTGAGCACAAATATTTTGTTGCTTGTTGCCGTCCTGATCCACAAGACCTGTTCAAATCATAAAAATAGAAGGTTCTTACTACTGAGGGGTTGCGGTGGCGCAGTGGGTTGGACCGGGTCCTGCTCTCCAGTGGGTCCGGGGTTCGAGTCCTGCTTGGGGTGCCTTGCGATGGACTGGCGTCCCATCCTGGGTGTGTCCCTTACGCCCTGTGTTGCCGGGTAGGCTCCGGTTCCCCGTGACCCCATATGGGACAAGTGGTTCAGAAGGTGTGTGTGTGTGTGTTCTTACTACCGCAGAAAAAAGTTTCTTTCAGCTGATGCATATCTTTATTTTTAGAACCGTAAAACTTCATGAACTCACTAATAAGATGATTGATTAATAAGATTGCCTATACTTACTGTAAAGTAAGTGTAATGAGTGCTAATACATGCATACACAATTTACTAGGTTCAGTTTCTGTTAGGATGTGTGAATCTGAGCAACAGTAGTGTAATGGTTAGCGCTTGTTGCCTTTTAAACTAATGGTCACTAGTTCAAATCCTGAGTTTGCCTCAATATACATGATCAAGGTTCTCTGTTCTGAATTGCTTCAGTAAAAATGTCCTGCTGTATGAATAGACATGTGACTGTAAGTAACTTGTTATTGCAGAAATTTAATATTGTTATTTGCTTTGGACAAAAATGTCAGCTAAAAATGGTTAATCATAATAATCAAGATCACATTTTTCTGATGTTCCTAATGTCACCATTAAGTAAATATTTTAGAATCAAGCTCAGTAAAACATAGACAGAACTAGAGACAGAGACCGAAACAAAGTACACATTTTGGATCAATCTGGGGAAAAAAGACCTTTAGAGAATCTAATATAAATGAGAGCCTTTTGGATTAATATCAGTGAGAAATAAGGATCAGTTGTAGTATCTAGTGTTCAATAGATTTGTTTTGACAGAATGATTTGTTTAAAAACATTCAAACATTCAAAGGCTCCGTATGTTTCTATGCCTAGTTTTAAATTTCTCAGTTGCAGCGTTATACTCAGAAGTCGAAAGAAAAAATGAACATGTAAAAGCATTTGTATCAGGGAACAGCTAACGTACAATATAGATATTATACAATATTCTTACAGTTACATAATTTAAATGCTGTGCTGTTCTTATATAACTGAAATATGCCACTGTCTATATTGTTGATAATAATATAGAAATCATTTAAATATTCAATTGTTCTTATGTAACTTAAGTACAGATACCTCTCTACTTACGTAAATTTGACTTACGCAAATCCAGATTTACGTTAAAAAATTCTCGGCATACACATTATTTTGTGGATATCGCTTATGCAAAACATCTGAAATATGTCAAGAACAAGTCGGTATAGCCAGACAAGGCAGGAAGTTGCATCTTCCCAGTTCCCTCGTGGTTTCAGCCGTGAATGCATCTCCTTTCGTTAGTGTAGTGCTTTTTTTTTTTTTTTGCATATTTTCACCCACTTCATTATTCACAATGCCTGGTGATAAACTTGCACTTGAAGGAAAACGAGAACTGTCTCACAAGCATACAGCAATCGATTTGGAAATGAAATTAAAAATAATAAGGAAATATTAAGGTGAACAAAGATTATCATCTATAGCACAGGAAATAGGTTTAGCCGTATCGACTGTGAATACGATAGTGAAGGATGCTGCTAGTATAAAGGAGCACATGAAAGGAACAGCTAGCATGAAAACAACAGTAACACTATGACAGACATCTAATATGTCTAACATTTACTAGAGAATTATGTTTTGTAATTTTTTTATACTCGTGTTTGTAACAAATGCCTAGGCTAGGGTACGCTACCCTATGTTGAATGGTGGGGGATGGGGATAAGGGGGAATCTGACATACGTAACTTTTCACATACATAAAGGGTTGAAGAACGGTCTATTTGCATAAGTCGAGGGGTGTCTGTATACGATTGTCCGTATGTGCTGTTTGTGTGTTTTAGGGTTTTATTGGACCTCCTGGTGTTGCAGGACCACCAGGGCTGGAGGGAGAAAGAGTAAGTCCCATAAGTCACATTACTTTACTTCACAGAAATGAAGTGGAGCATGGTGGTAGGTGTAACAAGTCTCAGCAGAAAAGAGGTTCACCGACTTTCTAGAGACATGCATCATGTCTAACAGCAGGCTCAATTTATTTTCCATTGCTTTTTAAGGGTTGGTCTCCCTCACTGCTTTCAGAAATAGTGTGTCTTTTTAAGGACACATTACAATCATGAATGTCAGCTATGGCATGCAACCCTGTGAAAATAAACTTCTTAAGAGCCATTCTGTTCCACAGGGACACCAAAAATGGCTTAAGCTATTGTAGGCTTATTGTTACAATGCTCTAGTCTGTCCAACCACTGAAACGTCTGTGCTCATAACATTTATTACTCTATACACCAATAACTCAATTTTTGAAATTAATCCGTTCCTGAAAATAGTTCAGAAACAGAAATTCTCAACAACTGACAACTTTAAATTTTTTGCATCACTTAATTATGCTCAGGAAACTGCTGTGTCAGATGTTGTGAATGGATACTATTTTCCTTCTTTTTTAATTCTGGTTTGTCTGCTGGTGATCTGATAACAGCCTGACAGTTACAGCTGTAATGCCTATTTCTCCATATTTATGTCATTTTGATGTTTTACAACTATTATATATTATAATGTATTACACTGTGACAAAAATAACACAACATTCCTTAGTTATTATCCAAATTCTTATATTGCAGAACAGTATCTTACAACTTACTCTTTAGTAGTATGTAGTACTAAGTTAGTAGTCATTTTTACAAGACATGAAGATAAACATGTGGCTTTGTTCATGTGACGTGCTATATGTGTTCATGAGAAACGTTTCTGACACTACAATGAAGTTATTTTTCCAATTCATTTGCAGGGAATCCCTGGCCCCACTGGGAAAAATGGCCGAAAAGGAAGACAGGTATCGGATTTACCCATTAAAATGGGTTGCCCAATACATCAATGTACCATTTATATCTGCAGCTTTGTTTTTATAAAAGGAGTCTGTACCTGCTGATTTTTTTTGATAGTTATCATTGATTTTCATTGCTACATGTAACAAGTGCATGCATCAAATATATTAAAATATTAGATTTCATGGATTAGATTTCATTCATCTTAAGCATTATCAATTTATATACAATGGGGTGCCACTGCAATGCTGATGCCTTTTTGTAATTTTTCTGCAATTTTACACACTGAAAAAAGTGTATCATGTTTTGCTAGCTAGTTGCTCAAATAGCTTATTAATAACAGCCTCATAATAGCAACTTCTTTTCCAGTCAACACTAAATCACACATCATGTATTAGTTTTATCCATGTCCCTTTTGCTCTCAACTCATCACATGAAGAACACATCTGTAAAGACAACTAGTTTTCATTGCCAGAGTGTGTAGTCTCATTGATATATGTTACTAGGATACACAAAACTCATAAATAAGCTATTGCTGCATGTGTGCTACTGAGTTCTGTGCACAGTTATTGATATTTCAATGAAATGTTGTAGCTCTATTTATAATTTCCATTTTTTATGTTGCTGGAAAATGTTAAGTAACTTAAAAAAGAATGTATTTTGATGTTGCATTTGGTACTTGACCAAAAGTTATCATTCTAGACACTGTCACTTCTTTAATTTGTATAAACATGCTGCATTGCAAAAATAGTAGAGCTTCCCTATTCAAACACACAGCTTAGGATCTACAAGGCATCAGCACTACCCATGGTGCCATCTGCTTTGGGTACAAGCATCTGCTAAGTGTACATGATGTGATGTAATATACACACACACATATTGTCAGAACCGCTGGTCCCATACGGGGTCACGGGGAACCGGAGCCTACCCGGTAACACAGGGCGTAAGGCCGGAGGGGGAAGGGGACACACCCAGGACGGGACGCCAGTCCGCCACAAGGCACCCCAAGCGGGACTCGAACCCCAGACCCACTGGAGAGCAGGACTGTGGCCCAACCCACTGCGCCACCGCACCCCCTTGTGATGTAATATATTTTATTTATAATTTGTCCCAAGGGTATTGTCGGAGATGCTGGTGAGAGAGGACCTCCTGGCCCAGATGGAAATGAAGTAAGTTTGTGTGATGATATAAACTGAAGTATTTTGAGTAGTCTCACATATACAAACCATTTTAGGGAAAGCTTTTCTTACTGGACTGTCTCGTATGTCTTGGGGCATGGGGCAGCTCATAGCATAGTGGTTAAAGCCACTGCTCTTAAATTCAAAGGTTTCCCATTTGAATCTCACCTGTTGCTGTAGTACCCACGAGCGAAGTACTTACCCTAAAATGCTCCAGTGAAATTACCCAGCTGTACAAATGGATAAATAGTTGTAGGTACCTAAACAATGTAAGTCGCTTTGAAGAAAAGCATCAGCTAATTAAATAAAAAAAGTCTTTTAGCAAGCTGTTTGTTTATTATATTTGCAGAGAAATTGCTGAAAGGCTTGGATAATTTTGCCACATGTTTTGCCTTATTTCACTTTATCACAATCTCTGTGCCATTTTTAATGGTTTAATGTTATACAAAACAAGTTTTGAAACAATTTGTGCAGGATTAATTTTCTAAAAAAAAATTGGAGGTGTGTTAACAATGATCTTATCTTGAATTTCATTGAAATCAAATGTAGAATTTGTATTGTCTGTACTAAAACAAGGCTTTTTGTTATAAAAAGTGCAATTTTAAAGTTCATTTAGTTTTTGACTTGTAAAAGATATCATCCAGTACCTTAATAAAAGCAACCACTTTGACTTATGTACATTTAGCTGTTTTCGAGCTCAGCAAACTGCAGCATTGAGAATACGGAAATCTTCATCTTGATCAACACAGGGAAAGAAGTAATGTAATGTGAAAATGCAGCAAATGCTTGTGTCCCTGCTTGGGTGCATGTTTTCACCGCATTTATTTAGTGTGAACTCATAGTGTGCCATGCAACGTTCTTCAGGGTCCTGTTGGCAGCACCGGAATTGGAGGCTTTCCTGGACTGCGGGTAGGTATACTCATTTCTCAGCCGAGCACAGAAACGTTTTTCTGGAGTCTGATTTAATGCCTCTATTTTCTTTTTTGTTTGTTATATATTACTTCAGTTCATTTGAGGTGAAAGACATCCGTAATAAGAACAAAATGTAGCTTTAATCTCAAGAGCAATGTGCATTTCAAGCCAGCAATTTGTAAAAATTAAAATAATACACTTTAATCTATATAAAGTATTGTTTGCTCCTGTTTGCTACTGTAAAGTGTATTTTTATTGCCAAGCCTGGATTAGCAATATGTTATGGAATTTGAAGTCTTGGCAGACATTCCAGAGTGAGTCATCTTCACAGAAATCTGAATATTACTCAAAAACCGAGTCCAGTAGAGAAAACTACATCCATAACAGCAACATGCTTGATTATACTTGCACTATCTGTGCCCGAGACCTTCCTTATAAAAATTTTCTGGAGTCAGCAACATCTGTGTTCAGTAGATTTACAGTGCAGCCCTGTGGCTTTGCCTCGGAGACTCAGTTATTTTTGCAAAATCCTTTGTCCTTTGAATCGGATTTTTTTTTTCTCAAGTTAAAAACAAGTCATGGACCTGTAGGTCTTTCCTGCTACACAGTGAGAACCACATGGCCCACATCCAGCAGACCTTCCAGTTATCGTGTTGGTTTGACTTCCCCAGAGGACAACTGCAAGGCTTAAGTAGAAATGTTGATGTTCCATGCAATAAATGGTAGCATGTGCTGCAACAGTCATAAGTGCCTTCCTTAATGTTTTTCCCCTACTTAACCTCTTAGGTCCAACAATTTATTATTTGACGAGAAAATGTGTCTCTACCACAAAGAATCCCATTTTCTAAAATGCTGTTAAATACTGGTAAATCGTGCAATACATTTCACGTATGTGTAAGGCCTTGTTTGAGCTTCGTTGTATATTTCAATGTGGCGTACTTTATGATGTTGCAGATTCTGAGTTAGGTTGAGGAACGCACGAGTGACGTAACATGTCACATCAGCTGGGAACATAACAGCATGTATGTGCACAGCATTGATTGTTTACAATGTTTATGGCACTGGGTCAGTAATGAAGCTTGTGTGCATTTTATGCAAACAAGAATGCATAAGTATTTTTACGGAACGCTGGTATTAGAGAGTTCAAATTTTAGCTGAGCCTTTTCATCTTGCTCTTTGATGCTCTTGGCAAAAAAAACAAACTCATACATTAAATTTTACTTTCTTAATTTACCTTTTCAAAATTTGCCTTGCTGTGTAATGTAAGAGATCCCAATGTATGCGGGTTTGTTGGACCTCAGTATCATATTACACCAGGTCAGTTTGGTTCAGTGCTGGACTTTATTTGCCATCAGCTACAATGAAAATGAGTGTTGGAGTACACAAACCATTAGTCTGCATCCTTCCCTGTCAAACACTCCAATAAATTATACTGTTGGTTCCAAAACATTGGACCCTCCAGATTTGTGTCCTAACATGTCCTTATGCTCATAGCCTCCTAGAAATCTTTCGGTCATCCCTGTGCCCCAGTATAGTAGAATTTGTTCTAATGTACTGAGATTTGCATGGGGGAAAAGGACCGTATTTTTGTGACAACACTAGCCTGCCTTGTGTGAAGATTTAGCAAGGACCCTTGCCTCAGGCCATGTTTGCATGTTTAGGTGAGATGCCTGGATCCAATGAGTCTCCCAAAGAAGATGATGAGTCCATTATGTGGAGTTGTTTTTCAAATGAAGTGGCTGCTGGAGCTTGTGACAATACCCTGAAAGCACTTTAATGTAAACCAGATTTCCAATTAATGGCTCCACTTATAATCTTGATTCTCAGTTCCATACAGAACCTGTGAGAGTCAGGCATCTCCAAGAGTGGCAGCTCTGGAACGTTTGTCGAGTGCTGACAAACTGGTCGTGCTAACAGTGAGATACTCGAACATAATGCACTTGGCCCACGTGCATTTTCCTTCCTGAGAATGCTTTCAAGTTGACCAGATGCAAAGTTGGAGTCACTGAGATATGTCTGCAACTATATGGGAAATTAAAATGTGTAATTTCTTCATGTAAACCCACTCTTTCGATGTGTTGATGCAAAAAAAATGGGCGGTTTCATTTTAAATCACATGGGGTAAAGTAACATCTGCTAAACCAGCACAGCATTTCCTAAAACAAATAGCTGAGGATTTCACAGTCCAGAGATGGCCATTGACACAGATGACATGGGTTCAAGGAAGGAATTTCCGCGTAGTGCATAGCAGACTGTTAGCCAGCTTGGAAATCAGTGCAGCTCTTGGAGTCACATTGCATCAAGATAAAAGAATAGGAAAATTTAATGCTGGATCCTGTGACTACTTACTTCCAGCCCCTTTCGTCTGCACCAGTCAAATTTACACACTGAATGCAAACAAAAGGGGCCTTGATTTCTTTTATCCAAGCTATAGCACATTTGGATGTGCTATATCATTCAGTTAATAACACCAGGTGTAGAAGTCCAGGGAACAGTTTGTTTTTGAGCACTGTCATTATCCCTCATTTTCCCTCTGACCAGCGTGCCTTACCTTATTTCTTGCTCTCCACATAGGGTGATGCAGGGCCCGAAGGATCCCGTGGCCTAACAGGCATAGTGGGACCTCAGGTATGGTCAAGTTTACATTCAGACTACAGGATAACCATTAACCCTTTAACCATTAACCAGCAATTAAACTTTGAACCTAATGACACCCTAATTTGTCTTCGGCAGGGCCTTACCGGAAGAGCTGGGCCACCAGGATTGAAAGGTGATAAGGTGATCTAAATATTTCTGTTATTGGAGTGAATGTCAGAGCTAATTGGCTAGTGAAGTCAAGTGTGCTTTGGAACAGAAAATTGGAGGGAAGAAACTAATAAATAATAATTGAGTTGTAGAATTCCAGATGTTATTGCATACTTTCTCACACACCGTTATCTTTACTGCATTTTGTCTAACACTGAGCACTTGATTCTTACATATATTTAAGAGTGTCATAGGTCATCAGTTAATTTACTTCTGAAGGTACCGTTTAACTTTATGCGCAAAACTACCGTTTACTGATGCCGCTGATACTTCCTTTGTGAAACATTGTTTACAACATGCAGTACTTTTACTTTCTCTCAACAGCCGTAAGTTCTTTCGGTTAAATATGTTTGTCAAATACTGTGTGAAATAGGGTGATCCTGGATTAATGGGTGAGCCAGGAGAATATGGTTACCCAGGTGACAAGGTAGGAAAGATAATTTTATTTCTTATAATATAGAAATTACAAGCAATTGTATATACCCAGCTATTATTATTACATCTGTAATATATTTACCCCATTCCAGGCTGACATCTCAATGTAGATATGAGCAGAAAACAGACATGTCTGTCCCAGTCACAATAAAATTGTTCAGTAAGTTTAAGTGGTAGTTTTACAAAAAAAATCCCATTAGAAACTAACAGATGCCCAGTGGTGTCAAGGCCAAAGCTTGTAGACTAAACAGACTATTAACATCCCAGAGCCTCTTACATGGCAAGCACATGCAAGCATGTGTAAAGGGAGGGTAAAGACTTGCCAGTGATCATATCTTGTTTTTGTCCCAGGGTGCGGTGGGATTACCAGGACCTCCAGGCATTCGAGGAAAACCTGGACCACCCGTATGTCTCATCTTTTATTCGTCTTTGTGTCGTCCTTCTGCTCTTTTGCATGCTATTCTGTCTTAATGTAGTGAAAAAACATGGAGGATTCCTAATGCTGTTTAACCCCTAATCTATGCAAACTCTCTGGTATTGGATGAATAATGCTGAAGTATTCCCCTAGTGTCTTTGAAGGCCAAGTCCAGACTGTTTTCTTCCCCCGTGGGGCAGAGAACCATGTAATTCAACATATTGTCTTGGTTGAACTGCTTTCTAAGCTTTTCGTGGCATGAGCACAGCTGGAAAATTTGCAGGACTCAATGAACCTCAGTGGCTTGTTCTAGTATGTGGCTTCCTGATTTATTCTGAAACATGGAAGTTATTCATAACACCTAAAACAGATTTTAAAGTAAATTTTCTAGCCTAGTTGTGAACTATACCCTTAAAATGTAGTTTTGGCTTTATGTACTTTAATTTTTTTGTATGTTTTATGTAACACTAGCTTTGCCACTTTCTGTATTATTTTTTACAGGACAGTAATAAAATGTGTATGAGGATTTCAAACCACCCACTATGTGCAAACACACACAGCTGGCAATGTCAAACCCTTATGAAAACTTTCCATACCATATTGCACTGAGTGAAAAGCTTTGAGCTTTGCATGGGCAAGCTGTGAGATGCTTTCTGCTGGCAGCTCCAGGCACCCAGTGTTGATATTTCTAATTCTAGGCTTGATGTTTCTTTCTGTTTTACTTTTTAAAAAGGGGAAAATTGGTGAAATGGGACCACTAGGGCCTCCAGGCCCACCTGGCCCAGAGGTGAGAACATTGCTTTAGTATTTCTTGTCTGCTGTGCTTATATCATATACGATGATAAAATTATTATTTTAAGTTGTTTGTGTTATGGTGGTTAATGGTTTTGTAATGATGATAACAATACTGAAAATCTATTGAACAAAATAAATAGGCATTAGCATAGCGAATAGGGACAAAACTTTAACTTGGCAGTTAATCCAATCCAAATCATGGTTCGAAATGGAAGCTCCTGATGTTTCCTTCGCAAAAAAACAATTTATTCCACTATATTATGTCTTTGCCCTTGGACATTATTGACAGTTCTGAGCAGAGTCAGAAAATCCAGAACTCTGATCCACAGAAAGGCTTGACATGCCTTTGTGTGAGACCAGGAAAGTAGATATATTTTTCCTCCTCACACTAGTTTGTTCATCTTATAGTGTAAGACCTCAGCTGTGCTTTCATTGAAAATATGAGGGATTAAAACAATTTGTTCAAGACTTGCAGTGAGTTTGTTGTGATGTTCAGCGTACAGTTTGGCTGGGGTTAAGGCCTTTTACAGATATACCTCTGAATTATTTGTAATTCGATACTCTGTGTGTATTGCAATTATGGCTCTGATCATTGGCATTCCAAGAATCCTATGCCACTTTTCTTTGCCTTCCCTTCTGACTTACCCTATCATCACTTTGCAAAAAACAGATTAAGAGAACATTTTGGTTAGTCAGTCAATCAGTTTCCTTCCACTCGGAGAGAATCTCAATGGTAGGAGACTGAGTAAACAGGCCCAAACTTTCCTTTCTCCAACAACAGTCACCAGCTCCTCCTGGAGAATCACTAGGTGCTCCTAGGCCAGTTAGGAGAAGTTATCTCTCCAAAGTGTTCTGGATCTATCCTGGTTCTGCTCACAGTGGGACATGCCTAGTACAACCCCAGAGGGAGCTGACTAGAGACCATGCTTATGAGATTTTCAAACCACTTCAACTAACTCCTCTCCATCAGGAGAAACAGGAACTCCCAGATTACCAAATTCCTCTCCATGTCACGAAGAGTGAGCCCTGCAATCCTGCAGAGAAACCCCATTTGGGCAGCTTGAATCCACAATCTTGTTCTTTCAGGCAATACTGAAAGTTTATGACCATAGGTGAGGACAGGGATGTAGACTGTGCTGTCCACCAAGATCTCTGTCTGAAGGCTCAGCACCCACTTCGCTACCTGCAGAACTGTTGGTGCTGCACCTTTACTAAGTGTAGTTTTCCGCTGTT
The DNA here is from genome assembly GCF_900964775.1 of Scleropages formosus. Taxonomy (NCBI): domain Eukaryota; kingdom Metazoa; phylum Chordata; class Actinopteri; order Osteoglossiformes; family Osteoglossidae; genus Scleropages; species Scleropages formosus. The sequence goes on along the minus strand of NC_041814.1, from coordinate 12,225,296 downwards.
CACCTGGAGAAAACACCCTATTGTTTTCTGGGAGAGAACACACACACACACACACACACACCATCTGAAACCACTTGTCCCATATGGGGTCACGGGGAGCTGGAGCCTAACCCAGCAACACAGGGCATAAGGCTGGAGGGGGAGGGGACACACCCAGGACAGGACGCCAGTCCATCGCAAGGCACCCCAAGCAGGACTCGAACCCCAGACCCACCGGAGAGCAGGACCTGGTCTAACCCACTGCGTGGGAGAGAACAATGACCTCAAATTTTCAAGTGAAGATTTTCATCCCAGGCACTTTACACTTGACACTGGACCGCCCCAGTGCACACTGAAGGCAACAGTCACATAAAGCCCAAAAAACAGCAATGAATATTATATTATATGAATACAGATTAAAAAAAAACAAAAAGCTGAATAATGCTTTCAGCACAAGGAATATGTGGGGTCTCTTTGATTTTTTTTTTTTTTTTTTTTTCGTCATGCAGGTTTCATTACATAATTCTTTATCGTTTACCTTCTTTAAAGATGCAAAAAACATGTTCTCTGAGCAGGTCTGAACAGTTGTGCAGATACCAATGTCTATGGTCCAGTGCCCTGAAATGATTGCTGTTTATGGCCAGCATTCCTGTTTTGCTACACTGGGTTTGATCATGCCGTTTTGTATAATTCCAGCACAAAGATGCACATGTGGATTTCAGATGCTGTGCGGTTAAAGTCATCACTGTGATACTTAGAAGGGAAAAGCAGCCGGATGACAATAATATAGCTGTACTTTGAGGAGTATATAAACTATAGCTCCCATTGTGCAGCACAGCTGTGAGAGTGTAAAAATGTTAAGAAAACAAATGATAAGAAGTGGTGCCTTGGCTTTTTGGCAGGGAAGCTGTTTCTTAAAAATAGCACAAACTTGTGGGCTTTTATCTTGAGTTTCCATGATTCATCCGCAGTCAATCACATGTGGAACAAGTAAACTTGATTCAGTAGACTGAAAAAGGTAGTGCTGAAGTTTTTGTAAATAACATGGAATGCTGAGACAGATGGACACCTCCCAGTGCTGTGGATCTCAAAGAGATTCCAGCTAGTGGACTTTTCTTCCAGTAGTATTTAATGAGCATCCAGCCATCCATTTTCACAAACTTCTTTGCCAGTGTGGGTTTGTCGTGGTCCGGAGTTTAGGTATACCTGGTGTAGACGTCAGGCCATTTCAGCACACTTATACCAATATTGTCTCGTGTACACACAAATAACAATTTAAAGTCTCCAGTGGACCTGAAACTTTTCTTTGGGCTGTGGAAGGAAAATGTTGCGCTGGACAGAAACCCACATAAAAATGTAGAGAACATGCAAACTCCACACAGACTGAACTGGAGCCTAAATTTAAACCCGCAGCTAAGAATTGTGAGCCACTTAGTCTTAGTGCAATAGATTGCACCACTATGCTGCCCATTGAATGAGCATTTTTACATTTTGTGTACTATATGAAGACATGGTTCATTACATAACTGTGTCCTTGAGTATGGAGAACATTCTTTCCTCAGAGCCTTCCCTTGTGCTTCAAGGCATGTTCTGTCACATGACATTAGCGTTAGCTTGGCCATCTTAACATGAATGGTGTCATATTAGATTCTAATCCCTGATATTTTAATGCCAGACATTTTATAACTTGTTTAAATGGAAAGTTTTTTTGGGTTCTTTGTATGTTCAGTGCTCTGACTTCTGAAGCTGCCTTAATGGTTATATCCTACTAATATTCTTTGGAGAAGTAAGTTGAACTGGGCCTTCCTGTTTTTAATTTTGATGAAGTACATGCAGCATTGTAATTAATAAACAGGTATAACTGAATATATAAGCCAGACCCAGGTATGTTACTGGATAATACACAAATATAGCCAACCTTTTTACCATTCTTTGTTCTGTTCAGGGTTTTCCTGGAGATATTGGTGTTCCAGGTCCCAATGGTCCACCTGGAGTGAAGGTAAAGGCAATGTGACTTTCTTCTCTTTACTATGACATTATGTTGGAAGTGGATGAGTATATCCAAGGTTGAAAACAAATCCTATGGCTTTGCATTTTAGGGTCTTCTAGGTTCAAGAGGACCACCAGGGCCGCCTGGGCCCAAAGGACTTGAGGTAAAGCTCCACTGTTGCTGTTTAATAATACAGTACATCTGTATCAACTTGGCAGTTTTTTTAGAGGCCATTCTCAGTAATGTACCAGTGTACAGAGAGACATATTCGTTAAGAGGTTGTATATTTGCATAATGTTGCTAAATGCAGCACAGTTGCAGCTTCAACTGCTGTCTGCTGGATATTTTCCACTCCATGAGCTCACTACATCTTGGGTGTTACTAAAGGCAAGAGTGAATGAGGTGATCTTGCCAGGAGAGGAAAGGCCGGGAAGACCTAGAAGCTCCTACATACCGCACGCCTCCCTATTTTGTGATCTTGCTTACATCGGCATCTCACTAGTCTGCCCTGTACACAGAAAAGAAAATTTCCTCAGGTCACTGCCATGGAGGTAAAAAAATTAGTGTCAAAAAGCATTATGAGCTGACGTTTTAGTCTTTTTCCCCACCAGAGTGCTTCATTTATCTCGATGAGAAGTGGTCTCATGGCCAAAGTCTTAACTTGTCAGAAGCAGAAAAACTGAGTTTGGAAAAGAATATTGTTTATACGCAACTATTGCCTGTCTTTGTTTATTTCAGCAAAACTGCACCAGCAAATTGTGATATAAAATTTGCATCTTTACTGTGAATTTCTGCTAAAGGTTTTTTACAACAGGGAGGCTAATAAGTGACCCAAAATACTTTTGTGGACAAAAGTATTGGGAATTGTTCTCCAGTATGTTTGCTTATATGCTTTTTAGGGTGATGAAGGTCCCATTGGCCCACCAGGCAGTCCTGGCCCTACAGTAAGTGTCCTTGTGTCTTTGCATCATTATCTGTTATCCATATTTATCCAGGTTCGGTAGCAATGTAAGACAAAAAAAAAAGTGTTTCTTATGTGTGGACAGTGCTGTTATATGCCTGCATGCCTAGTAAGGTTGAATATCAGTTGAAATGTTGAAAAATCACAGAACTATGAGGGTTGTGTGAATTTTTAACAAACTGGAAGGTAAATAAATACATTGTAGCTCAAAAGAAGCCTCTCTTCATTTCATAAGGTGTATAGGTACTATGTAATATGAATAAATATATATACTATGTGATGGAATTTAGGTAAACCAAACCTTCTGCTAAATTCCTGTTCCAAACAGTTGAAAAGACATTCCTGCAGTATTCATATCTTAACTGACATTTTGATGTATTTTCTACTTTCTCAGGGAAGACCAGGTCGGAAGGGCTATGTAGGAGAGCCTGGGCTTGGAGGTCTGAGGGTACGTGTTGCAGCTTATTGTACAATATCCTTGGAAGTGCTAAATGTGGCCGTATTCTGTGTCTGAAACTTGATGCTATAGTAGGACCTATGGTGGTGGAGCTCAGGAAGAACAAATTGTAAACTATTCCCTTGGGTGAGGTCCTCTTTTTCCATTGCTGAAGGGGACATTTGCCATCAGCCCATGTGCTTGCAGAGCTTTGGGTGGAATCTCGTGAGCATTAGTCTCCTAGAAATGTTTTTCTGTACACCACCTTGTGAAACTTGTATCACAAAAAATGCAAATAAGTGGATGGGCTTACATCATGCACCTTTGAAGTGGAATGTGTGTCTGTGTTCACCCCTGCCACATTGGTGATGGTGTCATTCTTAGAGTAATGGGTTATTGACCAAAACTGCATTTAGAGGAAAAGGGGGAAATGTAATATCAAAATTTCAAAATTCAAGCATGTTTATTGCTACCAAAAAGGAAAACCTATAATAGTATTGCAGGTTGTGCATTAAATATCTTATCTATACTTATTTGTGAAGAAATTTCAAATATGCTGATTATCTCAAAACGTTCAACACATTATTAGCTTGCCATTAAAGTTTATGCATATCACAAGTCCTTTTTAAATGTATGAAAATTTCATTTCAAGGAATTATTGAAAATGTTTCCTTCCCAGTGTTGGTTCTTTCATTGAAACAGTCTAGTCAATCAGTTGTTGGTAAAGTCATCAATTTGTGGAATGCCTCATTTAGGTTAAATACAGGAATTCTCCTGAGTATTTTATTACAAACAACTGCTTTCATAGCATTCGGTGAAAATAAAAAACATTACCACATGTTATTTACTGAGGATCTTACTTTAAAGGTTTTGAAACATGGTTATTGTATGACTTCAGAACTTATTTATGGACAAAACTAATGTTTTTTTTTTTTTTTTTTTGATCTTTTAATTACAGGGAGAAACTGGGGATCCAGGGAACCCGGGGAAAAATGGACCACAAGTAAGGATCATTTTGCATGGCAAATGCAGAACACAATCACATCCTGTGCTACTGTCATAATTGTAGTTGGCTTCCTTTTCACAGTCCTGAGTTCCGTTATGGGAATTTTCTTAATTTGGAGTTGTGGTTTTTGGTCGTCTCCTGAGAATCAGTTCAGCGGAAATTAATGTACGGTAAACTGCTTCTACCACAAACACCCTCATTTCCTTTAAAAACTAAGCTGTAATAGTTTTAAAAATGGACAAGGTTGCTGTTGAATTGTGGCACATCAGCTTTTAGATGTCACAAAGTAGTCAAGTGTACAACTGGGTAACACAGAAGTGCTGTAATGAAACAAAGAGGAGACACTCAGATATTGGCCCAAACATTATGTGTTTTGCCTAACATACAAGTAAGAAACATATAGGGTTACTGTTACTGTATGAGACATACAGGGTTATGTTGCCTACTTTTTGTTTAATTTCATTTGCATTTCTTTGCACTGAACCATTGTTGTGAGCTGTTTGGTGCATATTAGGATCCACCAGCAATTTTTCTCAGTGTTTCTGATGCATAGACTCCAACATATGTGAAGGATTAAATGGTTACCACAGTCCGGATGGACCCTTTGAAGCTAAAGAACAGCCATGGGCCCATGTAAAATGGGATCTTTACCATATGGAGAGCTAATGAATGCCATTACCTCACTTTCCAAATAAATAAGATAAAGCATCTCCGAAAAACCCTGTCTAACACTGTAGGTTACTGAGGGGTCACAGTTGGAGATAGCTTTCTTCGTGATGTCTTTGTCTCTATCTTTCTTCAAAATCACTTTATCCCATCATATCTTCTTATCATTACATGTGAAAGGTGTTATTTTTCTTTTGCATTTTTTGAAAGTGATCATATGTGAGTCACGTTGAAAAGCAGGCCAAATGGAACGTGTTTTATTGTTGAAGGAATTACTGAAAATCATTTGATAAACGTTTGTCCAGCTCCAGCCCCTAGGTAGCCAAATATATATCCTCACCTGTGGTCTAGGACAGGTCTGATCAGCTGCAGGTGGATCTTACCTAGTGGATATGTGGGGATGTGGCAGTTAAAAGTCGGGAATCCATTGGTCCAAAAGGCTCTTATCTTTCATGCGCTGCACACATATTGTTTCCATATCTGTGCTCTTCTACTTGTGTGTAATCCTGCTGTGAAATTTGAGTATTTGTCAGGAAAAAACTTTAAACCAAGACTATAAGAAATTGAATTATCTTTAACAGATAGAAATATCTGTTTACGGACATGTTTAAAGCAGCTGGCATTTTTTGCGCTGACCTGAAATGTAATTTATCGTAAAGGTCTTTTCGGCATGTTGGAGTGAATTGGAACAGTTTCTACCCAATGAACTAACTTCAGTCATTTTGTGCCACCCCATCCTACAGCACAACCTGTCTGGCATTTTTTTTCACAATATATTATTGTTATTGTGATTATGTTTCTCTTTATTTAGAATACTTTGGCATACTAGAATAACAGCTGGTAGCTATAGTTACACTATATGTAAAGTTGCCTTCAGTCTTTCGGAAAATTGAACATACAGTATGTATTAACATTGATCCAGTACATTTCCCAGTATGTAACAGCACGTTGCACATCACACTGATGGCACAAAAATAGTAGAATGTTTTGCATTCTTTACAATTCTAATAACTGGAGAAGGAAAAACTGAATTGATTGTTGAGCCCTTGAGCAAGGTACTTACCCTGAATTGCTTCAGTATAACAGTTACCCAGCTGTATAAATGTGTAAATAGCTAGCCTAACATTGTAAGTTGCTTTAGAGAAAAGTGTCAGCTAAATGAATGAATGCAAATGCTACATAACAAAACCTGACCAGTTTTTTACTGTGAATTTTTACTTAGAAAAGTGATTTTTCTCTCTCTGTTTCAACTGACTGAGTGAAATCTCTGAAAGGAAAAAAAAAAAAATCAGAGTCTAACTAAAATAAGATGTCAATTTCTAAGCACATGCAAAGAATGAGATCAACACTTATTTATTGCCTGCTGATTCTCTGGAACAAACTTTTCAAACAACTGAACAAAACTGTTGAGCTACAGTGTGACCCCTAAATGTGAATACTGTGTGTTTTTTTCATGCTTTTGCTTAGTTCACATCTCATCCTTCTGCAGGCTGCTCACAGTCCTACCCTGTGCTTTGGCACAGAGTCAAAGCAGAGTAATGTTCCAGACATTCTCTCTGGAAACAATTACCCTCTTTAGATTTGTTAATACATTTGCATTATCCAGTGCTTTCTCTCTTGTCATTTTTAAAAGTGCACACTGAAGGTCACAAGGTTGTTATTAAAGTCTGTGGGCATCACTGGGCAGTTTCATTGACATCCTCATTACAATGAAACAGTGCAGTGATTTTAAGTCAAGCAAAAATAGACATCACATTTGGGTAAAATCTGGAAGATTTCTCTGCAGGGAAAAAATGCCTGTACTGGTTTGGTTGACTAGGTTTAGGTGTAGCATTGGTTATGTACATATTTCTCTACCTTTTTCTAATTTATTGGAGGTAAAATTAAGATGAGTTCCTTTTTTGATCTCTGTTTCTTGGTATTTTACATTTTAGTCAGGTAAGGGCAGTTTCTGTGTAAAATGTGTGTATTTCTGGCAGATTGATTGGTGTTACTATAGTATTGTGGTAAATAATAATTTTATGCATAAGCCAGAGGGCAGCATTATGCACATGACAGTTTGGCCATGATAAAAAAAAAAACAAAAAACTTGTTATATTATTTATTTCCAAGTAATTGCATTTGCAGCTTGACAGATCTCCTGAATGCAGCTTTTTGGCAATGTAGTACACAATTTTATTAAGTCATTGTGACTTTTTTGGATTTTCCACAAAGAACATTAATTCACTGTTATATTGTCATTATATCTAGTGTCAATCTAGCATAAATAACTGAAGATTATCTGCTTGCTTACATTAGTTATAAACTTTTATTATTATTATTATTATTATTATTATTGGTGCACATCCTATAATATTATCATTATTTTAACAATAATGTTATTATTATTATTTTATTTTCAGGGACCACTGGGCTTAATTGGACCTGCAGGTGCAATTGGAGTTCAAGGTGAAAAGGTAGAGCTATTTTCTGTGCCATTATTCTGTCAGGACTGATCACCGCAGGCTGAGTGGAAAGGCTGACGTGTCATAAATACTGCCATTGACAGACCTCTAATTAGTCCCTCCTACAGGAGTATGAGCCTTGGGTTCTGCATTCATCTTACAGTTTGAAACGTCACACCTTGTATCTGCTGCTTTAATAACACTTAGAAACAGGAAAGACTATTCAGTGAAGTCTTTTGACTGCACTCATTCAGTGTAAAATAAGAATGGATTGCCAAAATAAAGGGCAGCTGGTTGTGTAGTGGCTAGAGCTCCTGCCTTTGGACCTAAAGGTTTGAATCCTACCTCCAGCTATAGTACCCATGAGCAAGGTACTTACCCTTAATTTCTCCAGTGAATTTACCCAGCTGTATAAATGGGTAAATAACTGTAAGCAGTGTAATATCGCTTTAGAGGAAAAACATCAGCTAAATGAATAAATGTAGAACACTGAATTACATCGGAAGATACTGCATGAAAATAAATAACATTTGTGCATGTGATGTGTTCAGAAGTCTTAAAGATAATCAAGCCCAGCAACACAATGCAATTTATATCTGTCCAAACCTTTCAAAGCCCTGTACTATTTTGGCAAAATAACTTCTACTTACACAGTTTATATTTATCTCCTTGATGTTGTTACACTGTGTCTGACCTGCTGACAATAATAAATTCATCAGAAGTCTTTTTTTTATTAATTATAATTAGTGAGGGGGTGGCTGGTGGCGTCGTGATTGGAGCGGCTGCCTTTGGAGCCGAAGGTTGCCGGTTCACTCCCCGTCTCTGGCTGTAGTGCCCTTGAGCAAGGTGCTTGCCATGCCATTGCTCCAGTACCTTTTCCTGGCTGCATGCTTGGGTAACTAGTTGTGGCCCTACAATGGACTGGCATCCCATCCAGGGTGTTTTCCTCCCTCCATCCCTTCAGTCTTGTGCCAAATGTCTCCAGGATAGGCTCCGGCTTACCGCAACCCTGCTTGGGAGAAGCGGTTATTGAAGTTCGTTGGTATAATTAATTACTGTAATATATTAATTATTAATTGCTGCTTATTTATTTATTTGCCAGCAAAACACTGCTTTCATTAGATGACAAATGACAGTAATTATTTGAAAAAAACATGTCTGTAGTATGAGTCTGTCAATATTTGGTCTCATGTGAGGGAAGTGTTCTTCAACACCATCTGATTTCCTCTTTCAGGATTAACATACCACAGTATTTTGTGTATGCAAGGAGAAATTGTAGGCTCTGGAGTGTTCTTATTCAACACGGTCCTTTTCACTTCCTTTACTAACGGAATGATTGTTGACTGACAAGACGCTACACCTTGACCCCTCCCCTTAAAACACCTATGCAATCCAGTCTGATCAGACTTGTTTGGGCACAGAAGGAGAGCTCCATGTGTAGTACACGGAGGAGCTTCCGGCTTAGTAATCTTTCAGTAGAACCTATACCCTGTCAAGCCTTGAATTCCTTTCAGATTATATACTGTACATATTTAATCGAATTATTCACTGAGAGCTAAACTTCTTTCCAGCTCTTAAATTATTCATCAGACATATTTGTCTTTCGAAGCCCACAGCTGAACTTGTACAATCTTGAAGAAATCAAACAGAGTTGAATCTTTGGATTTCAAAGGCACAATACTTTCGGAGTGCGTAGATTTTATGGCCGAAAAACTTTGAGTGACATTTACTGAGAACATGCAGATGTAATGCTTATTTTTCATATTTACTGTCTAGACCTAAGAGTACTCTCTGCTTTTAACACTACTGTTTACACGTCTTCTTAGTATATGACATGAAAATATTAGTGAGAGTGCCTGGAGGTTTTTCTGACTTCTTCTGCAGGGCGACCGAGGTCCCACAGGTCCTTTGGGTCCTCCTGGGGAAAAGGGCTCCATGGTGAGTACCCTTGAGAATACCAAGTAGGGCAGAAGTGTGGCTGTGCTTGGAACTGTAGTGCTACAGAACAAGTCTCATGTGGCATTACTAGTACTTCACAGAGGTAAATCACCTAAACGCAAATATGAAAAAGCAAGTGTGGTAATATTCATTGCAATCCAATTGGCTTTTAAAGGCGTAATACTCAGGTAAGATCCTCATTTTACTCCTGCGTGGTGATTCGTGCTGTTTTGTATGTGCAGATTGGAGAGGTAGTAATAATGATACGGTTGGCCCAGTGGTACAACGAGAACCGCTGCTGTCTCACAGCACCTGGGTGGTGTGAGAGGATCTGGGTTTCATCCTTGCTCAGTATGTGTAGACTTTGCGTGGTCTCCCCATGTCTGCGTGGGTTTCTTCTGGGTGCTCTGGTTTCCTCCCACAGTCCAAAGACATGCTGTTCAGGTTCACCCATAGTGTGTGTGTGACAGAGAGAGTGTGTTCCACTGATCTATGGATGAGTAAGTAGTGTATCTAACAATGTAAGTCAACTTGGTTGAATAAGGTGTTTGTGGGCTGATAACACTAGATAGAGTTCACTGGAAGTCGCTCTGGAGAAAAGTGTCTGCTAAATAAATGTAAATGGCTGTACGGCAGTGAATTCAACGTGCTTCGGTTTTTGCAGTTTACCCCTTTTAGTTCTGCCTCAGCTCCCTCTGTAAAAGTCAGAGCCGTGGGTGCCTGCTGTGGCTGTTTGAAAGCTGGCTGCTGTTCCTGCTTTGGCCTGTGAACAGTTTAAGTGGCTCTGGATGTGTTCATGTACCCTTTCCTGGCTCCTTTGGGACAAATTCCTGAACTGAAGCACCCTAGTGCCCTAGCCATGTAAAACATTGGTCCAACTACTGCCAAAATGAGATTAGCTTTATTTGCATGATCCATTTTTAAAAGGATTTTTTTTTATTATTCTTACAATAATTTTGTTCTTTTTTTATTTATTTATTCACTCATTTATTATAATTATTTATTTATTTTTGGAATGCTCAAGTGTACATATGACTTGAATTTTTGTATAATCCGTATAATTTATGAAATATTCAGTTGCAAAATTTAACTAAAATTTCCATCAGCTACTGAATTAACTGTTTCTGCTGATTTAGGACCCTAGTTAATCGGCTCCTGGGGGGCGCAGTGGCGCAACGGGTTTGGCCGGGTCCCGCTCTTTGGTGGGTCTGGGGCTCGAGTCCCGCTTGGGGTGCCTTGCGACAGACTGGTGTCCCGTCCTGGGTGTGTCCCCTCCCCCTCCAGCCTTGCGCCCTGTGTTGCCGGGGTTAGGCTCCGGTTTGCCGCGACCATGCTCGGGACAAGCGGTTTCAGCCAGTGTGTATGTTTGTGTGTTAACTGGCTCCTGATTTTTCTGCCTAGAAAGCAAAACATTTCTAATCCATTACTAGATGAGTTATAGCATATATTAATAATGATGATTGTGATTATTATATAATGATAACTGTGATAATTATCATTGTAAATATATAGATTATTTCATTTATTCTTTCTTAAAGTAAGGTTGTATCAATCTGAGAGAAACATTAAAACACAGTGTCTAAGCTACATATTAAGAGCTTATTGTGTAGTGTGAGTGCAGTTTGTGGTATCATAAGCAACTGGATGGTAATACAATAATTCTTTGACTTTAGTGAAAGCTTTTTTCTTACATTAGGATGCATTATTGCTTTCATTTGTATAAATAGTAGCAGAACTTTAAAAGATACTGTAGCTATACTACATTGTAATATATACTTAGGAAATTAATGCATCTTTTTTGTGATGGTAATGAGTGCCAAGGATTTATAATACTAAGATGTGGAGGATTGCTTCTTCATTTATGTCCCTTCTTTGTTTTTTATTTCCTCAGGGATACCCAGGATTGCCAGGAAGCCCTGGTGATGTGGGTCCGCAAGGTCCTCCTGTAAGTAGTTCTTTTCCTCGAGAAGAAATGTAATCAAAATCTGAATGTGAAACAGACATACACAAACAGTTCCCCATCAGTATTGTGAACATGTGGACACGTACTGTAGCGTCAAAAGTGCTTAGTGTTGGCTTTCTAACGTCTCAGCGTCCTCGTTCAGCTACTGTAATAACAGATATTCCGGAGAAATCTCCAGATTTTCTGTCTTCCACCTTGTATTCATGTGCCATGAATAATACGAATTAATTTTTTTTTTCTCCTTTCCACAGGGACCACAAGGTCAGAGAGGCGCAGCAGGAATTCCAGGACCTAAGGGCAGAAGAGTAAGAGATGTAAACCTATAAAAGCTAATAAGGTGATCTGTAAATCATCATGACGAGAAGTATTGCTCATTAAGGAATGGAATACTAATGGTTGTTTCCTGGCATAAAAGTGTTCTGGGAACTTCTGGCTTTCTTTATCCTCTGACAAAAAAAATGGATGCACAGATTCCCTCCGAATCCTCTTCTGACAGGACACCTAGTGGCAAAACAGTGAATGTGCCCTGCACACATTAAATATTGTCAAAAATGTCATTACTTATGTGGTATTTTCAGCTTGTTCACAGGGGGGTCCATGCTATACTCCCTAATATGGACTAAAGAAGGGTGTCTTATAATGAAGCAATTTACAGCCATACAAGACAGTAGAGAAAATTGTTCATGTGGACGAAGCATTACTGAGCATTATCCCTCCCATAATGAGGTTAAATTGTTCTGTAAATTCGCTCGTTCAGGCAAATTCCCGCCATGAGCGCACTGAACCTGTATTTCTTATGGAAAAAATAATGCATTCCTAGATGTAAACCATCAAATCTAAAATGAATTAAAGTACGAAAATAAAAGGTATTTTTCGTATTTTTCAACCATTACTTATGAGTGTCCTGGTTATTTGGGACCCCCTATAATGAGGAGCCCCATATCATGAGCGTATCATAATTTTTAAAAATTTAGATGATATTTACGGTGAAATATACTTAAGCTGCTGTATTTGTATCGTGTTAGTACACTGACTTGAACTCTGTAGTAACAGCAGGAGACCTCATGAATCATGCTGCAGAAATCGAATACAATGCTGTAATGTGAAAGATATTTACTGACAGTACTGTCTTCAAAAATACTGTCGTTTTATAAACACAAAAAACTGATTTTATAGAAGTATTGTAACAAACTTGTTTTTGTTTTTGATTTCAAGTTAAAATGCATCCCACCGTGAGACGTGTCTTATAAGCAAGACATGGAAACTAGTAGGGAGCAACAAATCTGTGACACAGTGAACAGCAGGGTATCGTATAGGGAGTCTGTATTTACTCCTGAATATGATATATATATAATTTTTTTTTTTTCTTTTTTTTCTTAAAGTAATTCTTGCTGTCAGTAATCGGGCACATAATCAAAGGCATAAATGGGTGTTTGGAGGGCTTAGGCCAAACATACTGCTGGTCTTCTCAGGGTGGGAAAAGGCCAGAGCAGTGTGTTCATTTCAGAGTGGCTTCATGCTGGTTGAACTGTGCATCTTTTCGAAAGCTCACTGGATGTTCTCCTTTCTGAAACCTCATTTTCCCGTGAAACAAAGGTGTGCAAGCCTACCCCAGGGTATCCGTTTCTTTAATGCCAAAGTTATGTCCATCTGGTTCTCATAAGTGTGCCAGTCGGTAGGTGGTGGCAGCCAGGGCCAAGGCCAGATGTGTGTTTATTGCAGTAGTTGGAGGAAAGTGCCTTAGAACTGGATCCCAGGAATTCCCTGTGCTTGCTTTGCTGTGATTCCCCTCCCCTTTTAGCTACACACGTTTCTCCTCAAGCCTGGAGGCCTGAATGAGTGTAGGTGTCACTTTGAGCAGCGATGGGGAGATAATCCTAGGTGTCACACTTCCAAAAGAAAAGTGTGTTCTGTGTGACCCCCTCACTCCAGAGAGCTAATGTGGATGACAGGGGTTCAGCTTCCTATGTGATATGCACAGTGTCACACCTCATTGGGAGGCCCTTGTACTTTCTCAGTGATGGTGCTTCACCATAAAGCGGAATAAGTCACACAAACATTCCATACCTTTTACATGCCTTATAGTGGTATCTAGCATTTATTTTTTTATTTTATACTATTCCCACTGTTAGCTGTTTTTATAATATTCCCATATTCACTGCTCTCCACCACTAAGACAATTTTTCCTTGTGGGAATGAGCAAGACCCCGGGGCTATGAGTAACAGACAGCGAAGAGGCCCCCCATTAGATGCGGGAACGGCGCAGAAGGAATGTGAATCCAGAAGCAGCCCAGGTGATACACAGAGACCAGACAAAACAGGGAAGGGAGACATTGAAGCTCAGAAGAATTTATTTGTCTCGCTAACTGGTTTTCGTCCGTCTGATTGCACAGGAAATGGACACAGATGGAATGTTTACAGCACAGGGCCTGTGGTGTCAACGTTACTTGGAAAGTGCGTACAGACACCATGTCTGTGGTAAAGTGTGTTGATACAAGAGGGTTACAAGGGTACAGGTTTATTCCTAAAAGCCTTTTCTTCTAATATGCAGTACAAGCTCTAGGTGTTGCCTGCAAGAGTCGGGAAAGAAACAAGGTGAATGATATCTTAATGATCAGAAAAAAAGGAATTAATGCTTCTTTTCAAGGGGCCAAGAGGTCCAGACGGTCTTCCAGGAGAACCTGGGCCACAAGGTACAAAGGTAGTTCAACTTTTTTAATGGAAAACAACAGATTTTCTTAACAAAATGCTCTCGTTTAGTTTTCCTGAACTGATTTGACATTCTCTACTGAAATGTAGACGACAGACTATACAGTTTGGATAAGCTATTGCTGTATCAAAAAAGCTATTCATAAACACACCATGCAATGACCTTGCTTAATAAACAAATATCCTTTGTAGAATATTTGCTGAAACACTCACATCCTTTGTTCTCTATACCTTTTAGGGAGAACGTGGAGTAATGGGAAAGAAAGGAGAACCTGGATTTATTGTACGTACCCTCGATCGCTGTGCGAAAGAAAGCGTAAAAGCCGGCATTAAGTATAGATTGAGACATTCCTGCGGAACTAGACGTACATGTCAGAAACACCTTTTGTTTCAGATTTCACCCATTGCTAGAGGGGCTCTGTTGAGTTGTTCCGCTGGTGATGAGACAGCGCCTGAAAGAAGCTTGAGGATGCAAACCATGATAAATGGAACTAAATCTAGCATCATTCCCTTTAGATGTACCATGTAAACACAAGGCCATTGTGTAGACGTTACTTTGAACTCCCTCCCAAGCTGTTTGTGTGGGTAGTAATTGTGACATTGGCCACCATCGGCGTCTGGTTACACGCAAAACTTCGCTGAAAAGTTCTTTGGAAATGTTTGATCACGAAAAAAAATCCCACCACAGTATTGTTTCTCATTTTTTAACATTTGTGTTCATAAACATCTATGGAAGTACTAATACGCAATTAAATACGAGTTATATGAGTGTATGAGTCAATTTTTATTTTCCTTACAATCAGCAGACAGTAAGATAAGCATTTCAGGGTAACCACATGCTGAACCTCCATCTAAATTGGCCAATTTTATGGAGGATTTTCATTAAATGTCTGTTTACCAAGGTTGCAGCTATGATGAAAAGAAGGTCAGTGAGAATAATTGCGGAAGTCATACTAATAGTATATCATTTTGGAGTCATCTACTGGATTTTATTAAACAGAGTGCTGGATTATGTGTCCTTGATGACTTTCATCTTGTTGACTGGTGTTTCTGTTAATCTGAAAAGTATACAAATCATTCTAAGAAGGAGCAGAGCTGACTAGATGGAGTCTATTGGTGCTATATACATATGCAGGGAACTGTGTAGTACAAGTATGATATTATATATGTACTACTAATTTAGTATCATTATAAGGTTGACTGGCACAGGTATGACAGATTTTTCACAATTTGCTCAACATAATTTTGTGGTCAGGTGAGTTTTGTTTTGGAAAATTTAAATTCAGTAAAGTTTTTTTTTTTTTTTTAAATCTGTTATAAATTACTGATCAAAAAATGTGCTCTTGTATGTCTATGATGATCTATGACTTAAATGTAGACCACCAGAAACATCTTACTCAACCAGTTAGGCTGAAAAGATTTGATCCCATTTTCAGGGAAAGGCTGGCTTTCCAGGGGAAAGAGGTCTGCCTGGGATTCCAGTGAGTACAAATCAAACTCTAATTTTATCTCAAGCAGTTATAGTCTGAATACACTTTGTGTCGGAAGGACTGTGACACACAGTAGAACACTTACCTAGAAAAGACTTCAAAGCTGGAAGATCAGTACTTCATAACAACTGCATTGGTCAGTAGTTTTGCCATTGAGTTAAATCGCTCAGTGAACATTTAAATGGTTGTGAAAACAGTGAAAATGCAACATTTCAGAAGATACCAAATTATGAGACCTTCATTAATTTTTGAATGGATAACACTGTGTGGAATGGTGTGTTACTACAGGAAGTTTTCACATCTGATCAATAATACATCCACATTAGTCATTCCAACTGCTGCTGTAGGCAAGATATAAATTCACTTTTCATAAATGTGAACTCCTAATGTTATTAACTTTGTGTTTGGACAGCTGTGAGGCTACTTTTCCATAGCAGAGAGCTTTTCTGTTTTGCCTAAGGTATTTTGTTCTTGGCATAACATTTGACAGAGGTGTGGAAGTGAGGTACTTTAGATATGCTTCCATTGCACACTGTACACATACATGCTAGAAACAGCCTGTCCTGTTTGGTGTCTGATGCAACTATTTTCAGATTGGGATTCCTTGTTCACACAAGTTTGCCCGTAACCTAGGGTGCACAGATTTCCACAGTACACATCCATATCTGTATACCAGTTCCATTCAGCTGATCTGTGGAATTTTGTTTCCCATGTATAACGATGCTTGAGGGCATCTGGTAGTGGTGCCAGGGAAGACTGCCAGGACCACCTCCTCTTTGATAATTTAATGAGGGTTTGAGGGGATGGGAGGTGAGCTCTGTCGCTGTGTCCAGGATGCTGCCTGTGGAGAAACACCTCAACACTGTTATTATTGCCAGCACAGAATAAGTGGCCTGTGTTGTGTTCTCCACAAATGCTATTTTTGGAAAGACTGACCTTCCCTCCTGTCAGCGTTCTCAAGAATCTAGGCTGCCATCTAGTGAACCCTGCATACACAGAAAATACACTGAAAAAAAGGCCTAAAACACTGTGTGATCTGTTTAATGCAGTTGGTTTTTCTCAAGGTTAGGCAAAAAAGACACAAGACGTTATGTAAATAAACGAGCCAAAAGAAAATGTAACCAAATTTGTGAAGGGTTGGAACAGAAATGAAGTATGATTCAGAGTCTGCTCTGTGATTGAGTTACTAATTGAGCATGATTCCCTGTAGTGCATGAAAGGGTCCTGTTCTGGCATATCATTTATGTTTCAAATTCAAAATAACATTTTAGAAAAGGCTGTGCCAGCAAATCCGTTCATCAGCTATCAATGGCTCTAGAATGCCTGGGGAAAGCAGTTAACATTATGACAGATCATTTTGTTTTTAATTAATATTAAGAGGTGTTCTGTTTTTGCAATCGAAACAGTTCTTCTTGTATTTGAGAGGGGAACATTGCTCTGTACTGGTAGAGAAATCACTTCCGCTTTTTATATGAAACCAGAACGCAGAGAGAAATTGAAAGCTACTGCGTAGCATGTGCTACCTGAGTAGGTATTTCCTACCTTCATGATTATCATTGGTATCGACTCTTTTTACGCTGTTGTGGATTTTTGCTCTCTGTTGTTTGTCATCTGCAGCAAAGCACTACAATAAGAAATTGTTATTGCAATAACAGGCATTGTTAGCAAATACGTTTATACCTGTAAATGGTTTTGTTTTTTTAAAGCGGATGAAATTTCACTCTACGTCTGCTAACGCTCGAATATCGAGTGCAAGCGTCATTGCCGGGTGACACCGTGTCACGGGGTTAACGCTGTTCTCTCACAGCACCTGGCCGGCACAAGAGGATGTGGGTTCAATCCGTACTCAGTGTGTGTGGAGTTTGCATGTTCTCCCTTTGTTCATCGGGGTTCCTCTCACAGTCCAAAATTACGTGCTTCAAGACAGTTGGTGACTCTAAATTGCCCATGTTGAGTGTACATAGCACTGAATGTCACCTTGGGTGAAAGGTGATAGGTAAACACACTGTAAGTTGCTTTACAGAGAAGTGTCAGGTAGACATGTACTTACACATTTTTAAGGGCTTCTTTGATGTTGTGTATATAGTGTGCTCGCATGCATGTGGCTTTTAAAGCAAGAGTTAAAAAATTGTACGTTTCCAAGTTAACATGGTTTGAAACATTTGTGTAATAGGAAAGATATAGTCACATGTTGTTTTGTTGGGCCAATTTAAATGTTCTCTTCTGTACTTCCAAACCTTTAAGAAGTATGGAACATACCAGTTTAAAGTATCTTTTTTGTTTTGTAGGGGAAACCAGGAATTCCTGGAAGTGCAGGAGAGAGGGGAGCATATGGAGAACCAGTAGGTTAATCTCCCGTGAATGTGTTAACTTTGTCTTAAATGGGGCTATTTTAAGTTATTCCCACGTGTTTTTTTTTTTTTTTTTTTTTTTAAATTGATGGTTGTATACAGCAAAAAAAGTAAAGCTGACAATGTGACTTGTCAGGAAGATGTCTAAGAACATTTATTTGAGTGTTGCCTTTTGGATGAATTACTTAAACAACATGCCTGCAGATCAGTTCTCATGCTGAGGAAGAATGGAAAATTTTGAGAATATATTTACAGTAGATATGTGTGGCCTTTCTTGTTCCCGGCATCCATTATTAGATATGCATATAAATGCATATTAACAGAACAATAATACCCCCTCTTTGTATGTCATTAATAATTTTTGTTCAGTTGCGATATAACTCTTGTATATAAACTTGTATTTGTGTGGTTAAAAATCAGCTCACTGACAAATTTTTGATTCTCTCACACACACACACACACACACACACATACTGGCTGAAGCCGCTTGTCCCACGCGGCGTCACGGCAAGCCAGAGCCTAACCCAGCAACACAGGGCGCAAGGGGACACACCCAGGACGGGACGCCAGTCCATCACAAGGCACCCCAAGCAGGATCCTAACTCCAGACCCACCAGAGAGCAGGACCCGGCCAAACCACTCCACCAGCGCACCCCCTGATTTTTGATTCAGAAGGAATAAAACATTATTCATATTGTCAGCATAGGGAAGGCTAGAATACCAATAATCCCTTGATGAGAAGAAGGTGATCAAGTAAAACTCCAGAATCCTTGTCTGTTTTTAAGGGACCCAGAGGACTCCCTGGGGATCCAGGCCCAGAGGGTGAAACAGGCCCTGAGGTAACCTGTCAGTAACGCCAGTCTTTCCAAAGAAACACTTCTCAGGCACAGTTACACTAAATTCCTACTTCCTTCCACCTCTCCAGGGACCTCCTGGGCCAGAGGGGGAGCAGGGCCCAGTGGGGGAGCCTGGGTTCAAGGTTTGTCTTTCAAATATATTAGTGTACTTTTGTACATTTACAACTGTTTTACATTTGAAATATATATGTTCACAAGATTTTTATACAAGAGGCGTGAAATGCACATAATAGATAAAAAGATAAAGATATGAGTGGAAGGAGTAGATTAATGCATATATTATTTTCATTTCCAGTTTAACTTTCTATTCAATAGTGCCTTTTTTAATAGCAGTACACAGTTACGTAAAATAACATCTGAAATATGCACAACTTAAATATATTTTATACTTTAATAATGACATGTAATTAACAATAAAAAAACAGTGAACAATGAATAGATCAGGAGTAACTCTATAGGAGAAACGCAAAAGAAAAACAGAACATTTTAAGCTTGGATTTAAAGGTTGAGACGGAAGGTGCCAGGCAGATTATTCAAGAATTTAGGTGCTCTAGACACCCTCCAACTGAAGGGTCATTTGTACTTAAAGATATCCAGCATCTGAGGATCATCAACAATTTTCAGGAATATAAGAATTAATCACATCACTAAGGTGAACTGGAACAAAATCATTAAATACCCCACACACACACACACACACACACACACACACACACACACACACACACCTTCAGAGCCACTTGTCCCATATGGGGTCACGGGGAACCGGAGCCTACCCGGCAACACAGGGCGTAAGGCCGGAGGGGGAGGGGACGCACCCAGGACGGGACGCCAGTCCGTCGCAAGGTACCCCAAGCGGGACTCGAACCCCAGACCCACCGGACAGCAGGACTGTGGTCCAACCCACTGCGCCACCGCACCCCCCCATTAAATACCATATATGTTAAAAGGAGGACTTTGTAATCTGTTCTAAATTTAACTGAAGGCTAGTGTAGCAACTTAAAAGCTGGTGTTTCCTAATCCCGATGACAATCCTAACAGCAGCATTCTGGAATAAAATGAAGTAAAAAATTAGTCCTTGAGAATTTAGAACAGGAGGAGTTTTATCAGACCTTAAATATAAAAAGTTATTTCTTGCCCACTGGAAAGACCAAGCATGTGAGGGCTCATTTGGTTTTATCAAAGCATAGAACTGAGTATTGTCTAGCATAAAAATGAAAGTTAATGTTATATTTTTGAATAATAACCCCCCCACTGACAGCATATAGAGCAAGATCTTCCAACACTGAATCTTGGGGAAGGTCATAACTTAGACAAAAATGAAGGCTTCAAGATACGAAAAATATCAAATATGTGTGAAAGATAACCTAAATTAACAGAAATTTTATCCGTATTTTAAAAGCTATGGCATATAAAAAACCATTTTAAATGTAGGCATGTGGCTCTTTTACTGGATTTTTCTACACTCCTGTCTTGTTTTTTTCAGGGAGAAATAGGACCTGCTGGAAATGAAGGAGAAAAAGGACAACAAGGAATAAGAGTGAGTGCTTTAGAGGAGATATTGCTGCTCATGTTAAAAACAGATATCCTAAATGGTATGAAGAGTTTTTTTATCGATATTGTTCCTGATGTAGGTAGTTTTGTAGTTCTTCCAATGAAGTCTCCGCCTACCTGACTAAAGTAATTTATTCCTTAAAAGCCCTTTGTAAGGTGTATTCTCCATGCTCTTTCTCTATTCTGTACCCGCAAGTCTTTGCATAAAGCTGTAATAGTTCCTCCTTCAAGTGATATAATTTCCTCAGTCAATTCACTGAACAATATAGTCTGACACACCTTCCATAAGTCATACATTCCTGAAAAACTGTTCTTAAGGTAAATTCTCAAAAGCCAAAGATGTGATCACCATAGTTTCAAAGGTAAAAAAATTTTTATTCACTCCTGAGCCCCCAGACTATCACCTGTTTAGGGTAAAATATCATGATTTATGACCATGTTACTCCAAAAGTAAATATCATCATAACACAACATAAGAAGGCAATTTCCTTTCCTTCATTACTCTGTAATGCTGTTTGACAGTTTACCTATGTTTGTTTTGCACTTTTGTAGGTGTTCCATATTGCACACTTGATAAAGCATGAGTTTTCTGCGGGTTCTCCAATTTCTTCCAGTCGAAATAGTGGCGTCACTAGCCTTCATGTCACCCAGTAACTCATGCTGTCACCCCCCCCCGTTGACCTCCTCCCAGACCATACAGAATCCTTAGTAATGTTTTTGGTACTAATGATACTCGTAAATCGTAATTCCTGTATATCACTGAATGTAATGGCAATAGTAGTGATATAAACAACTAACAAAATTAAAATTACACCTTTAAATTATATCACATACACCGACTAAATGTATTTACATTTACATAGTTTCATGTGGTTAAAGTGAAAATTGGGTAAAAAAACAATAGAATTCGAAGTAAAAATGTTTAAGAACTACATCAAAATTATGTTTATTTTAACTTTATTGATATAGGTTCACAAATATTAATTATCACAATAGTATCGCTGAAACACCAGAAAATTTTACAAAATCAGCGACTATAGAAACACCAGAAGCAATGAAAACAACAGCGCGTGCTCGTAGTGCGTGCAGACGACACCACGTGATTCGAAGTGTCATTGTAATTGGGTAATAATGAGAGCTTTGACCGGAGCACATTAGAAGGTTCATAAAGTAAATTAGCATAGAGTTTTCGCCTTATAGATATATTGATACATATAACCTGGGCTTACGTGTTTTTGTTGTTATAACTAACTACAGGGATATTTTTACAAAAATTAATAAATTTCTGCTTAAAACTACACAAAAATTTCATAGACAGTGGTGTCACCCGCTCCGGTCCGCACCCCCTGCACCCCCTAGCGACGCCACTGAGTCAGAAGACATGGTTTTCACTTGAACTGGTTACTATAACTATCCTATGGTGTTTAAATATGTGCGTGCTCTGCTGCTGACACCGCGTGTAATGCCAAAATATGGAAACCATATCTAACTTTGTTACCATAGTAACTTTATGGCATATGCTACAAAAACTTGTGCTTGCACAAAATTTAATAAAACACACACACACACACACACACACACACACACACACACACACACACACACACACACACACTTTCTGAACCGCTTGTCCCATACGGGGTCGCGGGGAACCGGAGCCTACCCGGCAACACAGGGCATAAGGCCGGAGGGGGAGGGGACACACCCAGGACGGGACGCCAGTCCGCCGCAAGGCACCCCAAGCAGGACTCGAACCCCAGACCCACCGGAGAGCAGGACCCGGTCCAACCCACTGCGCCACCGCGCCCCCCTTAATAAAACATATTATACTAAATGTATGTAAAAATAGAGGGGGTGCGGTGGCGCAGTGGGTTGGACCACAGTCCTGCTCTCTGGTGGGTCTGGGGTTCAAGTCCAGCTTGGGGTGCCTTGCGGCGGACTGGCGTCCCGTCCTGGGTGTGTCCCCTCCCCCTCCGGCCTTACGCCCTGTGTTACCGGGTAGGCTCCGTGACCCCGTATGGGACAAGCGGTTCTGAAAATGTGTGTGTGTGTATGTAAAAATATATATTGTACTTATTTGCAGATATAGAAAAGAAATTGTAAAAACACGACTAAAAAAAAATTATGGTAGGAGGTTATCAGGATTCATCTATCCTGCGTTTTATGCACCTACTCGAGTGATGAACATCGGTGCATCCAGTGGATAGTAATAAACTAGGTTTACTTAAGAATCACATGTCTACAGTCATTTCTCTTTCTTTTAATGTAATGCACAAATTGTATTTTTGCTGAAATGTATGTCACTTTGGAGAAAAGCATCTGCTAAATGAATAAAGGTCAATGTAAAAAGACAATAATCACACATAAGTGTCACCCTTGTAAAGAAATCCTTCTACGACTCCCCATCTTCATGCGGGTTTCCTCCTGGTGCTCCAGCTTCCGCCCACAGTCCAAATACATATATTAGGTGAACTGGTGACTCTTCCCTGTGTGTGTGTGTGTGTGTGTGTGTGTGTGTGTGTGCATGTGTATTAATGGGTGAATGACTGTAAAGAGTTTGATGCAGTGTATTTAACACTGCAAGTCACCTTGAATAAAAGTGTCAGCAGCGTACTAGGGAACAGTCACAAAAATTCTTTTTGAGAAAAACATCTGCTAAATGAATAAATATAAATGTCTTGGATTGTTAAGATGTTGAGAGATGTATGAAATCCAAATTCACTTCTCATTAATGTGATGAAATACCTCATGAGTCGAATGAGCCTTTCTCGGGGTATGGCTGTATATAACTTATGTTTCTATACATACATTTAAAACCTAAAGTAATTTTTGTGTCACTTTAATTGTGGTCAGGTTTTTTTAGGCACTATTAGAAACCATTTCTACAACGTTTTTTACCCGTGTAATTCACCCAGCAGCTAAGAACTCGCGCTAATATATCAGTCCACTTATAAAGTATTAGTAAAGTGTGTGCACAGAATGTAAATAATCTGTTTTCTAGGGTCCGCCTGGACCAGTGGGTGAAGATGGTGCTCAAGGAAAGGATGGACCTAAGGTGAATCCTTAAAACCGATTTCCTGTTTTCTGTTTATAACAAAAAAGTGGTGTTTTGAACATTTGTTATCATAGCTGCAAGTACTTATATACACTTCTGCACAGTAACAATCAATCAGTGTTAACTGTCCGATGCCTCCAGGGGAAATCAGGAGACCGTGGGCCTATGGGAGAACAAGGGGACAAAGGGGATATGGGAGACCCAGGGCTTCCTGGAATTCCTGGGGAACCTGGAAAACGTGGCTTCCCAGTGAGTATCTCAGAGAGATGGCTTGAGACTTCCAAGGAAAACTTGCCAGATATTAAGAGAAGCCCTTAGACCAACAATCGCACACTAAGCTGAAAAAGCCTGAAGGGGGCAGCCGTCCTTCTAGACGATGACAATGATGCCTCAGAGCAGTTATGCAGATAAATTCTGGGTTGAACATTACATCAGCCCCAAGTAAGGCCACACTTATTTTTACAGTATTCACTGAGGAGTAGGGAATTCAAGCCCATGATCTTAGCCCTGGATCTCAAGTAATGTCTCTTGAGACTATTGAGTCTATTAAGTTGTTTTTTGTATAGTTTTAGCTATGGATTTTTTTCCCATAACTCTTATTTTTTACATGTATTGTATAAGCTCCAGCGGGGGGCGCGGTGGCGCAGTGGGTTGGACCACAGTCCTGCTCTCCCGTGGGTCTGGGGTTCGAGTCCCGCTTGGGGTGCCTTGCGGCGGACTGGCGTCCCGTCCTGG
The DNA here is from genome assembly GCF_900964775.1 of Scleropages formosus. Taxonomy (NCBI): domain Eukaryota; kingdom Metazoa; phylum Chordata; class Actinopteri; order Osteoglossiformes; family Osteoglossidae; genus Scleropages; species Scleropages formosus. The sequence continues at coordinate 12,201,162 of NC_041814.1, read as the reverse complement.
GTGTGTCCCCTTCCCCCTCCGGCCTTACGCCCTGTGTTACCGGGTAGGCTCCGGTTCCCCGTGACCCCGTAAGGGACAAGCGGTTCTGAAAATGTGTGTGTGTGTGTATAAGCTCCAGCGGGGGGCGCGGTGGCGCAGTGGGTTGGACCACAGTCCTGCTCTCCCGTGGGTCTGGGGTTCGAGTCCCGCTTGGGGTGCCTTGCGACGGACTGGCGTCCCGTCCTGGGTGTGTCCCCTCCCCCTCCGGCCTTACGCCCTGTGTTACCGGGTAGGCTCCGGTTCCCCGTGACCCCGTAAGGGCCAAGCGGTTCTGAAAATGTGTGTGTGTGTATAAGCTCCCTGTAGATGAGGGGGCACCAGAACTTATGGAAACTGAGCAAGAACTGACAAGTTTCAAGTCGGGCACTAATTCTTGCCTTAAGTGGAGAATAATTATGATGTGATGCAAAAAATAAAAGTGGAAAAATATTGGTGAAATTATTCACTTCATTGGCTAAACCCCTGAATTGATTTTTTTTCCTGCTCAGTCTGTTCATCCATCTTTATAGCTTTATTTTAATTTCAGATGCTGGAGGTGGATGTGATTAAGATATATGCAATTAGTTAAATTAAATGAGCTTGCCTTCAACATGTTTGATGTGTTTTTTCATATTATTTGCCAGGGCTGTACATGCCTTAGCACATAAATTAAATATGTGAATTCTCATGTCCTAAATTAGGGTCCAGAAGGAAAACAAGGACCTCCAGGTAACCGTGGCCGTCATGGGAAGAAGGTAACTTTGGTTTTTAGTTTCTGAGACAGCATTAGTAAAGCTCCTAAGTCTATAAAATATGTCTGTTCTTCACCAGTATGTGTCACTACATAACTTTTTATTACAAGAATTTTAATGTTTATCACAAACTGAAAATACTGTTTAATACTTATAGACCTCCCCTCCTGTTAATTATTCAGAGTGACTCACAACTTTTCACCCAATTATATGGATGGACATTTTTGTATGAGCAATTAATGAAAAATATCTTACTCAAGTGTGCAATCTCAATATTGTGTTGAAACAGCGACCTTGACCCTTGACACTTATGCTTAACGCTCATGTCACCTGCTACCTCAGGGTGACAAAGGGCTGACAGGATATGCTGGTGAGATCGGAGCTCGCGGTGATGCAGGACACCCTGGTGAAAAGGGACCAAAAGGTACAAGAGGAACCAGAGGACCTCTTGTGAGTGTCTGCTTCTTCTCACTTGAGTTGTATGAGATACCAAGTAGAAAAAGGCACGAACAGTATAAATAAGACTATTAATGCTATTCCTGACATTCGACTTCGTAGATTCTATACTCTTCCTAGTGTAGATGGCAGAAAAATGAAGTTGTAAAGCTGAAATTTAATGCTTTTTTAATCAAATGACCCGGGATTATTTTACTATGCTTTATCATGCTTTTATCATAATCCATTTATTATTTTAAGCTTTCATAATCATTGGAAGTCTTATCCGTTCACTAATAACTGTACAAAAGTAGATAATTACATAATGCGTTTAAATCAGACCTAATATAAGTAGGATTTTACTGTTTAAGTTTAAACATAGTTCTTTATATACATTAAAGCATAGGCAGGGTAATAGCTGACTCAAGTCTGTATCTCCCAACATACTGAAGTCATAACCCAATCTTGCAATTCTTTTAAACATTGAGGGTCCTCGTATATCTCAAAACACAATGTAAATAGTTTCTAGTCTAGTCCTCTCTGTCACCTTCCTGCTTCTGCCATTCATCCCCTACAAACAATCCAGAATGCTTTTGCATGAGTTGTGTTTGACCTGCCAAAGCATTTCCATGTACCTCTCCTCTTCATCTTGCTCCAATGGCTTCCTGTGGCTACCATTATGTAGAGGATATACAGGAAGTGGTGAGGAAATGCAATGCAGATTTTTTGAGGATTTTGTTTCATGGTGTGAATTAAATCATCTCCAGCATAACATCAGCAAGGCAAAAGAGCTGATGGTTGACTTTGGCCACTTTAAAGAGCCTTTGTGCCTGGTAACCATCACCTCCTACATATACTTGGAGGTGCATTTCAACAGCAAACTGGACTAATCACACAGAATGAATTCACTGTGTAAGAAAGGACAGAGCAGGCTCTACTTTCTCAGAAGGCATAGGTCCTTTAATGTATGTAACAAAATTCTCCACATGTCCTACTAAGCTGTAGTAGCCAGCATCATCTCTCTCAACATCTACCCTGGTGAGACCTGTAAATTCAACAAAAAAAAAAAATAAAAAATCAGTTTCTGACATATGTCTGACCCAGCTTGATGGCGCTTCAGTTCATTTTCTTTGGGTATAACTGTGTTACCTCATATGTTATGTGCACCTTGCTGTTACATATTGTGTATTAAGATGTTGTGTTTGTGAATTTCCCTGCAGGGATTAATAAAATAACTATCCTATCCCATCCTAGCCTGAAAAACCCTAGCTACAGCCTAGAAGAGTCAAAACATTATTTGCCTATTATATAAGGTCTTTTAAGTTATCTTTAGATTTTTTTTCTTTTTTTTTGTAAACAGTTTCAACTGTTTTCTAATCTGAAAACTGAAAAAATGATTCATGGATGTTTATTAGACTTGGAGTTGTTTTAGCTGTAATTGCTGCTCTGCTTTAATGATTTAGTGCATATTTGCATTTGGAATCATTTTAAGCTGACATATGATTCCAAGTGAGACCCAACAAATGTGCTATATATGATTTTATAGTACAAAGACAAAGCAAACCATACCAGTGACAGCTATAGATATTAAACCGGGGAAGACTCTGGAGGAAAAAGAGAAGCCAATGTAAATGAAAACACAAATTTATTCCAATACAGGAAAAGGCAATTTCCTTCAAAAGTTTATTTTTGAGAGAGTACGGACATGGAAATGTTCTTTCTTTATTTTATATCATGCTTGTTCCACAGGTTATGTTTTTGCATAAACATTTATGCTTCAATCTGTATATTGTCTTCAGGGCCAATTAGGTGTGATGGGTCCTGAGGGGCAGCCAGGTATCATGGGATATACGGTAAGTTTGCTTTGTGTATAGCAGCCAGTACATATGCATCTGGGCACTAAGCTATACTAGGGAATCCACCAGTCCATGCCCAAGAAATCATTTCTATTCAACTGTGTAGTGCCAGTCTAAGCGGTATGTGATACCTAAGATATTGCCATGTTTGGTCTTTAACAGATCTGTTTTGGAGATGTACCATAATGTGCACAATATTTATGTGCATGCAGCAGCTGGACTTAAATTTTTTCTCTCTGTTTGAAAATCATTTTATATACAGTAAATTCAACCCAGTTTTCACGCTGGTCTTGAAAGCATATCATGTTCAGTCAATGTATATTTGTGTTTTGGTCCTTGAATATGGCTACAGAGAATGTGTACAGGAACAGTTAATGCACAAGCAAGGCCTGTGGCTTATTTTTAAAACACAAACATAACTTTTTCAGTGTTACTGCCTGGAAAGTGGGCAAAACAAGAAAAGACAAGCAATCAGATTATGGCAAGTTATTATAGAAGTTATTTGACTATGCCATATTTATTTGCATCGTAAAAATCCAAGACACATCACACATAACATTGATACATCATAAGACATTCTCACTGACCATTCCTGGCTGATTTTCCCTTCTCTTCAAATCTGCCCAGGATTTTAGTAAAGGTTGCCAAGGAAGGGGTGTAGGTAGGAATGTATCTGTAACTACAATACGCTGATAAGGGCAGGGATGTTCTCTTTACAGGGTCACATAGGCAATCCAGGGTCCATGGGACCACCTGGCCCCAAAGGTGAAAAGGTAACCTGAGCATGGATCATTTACTTGAGTTCATTTAGGCTTATAGAATAAATATTCCCGTTCAATGTTATGGTAAGTGTTAATGAAGATATTGATATTCTCAGGGTTACCCAGGAGAAGATAACAAAACACCTGGACCACCCGGGCCCTTAGGTGAACCAGTAGGTCTTGCATTCTTTAAACTTTCCAGTACTAACTAAGTTGATCCTGAGGCCAGTTTGAGACAAAGGCAGTTTTTGTCGCTTCATGAACCAGAATTATTTCTCACTGGATATTAAAATTATGAAGAAAATCTGCTTTACTCAGTGAAGTGGAACAACTGCCCAGTGGTGTTTCCTTGAAATGATACAAATGAGGTTCTGTAGATGAATGCCGAGAGTGAAAAAATCTTTGTGAGGACACTGACACTGTAAGAGAGATTTATGATTGTATTTCATTATGAAGTTTAGACAGAAGACCTGAAGGTCAACCTTTCCATCATAAACCTGTTTGTTTTCTGTTATTGGTCCTTTTGGAGTTAATGCTATAAATTTGTCTGAGAAATTCACATTGAAAAATGTTGCGATGTTAGTGCGACGATGTAGCTTTATCTTTATTAGTTTTTGAGTCAGTCGCAATGGTCCAGAGCGAAACCCAGGAGGTACAAGATGTAAGACAAAGTATTACCTAGATGGGACATCTATTCATAAATGTGCAACACATTAAATCACAATAAAGAAGGTCCACAGAGAAGAAAATTGATAGCATTTGGCCCTTCCTCGTGTGTGCTTTTGACAACTCCATTGTCACAGTGATGTTCTTTCTGCTTTGGCAGGGTCCTGCTGGTGAACAAGGAGAGCGGGGAGAGCCGGGGGATGGGGGCTATCAGGTAAAATGAGTCTCACCTGCCACTTACGGTTTACTTCCACAACTGAAAAGCTCCATATCCCACGTGTAAAAAATAAAAAGGACCACACAGGTGATTGTCATATTTTTCATGTTTTTTGGCTTATAACTCTTGCGTGACTTGGCACTAAGAGCCATTGAAAGACCCCACACACTACCCCCCCCTCCACTACCACCCTGATTCCAGTGAGTGAATTTGAAAGGTTCATATCAGATAAAAGAGGTGCTGGATAATAAGGACAGATGCATATCGATTGCATTTACACCGTCCAAAATGGTATCGCTGTACAATTCTTATTTGAAATGTTTGGCATTGTTGGCATTTGCTTGAAAGAAATGGAGAGAACTTGAAAGAGATTCAGAATGTGATCCTGATTTCCATTTCTTTTATATCTACCCAAAAGAGATCAGTAAAGCTGCACAGCTATTGTGCTAAATAACCGTTTATTTTTAACCCATTTCACATGATAGAATCAACGGCACTGCCGTGTCCTCATTAGCAATATTATGTTATGTTAATAGTATTTACCTCTATTTGGTGTTTGTTGCAGGGTCATATTGGCATCGCTGGCCCTAGAGGTCTTATTGGACAGCAAGGACCACCGGTGAGGCTTTGTTGATTTGAAAACTGTTGCAATAACTGCATGCTGTATCGTACATCCTGTCATTCTCAGCAGTAATCCTGTTTGTAAAAAATATTCCAGTTTCAGTTAAGGTGTGTGGTGTCTGCTGTCTGTAATGCAGGGAAATCCTGGGGAACCTGGTGAGCAAGGACCCAAAGGAGAGAAGGGAAATCAGGTGCGAGGATGAACCTAGAGGCAGCTGTTGCTCAACATGCTTTCTATTCCTCCAGTGTAAACTTGGAGCAAAACCCTGCAGATTGATCTGTTCCAGCTGAATTCCTCAATAGGCATCTATCACTGTCAGCCAGATAATCCCAGATATCCCTTTTTGGATGTAGTTACTTGCCTTTCAGTACCGTGGGTGAGCACATGTTTAGCCAAGACTTTTAAATACAGGTCTTGGTTCATAGATGGCCGTGCTGGAATTAAACTGTCACATTAAGCCTTGTCTTCTTTTGTAATTGTTTTGCATGAGAACATTGTTTATTCAGTTGGGCTTTGTTTCCTTTTAATAGCTTTGTCTTGAGGTGCTGTGTGAACAGCAGAACTACTGTAAGAAATGTATTGAATTTATGCAGTGAGCCAGAGTAATGCAGCATTTTTTTTTTGGCAAAAGAAAATAGTTCTGTGCTTCGCCACCCACACTGACATTAATTGGGTGGCATGTTTTTTTTTTCTTTTTTTGTCTGTGGAACATTTCTTTTTTTAAATCCCAGGCATTTTGAAAATGATTATGTGAGCCTGACTAATTCTAGTTTTCATGTTTTTGTTTTCAGATCTTATGAATAAGTAAATATGATCCAACTTATTAGAGCAGCAATGAATAGAAAGTGAAAAGTGTATAAAGCCAATCAAAATAATTTCCATTGAATACTTTCAGTGTGTAAAAATTTTAATATGACCCAAGGCATGTTTTGAGCAACGTGATATTCATTTATTTTTGGCTGTAAACATTTCATGGCATAATAAAAGGGTAATTTGAACTGTCCCTGCAGTGAATGAAAGAGTAGGTGTTTTATTAGCTATATTTTGGCAACTGGCAGCACTTTTTACCTCTGTATATTGTTATGAAAAAAGTAATATTCAAAAATGTGTCTTTTCATGATTAGAAAGTTGTAACACTGATAAAAAAAAAAATCATAGTAATATGGAACAAGGATTAAATATTGTGTGTGTGTATATATATATATATATATAGAGAGAGAGAGAGAGAGAGAGAGAGAGGAAGAATTCAGTTCACTGAAACAAAGAGAATTAGTTTTTCAGTTAGTCCCAATGGTCTAGAGCGAAACCCAGGAGGTACAGGATGTAAGACAGAGGATTACCTGGATGGGACATCCTGTCAAAAGGCACTCATACACAGTCACACACAGAAGCATGCTAAGAGCAATTTTGATTTATCATTTCACTTGAAAAACATGTCTTTGATTGTGGGAGAAAACCCACAAAAATACTAAATACTTTCTGGCCAAATCAGATTGTAGTATTACAGCACAAGAGCCACAGAAAAGTGTATTCTCTATAATGGAAAGAATTAAAGAAGGGCATTTTTGCAGTAGATCTGGTCGAATGAGAGATTGCGTTTCACCTTGCAAATTCCCCATATTCCTATGCAAATAAAGACTGTTTATTATTGCTCGAAAGCCAATATTCTGCTTGAAGCTTCTGTTAAGCATTGCATATTTTATTTTTTTTCAAGGGGCTAAGAGGAAAGAAGGGAGCCAAAGGTCCTGCAGGCAGTGTGGGTGAAGAAGTGAGTAAGACCAGAGTTTCTCACATTTAGCTGACACTTTTCTTCAAAGTGACTTACATGTGAAGGTTACAGTTATTACAGGCTTACAAATATTTACCAATTTATACAGCTAGGTACTTTTAGTGGAGTAATTTTAGGGTAAGTACCTTGCTCAAGGGAAGGGGGGCGCGGTGGCACAGTGGGTTGGACCACGGTCCTGCTCTCTGGTGGGTCTGGGGTTCGAGTCCTGCTTGGGGTGCCTTGCGACAGACTGGCGTCCTGTCCTGGGTGTGTCCCCTCCCCTTCCGGCCTTACACCCTGTGTTACCGGGTGGGCTCCGGTTCCCCGTGGCCCTGTATGGGACAAGCGGTTCTGAAAATGTGTGTGTGTGTGTGTGTGTGTACCTTGCTCAAGGATACTGCAACTGGAGGTGGGAAATGAAGCCTTCAACTTTTGGGTTAAAAGGCAGCTGCTCCAACCACTACGCTACCAGCTGTCCCTGAAAACTGTTCTCTTCAAAAAAGAGCCAGCTGTTCTTTTTACACAGATCAAGGGCTTGTGTCACTCATACAAAGACCCAGTTGCAGGAATAGTAGAAGGCTGGATCTTACTAAATCAAACAATTTGTGACTGTCAATCAATGATTCTATATAGAATAAGAACAGCAGATACTTATTTGTTACAGCATGGAATGTATTGTACCTGTAATATGTTTTTATCTGGACCTTTGATAGGACTGAAAGGTTTTGCTTTATTTCCTGCTATAAATGTATAAACACACTTTATCAATGACAATTTGGTATGCCCTAGTTTTCCAGATGTTTTGCAGAGTAGAATTACACAAAAACAAAGTGGAGTAATTACAATAGCAGTGCAACTGTGTGTCTGAGCAATCATGCATGGTTATATTGATTTCCAGGGAGCCTTGGGCCTACCTGGACCAAGAGGCATAGCGGGTTACCCAGGACCTGATGGTCCTCCTGGGCTTCCCGGGTTACCAGGGCTGCCTGGAAAAAGTGGAGATGTGGTAGGCATTTATCCTGGCTTCATTTGCCTTTGTAAACTCAGCCCAACTCTAATAATGGGGAACATCACTCACCTCTGAGTAACTGCCCTGGAAATCTTTTTTAAGTCTGTGGTAAATCTCTATATTTACATTTACATGTATTCATTTAGCAGACGCTTTTCACCAATCAACTTGCGTCTCAAAAAACTATTACAACAGTGCAGATATTGCAAACTAAGGATAATCTCTTGGGTGATGCGTTGTGTTGCTTCACAGGGTCAGCACGGCACTGTTGGTATTGAGGGGAAGGCAGGCCTTCCTGGACCCCGAGGTGAACCCGGACTTCCTGGCGTGACTGGAGAAAGGGGGCCCCCAGGTCAAAAGGTAATTTTTTTTATGGGCACTGGAACTACCATACCTTAAACCAGTGTATAGTGTACTGCTATTTTTTTTGGCAAGCAATTCTTTGCAGTGAAATGGTCCATGTCAGAAATAGTTCAGCACTGTCATTGTACAATAAACATGAAGATGAAGATTAAGATTCTGACCTCTCCCATGTTATATTTTGTTCCATTTTGCTTTCATGTATTCTCATATTTCAGCTAAATATTTTGGTCAAGGCCTATGGAGGTAACCACAAGAAGCTGCTCATATTCCTACATATTCCAAAGATTCAAGGTGCTGTTAGTAACAGAAATGATCACCAGTGCAGTTATTATTGGTTATGTCTTTTTTCAGGGTGAACCTGGGCTGCCAGGGGAAAGAGGACCTCCAGGAAACAAGGGCTTAGAGGGCGTGCAGGCAGACCAGGGCAGGAAAGGAGATGTTGGGAGTAAAGGACAGCCAGTAAGTTTTGGTTAGGAAAAAAGCTTTGTATAAACATAAGTAAGTGTCTCTGAATTCCTCTGGTTTTATTTTCCATAAAATCCACTGGAACTGTGGTTTAGTGTGACTTTCAAGTCAGACATATTTTCAGTGTTTATATCCAAAGTTTATCCTGTTGACAAATCTCAGTATTTTCAGGTTAAGTACCTTGCCTAAGGGTGCATTAGGGTATCTCTTAGAACTGTCAACCTTTAATCCATGTCCTTAATCATTATGCTACTTACTATCTCAGTACAGTAGACTTTCTCCACGGTGTTACTTCCTCCAGAAGTAGCTGAATTAGAGTGACAGAGGATCTGGGTGGAATAGAAGAGGAGGATACATTACTGTCAAGGGTGTCTATTAGGGCATGCTTCAGGAACCGCATTCAGATAGTCTATTTTCTTACATAACTTTATTAACATGGAGCCTCCCTAATGGTCCATTTCTAAGTTGAATCCAGCAGGTTCAATCTGGTAGCAGAGTTTGACTAAATACAATGAGCAAAAAATAGGACAGGATAAACATGGACTCCTTTGAAATGTGATGCTGGAGGAAACTTTTAAGCATACCCTGTACTGCCAAGAAACTTAAAAATTTTCATCAAATCAGGCCGGTACTCTTGTTAGAAACATAAATTATGAGACCAAGTTCATTGAACCTTGAGCACATGGTTTCAAGATCAGGCTTTCTCTAAAAGCCTGTACTTCTAAAAATTTAAAATAAAAAGAAGTATCCAGGTGGATGGAGTCGGTCATTCTGCCACTGGGCACCCTTCTTTCAACACAAGTGAAAGACAGAAGTTTCTGGAGCCACTATGTTTATGTGGTCGCCAGGAGTCGACATCAACTCAATGGCACTTAACATCAACAGCAACAATGCCACATTATGTAATCATCTTTGTTGCTGAGGTGTTGATTTAGCTTTAAAATTTTATTGTGTTTTAATGAGCTAGTCAGGGCCAGAAATGTAGATCATTATTTGCCTTTAGTGAAAAATATTCTATTAATGACTTTTTTCATTCTTTAGTTTTACGACTGTATTGTTAAAGCCAAAACGTATATAAAAGTGACTCTCTGAAATCATTATCCACATTGAGTCTCGGAATGGTGGTCTCGACTATGGCATTGTTGACTTTGGGTCAGTTCTGATATGAAATGTTGCTGCTGTGAAAACCTGAATTACAGGGCTAGAGATGGAAGTGGTGAATGTCTATAAATCTGAGTGAGTTACAATATCAACATATCAAATGAAGATCATATAACAGCATAGCATCTGCTTGTTTTGCAGAGTGAAAGACATTGGCAGTGATGTTGTGGATTTTAGTTTGTTATATCATAAACATCCATGAACCAGTTCTTAAAAATGTCTGCATTCTAGGTTTATGCTACCTCACATCTTGTGTGTCTGGAATAGGCTCTGCACCTCTGGATTGGAAAAGCAGTGACTTATAATGAACAAATAAACATGGCATTGAAAGACGAGCTAGAACTCATGTTTTTAACAAATATTTTAAAATAAATTAGTATTATGGTTGTCAGGTATAAAGAAAACTTTATTTTTTATTTTAAATAACTTTAGGTAATGTTTTTCCATCTAGGAGCACTTTATTTTTTCTATAGAAATAATAATTATATATTAGCCCTATTAATTTATTGACTCTTCCCTCTCGCACATGCATAGTACAATAAACATGAGGTCATATATAAGATGCAATTGTTGATTTAAACATATATTAATAACAGATTTATTAACCACTTTTCTTTCACCAGGGAGAATCAGGGGACCTAGGTTTCCGTGGTTTACAAGGATTTCCAGGCCCAAAGGTTAGTAAAAGTTGCTCTGGGTACCTGAAGTGTTATCAGCAATCGTCTGCTATCATCAGGACTTCCAGTCAGAACAAGTGACCAGTACTTTCTTTACTGAAAACAGGGTCCAGATGGGGATATAGGTTTTACTGGTACACCTGGTCCTAGAGGTCCTGCTGGTATTGTGGTAAGATCATGTATAAAACAAATATCATTCATATAAATTTGCATTCAGGCTATCAGTTTGTGTTATATTCCCCCATCTCTATCCCTCTATTGCAGGGAAGCACCGGACCCGCTGGTCCAGTTGGCATGATTGGGCCAGTGGGAAAGCCTGTAGGTTTCCACATTCTCAGGTTTTTTTAATCACTAAGTTAAATGATCTGTGACAAAATGCTGTTTTGTGTTCAGTTTGTTCCTGTCAAATTAAGACAGTTATATTTATCGTTATTCTGCGAAAACATGTTACTTGTCCTGTTGTTCATCAATTATGCGTACTTCTCAATAAGTCATACTAGGAACAAATCATTATTTGATTGCTTGGTTCTTTCTGCATGAGTGTAAGATAAATATTTGAATACATGCATTTAGTACAAAGATGGGGATAAACAGTATCTTTGTTCTTTTACAGGGACCCAGAGGCAGAAAAGGAAGCCATGGAGAAATGGTGAAAAATTTTTCTTTTTAGTTAAATGTCTGATGCAATTATTTGCTTCTTGGTAGTTTTAATGCAGCTTCACTGAAGCTGTTGCTTAACCATAAACCATATGAAGTGTAATTTCATAGTTACTCTTGCATGGCAGATACACTGGTATCACCTGAAAGCACTTGAAGTTGTGCTTTTTGTTTAAGTTCCAAACAAGCTTTGACTGACGTAGCTTTCTGGAGCACAGCAGTAGAGCTCATTCTCAGACTTGATCCAGCAACCTTTTGTTTACAAATCCTTGTTTAATATATCCGATGGGGTTCTAATATCTTGCTGCAAGAGAAAAACAGCACTGTTACTATTATATAAACATCTGTGACTGCATTGAATATACCACATCTGAAATTCAGAAATGTGGATAAATAGTCCTCCAAAATCACATCTTTCCCATTATACCTTTCCTGTTAAAAGTTATCTTTTATGCTCGCCAAATTATGCAATCATTGGAGTCGTTCATAATGGGCCTCTTTTCTGTGTTGCCTGCAGGGACCGCAGGGACCTCGGGGGAGTCCAGGACCTCCAGTTAGTATACACACATACAGAGAGAAAGAGATTTTACCTACAGTATATATACACATACTTGTATACATATATACTGCATATATATGTATGTATATTATATATATGTACACACACATTTTCTGAACCGCTTGTCCCATAGGGGGTCGCGGGGAACCGGAGCAGGTCCAACCCACTGCGCCCCCTCTTTATTATATATATATATATATATATACAAGTGTTTTGTTGAAAACAAAGTATCTTTACCTTCTTACATAATTGCTGGTTTCCACATATATTGTGATGTCCCTTTGGTGCTGGTCCCACATGTCGGTATGTGTCTTTTTTGTTTCCCCTCAGGGTCCTCCCGGAGCTTCAGGTCCTGTGGTAAGTTGTCACATAAATATGCTAAGAGGTCCATTGCCTGCTCATGACTTTGCTGTCTACTAAATACTAGAAGTTCAGCTCCAGAAGCGGAGAGTAACAGATTCTTAAAATGTCATCGGGTTTGTCAAAGACAGGCTTGGTAAATTTGCTGGCTTTGCATCCGAGACCTGCACTGAGCAAGTGTGTAAACACATCCTTAGAATATTTTGGTTCCTTTATGTTTAGTGGCCCATTCATTCTGGATTGAAGTTTCACAAAATAAATAATTAAAATAATTAATAAATAATTTCAGTAGGAAAGCTCTTTATAGGTAAAGGTGTCTTACCTGAGAATTCCGCTTCTGTGTGTCATTCCCCTTCCATGTATGTCTGTTCATGTTAACCCTGTCCTGTGTCTGTCTACATGACTATTTGTGCTCCACAGAAGAAAATAATAAAGATAATGTACATATTCCTGCACAGAAACAAATGGATCTTAATACAGCTATTCAAGCCTTGATTGAGTCCAACTCTGCATTGCATATGGAGGTAAATATTCTATTTATGTCAAAATAGCTTTAAATGTCTCCCCTCAGTTGCTGTGTGTTTGCATTACGCTGGTTTGCGTGTGTTTTACTGTAAAAATGTCATTAATCACTGGGCAATGTGGGAATTCAGGTCTGACTGAGGGGGGTACAGTGCTCACATTTGCAAGGTATGAATTTGTGGTAATGGCTGGGGCACTGTTTACTTTGTGATCTCTGCTGGATCCTGACGTTCTCTGTGCACTGTGCTGGGTTTCACGGGCCGCGTGGACAACTAATGCAACGGCGCAGAGTTACCAGAACACGGAGGTGACATTGACGGATCTCAGCACCGAAGTCCTTAAAACTCTGCGCTACCTGAGTGGTCTGATCGAAAGCATGAAGAAACCTCTGGGAACCCGCAACAACCCTGCCCGATTCTGCAGGGATCTGCTCGACTGCCAGCAACCCTTGTCAGATGGTGAGAGCAGCACCGTCCACCTTTTTTTCCCGCTGGAACTGGATCTTCCTGACGTGTTGAAGACTTCGGAGAAGAGACTGTCTAAATGGAAGCTTAACTCTTATTATTGTTTTTGGGCTTATGTAGGATGGTTCTGGATCGATCCCAACCTCGGATGTCCGTCGGATGCCATCGAGGTCTTCTGTAATTTTACTGCTGGTGGACAAACATGTGTCCACCCGGTAGCCGCCAACAAGGTATGCATCTCCTGTCAGACACTCAAGCACCTTTTAGTGTGAAGTTCCCAGAGAGATGTTTTAATAGCCACATTTCCACTGAATTGTCATAATAGCTCCTTATTTATACCAGCCCTCCGCAACATAAATGACTGGAATATTAAAGTAACTCTTCATGCTCAACATGTGCTTCTTTTTTTGTTTTTGCTCTTAAAACTTTTTAGCAGCTACCTAGTTTTTTCATTTTCCTGTGATGAAAATATATTATTAATTGTTGGCACCCTGTCAACACTTTTTACAAGCCTTGAGAGTAATAGTGACAGTTTTTCAGCTGCTAAGTTAATGAGAAACAGGAGGTAGCTGGAGCTCATGATACAGAAGTTTCACCAACTAACGTCCAATGTGGTATTTAGGGCTGTGTCACTGTACTGCGTCTGCACTGTCTTACCCGCGATCCTTCCATAGATGGAGTTTGGCATCGGGAAAGTTCAGATGAAGTTTCTTCACTTGCTGAGCACGGAGGCGACGCAAAGCGTCACAGTCCACTCTCCGAGTGCTCCGGGGCCGAGCGCCACACGTGCGGGAAGCCAGCCGTCCGATCTGCGCTTTAAGGGGTGGAACGGACAGACTTTTGACGCAAACACATTACTTGAAACACGTGTGCTACTAGACAACTGCGAGGTAATAACAATGTGTTGGTCGTATTGCAAAATTCAGGAAGCGTCCACCACCGTGCCTCATGTTGCACACCTTGAGTTCTGTTGAAATTGTGCCTTTTCTCCATTCAGACCGAAGACGGCCACTGGCACCAGTCACGCTTCTTGTTCCGAACTCAGGACAGCCACCAGCTCCCCGTAGTGGACTTGAGGGAGCCCGCTGGCATCCACCTGGACCTACAGCAGCGCCGTCTTGAGGTGGGACCAGTCTGCTTTGTGTGAGGCCACCACCACCCCCACCTCGCTCGCTGCGGTCCCGTTCGGTGGAGAGACGCTCTTTGAGTCATTTTCTGGAACGCACCCACAGGATGGTCACCAGCAGAGCCCCATGGAGACAGCTGCGGACCGTAGTGATGTGAAAGAATAGTGTCACTAGAGGGTTCAAGGCCCACTCTTAAAGGGGCAGCACAAAAATATATACCAGTATGCATCAAAGTGTGTCAGTCTGAAAAGCGAATGTTTTATTTTGCAGTGTTCTCAGCGAAATGCTCCCAGAACTCAGGGAGAAGCGAGTCTTCTCCTACCCAGCAGACTATTGCGGTCAGCCGGACATTGTAGGCTCAAACCCGTGAGCACTATCCACTATCTACACGAATACTCACGAGTGCAGTAGCTGGTGGATATTATTATTTCAGTTTTCATACATATATTTTTGTATTATGTCCACAAGTGACATATACATCGAATCAGATGGTGCTCTACCTCCACAAGGTTTTGCCTTCAGCCTTACTTAAGGTGCTTGTATTTAAGGTTTTATTTCACGTTGTATGTACTGGTTACATCAAGAACTGGTCTACTATTCTTAATGGAATTTAGGTCACTTAGTTCACATACTTTATTTATATGGCCTTTATGTTAACAAATCACGTCACATTTCCTTTCCACATTTATATGGAAGGTCGCTTCCAGTGGCAATTCAGTCATGGTGCTGCAGTAGTTAATCCATGAGTTATAGTTTTCCTGTGTATATTTTGACATATAAGATTAAATATTTATATCATTTTTACTTTAAATACCGTGCCTTAATAAATTATACTGTTTCTTGAGATTTATGTGCCCCTCTGGAATTTAGCTAGAACTATTTATGTGTAATGTTGGTTTCTGTGTACACACATATATGTGACTGTACAGTGTGCTCTGTGTGTACACACACACTTAAATTTCTAAATGTTTCTTATTTGCTTTATATTATAGGCTAATGGAAGCCATAACCAGAAAATATTAAATACAGTATCATTTGATTCCACGCAAATGTCACTTCCAAGTGTAACTACAAAGCTGCGCTGGAGAATAAAGTGAATAATAGATTATGTAAATATGAAATGTGCTGAAATAAAATAAACATTTTGGAATGTTTACAGTATTATATAAGTCATTAATGTTCAGCTATATGAAAAGATTAGCGATCAAGTACTTTTTGGTTTTGGTATAAATCAGTTTAACAGTTTATCAAATCTCATTAAATGAAGACACTTAAAACACTGTTGGTTTAACTATTGTATGATAATTATTATGTTGGTTCATCCATACCACCATCCTACCTTCTTTTAATAAACAATAATCATTTCTTGGGTTATTTCCCAGTTCCTAACCATTGCCATGAGTTCTACAGAGAAGACTTGGGTCTCTGCTATATGTATGTCTACTAATCATCTGTGCTGAAGCTGTCCAGGGAACAAGAGAAGCTCTGGTGCTAGGTCACAAATTAGAATTGCACAGGGAAAACACCTAACTGCTTTCAAACCTTTCATAACATAATCCCGGGAACTTTGTGAGGACGAGGAGTCTTACCGTGCAAATCTGTCCTTCTGTTAAATGCTGCCACCTTGACCACTGTCAGGGTTTAATTGAAATAACTATGTAGACTCATTTACTGGTCCGTCACCATGGAGACAGATGCCTCTTCTCTCTAACTCTGAGGGCGTTTGCACACACTGTTCAGCAGGGGGCGCTGGCCACCAATTAGGGGGCTTTAATTACAAGCGACATCTTGAATAAGTTCACCCCTTAGAATAACTAACTAAAATGACTGGGGACAGGATTTAAAAACAGTAGTATTTTTCTCTCTTGTAAAGTTTTTGTGCGCTTTACATATTAATGTGCTTGCATTTTTTTTTTAACTTTTTTCTGCAGTTATTCATATAAACCGCACACACACACGCACACACACACACACACACACACACACACACACACACACACACACACACACACATTTTCAGAACCGCTCATCCCATACGGGGTGACAGGGAACCGGAGCCTACCCGATAACACAGGGCGTAAGGCCGGAGCGGGAGGGGACACACCCAGGACGGGACGCCAGTCCGTTGCAAGGCACCCCAAGCAGGACTCAAACCCCAGACCCACCAGAGAAGAAGACCATGGTCCAACCCACTGCGCCACCGCACCTCATATAAACCATTTTACATTTATTTATTTAGCAGATGCTTTTCTCCAAAGCAACTTCCAATGAACTCTATGTAGTGTTATGAGCCCACACACCTTTTTCACCACAGTGACTTACACTGCTAGATACACTACTTACAAAGGGTCACTCATCCATCCATCAGTGGAACATACTCTCCCTGTCACTCTCACACAATGTGTGAACCTGAACAGCATGTCTTTGGACTGTGGGAGGAAACCAGAGCACCTAAAGGAACCCCACACAGACACAGGGAGAACATGCAAACTCCACAGAGACTGAGCAGGGATCAAACCCACATCCTCTCACACCACCCAGGTGCTGTGAGACTGCAGCACTACTCCCTGTGCCACCATGCCACCCATTTTAAGGTTTTGCCTGAGTATTCAGTTTCTTATGAAATTTGTCATTTTTTACAAGGTCTCAAATATTTTTCATGAGAAAGTGTAAAAAGCTGTCTCCATGTTAGCTGTCCACTAACATGAACAGTTGCTTTTCGATTTGCCGCACGACGTCTCGCCAAAGTCACGTCCTGCCAGGCTGCAGGCACTCCGAAGAGCTATACAAACAAAGGGTCCGCTGCCAAACCTTTAACACAAATGCAAAAAGCAGATTGATGTGCTCATCTGTTTATTACTTCAGGCTTATTGGAAAAGAAATCAGCATGTCAGACAATGCAGGGGATTCGAGTTACGTGGGAAACGGGGGCTTTCTGCTAGCGAGCGCCAAGCGTTAGCGTTAGCGTTCTAGTCAGGCCGCGCATTCGTTTTTCTCTCTCTTTCCAAGCTCCGTTCACCTGCGTTTGTAGAGTCGAGTGAGTGAACTCCTGACAGGGTTCAGTCTTCACCATACTTCACCGGAAAGTATTTGTGTTTTCTGTCTGTCTGTCAAGTTTGAACTGTGACAAACACCAAGTTATCTGACGTAAGAACACAGAAACAACGCGGGCCCGTGTTGCCGCTGATAGACAAGAAAAGTTACCTTCATCAGAAAACTGTAGGACTCTGCTATGTGTTTTACTCAGTGATGTCAAGCGCAGGGGTCCACAGATGTTGCTGCTTTTCCACAGAAACTCTAACAGATGACTGTTCGTGGTACGTGGGCCAGACAGCCAGGAATGCGATCCTGTTTTTTTCACATTGTCAGATATGTGATGCTGGTGGTCCAACCTGTCTACTTTTTTATTTTTTTTAAATGAATCTCTCCAAGGGGGGTGCGGTGGCGCAGTGGGTTGGACCACAGTCCTGCTGTCCGGTGGGTCTGGGGTTCGAGTCCCGCTTGGGGTGCCTTGCGACGGACTGGCGTCCCGTCCTGGGTGTGTCTCCTCCCCCTCCGGCCTTACGCCCTGTGTTACCGGGTAGGCTCCGGTTCCCCCGTGACCCCGTATGGGACAAGCGGTTCTGAAAATGTGTGTGTGTGTGTGAATCTCTCCAGGGGCCACTGCTCTGGAATATCTACTACTATTTCCACAAAAAAAAAAACATCTGTTTCTGAGCAGGAAACAACAGCAAATACGAAAATAAGACGTGCAGCGATGGCAATGTCCAGAAGTGGGATGAAACGCCGTCAACCTCGGGCCGAACTGATAGGTTGTCCAGTACAGCTGAGGGTATTTACCCTCCCCATCACCAAAAGACACACGCTGCCTTCACACCCTTAGCTGAACTGTCACTTTTGTTGCCCGTTACTTCTTTGCAATTGCATCATTGCGGATTATGCCAAGGCTTTGAATAATTGCTTTTCAGAACAATAAAATCCTGTTCTCACAGAAAAATAAAAAATGAATCGATGTTGCTCATTAGTGACTTCATCATCCCTTTGTTTTGCTGTATGTTTTGAATTTCTTCTTAAATTTTAAGATCAATCAGCGGGCACGGTGACACAGTGCAGTTGGCCCAGGTCCTGCTCTCCTGTGGGTCTGGGGTTCGAGTCCCGCTTGGGGTGCTTTGCGACAGAATGGCGTCCTGTTCTGGGTGTGTCCCCTCCCACTCCGGCCTTATGCCCTGTGTTGCCGGGTTAGGCTCCGGCTCCCCGTGACCCCAAATGGGACAAGCGGTTCTGAAAGACAATTTTAGGATGAATGGTTATTAAGATTTGTCTAGCAGTTATTTCAAATTGCAGGTGGAGCAGTGCAGTAACTGATACAGTAAGGCAAAGGGCTTAAAATAAATAAAAGCATACATTATGAAAACAGATGTTTCTTCTCAAGTGACTTTAGATCATTGTCAACATATTCACAACATACTCATACTCACACCTGAGTAGTCAAGGAACAGATCATTGTTTGGCAGCTGGTTTTACAATCTGTTTTTATGGTTTTGGACGTGAAAGTGTATAGAAATTTTTTGTCCTGCTCCCTAGATATGATTGATAGTTCATAGCTAGATATGATGATAGATACTGACATCGAGATCAAAGCACATACAAGCATACTGAAAAAAGGGCAGCCTTTTGTATGTACAAGTATGTATGTGTAAGTATGTATATAGCTGGCAGATACAAATTGCAGGCACTGGCACTGATTTCGGAGGGTTTTGTGCTGAATGCCAAAGTTTAATACTGCACTGCAATTTCTTACAGAACATTCTGTACCGGCTTGGCTGTTGTCCTCTTTGTGTCCATAATTTCACGTATTATGTGAATTCATATACAAATTAGACACAGCCACTTTAGTAAATCACAAGTGTTATCAACTTTTAATAAACGGAGAAAATATTTGAAACCCCAGTGTTACATAAGGTGTATCGTTATCTCCTTCTTTCTGAACAGCTCCAATCCCTTTTTGACTGCTTACATACAGTACTGGATCGATCTGCAAAAGGGTCATTATTTAGCAATGATATTCTGTTTATTTAGGGATGGAAGTGGTGGAAATCAACTCCACAGTTTATGCTCCAGATCTCCCAGTAAAGGTCTAACGATATTTGTATCAGGTGATGTGGAGGATGATGGAAAGTTTTTAACTTCATCCCAGTGCTCAACACCATTCTTGAATGAGATTGACAGTCTGCACGGATGCGTAATATTCTAGGAATATGGGAGCGTCACAAAGCTTTAATATCTGTACCACAGGATGTATGTTGTCTCCTAAAATGTTTTTACAGTTCCCTGGTAATAATGCAAGCATAACAATAATTGTTGGTCCTTGGGTTGCTTGTGAAATGGCTCCCCAGTAAAGGTCCACATACATTGCCTTCTTCCAAACAGAAACCCACAGGCAAATGATTAAAGCACAACCTATTCCACGATATTACGTTTTCTCTCAAAGGTTCCAAGATTTGTCATCATTGCTCCATGTTATCAGTTTTCAGTTATCATTAGTGTTGCCAAGAGTCGGACAGAGCAAGCAGTTATTTATTTGCACACAAGGTCTACCATCACTGCTTTCACTCTCCCTACCAGTCGTTCAGTTTTTTTCCCTCTGGAATCACTGCCAAGCCCAAAGGAACACTCATAAATTCCTCTGCTAGGAGGAAGATGGAACAGCACAGGGACTCCCCTTGAACCCCTAACATGCCTGCTTTCAAATGGAAACTTCTGTTTGACTTTGTCCTTTGCCACCTATGTGCTGGGTTTTGTTCAGTCTCTCCGAGATGTTGCTTTTTCTCTGAGATGTATGCTGCTTTCACAAAAAAATAAATGTAAATGTGAATGCAATGTAAATGTATAGTGCTGTGTAGCATTGCCATCAACATGGGAACTCTTCTACCAGATATTTTCAAAATGGACCACACGTCAGTGTATTAAGCACTTGCCCCTTGATCAGAACAGAGAATACCCTTACTGTCCCTTGTTATAAATGGAAGAGCTGTGTTGACATTAGGTGAATCTGTATTTTAACTGGGGAGAATTTATATGCACCCGAAGTATAAGTTGTAACAGCGTAACTCAGTGTTGTAAACAAGTAGGTTTAAAAGTATTGTATATGTGTGGTTAAACAACTGTTCTATCAGTCAAAATATCCAAAATTGTTCATTCATGAGCAGAGAGATGGGGCAAGGATTTTGGTGGGTCCCCAAAAACAGCAAATGTTCTCAAGTCTGTATCCACTGATTCTGCTGCCCATGTCTCTTTTTTGCTGAGTGATTGTTAAAGGTAAAGAGTTATTATAGTGGAATACATTGAGAACCGTAGGAAATGGCAGGCATGAGTGTTACTACACCTCATTTGAAGGAAATGTTCCAGATTTACCACCTGGCCACCTCATTGTTTAAGTTAGTGGTATTTGCTGAACCAAGGGGAAAATGTATAGTCAAGCTAATCTTTTAAAGCCCAATTAAAGTTCACCGGTGGACTTCTTTGTAAAGATACTAAAAGTCTGCTGTCTCAAGTGGACCTGTTGAAGGTATGCCAGCCTGCTGTTTTAGCACAGTTCTTTTTACTGTATGTCATGCCTCTTAAGAAAGTATAATCAACAATAATGCTGGATTATTCATAGTTTAACAAGGGGGGTGCGGTGGCGCAGTGGCGCAGTGGGTTGAACCACAGTCCTGCTCTCCGGTGGGTCTGGGGTTCGAGTCCCGCTTGGGGTGCCTTGCGACGGACTGGCGTCCCGTCCTGGGTGTGTCCCCTGGCCTTACGCCCTGTGTTACCGGGTAGGCTCCGGTTCCCCGTGACCCCGTATGGGACAAGCGGTTCTGAAAATGTGTGTGTGTGTATTCATAGTTTAAAAAACAATCACAATTTGGATCTGAAAACAAAAAACATTCACATTTTGTGTTTGCAGGCCAAAAATGTATTATTTGACAAAATTTTGGATACCAAAAAGTTGCATTTGAGAAATCTGTACATTAACATAGCTGTATATTAAAAGCTTTAGTGTATATGACTGATCTTATGACAATTCTGTGGAATTTAGTGGAACATTTATTCGTAATCCTCCTCATATTCTGTTACTGGTAGAAGAGCAGTAGTTGTTTTAGAACTGAAAGCCCCCAGTGTAGTTTTGCACAATCAGAAATATTATCAGAACCCTTCTACACTATAGTGGATTCAAAGATACATTATTAACTCTGTTATTTTCGAATCTAGAAGCTGTTGCTTTCATTTTGTTGTGATTTATTGTCTGCTAAAGCAATGATTCGTGAAGTCCACATGCAACTTGTTAACATCAGCTTAGGAGATAGGCAGCACTATTAATCAGGAATATGGACTAGGCCTTTATCTGTAATCCCTTATGCTTCTCTTCTTCTGTATGCCAAAAAGTCTAAAGCTGCGGCAAATTTGTGTACCCACCCATTAAATTGAGAGCCAGCAAAATGACAAAAGTATTAGTAGTGCCACAAATAAAATTTTACAAAGGTCAAGCAGTGTAAAAAGTGCTTTTGCTTCTATAACTGTCTTTTCTGATTCACCTTAACAATTAGGGTCAAGGTTGTTTTTCAGTCCTTGGTTCTGCTACTGAAAAAACTTTGGCAATATTATGGTAACATTATTTTTGTGGTCAAATATTAGTTTTTTTATGTTTAAAACTTATCTACATGTGTCTAAAAGTGCATTTTTACATCCACTAGAAAGAAGAGAAATTTCACACAGCCACATAAACACACCCACTCCCATATACAGTACGTTTAGTCTTTAACTGCATATTCACCAAGTCAACAACAAAACGACGTTGGAGGTGTGGTGGCGCAGTGGGTTGGACTGGGTCCTGCTCTCCAGTGGGTCTGGGGTTCAAGTCCTGCTTGGGGTGCCTTGTGATAGACTGGCATTCCATCTGGGGTGTGTCCCCTCCCCTCCATGGCCTTACGCCCCGTGTTGCCGGGTAGGCTCCGGTTCCCTGCAACCCTGTATGGGATATGCAGTTCTGATAACTGTTGCATCGAAGCTTAAATTTGAAGAATCCTCCATTGTGCTGGACAGTCTATCAAAGACTGTATTTGCCTTCCTGTTTCTTCAGCAAATAGGTTTTGAATAGCTTAGAAGTGTGCTTTGGATTGTTGTCCTGCTGCGTTATGACACTTGCGCCAATTAAGCGCTGACCACAGGGGATGGCATGACATAAAATAGAGTGGTAACCTTTCTGGTTCATTATTTCTTCCACGGTGTGTGAATCTCTCACCCTACCAGAACCAAAGAAGCCCCGTAACATTACGCTTCTGTCGCCATGCTTTACAGAAGCTATCAAGCACTCCTCCAGCATCTTTTCACTTGCTCTACGCCTCACAAATGCTACAGATTACAAACTATGATGTGCTTTTGCGCTTCTGCAGTTGTCCATCTGGGCCTTTGACTTCTTTTTCTATTCTGGTTAGATCTAGTTGGCCCGCTTTTCTCAAGACAGTAGTGGGCATCTTCATATTGAATCTTTAGTTTCTTGGCAATCTGATGCCTTAAGCAGAAATAGCCATCTGCAACATTAGTAATAGTGTCATGGCTATGTTTTCAAATCAATTTAATTGTACCCTAGAGAAAGAATTAATTTTTTCAAAAACAAGAAAATTTCTAGATGATTCCAAACTTTTGAACATGCATGTGAATGTGTAAGTGAATGAGTGTGTAATTGCCCTGCAACGGACTGGTATCCCATCGATTGGTGTACCCTGGCTTCCCCTATGCTTCTTGGATAGGCTCTGGACCAGGCTCCTGCTTTGACTGACAACCTAGCTCATTAACACATAAACTGATATTGAACTGCAAGAATGTGAGTTTAGATGTCAACTTTGTTAAAAATTATTTTAATTCACAATGGAAGCCTTAAGTTTGTTGAATGTTTTAACTCAGTTTTATCAACATTTTAGAATAAGCTAAAATATTCTAACAGCACTCTTAAACCAAGGTAATTGGTGAGTTGCTCAACTTTCTGTTTAAGCATAGGGACAATCACACACATTGTCTGAAGCCACTTGTCCCAAGCGGGGTCACGGCAAACCGGAGCCTAAGCCGGCAACATAGGGCGCAAGGCTGGAGGGGCAGGGGACACACTCAGGACAGGATGCCAGTGCATCGCAAGGCACCCCAAACAGGACTCGAACCACAGACCCGCCAGAGAGCGGGACCCAGCCAAGCCTACTGCACCCTCCCCCGCATGAGGACAAAGGCATGGCAAAATATATTGTGTGCATTACTCTCATGCTGTCATTCAGTCCTAAAAAGTTCAAATGTACACTACAGTTGTCTGAGTTAATCATTACTTATATTCAGAAGATAACTTTACTCACCTTTAGACAACTAAGTACTCCTTAGTTGGGAACAGAAATATGGCTTAACACTGATTAAAATTATACTAAACCCTACAACTAAAGCAACTAAGTTAACATTGTTTTAATCCTTGGGACAAAATAAACAAACAAGCCCTAGCACTTGTGTATTTTGAGTTGTTACAAATAAATTACGTAGAATGAAGGCCATCCTTTGTCAAAGAACTGTGAAGGCAGCTTATTTTCATTTTCTCACCAAATTTCAGTGCACCAACTGGATAAGTGACTCTCTCAGTCTGAAATGTAATATTTCAATGAACTATACTTTTACCAAGGTCTTTGTCTGCTGCTTACCTGTCACTCTTCTTTCTAGCTAGTCCGTCCGAACCGCTCGCCCCATACGGGGCATGGGGAACCGGAGCCTAACCCGGCACACAGGGCGTGAGGCCGGGGGGGGGGGGAGGGGACACACCCAGGATGGGACGCCAGTCCATCGCAAGGCACCCCAAGCAGAACTCGAACCCCAGACCCACCCAAGAGCAGGACCCGGACCAACCCACTGCGCCACTGCGCCCCCCTCCATGTCAGAGGCCAATACAAAGCAAATATACAAACAATGCGGAGCAGAATAGTTGCACAGAGGTTCTTCACATTTATTCATTTACCTGACATTTTTCTCCAAGGCAATGTAGAATATTAAACTACCTACAATTATTTACCCATCTATACAGCTGGTTATTTTTTTTACTGGAGACACTTAGGATAAGTACCTTGCTTAAGGCTGCTACAGCCACCAGTGGAATTCAAACCTGAGGGTGCCAAGGCAACTCTAACCACTACAGTACCATTTTCAGACTTTTGGCTGCAACTTTATAGGTGCGTAATGCAGGTGTTATTCTGCATGATACACCATACTCAGAACTTTCACTGGTTCAGTACCAAAACAGTGTCCCCCTATTATAGTGATGTTTCAAAAAATCTCGATAAAATCAATGTAATTAAAAAAGTTACTATAAACCTGCTTCATGTGAATAATAGCTGTCCATATAATAATTGCAAATAATTTTTTGTGGTTTAACAGAAGGAAAAGTAAAGCTATAAAATATTTTCCTAAATTTTAACTACAGACCTAATGGTCTCGAGCCTTACTTGTCTCCTTTTTGTGAGCCCTCTCTGTGACAGCTGAACTTTTACATTAACACTCTGAATACACATTGCTTTCCTTCTCTTCTTACTGTTGCAGTCCAGTGACTCACCATTACAGCCATGAGGAAGCAGCTCTGCTTAGTCTACATTCAGGTTGTGAATACTGCTGGCCAGGAATCATTGCTCATGTGTGAAACACCAAGGTGCTCACCACAAAATTATTCTGAGTCATTCTTTGGGAAAGTGGAGGTTATTCATTTTCTCTGACGGGAAAGAAGGCACCTTAAGATGAAGCCCATAGTTAAAAGCCAAAAATCAAAAGACTCAGAGAAATACTGTCACAACCCAAGTGCAAGATCCCTGATGTCCAACAGATGCATCGCATTACATCAGCTTAATTGCATCAACACACTTGGCCTCGACTGACCAGCTCCTACTCCTATAAAAAGGCTGAAGTCACATCCCTGGTTTGTGGATTATTAATAAGCACACACACACACTGCTGGAATCCGCTTCTCCTAAGCAGGGTCGTGGCGAGCCAGAGCCTAGCCCGCAGCACAGGGTGCAAGGCTGGAGGGGGAGGGGACACACCCAGGACGGGACGCCAGTCTATCGCAAGGCACCCCAATCAGGACTTGAATCCCAAACCCGCCACAGAGGAGGCCCCAACCAAACCCACTGTGCCACCACACCCCCCTCTATTGATAAGCGCAGAAGAGCAAATCTGGTCATTTTCAAAAAAGTACTTATAACTACTTGTATATGATAGTGACTTTCATAGAATTACTTGCAAGCTTTAATCAAGTGTTTATGAAGTCTTGATTCATTAAAATGTCATGCTAAACATCAAGGCCATATTGCCTACTGGCACTGTTTCCACTGATGTGTGCCTATTATCCAGTTTGTTTCCTAACATGCTGGCCCAGGACAGGGGTGAAACATTCCTTAGTCGCCATCAAGAAGGTGCAAGGTTGTGTTTTCGCCATTATAAATGATATATGTTATATTTTGACAGAATAAACCTGTTCTGTTTATTCTGAAACATTAAATCCTCAGCGCTCTGTAAACTGGGAAAAGTACACATGACATGATTACACCACTAATCAGAGAGTGGAAAGATTAAAACCAATTTGTCAGTACCATGCAAATATTTAAGTATACAAATTGTGCAATGGCAAGCTTTTTGTGTAGCATTCTACATAAAACTGCTTCGCCCAGTTAACAATTTCTTCATTGTATTCTTTCTCAGCATTTGTCCAGGGTGTTCACCAGAACAGCTGTAAACTTGTCTTTCCTTTTTATGACTGTGAAAGGGATTTATAGATATTCAGCCCTAGAAAAAAAAAAATGATCTAACAAAAATTTCCAAGGAAAAACTATATAAAAATTGGAAGCATGTTCTTGTAATTGTTACAGTTTCAAATCAGCTGCATATTCAAATGCAATCATTGCCCTTTACAACCGTCACTTCTGAGCTAGGCATATGGACGTAAACTTTGGTTTGTTTCTGAGGTAGTGTCTCTAGATGAATTGATACTCAGGTAATTCATTAACAGTTCTTTCTTTATAATGCTAGTGTTAAATCTGGGAAGAGGACATGTTTCAGCCAGCCAGTGAATTTACTTTAGTGTTGAATAATTTGTCTCTTAGTAAAGATTTGGTGTAGCAAGAATAAGTTATAAAATACCGTAACACGCCCTGGAACCGTCTGTTTGTGAACCGGAGGGGTGTTCAGTAAAAATTCTAATGTGTAAAAAATTATAGCACTGAAAAGATCTGCCTGTAGGGCAAGGGGAAAAGTACAGTGTTTATTATAATACTGGTTTGTAGTCTCTTTGTCAGCATTATCCTTAAAAACAGCCTTGGGAAACATAAAAATTAGTATTGTTATTACCAAGAGTGGATTTTGCGTGCTGTACTATTTATTAAGAAGAATTACTTGCATTTTTTATTATGCAATTAGCTGAAGGAAAACTATGCTGTTTAACCCCAAGCAGTTGCTAAATGCTGCCTTCTTCAAATGCTTCCTGAATTTCTAACTGCAAATGCAATGTAGCCTTAGGTTTAAACATTGCTGATCACGTGAATAAGCATCCTCCTATATGCACAGCAAAAGAAAGCATCTGGAATAGTATAGTCATTTACACACACATTGTCTGAAGCCACTTGTTCTGAGTGGGGGTCGTGGCAAACTGGAGCCTAACCCGCCAACACAGGGGGCAAGGTTAGAAGGGGAGGGGACACACCCAGGACAGCACACCAGTCCATTGCAGGGCATCCCAAGCAGGACTCGAACCCCAGACCCACCAGACAGCAAGACCTGGCCAAGCCTGCTGCACCACCACACCCTGTTAGTTATTTGTTGGATAGTTATTTCTTTGCAGAACCTTGTCACCATGAATGACATCCCACCACTTATGATGGTGTCAGCAGTTGAATAAGGGCTATAACTGTAGTATAAATGTCTCTTTTCAGACAGCAAGAGTCATAATTTCACTATACACTGTGCAGGATCTATTTTACAAGTATCACTAGTGAATATTTAGCTACCCATTCTTTGCCGGTAAGATTCCATTGCAGCAAAGCTTCTAAAAATTCCCAGTAAACCCCTCATAAAATGTTAGGATGATGACCTGTTAATGTTAAGCTTAGGTCCTTTCATATTTCGTATATTTCTATAGCCTTTATATCATCTTTACTGTTACACAGATGTAAATGTTGCCTTGGATAAAGGTGCCGGATAAATTCGCTAATAATAGTTATCAAATAATAAAACTACAGGAGATAATTTGTTTTCAGTGTAGTACAGCGCTACATAGCAAGAAAACATAACAAGACATGTCAGTAGGTAGATTACATTGCCAGAAAATATTGCCAGTACAGAATAATTTTTATTTTCTGCACTTTGAAGCATTTACAAATATAAAACTGGAGGGGGGGACTGATGTACTGGTTAGAACTGCTGCTTCTGGACTAAATGGTCATAGGCTCAGTTTCCTCTTCCCAGTGTAGTAACCTTGACCAAGGCAGCTATCCTGAATTGCTCCTGTTAAAACATAATTGCTGTAAATAAGTGTAAAAAGATTAATATTGTAAGTCGCTTTGGACGCTCTTAGAGCATTGGCTAAAACCAGCTAAATGAGCTTCTCTAAAAATGGTTGCTCGTCCAGAATTTGTTCACCACGTGTTTGTCTTGCGAGAAAAAAATTTTGGATAAATTTCCCAAGGAAAATTCCACAACTACCCAACATGATTTTTTTGCATGAATTGTGGTCATTATGTTAGATTACTTTCTGCAGTGTAATGACTAAATGAAAAATTGCTATTGTTCCCCAGATTTTAGGAGAAGGGGGTATGACGTTTCAGCAACTTGTGAGCCATTTTAGCTTAATTTTTCCAAAGCCATTCACATCATTTATTCCTCAGTTAGCACATCGATCTAGGGGTATTTGCAGGGGAATTGCGTCATTGCTTACATTCTCGGTCTGCTGCGGATGATGTTATGTGTAAGCAGTCATCTTTCATAATTGTCTTATTTTACCCTTCCTGTGACAGCAGGGTCCTACACCCTCTGCACAATTTGGCAAGAAAAAGCCCTTTACATCATTCACTGTCTTTGATACTCTTTGGGGCAGGGGGGGTGCAATGTGGAAACCATTAAGAAAACTCACTGCAGTTTTTACAAGGTGTCCTGGTGTAAATGAGAGCAGGATCCAAATTTTCAGGCACCACAATTTGATGAAAATATGCTAATGGTAGACGTTCTAGACATATAATATCCTAAATTGACGATACTACGTATATACTCAGTATTATGAAATCTTGGGCTGTGCCGGATTAAAGTTCCGTTTTGGATTGTATTAAATGCAATATTTCTAACTGAGGACATGATATTGTTTCCCGGGGTTTCTTTAAATAACAAAATATATTGGCAGGGATCTCTCTTTGGGTTTATAGGGCATCATTTAAAATATTCTGTTTTTTTTTTTCATCGTTCTATTACACTCACAGTCATACACTTCACCTGTAAAAAGAACACATGACGAAACATCTAATGAAGGTGAAGTGTAATAGGCCGTTATATTTGTTGTTTTCTTTACAAATTATTTTATCTGTGCTCCAAGCTGTATGTAGATGCTTTTACTTAGACAACTATGTCTTTTCCCTCACGTACCCAGAAGATGGCAGTCGATGTGAAGGCTCTGTTGTGTCTTGCTCTGAAGGATTTTTGTAAAAAATGCTGCCTCGCTTGGGTTCCCAGTAACGTAGGAAAGCAAGTTGGAGTTATAGACATGAGGGCAATAAAACAGATGACATAACTGTGCAACGGTCTCCAACATGCTGTAATGGTTTTTCCTGCCAGTTTGGCTGCAAAATGTACTGAATTGCGTATGTTTAACGAAGCTGAATTGTTAATGTCCTCGTCATATAAACACTCTTTGTTTCAAGGAGTGATGTAATCACCAAAGTCTTAAAATCCAGTCTACCTCTGTCTGTTTAACAGATTTTAAGGCTTCTGTGCATCAGCGCAGCCATGAAGCACTATGTTCCTTAACCACAGCTCGCTGCTGTCTCTCATTCTCATGTTTTTATTCCTTTTTTTCTTGCCTGGGCTGAACATTTGGGTGTGGGTTTGAATCCAGCTCAGTCTGTGGTGTTTGCATGCTTCCCATGTTTGTGTGACTTTCCTCCCACAGTCCAGAGACATGTGTGTTTCAAGTTCATTTAGGAATCTGCATCATCCATAGTGCGTGTGAGCAAGTGTGCTTGCTGTGTAAATGTGTGAATGGTTGTAGGGATTTACCGTAATGCATCCAGCACTGACGGTTTCCTTGGTTACAGGTGTCAGTTAAAGACTAGTCAGTCATTGAATATTGCATTGAAGTGTCTTCTACATAAATAAATGTAAAAGTTAATTTTTCAACATCTTGAACTAATTCAGTATAACAGGACCTATACTTCAACTGAATTAAAATGGGCTCTTCTACACAAAAATAATTACTGTAGGCCTGAAAGTTACATTAATATTAGTGTATGCACTGAATAACATGATTTAATACACCTTCCACTGAAATATTTTCTATGTTTATGTTTTGAACAAGACATTTTCTGACACCTATCTGCTTTTTGCCATGGTACCTGTTGTCTGAGATACTGGAACATTCCAAAGTCATTCCTTTACCTCCATCAAAGCTCATCACCACATGCAGTTTTACAATGTTTGGCTCACGCTGACCCTTAGCTGCGCACCAGTTTTACCAAAAACCCACATAACTAAACATTTTTAATCCGAACCTGAAACATCCATGTAATACAGCGGTGAATAACGGAAGTGTGCCGACTACAATGGCTTCTGGGCTCACGAACAGACTGGACAGGAAGTCTGTTCTTAACTCTGTTTGTTCATAAATCCAAAATCACTGTAACCATTAAATCACAATGGACTAAATCACAAAAGATTAATAACACAAGCTTCCCTCAATTTATTTAAGGCTTAGAATTTGTAAAATCCTCAGGTACAGATTAAATAAACCATCTACTCTGCAAGGTTTATTTTATTAACTTCAGTTTACTGACTATAAGAAACTACATGCAGGATCCCAATGTAGGATCCTAGTGGTCTGGAGCCTATTGAAAAGCATAGAGTAGTAGGCTAGTCAGGGTATAGCCGAGATGAAATACAAATCCATTGCAGGACAATCACACACACTTGTTCACTCACACTCACACACAACAGGTAAGTTAGAGTCACCAAGTCACTTGAAGCACTTGTGAACTTGCAGAAACCAAACAGACCGAACAGGAATCGAACCAACCCCAAGTCATACAGGCAAGACGATACGAGGCACCTACACAGCCTGTTGCAAAAGTATTTTGCTCAAGCTACATGAAATTAGGAAACATGTTACCTCATAAAAACCATGAAAAAATGCTATTAAAATAAATGAAACAAGTTCACATCTTTGAAAATTCATAACTGTAATGTTCATAAAATGTGGATCAGTGTATGTGCTTTATTGTGTGGAATCTTGCGCTACAATATGTTTGATTTAGATTTTTCTACACTTTTTCATCTCCACAGAAAATATGTAGTCCTGAATGTTACTTGCACTTACTCAGTCTTATGTGTTTACATATTTCAATCGCATTAACATTTGGTGTGCTGTCGTCAGTATTGTACTCTGGTAATTGAAGACTGCTGGTCTTTGAATTCTTGACATAACCCCCAATTTCAGAAATGTTTCATTTCAATTATTTTGTTCTAAGGTTAAGCGAAAAGCACAGCTTTTGCTAATTTATGAATGCAAGTTTGGAAAAAACTCACCTCAAGCTAAAGTGTGGCATTCCTTCCCCAACGTCATTTACATGCATTTATCAGATGCTTCTGTCCAAAGCAACCTACAGCTCAGTCTGTCATATACACTACTCTGTTCCAGTAGAAAATGGTGTGAAAAAGGACTTGTGCACAAGTCTATGGTGCCATACATTATCTTTTTTAGGACACACACACACACACAGTCTGAAACTGCTTGTCCCAAGTGGGGCTCACGGCAAGCCAGAGCCTAGCCCAGCAATGCAAAAGGCATGGGACAGGAGACACAGCCAGGATGGGATGCCAGTTTGTCATAAGGCTTCCCAAGGGGGACTCAAATCCCAGACCCACAGGGGAACAGGACCTGGTCAAGCCTGCTGAGCCACCACACCCCCTTCTTTTTCAGTAGTTTATAAGAAATATATGTCTAATTTAGCGTTTCTCATTCAAAAGTTGCAACCTTATAAAGTAAACCATAAGCAGTTGCCTCATAAATAAATCTTTAATAACATTTTGTACAATTTAATCCAATATTACATTTAAGATTCCAATAAAATAGCTACATTTTGATAAATAACGATTAAAACATTCAGATTTCACACACTTCCTCTTCAATGCTCTAATGGGCGGGTAATTTGATAGCTGCCAGAAAATGTCAACACTTTATCCACATGTGACCACAGAGTAATTGAACAAGGACAATGTGGTGTCTCTTGCGTTACAAAACATAGAACAAACTTTTAAATAACAAATGTGTATGTAAATACATATATACAAGTCTACAGTTTGAGCTACATTCTTGTGTTTGTCATTCAAAATACACATAATACCTCAGATTCAAAATACACAAATACCTCAGAACTTCATTTTGCAAGTCTAATTACAAATTGCTCCACAATGAAGCTACTTTAAATGCTTCAATTTTATGAAGCGAGTTCTGAGAATAAGAAAAAGCTGGCATAGCTTTCAGCCTCATAGTGCACTCCATTTAGTCCTTGTCATGTTAAAATCGATAATTCCGATGAAAGAAGAGATTGCAGACAAATACAAGTACCCTCTCAGGTTCTAAGGACTCTTTTGTCATTGATGATGGTTGCAGTGATTTCACTTGACTTACTCTCTGACCTTGTAGATGTCATTGACTAGTCTGTAGAAGGGGTAAGAAGGGTCATTGTTATGGGGACAGTTGAAGTTGCACTTGCAAGATTCAATCATCATGACGTTCTTGTAGAAAGTCTCGCCAGTTTCGCAACGAAACTTCACTGGGATTGTTCTGGTCAGCTGTGGACTGCAGCAACGGCCATCGATACAAGATCCACAGTACTTGGGTCGGTACTTCTTTAGGCTGGAGCAACCCGCATAGGTGAACTTCACTTCCTGGCTTGATTTCTGGATCCGGCTGCATTTCTTTCCCTTCTGTTAATGAAACAACAACAAAAAAAAAAAATTCTTACTTAACGGGTTTCCAGTGCTAGTGCTTTTGTGTTCAAGCGAAAATACAAAATCAGATGTAAACATTTAGACTTTTTATACCTTCAACTTGGAGAAGGAAGAGTGACTGCATGGTCGCACTTCGCAGATTCGCGTCTTCTTAACCAGTCTGCATTCCCTGTTGTTGTTGGTCACTCTGCTGGAGATGCCTGTACCACAGGTTTTGGAGCACTGTGACCAGTCTGTGGTTTGAATTATACATTTCTGGCTGTCAGTCAGGTAGTTCTCAGGCAGGACCCTTAAAGCTGCAAGACAAACAGGATGAAGGAATGTAAGCGAAGTTCCTCAATTCCTTACGTTGAGAACACAATGTCAGCATAAAAAGAGTTCCATAGAGACAGTTCCTCACCAGCTAGTGATTTGAGTCCTCCCTTGAACACAGTAATGAGTTCATTTCTGTTGGTGAGGTCACTCTCTGACTCCTCTGTGCCTCTCTGTTTGCTGAAAAGCTGCTGAGTGTGGTCAGTCTCCCTGCTTTCATCACAAACCCACTCCTCACAGCATTCATCGGTGACCTTCACAAGTCGTGGGTTAGCACAGCCCAGGTTGGGCAGGGACAGCTCCTGGGGGCACAGTGGAACACAGCCCACTGCGCCGTCCATGCAAGTGCACTGATGTTTGCAGTTGGGCTGGAAGCTCTCGCCATTCTGGTAGATCTTGCTGTTGTATTCACAGGGTCTCCCCTCCCACTTAGCTGTTAAGAAAGTAAACTCTGTTACTTGACCACGTTCCTCCACTTTACCTACTGCTACTAAGCATCTTGAATATAATGTCACAGCATCCACACAAGCTACCTAGAGCTACACAGCTTGAAAGACTTTATATTGCAATGCAATATATGCAATGAATCACAACCCCACTTCCAATATCTTTAATGAAGATGGAACGATGACACAATGTGTAAGAATACATTAGAGGTCGAGAAAAAACATTTACGTCACCCAACTTTGAGCAAGGTGGTAACTCTGAACTGCCCCAGTAAAAATTACCCAGCTCTATGCATGGGTACAAAATCACTGCAAGTATCTTAACTTTGCAAGCTGCTCTGGAGAACAGTGACAGCTAAATAAGCAATTAAGACATCTCCTTCTCTCTTGACCTCCTGACTGCTCCATAAACCTGTAATACATTAACTGGGAAGAAAAAAGAGTCCAGTATTCCTTATCAGTTCTTAATAGAGCCACTTGTTTACTGTAACTCATATAAAGAGACAGCTGGTAGCGGTGTGGTCCGCGCAGCTGCCTTCTTCACTTTGGACGCAGAGGGCGGAGGATCGAATCCCACCTTGAGCAAGGTACTTAAGCTCAATCGCTTTAGTAAAATTATGCAGCTGTACAAACGGACCAATAATTTCAATTCGCTTAAACGAAGCATCAGCTAGATGAATGAATAAAGTAATGTACGCTGGTTGAAACGAAACGGTGGTATTTGGGCTAACTGTCCCACACGCACGAGCTGCCTGTAGCAACATGTTTGTTTTTCCTGTAGTTGGAGGACAGTTTGGTAAAGAAATGAATGTAAATGTCAAGCATACATAATAATAATAATAATAATAATAATACAAAATCCTGTTCAAGCCCGTCACCTCGGCATATTCCTCGTGTCTCCCCGACGCTGGCGCCGAAGTTGCACTCGAGCCCCTTGGCGCGGTCGCACGGCTCCCACCTGCTGCAGTCTTCGTTCAGCTGTCTCGCGCACACCGCGCAGCAGCCGCACGCATCCAGCACGAGACTCGCGCCCGGCGCGCACCTGGGAGCCTCACGAGGACACGCGCATTCCAGCGGACAGGAGGACCGCGCCTGCAGGTAAAACTCAGTGAATCACTCACTGTAACGCCGCGGACGACGTACTTTACACGTCATCAGTTTT
This sequence comes from Scleropages formosus, assembly GCF_900964775.1. NCBI lineage: Eukaryota > Metazoa > Chordata > Actinopteri > Osteoglossiformes > Osteoglossidae > Scleropages > Scleropages formosus. The sequence continues at coordinate 12,166,522 of NC_041814.1, read as the reverse complement.
TTTCTTTTTTTGTGAAGCTGAGCTACAATTTCACATTTCTTTTTAATCATAAACTCAGCCATGCTACACACGATTTTATACCGGACATATCATAATCATCATATGTCTTATTCTATCACGTGCAATTCTTCTTACCATCCAAAAAGTTCCGAGGAAGAAAACGACAAACAGTAGAGATCGCATTCTCCCGTTTCTGGTTTTTACGAATATGAATATTCCACGCTAGCAAGTTTTCAGTTTTGCCGTTTATCTCTTTATTTAGACGCCAGATTTGACGGTCTTCCACTTGTCTTAAGCACGACGTTTCTTCTCCCGCTTCACTTTGGAGCTCCTTCGGCCTGGAGATGCGCTGCGAGCGGCCGCGTCCCTCCGCCTTTATAGCGCTGCTGGCCGCCGCTCCGCTCTTCCACAACTATGCCTGGAATGTTTTTGGCGCGTTTTCCTTCCAAGCGAAGCACCACCCCGTCTAACTTTTTTCTTAAATGAATTTTACCCTTTCTCCGAGCGCATCCTTTCCCTTTCCTTCATTGATTCTTCCCGAAACTTCCTCAAATTTTATAAACATGATCTTAATCAAATTATTAGCAGAGAAAATGCACGCCAGACCGTTTCAAAAACAATAACAAAATAGGCTTTTTTCTTTTTCTTTCAGAATATTACATTTACCGTAGTCTGTAATTTACAAAGGTGTTTTAACTTTTTTTTAATAAACATAACATGTAATAAACTTTTCTAGTCTTTGGGATGCAAGGCGAACCTGAGGCTTTCCTGGCACCATGTTAACACTTGCAGTATTATACCAGTATAATAAACACACTTTTTATCTCTGGATCGTTATCGTTTTTTAAACCTGTAACAAGTAATTCCTGGAAATAAACTGAAGATGTGACTGCATTTGCATATTTGGGACAGTGTAAACGTTGATAAATACAGTAAGTTTCCCATGCTGGATTTTACTTTGACTTTCTTGTCAATTAAACACGGGTTACGACTGAAAAAATATATAGATACACCACATCGCTCGTCCCGAGCGGGTCGCGGTGAACCGGAGCCTTGCCCGGCAGCGCAGGGCCGAGGGGAGGGCACACCTAGGGCGGCACGCCAGTCCATCGCAAGGCACCCCAAGCAGGGCTCGAACCCTAAACCCACCACACACCGGCTGGACCCCCTATGCCACTGCACCCCTTTAGTATCAGAGGAACAAAAATTGTACTTAAAATGCGTGCCGATACAGCAGGAAAAAGGCAGTGATTCAAAAGTGATGAAGATAATGCAAAACGATGGGGGGTTGAACGGAGTGTGGTGCTGTAACGCAAGCAGTGGTGCGCGCGCACAGCAGCGAGCCATTACGCCCCGTGGTAATGGAGACGCCGAAAGCGAGCAACGCGCGCAAAGTACGCGGTGAGAACAGTAACAGCGCGCCTCTCGACACACCCCCTCACACTGCCCTCCATGGCGCCATTCATACCGGTGAGGTGAGTAGGCCTTTCTGCGATGTTTTTTTTTTTAATTTTTGTTCTTTAAAATTACAAAATTATGCAAAACTTTACTCATTTGCAGGCGTCAATGTATACGCTTTTATTAATTATTTTATTATCTTTTTAATATGAATTACTGTGCGTGATCTAGTCGCTTGACTGACTGTTGTCCCAACTGCACATATGACTTCGCTGGAACACTAGATGGTGATGTGCAATGCTTAACCAGTTCTTTTGTAAGTCATTATTATTGTTACTGTCATGTTGTCTAAATTGGTAACACTGGCAGAAACAATGGATAAAAGTAGTATGACTTTTAAAACCACTGGACTTTTTATTAGATCTTGATAATCTAAATGAATCCTTCCAAATATAGCAATAATAACAAAAATAGATAGACAAACTTCATAGTGATTAAGGAACTGGACTCAAGGGTAAAAAGTTACAAATTTGAATTCCAGGATAGGAACCATGCATGTTTTGGTAATACTTGAAATTTAATAAAAGGAATTTCTACAGAAAATGGTTTTTTGTTTCCTGTGAACTGCGCAGAGTTGCTGTTTGCAAATTATAGTTATAATGTGTTCCAAATAAACTTAATATGCATTTACAGGTTTTCATTTCCTTAGTCCAGAAGGCAAATTGCTCAATATTTTGCAGTCAGGTTTCAGAACTCAAGTAGTTTATTAGGAAAAATCCAAAGGTGGAATGTGGTACATTTGGAATGCTGAAACCAGTTGGAATAATTAAGTGGATCTGGAACAAGTAAAGAGAAACAGCAGTCCTGGGGCATTGAGGAATGTGCTTTAGTATGTCTAAGGGAACATTCCAATGAGGAGTGTCTAAGACTCTTCCTTAGATATCACAGTGGAACTACGGTAAGAGAGAAAGTTCTTCACATTTTTTGTTTGCAGAACTTCAACTTCTATCCAAATTCAAATAACTGCATATAATGTGTATCCAATAATCCACATATTCCATGCTGTACAAACACGTATCCTATCAATCTGGGAAGGGTTATAAGGCCATTTCCAAACAATTTAAAATCCATCTTTCTAGAGTGAGGAAGATTATTCACAAGTGGAAAACATTCAAGACAGGTGCCAATCTTCCCAGGAGTGGATGTCCCGGCAAATTCACCCGAAGGTCAGACCGTACAGTGCTCAGAGAAACTTCAAAAAACCCAAGCGTTACATCTCAGACTCTACAGGACTCAGTTAGCATGTTACATGATAAAGTTCATGACAGTACAATTAGAAAAAGACTGAACAAGTATGGTTTGTTTGGAAGGGTTGCCAGGAGAAAGCCTCTTCTCTCTCAGAAGAACATGGCAGCACAGCTTAGGTTTGCAAAGTTGCATCTGATCAAACAACAAGACTTCTGGAACAATGTCCTTTGGACAGACAAAACCAAAGTGGAGATGTTTGGCCATAATGCACAGCGCCACGTTTGGCGAAAACCAAACACAGCATATCAGTACAAACACCTCATACCAACTGTCAAGCACGGTGGTGGAGGGGTGATGATTTGGACTTGTTTTGCAGCCACAGGTCCTGGGCACCTTTCAGTCATTGAGTCGACCATGAACTCTTCTGTATACCAAAGTATTCTAGAGTCAAATGTGGAGCTATCTGTCCGACAGCTAAAGCTTGGTCGAAACTGGGTCATGCAACAGGACAATGATCCCAAGCACACCAACAAATCTACAACAGAATGGTTAAAAAAGAAAAGAATTAAGGTGTTGCAATGGCCCAATCAAAGTCCAGACCTCAACCCAATTGAAATTCTGTGGCAGGACCTTAAGAGAGCTGTACATAAACAAATGCCCGCAAACCTCAATGAACTGAAGCAACGTTGTAAAGAAGAATGGGCCATAATTCCTTCACAACGATGTGAGAGGCTGATAAAATCATAGAGAAAACAATTACTTCAAATTATTGCTGCTAAAGGTGGTTCTGCAAACTATTGCGTCATAAGGTGTACTTAGTTTTTCCACACATGGCTTCTCCATTTTGGCTTTATTTTTCTTAAATAAATCATGACACGGTGTAATATGTCATGTGTTGTTGTTCATCTGAGGTTGTATTTACCTAATTTTAAGACCTGCTATGGACCAGATGATTTTTTTTATTATGTCCTGATACGTAAAACCATAGAATTCAAAGAGAGTGTACTTTCTTTTTCACATGACTGTATGCGTGGGCACCGAGGTAGTATTCCTTTATTATTTTCATGAAAACTAAATACTTAGTAGTACACCTCTATGACCTGCTAGTTGTGACACACAGGCGAGCTGCTCAGCACACACTAACAAAGGAGTGTGACATCACAACTCTTACATTAGGGAAGTGAAAGATGACACAGAAGGGAATTCTATCAAAAGTTGGGTAAACTAGTGCTACAGGCCTACCTGCTTTACAAAACCTGAGGCGTTGAGTCTTATGGTCACAAAGAAATCTCAGTGTGTCAGGCATCCTACTTGGCCTTTCTCAGCCATTCCTTGTACTACATAAACAGTGGACAAAGCTGGAGAACACATAGGCTATGGGCTAAATAGTGGAAACATTACATGAAGAAGACACATCTGTTAAGAAACAAAAGAAAAACTACAAAGGCAGAAATACAGTTGAGACATTATGAAGAAAATTCAAGTACCAATATGTGTCATTATAAAAAACATTGAATTGCACTTTGATGAAACCACTGGGACCCTGCCTTGGACAAGTAGTTATCAATACTGTAGTAAGGTTCTAGAGCAACAATAGACGGCTGACAGGAGCATAAAAATTACCAAGTAATGGATGCCTGCAATCCGGGTGCATCCAAAAAAAAAAAAAAAAAAAAAAAACCAATTTAGCAAGGGAAACAGTGTCAAAACAATAGAATATCCCAGCACAATTCAAAGCTTTCCAGCAGAGAAAGACACACTAAATAGGATAGTTGCTGAAACTAAGAAGCAAAAATCTAAACATGTGTCTCCACTGTGACAATCTTAAAAAACTGGACACAATTTTATTTGGAGAAAGCCAAAGGATCCCTAACCCTAAACTGTCATGCTCATCATTAACAATGGTGTGGAATCCATGGGTCTTGAACATTGTAATGCATGTGCATATTACTTGTAACTCATTACATAAAGCAGTGGTTCGGTTTTACTTTGAATTTGTGTGAAAAGTATTGAATCAGCTTTATGTGCATTACTTATGGAGGACCAGATTTCATTATTAACAGACATGCTAGTGATGCATGTAGAAAAGAAAAAGAAAAAAACACAGTCACACCCTGTGATCATTACTTTGAAACAGAGCGAGATACTTAAAACATTGTTGAAAAAAATAGTAAAGGAAAATTTTAAAAAAGCACACACGATTCTGTTCACTCACAGTCCCAACACCAGCAGACTGTCGGAGGTGCGTGAGACACTTTTAGCCACGATGGCCCTTCCCGCTCTGGGAGGCCCCACACACCGACACACACCAAGTGTGTAGCGCCAGCACTACCAGCTGGCATCCAGAGGCCAAGTATAGCAAGAACTGCATCTTACAAGCAATGCCACATTGTTGGCACAGAGCTGACATGTACAGTTACAGTTTAGCCAATCTATTCACAACCACAGATCATTTAATGTTTCGTTGGGCTGTGTCCAATCATGCCGGCATGTACTTTGTCTGCTGTATTATATAACTACTGACTGGAAATTACACAAGGGCTAATGAGCCTTTGTCTATATATATTTTTGTCAGTGCTTATTGGGGTCCATACCCCGGGTGATAAATCCTGGAAATTAATTGGGTCTCAGCAACTGGCTTAACTCATTTAGAGGATTTCTTCAATTCAGAGAAATCCAAATGAAATGAGGCAGTTAAATTTAAAGTGCAGGATAAAGTGTTTTTGCCTTTAAAAAAAAATATCTTCATATGTTGTGAATGAAGCGAGGCTAACAAATCAGGGTTTTGAATGAGAATTATCATCGTTTATAAATCACAGTTAACTTGCGCGAGGCTACCACCTGTCGCGTGCGGTTGTTTGTGCTTGTGTTGTGCACGTGGGGGGCCGCTCCCCCGGGGGGCTGCAGTCACGTGACTGTTTACCGGAACACTTATTGGAGCCGCGGTCGGTGTCGCTCTTATCGTTACTGATGTGCGGACGCGCTTTGATATCATTTCATTCTCAGAATCAAAGCGCTAACGCAAACGCGGTTCGGCGGCACAGACATCATTATAGGAAGGCAGAACATCATGACTGCGCTAACTGCCCCCTTCGGTAGATTCACGCACTCGGTAGTGCGAGCCATTCCGGCGTCCTTTGGCGAGGGAGCGCTGAGGACGTGCAGTGCCCAGGTGGACTTGGCCGCAGCGCTGCGCGAGCACGAGCACTACGTCGCGGTTCTGAAGCACAGACTCGGGCTGCAGGTGGTCGAGCTTCCCGCGGACGAGAGTCTCCCCGACTGCGTGTTCGTGGAGGACGCGGCCGTGGTGTGCGGGGACACGGCGCTCGTCACCAGACCCGGGGCGCCGAGCCGGAGGAAGGAGGTACCGGTTCCGACAGCGGCGGGTCCCCCCCCCGTTCATTTCGAAACGAAAGGCCTAACCTAAGCTGCGCTAAAGATGCGGTGCGGCGGGTAATGCCAGTGCCATGGGGTGGGGGGAATGAATGGCCGTCGTCGGGGTGCGCGGAGAGCGCGCTCACTGATTCTGCCCCCACAGCTCGAGCCACGCTTTCGAGCGCCGTCACTCCGCGGCAGGAGCTTTAAATGTAAGAAGAATCCCGGTTCACATGATGATATAATTGCGCTCTTCATCAGTCCTTACCGTAATGACCGGAGTAAAAATATACCGACCGTGCTCAGTGCTGTATAAAAATAAATGGTGAATCCATGTAAAGTTCAGTATGTAACACAATAAATTAATTGCCTTTTCCTAAGGATCATTAAAAGGTAAAGTGTTTTAAAGTGCATAGACGCTCCTGATGAACTAGTCCAACTAATTAGCGAAGAGCACACTATCTATCTATCTATCTATCTATCTCTTCCTTTCTGTTGTCATTATTGAACTGATGCCTTTCTCCAGGGTCATGGACAACTTTAGTTTTGTATGGTTGTCTGGTTAGTGATGCACCCATAAATTTTCTGTATCTGGGTAACAACTTTTGCTGGAGCAGTTCAGGGTAAATAGCTTGAACAGACATGTTGCATTGTGCCGCAGGAACAGGAATCCAGAACAGGATCCGCAGATTGCAAGACCGTAGCCGTCACCCCCGTGGTGCCCCCGAAAACTGTTTTTGGAATAATTATTACCCGGTGTTGTGTGCTGTTTTCAGAGTAACAACATGTTAGCTGAACCGCCGACTCTGAGGTGGATTGAGTGTGCCCAGTTCTGCAAAACACTCTTAGGTGGCCAGAAGACTTCTTCCCATGGGTTGACTAGGCAGACCCAATTCCTGGACTCCGTTGTTTGGATGCTTGGCAGGTGTCCAAGATGCTTCATAATCATTTACGCATAATCTGTCTCTTGCCGTTCAAATGTTGTCCAAGAGCTTAATTCGGAAAAGGCATAAACATTAATTTCCAGAAAAGACAGGAATATTTCCATTCTCCTCAAAGAGGGCATGTTGGGTTAAGATGCTCTCTACATCGGCAGGGCTGCTATTGCAAACTTAGCTTGGATACTTTTTCTAGTGCAAAACTGTGTGTTTGTGTACTTTACATTTATTCATTTAGCAGATGCTTTTCTCCAAAGCAAGGTACACCTCAGCAAAAATACAATTTGTGCATTATATTAGGAGAAAGACATGGCTGCACACGTGTGATTCTTAAGTAAACCCAGTTTGTTACTTTCTACTTGATGCACCGATGTTTATTGCATGAGTAGGTGCAAAAAACGCAGGATAGATGAATCCTGATGACCTACCAATTTTTTTTTTTTTTTTTTAAGAATAAGATACATAAACAATCGCATACAATGCCGGAGTAGTGGGTGTGTAAAGGCTTATCTGGGGAAGATCATGAAGTTACAGTGCATGAACATTTACACCATACATGAGCTGGAGAGATCTTGGGCAAAATGGATCTGGAAAAGGTTGAGTTTTCAGACCCTTCTTGAATGTAAACAGTTTCTGCAGTTCTGAGTGAGAGAGAAAGGAGGTCATTCCACCACAATGGAGCCGGAGCCAGAACCGAGAACCTCCGTGCTTTATCTTTACTTCTTGGGTCACGTGCTATATCTTTCTAGACTACTTGTGTAGTACACCTTGTGTGTGTGTCCTGGGCAGACTTGGCCAGGACTGAGTGGGTACATACAGTAATGAGCACAGATTAATCTTTGCTTCCTGTTGGCCAACCTCTTGTCCACAATGGCCAGTCATAACATGGACATCATGCCTTTTAATGTCGTCACACCAGTCAAGAGCACTCAGTGCACAATTGAGAATTATTGTAATAATCCTCCTAATTACCCTTCTGAACAGGAGCCATTGGCAAGAGATGAACAGAAAGTCATTTTTAATCATTTAAGAGGAGAAGTCTATTTGGATGACCGAGTTCACCTTCAAAGACTTCCTTCATCCTTCCGTAAATACAATAACAGTAGATCAACTGAGACCACTGGTAAACCTTAATTAGCCATCTTGTGTCTCTGACTAATGAAGCTCACACAGAACAGCTCTTTTTGTAATACCGTAGCTGAACGGATGTTTACTGCTAAGCTTTGGCAATGTCAGCCACCTGCGAGCTCATACCTCTACCCAAACGTGTTTGACTTTGCTTTTGGGATAACTTATAAACGAGAAGCTCTTCACCTGCCGCGTGCACTTCCTGAAATCTGTCCCGCGGTGCCACAACCTGTTAAAACTTAAGTCGGGGCCCATATGGTAACGCAGAAGGTCATTGACTACAGCTATTACCAATGTGAGAAAGGAGACGTGAACAATATTGTTACCAAGGCTACTTGGTACTGAAGTGAGTTCCCTTATGATGCAAGTCTGCCCTTTATACTAGTATAATAACTATACAGATCTGCATTTCAGAACCTTTATATTCAATAACGTTCCCCTTTGCACTTCATTCAAAATGTATTGTCATAAATGGGTTTATTAGTCATCACTTAAAAAGAAATTATTCAAAGTTGTCATTTTGACTGCAAGCGGCTCCAGCAGTTTGTCATGTCGTTCATGCAGGTGATTCAGATTGATTGTATTGTTTTTTTTTTTTTTTTTTTTGAGCAATAGATGGAGTAATCTGATTGTGCTGTCTTATGTGGAAAATTGTGGGATGCTGCTTGAACTCTAATGCCCTGTTGCTTCAGGTGGCACCTTAAGTCTCTGCTCAAGTGGATGTTTGGAAATTGAGGATTAAGGAAGAATTTGGTAAGTGGACACAGAGGAATTAACAGAAGGAGAAATTCTGATCTGACTACAAACATCTCATTCTGGTCTTTTCACAAAACTCAGGTTTACTCAAATTGCTTTTGAATCTGCTTTGTGGGAGATATATATAATATAGTACCCATTTTCTTTGAGCCTTTGATTTGACATCTCACAAATTTTGAGAAAAATAACAGGAAAAATGTGTGAGTGGTCCCCTTTCCTCCCACATCCAAAGACGTGTTTCAGGGGGATTGGTGATTCGAAAATCCCTTTACTGTGTGAATATCTGACTGATTGTGTTGGTTACCCTACAATGTGTTCCAAAATGTGTAAATGTATGATAGAATCTGGAAGAGGCAATGTATTTTTTTATTGTGATTAATTTTAATGTTAAATCCAACACTTAAATTCTTTCCTTTTTGTCTATGTATTCAATTAAATGTAGTTAACACTACATTTAAAAACATTTTGGCTTTTTTTGCACAGTTACTTTACAGTTAATTGACCATTTTATAATAAATGGTACTGAATTGTGAATCTATTAAAGGGCACTAACTTTATAAATACAGCTGCTATGTAAATACATAGCATAAAACAATGTGCAGATTGTCATGCTTAGTTCTGTTGTTTCTCTCAAAGGGCTTTATAACTTACAACTTGTTTTGTAATCTTATAGGTTTACATTTATCCTTTTAGTAGATGCTTTTCTCCAAAGTTGCATACATTCACAACCATGAGCTTTTGACACCAGACTGTCGCATAGCCAGTTATTCCAGTACTGCCATTTTTGCCAGTGCACATGTAGCTGCATATAATATATATATATATATATATATATAGTTGAGTCTAATGGGGAATACAGAGGTTATCTTGAATAACAGCGGAACGTTTTAATGCCGGTGGGAAATTCTGTTTAGTTGCAGTAGCGTACAATATACAAAATTTTAGGCGTACACTGAAAACAAAGGGATAAGTAGTTAAATGTGAGAGACTGATTTTTGCTGCCCGTTGTTTGCTCTTGGACTGCAAACAGCAGAGGTCATGTACACATGACTGCCTTGGGTGCCCTTGTTCCATCTTGTCCTGTACCCCATGTCCCTCACTCTCATGATGTACCCATGTTTTCTCTTCCTTCTGTCCTCATGCACATGTTCTTTGAAACTGCCAAATCTATCCAGTAACCGAGTGCTGTTATGTAAACGCATGAATGTGACCAATGAGAAGTTAGTAGCTTACGCCCACTCTAAATGTATGTAAGGAGTATATTGTTTTTGTTTCAATATCCTGCCTCCCCAGCGCTGGTCCGAGTGTTGAACTGCTGTTCGGTAAACAGCTGAATAAAACTTTACTCCTGTTTACTGAGTAGTGTTAAATGTTAATGGCATTCCGCAACTAAACGTTATATCAATGATTAACTTGGTCAGATAAATAAATGTACTGAATTTACACAGGACAGGGCAGAGTACATTGGGGTGGTGCCATGTGCGTTGGAAAAGCACAGATCAGGCTCAGTACCATTCGATCGGCAGCAAGGAAGAGGTGACCTCCCATTCGTAGTGTGAGGACTTGTCATAGAGCCTGGTGTCTCATGCTAGAAATGACCTCCAGTAGTGCTCTGTGGAATCCAGCCTTCCTGATTAGCCTTTTGGTCCTATGTCTGCGCTGTTATAGCATCCCATGCGCTGACGGTTACGACAGCAGTTGGTTCTTGGTGACTAGTTTCAGGAATGCTGGGTGTATTTCCCCACGTGGTCCGATGGGCTCATTTTTTTTTTTCTGTATCGTTATACACAATATATTTGTCAGCAGTCTAGTTTATAAAGTCTTGGAAGTGCCATTTTGGCAGATGAAGCACATTTATTAGCTGTGTGAAATGAGTTTTTTTAAGGCCAGATTTTCCTTGCTCTCATCTGAGACCTTATAAGGCAAAATTGTTAGTCACTTTGAGTGAATCTCTTTCACAGTATTAAGCTGGAATTTGGTGTTTATGACTGGAAAATGCATCAAGTATTGCGAATACATCATGTGGTATTATACATCTTGGAATTGAAATTTGTTCCCGTGGTATAAATACCCATATTTAACACCCCCCCCCCCCCCCCCCCCCCCCCTTTGGTTTTTGCCACAATATTAGAGAATGACAGCAAAACTTTAGTCTTAATTTAAAAAATAAAATATCATGTGGTTGTTGCATGCTTACCTCAGCAGAAATAATGTAAAGTTCTGTGAGCAAGGGATCCGTTTCTTCTGGGTGTTTCTGTGAAGTGACTTGGTTTGTTACGTTCACAAAACACTGATTGCTTGTGAATGAACAATCACAAGTGTAAATTCTGGAAAAGCCTTATCAAAACAATTCTTACCTCACTCTTATGTGGTGTCTCAGGATCTGCCGTAAATGTGTTTTCCAGAGGTCCTGTTGACATCTTCTAAAGAGTAAAACATAATTTTTCTGAGGAAATGAGATCTGATGGTCTTCCCCCAACACATGGTGGTGGAGGGCTTGGAGGCAAAAGTCCTGGGGGACCAGAGAGCTGGAATGCAACGTGACATTAAAATATCCTTCACTGCCAGGTCCTTTTTGTTTCTTTTCTTCTTCTTTCCTCAGTTTAATTGTGAGAGCCTTTAACTGAGTCTCTTCTGAGCCTCTGCTGGCCAGCTCTCCAAAGAGTGCTTAGCATTGACTTGGTAATATACTTGGCTCACTTCACTTCCCCTCAGTTTCTTTTAAATTGGATGGATAAATCTTAAATTTAGCTACAGGTCTGCATTTTTCCCTTCTCAACTCCTAATTTCTAAGGAGTTGAATTTAAAGTATCTGGCAGCAGTCCTTGTTTTTCCTCTCAATAACAAGCAAGCAATGTTGGAGATGCACTAGTATGATCAAAGCCCTTACCTATGACCATTTGTGTAGTGTTTTCTGATATATGGCATTTGATTATAGATCTTTTTTTTTTTTTTTTTTTTTTTTTTTTTGCCACTGGGTCAGTACACAGTTCATCTACATTAACTGGTGTCCAGTTTGCTGCATTTACATTTATACAATTAGCTGGCACTTTTATTCAAAGTTGCTTACAATGTTAAGGTTTCAGCTATTACAAGCTTACAGTTATTTACCCACCTATACAGCTGAGTAATTTTACTGGAGCAATTTAAGGTAAGTACCTTGCTCAAGGGCACCACAGCCGAGGGGGGGGAATGGATGGAACCTGCGACCTTTGGGTCCAAAGGCAGTAGCTCTAACCACTATGCTACCAGCTGTCCCTGCAAAGCATGATATAGTAATACAGTTCCATTTAAATTTCATTTACAATATGTACCACAATGATTTATTATTTATTTTTGGCTAAAATAGTTCTTAACTGCCAGAGGATATTTTTCTTTATTTGTCAAGCTTTTGAATGTGCAGTAGAGAAGTGTAAATTGCTAAAGTACAGAGGTGATTCCATCAGTACTAACTTTTCCAAATTGATTGTTAATGTAGATGTTGAATGCATTTCTATTGGCTTGCATCCGTGTTGTTTTTATGGGCTTAGCAAACATTTTACCTGGTTTTTTTTTTTTTTTTTTCCCCCCTCTCCCAAATTTACCTCTTACTAGAAATTCATGTTGAGGAGAAAGCAGGAACATACATGATCATATTCTCCTGCTGAACCTTATGGGCATCCGTTCTGTCACTTGTCACAATGCCTAACCTCTAAAACACCCTTTTCTTGTACAGATATGTAAAGGGTGTCTCTTTCTCTAGTGGTACTCTTACAGGGGCATTTTGATTACCATCTGCTTTTCTACAGTGTACTTTTTACCGTAAGCCAGCTGCTTTAGTCTTCTTTCTCTCGCCACCTTTACTAAATGGCTCGCTGTAACGCTGAGGAAAACATGGTGCTGAAATGGAACCTCTTGTCCATCCTGTGAAAGTTTCCTTTCTTTAAACCATAAATGCCATGCATAGTCCTCCACAGCCATTTAAGTAGGATGTAATATATCTTACTGAGGTGAAAATGAGCTGTACTGCATTTCTTCTCTATGGCTGTAATTACATTGAGACGGCTTTGTTGGAAAGCACTTTGTTCCACCTAAATCTTATCAGTGTTCAAGAAGCAGCCTCAGTTACACGTGAATAGGGAGCTGTGCTTTGTTGCAGATGGCCAGTAGGACGCATTGAGTCCCTGGAGCACCTATAGAATGCAATTTGTGGCTTAAATTAGGGGGAGAAAAAAAATCCTCCAGTATGGGTCCTCATCCACTTGATGCGGTATCTTTCATTGTGATTATATAAAAGCTGGAGCTGGTCCGCACTCCCTCCCTGCTCCCTGTTCCCATCCATTCAGGAATGAGTGGAATGTGACGGCCTAGCTTCGGTGGCACTCATGAATTTTAAATGCTTTTCAGATTCGCAACGGGTCCCGTAGTTTGTGGTCTACGCTGTCTGAGAGCGAGTGTCGATATCGTGGGATATTTGGTGTCCCCTGCGTAATTTCCCCATCCCGGTGCACGCTTTGCTGACTCTCGACGTCTATAAAAAGTCTTCCTCTCTCCAACAAATGACAGTTGACCATTTTATACTCATGTCTGAGATGGAAATTCTTTCCCAACTTACTCACGAGAGACTTACTTTCACGTTAGCGGACGCTTTTCTCCAAAGTGCTGTACATCTCTGCGGAAAAATACGAGCGCGTTACAATGACTAACAACGCTTAATGTGCATTTTGTCATAATTTATTGGGTTGAATCTAGCACATCTTTTCCCCATTCTAAGTTCACACAAAGTGTTCTTGTTCTGCATAGAATAAGTGAGAATTGGAAGTGGATTGTTATCTCCTGCTATTTTGGGTCCCAGTTTTGCGACAGGTGATGAGCAAAGGCTCTTCCTATATACTGCCAACACGTCACCTAGATCCGCACCCGTACCTTCGCATGTGGCCTCGTTTGAATGGACGTAATTAAATAAAATATAGCTTTGAAGGCCTGCGGAGTTCCTGGCAGTGATCAGTACTGTGGACACTTTAAGTCATGTCAGGCATTACTGTCAGGAGTTTCAGCCTTAGGGAGGGTAAGCATACAAGGATGGTTCATGGAGAAATATACTGCGAGTTGTGTACGTGGTCCATGCTGAAAACTGACGTTCTCCTTTGCTGCTGTAGTGCTGGGCAGCGGAAGCCCAGGCCTGATGGTGTCGCCCCAGAACGAGCGGAGGGATGCCGAGGAGGACAGTGGGGTCTGTGTTGGCTCAGTGGGACATGTTGCTCGGGACGAGGCAATTTGCTGCCTAGAGTACTTGTTAACTCGGCGTAAGATGGGAAGCCTTTGTCGTGACTCTGAAGCAATGAGCATCACCATTCATTTATTGTAATTAGTGCAGCGTCTGCAAAAGGCCCCGATGAAGGTGAAACATGGTCATTGTTTCCTTGTCACCATCTGACAATCCATGTCAATTATGCTTACAGCTTCAACAGGTCTGACAGCCAGTGATAAAGGACACAAAGCATGGCATTTATCTGCTTTGTATTTTTGCCAAAAAGCCTTTGATTTGAATGAATGACTAAGCAGCAGTAATTTTGGTCATGCACTGATTTTTCTTTTTAAAATAGTTTGAACTTCCAGTCTTTTTGGAAATGTGGTTTAGTGGCCCCGCGAGGATGGGTTTGAGACATGTGCGGTGCAGTTATTCCCGAGGTACATTCTTTCGGGGTAAGAGCATTTCACTTATGAAGCGTTTCTTCATATTTACTAGGACCAAGTTTGGATTTTTCTCCCCTCACGACAGCTGAGCGGTACGAGACATTTACATCCATTTGTTTAGCAGATGCTTTTCTTAGTGTTTATTAACTAGTATTACCCATTTATACAACAGAACAATGTAGCACTCGCAGAAAGAGCAATTTAGATTCACCATTTCACATTAAAAAATTTTTTTTTTTAAATTGGGAGGAAACAAGCACTCAGAGTAAACCTACATGAACATGGGAAGAAATGGGGGATTTAATTGCGGGGAGGCATTGATATGTATATTTAATCTGAGTATATTGGTATTTTATTCTTTTTTCCTAAGTACACAAAGAGCACAAAGTTTTACCATTGAAACTAATGGTAATTGTCTGACTTGTGACAATTCTTAACCTTATGAATTCTTCTAATCCTTAACCTTATGAAGATTTACTGCCAAGAATTTTTTTTTTTTATTTTTTTTTATTTTTTGGGAATGGATTTTTGTAAGGTGGGGGTGGATGTTACATTTCTGCAAACTAATAGGAATGCCATTCATTACTTTTCATAAAATGCATATGTTTCTTTTTTCCCGCCAAAAACTAACATTTCGGCTGCATAATAATTTGGAATTTTGCAATTTCTAGAACCCTTTCATTCTTCTTAGTAGTAAGTGATTACACCTGTGAAATGGTTTAATCGTTTGCTTGTTTAAGGTATTGGCAATTTTTCGGTGTATTGTTTCTGACTCTGTTCTGCTGCGATAATCAAAAACGTTTTTTTTTTTTTTAAAAAAAAAAGCTTAAGAGATAAGGGCCAAATTCCGTAGTGACCAAGTTCCTCTGAGGAAATTTTGTTCATTACGATTCCAAAAGCAATCTTTTACACTAATCTCATAGTAAGTTGAAAATGATTCATTGGTAAGTCAAGAAGGGCAACAACATTTATTCAATTAGTTGACGTTGCTCCGGAGCAACTTAGTGTTGGGCTATTTATACAGCTGGGTAACTTTACTGGAGCAATTTAGGGTAAGTGCCTTGCTCAAGGCTACTACAACTGGTGGTAGGACTCAAACCTACAATGCTGTGGTCCAAAGGCAGCAGCTCTAACCGCTACACGACTTGCACAACTATAATTGGCGAGCAGTCAAATAAGCAGTTGCTTGTTCTCTTTGTTGCTCAAGTTGATGCTAACAAGGAAGCAATCTCTCAAAATATGATGCCAGATCACGTGATGCTCTGGACACACCACAACTATTAGGTTAAAAATGTAGTTAAAAGCACCATTTCACACATCGTTTTGTTAACGTTTCTGCCTGGGATGTGGCCACCGTTACCTTTGTGTCATTCTGTGCTAATGATCTCGGAGATCCGTGGCGAGCAGGCAGAGAGGAACTGACAGGGAAGGTGTTGTTTTTCACCACGCGTAAAAAGCAGCCTTTTGGCAACCTGCTCCACTCGCCCCTGTGTGCCACCATTGTCCTTTGTTACATGAGTCACAAAAGCTTGATGACAGCAGTCAATTGAATATACAGTAAAACATATTTAGCATTTTATATGGACTGCTTAATATGACGGGTTTTGCCCCATTGTAGCTCTTGAATGGATCAAACCGAACAAAGTGGCTGTTGATGGTGCACTGTAACTGGATAACCTTCAGGACTCTCGGGCCCGAAAGTTGAGTTGGCCATCGTCCATGATCGCTTTTGGGGAACGTTCATCCTCGGGTTCTGCTCAAAGCCAGGCTCCAGCGCCGCCGTAGGCTGCTGGGAGTAACTAAATGTCGGGGGAAGGGGGCGAGGAAATGGAATGGCGCTTAGCATATGAATTTAATACTGCGTGTTGTCTTGGGCACAGGAACAGGCGAAAGAGAACTTCATTATGGAACTGTCGCATCAAGTGCAGCCATGTCTGAGCCAGGTATTCTCAGCATGTAACTGTAATTGCATTGATTAATTGCAAATAAAGAGAAATGGTGTTCTGTACTTTCTTTTCTCTAAGCTTCTTTGTACTGGCATTCCAAGAATGGAACATACAGAATAAAATCTTACATTTCTTTGGGATGACACTACTTCACAAACTTTTTTTTTTTTTTTTTTTTTTGGAATAAAAATTTCAATAAACTTCTGTTTCATGTTTTTTTTTTTTTTTTTGTTTGTTTTTTTCTTTCAAAAATGGACTGCCTAGAAGGTACTTTGACACAGTAAAATTTATTTATTTATTTTTTTTTTTTTCTGGAATTTGTCCAAGCTGGCGTAAAATGTTTAGAAAAGTGGTTTTGCAGTTATTTATCCATTTATTCCCCTGGGTAGTTTTTAATAGAGCAATTCAGGGTATGCTTCATGCTCATGGGAACTGCAGTGAGAGTGGGGATCCAAACCCCAGGACCTTCCACTTGCAAGGCTATACCTGTAACTTCTGCACAAATTGTGCTTTTCACTGGATATTAATGAATTTAAGTTACATGTTGGTCAAGAGTGCAAAGGTCTTTTTTTGTTAAAAGCCCAATTCTTTAACCACTTGCACACGCGTGAATGTGTTGTTCAACCAGTCTGGTGTTGATGGCAAAAGGCAGTTCCATGGCCAGTCCCAGCTCACCACTGCCTGTTTTCCAGTGTGGGCAGACTTCTGAGTGCCTGTCTCTATGGACAAGTTGTCCCGTAATGCAGTAGGAAATGCTTTCAGGCTGATGCAACCTGCTGCCCTTCCTAAAGTGGAATGCTCCTGTGGAGCGAGCAGCTGTGACTGCAGGAGCTCCTGCGCGTCGCACACAGGAACCGAAGCCTCAGCTGCTCTGAGGGGAGGTGGCTCGTGGAAGAGCAGAGCCGACCTCGCTTTAGACCCGCTGCTGGATCTCGCTCACGTGCAAAACAAACATGAACTGCAAAGCACACCATTTGATTTAACAGCTGCCCCTTTAAGGATGTAAAAATTTGAAATTGAGTTATTGCACCTACATGACAAAAATGTTATGGTAAAATAAAGGATGTGTTAAGGCAAAAGCTGCATGGTCTTTAACTCTTTCTTAGCTTTCATTCTACGTGAAATTTGAGTGCAAGTGTGGACAACTGTGCTTTGCTTGCACTTCTTGATAGCCCTTACATGTTTGCATTTTAGATCCCCCCCCCCACAGAGGACAAGCCATTCATTGTTTACACAGGTGCACTTGTCTCTCTCATGAAGCCTTCTGCTGTCCAGATCACTCCAAGGGTCCTCCAGAAGGCTCCTCTCACCATAGTGATGGATGTGAAGCACTGAAGTGAAGGGCTTTAACAGATATCATGCCTTGGTGCAACTCTGAGTAGAAGCAGTCCTTGCATTATCATGTAGTCTGACCTCACCGTGAGATACGACTCTGGGGGAACAGTACATGACTTCACAAGCTGTCTACTTTCTCGCTCCAGGTTTTCTCACCGTTAAGTACCCATGCCCCTAGCAGAACACATCAGCCTGTGAGCTAAGTATATGTCTTTCTTAAAAAGAAAAAAAAAAAAAACTTTTTTTTTTCTGATACTATAGTTATAAACAGTACAGAGACATTGAGAAAAGTGGTTTAAAAACCTTATTTTGCAGTTATACATTGAGATTAAATTTACACAGCGATGATACCTGGCGCTGATATGGTTGAGCTAGACGTGACATTGCTATAATGAAGTTTTCTTTCTTCTGTCCCACAAGGCAACTTAGTAGGAAGTTTATATTGTAAGTTCTTAACTTTGTAAATAAACCATGTATATAGAGAGTTCAGGGAGTCGATCCAGTGCTCTACAGCAGGAGTGGGGAGTTGAACCCAGCACTTTCTGATCATTAAACAGTGGCTCTACGTTTATTTATTTAGCAGATGCTTTTCTCCAAAGCGACTTCCGACAAACTCTACGTAGCGTTATGAGCCCACACACCTTATTGACCAAGGTGATTTACACTGCTAGATACACTACTTACACTGGGTCACTCATCTATACATCAATGAGACACACACTCTGTGTCACTCACATAACCTCATTGCTACTTCTTGTGTGTCTCGTGTGACAGTTTGACATTTTTCCAGTGCCTTTTTGGAGCTAAAAAGGAATTATTGGCTTCATTTAAATATGACAGTACTGGATAGTTTTTAGTCAACCGCAAATGTTTGCTCATGGATACCTACTTGCGCTCACCATACACTGAGTGCTGTTTGCTCCCCCCCCCTTTTTATTTATTTTTCTATAAATAGAGTCCTCTCTGTCATGTGAGAGCGCCGTGTCTGACTCGTCTGTTTAACAAGGTTATATGTGCCTTTTATTTCAGACGGAAGCAATGAAGCAGGCCTTGCAGGAGCTGAACTTGAACATAGTGGAAATGGATGACGACTCAGCCACCTTGGATGGGGGAGACGTGCTGTTTACAGGTGCGGCCCTTGAATGAAACACGCCTGTGTTCCCCGAGAAACCACACGGAAGAAATGAATTCTTGGTTCCTCAGTGTGCCGTCGTGACACGCGCATCATAAATATTACATAGTAAAGGAAACTGGCTTCACTTCACAGTTCCTCAGAATTTACATGGTTTCATTTAGTGACACTTTCCTCCAAAGCAGCTTGTAATGATCGACTTGTATAATGAGCTACTTAAAATCATTCATACATTATGGTGATTTCTACAGAGAAATTTTGGGCAAGTACTTTGTTCACAGCGGGGGGTGCACGGTGGCGCAGCGGGTTTGGCCTGTGCCTGCTCCCTGGTGGGTCTGGGGTTCGGGTCCCACTTGGGGTGCCTTGTGTTAGACTGGCGTCCCGTCCTGGGTGTGTCCCCTCTCCCTCCGGCCTTACGCCCTGTGTTGCTGGGTTAGGCTGGGACAAGTGGTTTCAGACAGTGTGTGTGTGTGTGTGTGTGTGTGTGTGTGTGCGTGCTTTGTTCACATTCTGTAGCAGCGATGGGGGGGTTGAACCTTCAGCTGCAATCTGATAGTTCTAACCACTATGTTACCTACTGCTTTGCCACCACAATGGCGGGTTTATAGCAGCCACAAATAATATATTTGTTAGTTTGTGTGTCTGTTTATGGTTCCACCGATACGGCTCATTCATTGTTAATGCGTTTAATTTTCACACAGTTGTTTTTCCCCCAATACTGAAATCAGTTCCACGTGACAGGTAGTCAGCTCCTGTTCCGTTCCTTGGAGGTGTTGTCATTTTTAGACTCAATTTTTTTCTGTCTTTGGTCTCTGGGCAGGTAGAGAGTTCTTCGTGGGCTTATCCACTAGAACCAACCAGCGTGGAGCAGAGATTCTTGCAGATGCATTCAAGGTCAGTCGGTTCTGAGCGTAGTTTTCCGCACTCAGCTGCTCATGTGTGTCATCCCGATGGTTCATATATTTTATCCCACAGTTTTTCTTCAGAAATATGACCAAAAGGGTTTCCTGGGGGGGGTTTGCAGTGACGCAGCGGGCTTGACTGGGTCCTGCTCTCTGGTGGGTCTGGGGTTCAAGTCGCGCTTGGGGCGCCTTGCGATGGACTGGCGTCCCATCCTGGGTGTGTCCGCTCCCCCTCCAGCCTTGCGCCCTGTGTTGCCAGGTTGAGCTCCAGCTCACCGCAACCCTGTATACAGTCTGGCACTTTCGCCACCTGCCTTTTCACCAGCTGACCCACAGCTCAGGAAGGAGCTGAATAAAAACTGCTTTATTTGTTGCATAGTGCCTCTCTTTTTTTAAAAATTTGAACAGTACAAAACAGCTTGTATTTATTTATCATGTTCTACGTGCAAAACAATTATTTTTATTGGAGATATTTTACTTCCTGTACTTTTATCCTGGGTCAACTAGGGACATATTGAAGCAAGTAGTTTGTAAAATAAAACATTTATTTTATCGTTTCCGTACCGTTAAGAACTTGGCAGAACATTTGTCTCCCCCCCCCCCCCCCGTCACTTATGATCTTACCCAGGAAGCAATACCAAGTAAATTGAACAATCACATCTTTACTTTTATATCAGCTGAATTGATTTTTTTTCCCTTTGTACAAAACAAACGTAAAGCTTAGTTTAAAGGCACCATTGCCTGTGAAGAACAATTTGAAAGGAAACTTAGGTGAAATGCTTTGCAATTTTGATTTGGTGGTTTTTCCACATCTGATGTATGATGAGGACCTCTTTGCAATCTGTCTGTATGGAATGATGTACCGTTCCGAATTTGGCAACAGTCACCACAGGAAATGTATGCATTACATATACATTACATTAATCCCCTCACCCCAGAAAAAAAGCAGCATGGATTTTTTTAATTTATTTTTACCACGTTATTTCACTGGAGCAGTGTAGGTTAGTAATACCTTACTTAATGGTACTGTCAGAGGGATTTAAACCTGTAGTGTTTTGGTACAGGTTCATGTCATGTCCTAAACTAGTAATTTGCATGAATGAAACATTTGAGCTCCACCCAGCAGGTTGCTGTTGTTTTGCAGGACTATACTGTGTCCCCAGTGCCCGTGCTTGACGGTCTGCACCTGAAGAGCTTCTGCAGCATGGCAGGACCAGATCTTATAGCGATTGGCTCCAGCGAACCCGCACAGAAGGCTTTCAAGGTAAGGGAGGCAGCCAGAGACAGAAAGTGAATTCAGATTTGCCTCGCTGCACTGAACAGCTTGAGAGCATGATATCACCAAGCCTGGCATAGTTCAGCTTTCGATCTGTGAATTATTATTACTACTTTGTGGTTGGCATCAGTACACATGTGTGAGAAACGTGTGGAAATGGGGAGTGCACTGTAATCTTTTCTACTCTTCTTGAGGTGACGTATCTCTAGCAAATATAACGTTTGTTTAGGTTTTACAGCCGGCCATGTGGAGTATTGCAGCATTATTTCCGAAACAAGCATTTGAAGAATCTTTTGGGTTTTTTTGGTGTCTACCTGTCTGTTTTTTCCCCTCTTTCTTCTTTAATAACTGATTACTGTCTATTTTACTGGCAGTAGGAATTTGACCAGTGAGCTACCTTTATACTGATGTCAGTAACAGATCAGTTTTTAGAACAAAACTGGATTTATTTAATAGAATGGATTAATATTAATCCTTCTCCATTTAAGACCTGCAGAAGTAGCCTGGTACATTTCTCCCACCGACTGGTAAACCAGAGTCCCCGAATACTGCTTCTTAATATTAATGCCCTTTACATATAAAAAAAAAAAAAAATAGTTGGTATTGAATCTTTAGTTCTGGTTTCATTTCAGTGCTTTGTGATCTTATTTAATATCTTAATAATTAATTGGCCAGACTGCATCTTTTAATTGGTTGGTTTCTTACTGTATTGGCAGTTTTTTTTTTTTTTTCTCCCTGGAGACTTGCTGCTCTTGTGAAGAAATGGCAGCTAAATTAACTGTCCACTGTAAATTAAAACGTAAATTGAGTGTAGACGCAAAACCTGCAAGAGTTTTAGAGAATTTTACACTGCAGTTTGTCACAGGCAGTAAATATGGGCACGTGTGTACGCTGCAGGCCAAACGTTTGTCTTTTCTAGGTGCTACAGAAGTTCTGTAGATTTCCCCTAAGTTCTCACAGATGGGAAAGATGGAAGGCGTACGGGATGCATTTCAAAAACCATTTCAATAATAACTGACGAGTAATGTAGTTTCAGGTATGATGTCATTCTCTACAAATATTTTCTGCAGTCACGTCTGACATAAGCATGGGATATTGTGGCCTTGGGCGTTCGCTCTGATCATCGCCAGTAATTATATCGTGTTGAATTAGTGTGGCACGGATATGTTAGCCATTATACAAACGCATGGACAGAGGACCCCAGCGTAGAGGTTTCTGATCACATTCCTGTAGGGAAGAGAGAACCACATGGGCAGCGTTCCTGGAAACGCGTGTTAAATATCAATCAGATGTACTTGCGTCAACAGGAAGCCATCGGATTTCGATAACTCCCCCAAACCACTAGCTATTAGCGCTGTGACGTATTCTGTCTAGTTTTGTTTTGATGTTTTTGCTGTTGTGGAAGATTCGTAAAGGTTACGTACAAATGTGGCAAGCGCGAATGCGTCACGAGAAAGTTGTCGGTAAAAATGATACGGACCGTTTGAGTGGAAACGCAGATGCTCAAGTTTCACCTAAAGAAAGGATCTTCATCTCACCTCAAACATTTACTCTAAATGCCCCAGTAAGCAGATGTGGACTCCTGGTGGATTGTTAAACCAAAGCACAGGGCAGTGATGAGCCCGAGTGATTCAACTCCTACCATTCTTGAAAGAACAGAAAATCTATACTGGGACAAACATGGGACAAGAGGACAACGGCTCAGGATTGCTGGATTCATATTGTGGAATTCTTAGGCAGGACAAGGTATCAGGAAAAGGGGAAGCAAAACAGGTCCTTATGTCTCATTCCAGGGCAAGTAATTTTTTTTTTTACTATCAAACAGGGGGTTTAAATGGAGAGTCATGGCAACTCCGTGTTTAATGGTAACTAGGTATATATGTTAATGTCATCATTACCAACATACCATATGTGGTGTTTATACTGCCTCATTAATGTCTTTCTGATATTTAAAGTTCAGTTTTTAATAAAACATTGCAATATAGCGAACGCTTCTTGTCTTGTGTCACTTCTGTTATTTCTGTGGTGTTATTACAATAGCTGAATTAATGGTGTAAGCTCTAAGGTACAAAATGCCACTTGTCATTTCTGTATTCTATTCCCCCATATAGCTGTGAAATCCTGCAGTGTCTCTTTGCTTTTGTGTAGGTCATGCAGCAGATGAGTGATCATCGCTACGACAAGCTGACTGTGTCTGATGACATAGCTGCCAACTGCGTGTATATGAATCTTCCAGACAAAGGACATGTGTTGCTATACTGCACGTCGGAGGAATACCCGGAGAGTGCTAAAGTGAGCCTGCTTTTGGTTCGTCTTGACAAAGCATGGGGCATCCCAAGTGGACCAGTTAGTTAAAGCACTTTGGCTGGTTCATTGACCAGAAGACGAATTGTCACTCTCGTTGTTCTGGCCTGTCTAGCTTCTTTTTCTTTTTTTTACTTCAGACAATTCTCAACGAGATCTTTATGCTCTTTTAGCGCAGTTATTTCTTCTGCCTGTATCAAATGTAAAATTGAATTTTTTTTCAGTCTTTGCTGAGGGTGCTCCTTGACAGTATTTCATTTGAGATTAATTAAACGAGTAGACGAAGCTCTCATAATCCCAGTGCCCCTGCTGAACTTATAAATTTGCTTTGCTGTAAGAAGATCCCGGTTGGCAGCGAATTCAGCTGTAAAACTCTGAGAGAACTGCATGAGGCGATGGATTTAGTAACGCCATGGTGAAGTGTGGTGAAATGGACGCTTCCAGCTTCTGCTCCTGGCCAGTGTGCTTTATACTAAGTGCAGTAATAGCAAGATTGGTGTTCTTGACATCACTGGTTGGGAATTTGATCATGGTTACGACATTCAGACCAACTGGTGTGCAGACCTGGTGATACAAAGAAGTAGTCCTTCTTGGAAGGACCCAAGGAAAACATTAGTTCTCGCCTGGACAACCTCCACAAAATGACACATTAGTTTATAAGGATTTTTTTGAGATGGAGTAACTTGCAGTAACATCTCCTGTCTTTTGTAAAGAAATTATTGGATTGCACTTTGAATTTAAATGAGTGCTTGTATGTTTGCTTCCAAAAATCTTGTTTGATTTTAATTAAAAAAAAAAAAAAAAAAAACAAAAAAAAAACATAATTAGTGAGCATATCATGGACATATTCTGTTATGACAGAGGGAAAAACGCTATTTCATATTGAATATTATGTGTGGGACCCTCGCTGTTTTTGAACTAGTTTTATAATATAGCCGTTGTCTTCTGCAGGTGTTTGAGAAGTTGAAGGACTACACGCTCATTCCTGTGTCCAACAGCGAGAAAGTTAAAGTGGACGGTGCCTTGACCTGCTGCTCGGTCTTCATTAACAAGAAGCTGGAGAACTGAACGCGCTCACTGAGCAGCGCGGCCATCTGTTTTTTGTACGACTACGAGTACTTCTGTGTCCGGATGTATATGAGCAGTCAGTCCTGTGTGACACGCTGATGTTTACAATCCTTCGATATTAGTTTTGTATACCTCATAGTATAGATCTAGAGGAGTGGCAAAACAAACCTCTGAATTGCATTTACAAAAAAAAGAAATAAACACCAGATTTTTTTGTTAGTCAACAAAATGCTCTTAATTTTCTAATTGAAAACCGCACCTGTTTTGTAACGTTTGAAAAAAGAAGGATGTGAGACGACGTCCTGTACGTCGCTGGCAGACATGCGAAACCCTGTGATGTGACAGTGCTGAATATTACTTTTATTGCATTTGTTTACTCATTCCCAGCTGTGGCTGCGCTATCCACCCCCACGATGGAGCTCCTCTCCAAAGAACAGGTTTAGCACATGGTGACTATATACTGTGCTCTTTGTCAAAGCCACAATAGTTCTGCTTTGAGCTTATTAATTTTTTTTTTTTAGCCTGGGGGTTGGAGCTGAAGAGTACATTCTGTAACTCGTGAAAATTTGAAGATTATTTAGCCACGGCTGGACTCCGTGAATCACCTTCACTGGAGAAATTCTGTCCTATGACTATTTTTATCCGTCTTATAGTTCAGTACTGCCAGTATGTTTCACTTTGTCAAATGTTTTTATAAATGACTTAAATAAATTTACTCATTACTCTAGTTTAATTGGAAAATGAACACTGTGTATTTCTTCTTCACATTTCAAGAACTATTAGCATTTTCAGGAACAGTCCGGTCAATGCCACTGACTGCAGTCCCCACTGCTGAAGCTGTTTAGAAGAGTATCTTCTAAGAGAAGCACAATTTAATCTTAGTGCACCAATTTCTTAATGTATGGGCGGGGGAAATCACACACACATTGCCTGAAGCCGCTTGTCCGAAGTGGGGTCGCGGCGAACCGGAGCCTAACCCAACAACACAGGGCGCAAGGCTGAAGGGGTGGGGACGCACCCAGGACGGGACGCCAGTCCGCCACCAGGCGCCCCAAGCAGGACTCGAATCCCAGACCGACCGGAGAGCAGGCCCTGGCCAAACCCACTGCTCCACCGCATGCCCCTGGGAGGGGGGGTGGGAATCATAAATGCCTAATTATGGCAGGAGTACATTTTATATCAGTTGTTTGGGAGAGAGTGATAGCAGTTGCCATGCGGTCAGTGAGGATCCCATGCAGGGAAGTAAGGAGCAGATGTGGAGCCTTCATTCATTCATTCACATGCACAGAAACCGAGAACGAACGCTAGATGAACGCTAGCGGTCCTCTGTGTTCGCTGTCGGCTGGAACCGGGATGCTCAGAATGGCCAAATATGAAACTCATACCATCTATTGAGCCCTTTCAGTTGACATTTCTCATGTTATTGCATCATCGGATTTGCTGTATAAACATTTTGCTATCTAGTTTGTGTGCGGTCCTCCCAACATTGTCTTCATTTTCAACAGGGCAGTAATGTTTTCCACAGAACCCGCTGATCTCTGTCAGGCTTTCAGGTTGTTTAATGTAGCCTGTCTTAATATGTCCATGGACAATTTAAGCAGACGCTTTTTTCCAGAGCGACTTCCAGTGAAGTCTATGTTGTGTTATCAGCTCACACACGTCATTCACCAAGGTGACTTACACTGCTAGATACACTACTTACACTGGGTCACTTATCATACATCATTGGAACACACTCTGTCACTCACACACTATGGGTGAACCTGAACAGCATGTCTTTGGACTGTGGGAGGAAACCCACGCAGACACGGGAGAACATGCAATCTCCACACAGACTGAGTGGGATCGAACCCATGTCCCCTCGTACCACCCTGTGAGACGGCAGCGCTACTCGCCACCGTCACCGTGCCGCCAATTTCATAAATATGTAATATAAATGTGCTCTTTTGGACTTAAGCCCGAGTGCAACATTAAAATATGTTGTGATATTAATGCACAGAGCGGACTGTCCATTAATGCGACAGCAGCGCCATTGTAAGGTGGAGAAGACAGTGATGCAGTGGCTTTCACATGTGGCGCGTCACTCCCCCTAGCGGCCGGGCGGTGCAAACACCCGAGAGTGGAAAGGGCTGCGAGCGCGATCCTCTCCAGTAGGTCATACATTTGAAGAGCTCGGCGGACACTGTAGTCGCAGTGTGGAAGATGTGCGGCGCAATTAAATTGAAATATTTACGTTGTTTCAAGAAGACAGCGCATTAACGTGTGGGAGAACAAAATTCAGTTTGAGTCAACTGTGACAACGTTCACCCAGGGTGTAGCGTAGGCAACACAAGGAAACGGCGTCAACGGGAAAAATTATATACATTTGTTGTATACTCATACATGTTTTGGTCTTTTTTTAGTTTTGACATATTTGGTATTTCGAGTAACACGTGGTTATTTCAGTGTCCTTCGGGCTGTCGTCTATAGTATGTACAAAGTTACAGATGAGCAAGGAGAGAAGTTTTAAGAAGTGCTTCGACATCTCATGTTTTCTTTTTAGTGTTTTCCATGGACTGTGTTTATGCTTCTGTTACAGGTTGTACCGAGAAACACGTATGCTGTACAAACTGTTCGTACAGAACTTTGAACTGCTCCCGGGGAGTGTCGAACGCACCGCCGCAGACATGTTGCTGCGCCCTTCAGCGCCATCAGGGGGCAGCGTAGCATCTTCGGCGTCGTCTCATTGCCCCCGAGCCCACTGCACAGGAAGTACGTCATCACGTATCGACGTACGTCCGATGTGGTTGTTTGGCTTCTCTCAGCTGCATTTAGCGCGGATCCTCTAAGAACAATTCGCGACGTCGGATTCGAGAAGCCCGCTCGCGGTATGGCAGAGGACAAGAAATACGACCCGTTGCATTACTTCATGAGTGGCGACCTCAGCAGCAGCGATTCTGAAGACGATGGAGGGGGAAGAAGCCGGATTGCAGACCTCGAAGAGCGCAGGCGCCGTGTCGCTGCGAGTGGTGGAGAGTCGGAGGAGAAGGGACGGGCAGCCGCCGGAGCGCCGTTGCCGAAACCGGAGGAGCTCTTTAAGTGTGTGTCCAAGCCGGCCTTCCTCTACAACCCCCTGAACAAACACATCGACTGGGAGAGCCGCATCGTGAAAGCACCCGAGGAGGTGAGGTGGGCTGGACACACACAGAGTACGTGCGCAGCAGCAGCAGGTGGACTGGACTGAACTGTAAGCCTAGGCGGCGGTGACTAGTTTGCAGTATATAGTCACCGCCTTTTGTTTACTCATCTCAGGCAGGTTGCAGAAGTTTACTTAGAAAGGTGTAAAGATTTAAAAAAAAAAAAAAAAAAAAAAGGAAGAAAGATCCTTTTGAAATTAGGTAGCGTAGTGGTAAGGCTGCTGCCTTGGATCCAAGGGTTGTGGGTTCGAGCCCCACCCCCGACTGTGGTACCCTTGGGCAAGATACTTATTTTAAATTATTCCAGTAAAATTACCCAGCCGTATAAATGGGTGAATAAGTGTAAAATGGTAGTGTAATAGTGAAACAATGTAAGTTGCTTTGGAGAAAAAGTACCGAATAAATGTAAATATTGCGCAATATTGATAAATATCCTACTACATGAAGTAGTAGCACACTTGATTTCCAGCACCACTGTGAACGTCAGCGGCACATGGTTAATTTTACATTTAGATTTAAATTTATTCATTTAGCAGACACTTTTGTCCAAACTGATGTACGTCTCAGTAAAAGTACAATTTATGCATTACATTAAGAGAGAGAGCCATGGCTGTAGATATGAGACTCAAGTAAACCTAGTTTGCTACCTACCACTTGCTGCACCGAGGTTCATCGTTCGAGTAGGTGCATAAAAATCAGGCTAGACAAATCCCAACACCCGCCCACCAATTACTTAATTGTCATTCGTAACAGCTACTCAAATACTTAGTTACGAATTTAGTAAAATGACTGAGTAAGGAAGGAATGCTATACAGTACACACACACACATTGTCTGAAACCGCTTGTCCCAAGCGGGGTTATGGCGAGCCGGAGCCTAACCCGGCAACACAGGGAGTAAGGCTGGAGGGGGAGGGGACACACCCAGGAAAGGACGCCAGTCCATCGCAAGGCAATCCAAGCAGGACTCGAATCCCAGACCCGGCCAAACCCGCTGCGCCACCGCACTCTCTGCTTGCAGTAGTAATTACACAAATAAAAATGAAATGTAGTTGAAGACTGTGCTGAGCATAAGGAAGCCTTAGATGCTCATTTTCATCAGGATCCCAGGAGGCAAAAATTGTCAGCTGTCAAAGATAAATTAAAAATTCCGCATTACTCACTGGCCAGTTGATTGTCCTGCTTTAGTCACGTATTTCTCTAAATATCAGTGTAAATGGATATATGAAGAAAAAGGTAGTAGTAAAATTGGTTGTGCTGGCATAATTTCAACAAAGTCTGTTTTTTTTTTTTTCTTTTATTTAAATTTATTAAAAAAGCTTTACAAGCTCTTTGTGTTTTTACCACACAGCCTCCGAAGGAATTCAAAATGTGGAAGACAAATGCTGTGCCCCCGCCGCAGTCCTACGTCACAGAGGAGAAGAAGAGGGCTCTTCCCGGCAGGGATATGGCCATCAAATGGTCCAATGTCTACGAGGATAATGGGGATGACGCTCCACAGTCCGCTGCGGGAAAAGCACGCTTTCTGCCAGACGAGGAACAGCTTTCTCATTCCGGTTGTCTGCAGTCTCTTGTCCGTGGCCAAATGTGCATGCTTCAGAATGCCTCTGGAAATGGACTAGTATTTAGTTCCTGCTGTTTGACAAGCATATATTAGACAGTAACGTTTTGTTAAATAAGGAGGTGTAACAGAATATGATTAAGTGGTAATAGCAGTTAACTGGATGTGCCTTTGGAAATATGGTTTAAATTTAATCGTATGGCTTCATGAGAATGTCACTAAGGTAATCTAAATGTCCACAAAGGTAAAGAAAGTGGGCCACAAGGCTCTGAGTTTGTACCGGTGGTCAAGTGTGAAATCATTATTTTCTAAGGAACGCCACTTGATTTTGAAATTGTATATTAATACATCTTAATGATGTTTGTTTCTTCTGTTAGATGAGGAGAAGGACGGTCCCAAGTCTGCAAAGAAAAGAAAGGTAGAGAGCTTTCAGCAGAAGGAGAAGAGGAAGCGAGATCTTGGCCAGGCGACCTCGGACAAGAGCTTTGTGGAGGAAGAGAAGAGGATATTACGGCAAAGCCTCTTCTGATCCCCGCGGTGTTACATCTGGTGACTGTCAAACTTTACTGCTGAGAGTCACGTGCCAGAGAGCTTTTCATCAGTGGCTCCACGCTTCACTTGTGACCATTTACATATTGCCCTGGATATGTCTGACGTATGAGGGTACGTCAAAATCTGCTATGTATTTATAAAATTGAATACAGAGAGAATGCAGTGTTCTTAAACATAATTTTTCAAAACAGTTTCCTAGGTTATTAACACACTTAGGCCAGCATTGGACAAGCATCTGTATGCCCTGAGGAAAGAACAACAGATTTTCTCTGTTTGCCAGAGCTATGTCATGGACATAGTCAGTTTTGTCAGCAGTAATGGATGTGCACAGGCAACCTCGTCATTCTTTGTCTGCGACACTTGCGTGGCAGTTTTTGAATTTTCCCACCCTTTCGTGCTCACTTTTCCGGGACAAAATGTTTCCATACTGTGCTGAAAGCGGGCGAAGGATCTGTCTTCCAGAAACACCTTCAGCTCAAAAAAAGCAGATAAGAGCACAGTGCCACTTATTTAGTGCACATGGAAAGGGAAGTAGATATGTTCACAGTGGTATAATATGCCAGCAGTTAACAGGAGTAGAATGGACCTGTGTCATAACTTAGACAAACAAAGCTCACACATGCGTGTGCAACTGCCATTGCAGCCAACAATATAGAAAACTTAAAAGTAAACATGCACTTCCTCACTTACCCTCATATAATGTACATTCTAGAGAAGAGAGAGCTTGTTAAATATTTTTACATTTTCAGTGATTGTGATTTTTTTTTTATGTGAAACTCCTTTCTGGTGTTTGTAATATTAGTCAGTTGCAATGCAATCAGTCTCATTAATAAATAGCTCTAAACATCTTGTGCTGCATAACTCTTTTGTAAAATTAGAATTTTTGGTTCCTTTCGTGCACTTACTGCATTATATTTTTATAAGATATACGTATATATTCCTCCCCCCAAATAGCCATCCTACTGGTCTATTTTAAAAAGTGAGGAAGTAGAGGAGATTGTGTCTCTTGTCTGGATTGGCTTGCAGAGATGGACAGGTATTTTCCAGCTCTCCAGGCGACCAGTAGATGGGGCCACTAGTGATACTGCAGTGTACTTAGTTCTCTCTGTGTCCCTGCTCACATAGCATTTTCATTTCACTTCACTGTCCAGTATTCTGAGAGGTTTCTTTTGAGGGGGGGGGGAGTATTTTATGGATTAAAAAAAAAAAAAAATTAGCCATTTTTGCTATTTTACAAACGAATGCTGCAAATTCATTCTTTACATTTCTAAGAATTTGAATTCTTTATGTAATTCTTACATCTGACTTGTTCAAAATGCAGAGAGCAAAATAAGGAAACCGTTACTGTTTTTCATTGAGTAAGTTAAGTAGGTATATGCGATGGGAAATAATGATATTCTGCAGAAATAAATATTATGTTTGTTCCCTAACAGTTCAAAGGAATTCCTCCCTTATCTGTCATCTGCCCCTTTTATAAAATACAGGTAAATATGCATTTGATAACATTCCAGCCTGTGGTATGTGTCTGGCCATGTTTGAGGTTTGTGTCTGATCCAGCAGGAGGACAAGAGATGATTTTATCTTTGGTGTTCCGAGTGCATTGCACATCATAGAATGTGTTTCAAAGTTTACTGCGAGCGGGAAAAAGGTAAAAGTGCTCAAAATACAAAGGGCAGAACAAACTATATAACCAGCTATTTGAGACAAGGCTGTTAACTGCAGTAACTGCACTTTTAAGAAATGGATGTACTGCATGATTAGAGTACACGGCAGTAAAGAAACGATCATTTACAAAAATTTGAATCAGAAAACGTGTATGTGGTAAGGAGATGGTACTTTTATGGGTATAAAGCTGTTGCTATGGATTACAGAGTATGTTTGGTGGAGGTGACTGTTAACCTTTCGCACTCAAGTTGCTCCCTTGAGGCAGCTGTGCCTTCAAAGTAAACAGTCCATTTTTTACTCCATTGACACAGTGTGAACCCGGTACTATGGTCAAACCTGTCAAGGACATGGACGTGTTCACAGCCCCTGAAATTAGTATTAGACAGACATGCATTTACCGTAGTATAAGATGACAGTGATTATCTCTTTTCTCCGGAGTATACTTAGTATTACATTTGTACACTAAACAACATACAATTACTTACCCATTTATAGAGCTCTGCAAGTTTTACTGGAGCAATTTAGAGTAAGCAGGAGGTGGGTTTTGGACCTGCGTCTTTTGATTGCAAGGTGGTCAATCTAACCAATATGCTACTCACTGCCCTGTGATTACAAATACAATTGCTGTTTGAAGAAGGATTTCAGGTTTTGATCACCTGCTTGACAGGACATTGGCGGATGCAGCAAAGTAGAGCCTGCGTGCGTACAGTAAATGAGAGCTTGTAACGTGAGGAGCCTGGAGACAGTGTCAGTGATCAGTGAGTGTGAGCCCCGTGAGATACATGTTGAACGTGTTCTAAAGTTCAACCAGGATGCAGGTAAGGGAAATGGCAGTTTGGGCTCACCGTGACCTCGAGAAGAAAGGCATAAATGCGATCCGTCCATCAGAAGCAGCTGGAGGACGCCAACAAGTAGAAGTAAAGAGTACTGGGTACTTGGGAATGGGTCCTTTGTCCACATGGTGGTAACAGGTCTGTTCTCGTATCCCTTTTCTCGCAGCCGCTATGTCTTTACTGGCAAAATGAAAGCATCTTTTTTCAGAGGAAAAGAAAAGGTTAAAAAAGGACTTTGTTTCACAGGGAGTCGAACTGTACGAAAAAAAACAGTAACGTAATTTCACCATAACAAATTATCACTAGATCGTAATAATCCACTTTTGTTAAATAAAATGAGCACTTTTCTACAGCAATATCAGTGTTACAGAGATTATTATATATTAATGACATATATATTGCGCAACAATTTGCATTAATTTGCTGGAACCTTTAAGGAGAAAAGAAAAATTGGGAATATTCAGTTTTTCAGAAGTTCAGGCAAAGATATGTATTCTAGATGACGTGAGAATATGTGGTACTCTAATGAATGACCGGCATTCTCAGTGTTGACTCATCCATCTTAATTTACATCCTGAGGGAGTGAGCAGGCCATAAATTTTGCTGCTGGGTGCATTGAAAAGATCGGGGCCATTAACTAAGGAGAGCGAATAAACAATGGAAGCGAAGCGGCTGCACGGCCTCCGAAAGACACGGTCGATCCCTGAACGGAAGCCAGCAAAGCCCCGCTGTCATAAGGAGCAAGGAAAGTGGCACAAAAACGTCGTCCCGTGTTTTTACACCTGCGATTCAGCAAAACGCGGTTACAGGAGTTGGTCTTTGACACGAGGAATTATGTTTGGGGTAACTCAAAGTTTATTCAGTGTCTCAAAAATCCATACAAATGTTGATTCATATTTATTGGCAAATGTGTGTACTTCCTTACGTTGAGGGAACATAGTAAAGGATAACCTTACACGTATTCATTTAGCCGACACCTTCCAATGCAGCGCTTGTACAGGCTGTATAGCTGGAACACGTACAACACAACAGGTGACAGCAGTGACACCGGAGATGAGGATGGGTTTCCATGGTGACCTCAGGCACACATTCAAGTACACTGTCCACGTATATGAGCAACAGACAGAATGCTGGCAGAACTGGTTGGGTTGGAATATGCGGGCTGTGATTGTAGTGCAAGCAGTGTACGTGAGGGTGCCGTGCTCCCCGTCCCCCCCACCCCCCGCCCCCTTATTCTCAAGGCCTGCAGGCTTTGACCTGTAAATAGATGCATAGAGAGGGGCGAATCTGGCAGTCCGCACCACAGGCGTCGGGTCTGCGTGGCTCCAGAGCAGGAACAGATGCTTATCCGAGGTGGTGGAGGCACAGGGGTAAGCAGTGGTTAAGGGGTTGGGGGGGGGGGACGCATGGACGCGGGTGCCGGGGGCGCTGGGGCTTGCACAGAAAATAAATTCAATCAGTACAGACTTTGTATTGGCCTCCCTGAAAAGAAAGAGGCACAAAATGTGTGACTGACTGTGTGTGACCAACATCAAAGGCAATCCCAAAAATAGCTTATGAAATTTCTGAGGCTTAATGTTTTTAAAAATGCTGAAAAAATTAACACGAAGCTACTAATTTGATTATTTTAGGCTACTATCATATCTGCAAAAATTATAATATTTTAATTTGTCACAGGCATATATAGCGCTGCTCGAAAGTATGCGAACCCTTCCGTGGCCATGCTTCTTGTATAAAATATTTAAATAAACTCAAGAAATAAGTACAGGATTATGATTTACACACCTGATTCTACTTACCTACTTGGTTTAACCAGTGCAACTTGGGGTTCACTTATTTTTGCACCTGCACCACTTCTGTTTTTCTACACTCATGATTTCCTCTAAACGAACATTTGGAATTGGTCATCACGCACCTATTGTGTCGGATGAGAAAGACTGTTTCTCATCCAATAACCATTTTGTGGTAAAACTAAGGGTTCACACACTTTCAAGAAGCACTGTATATATTTCAGTTGAAGCACAGTGTGTTCGGTCTTCACTCTTCTCGCAGTTAACCACAACTACCTGCCATGAACGAGGAAACGAAGCAACGGGGATGCGGTGGACCTGGAGCAGCAGAAAGGAGTCAGTGTTGAGTTAAAATCGCTTAAAGATCGTTTTCGAATTGAAGGTCAGTTCTGTCTTGTATCCTGTCCGTAGTTTTTGTTGTTATAAAAGACCGCTCGCTGATATCGTTTTATGGTTTGACGTTTCGTTTGTTCTGTGACGTTTGTTCTTTTTCTACTCAGAGATTTCAGCGAAGTCTATTCTCATCATGGCTTCATCGTTAGTGAATATTGCCCCTATTTAAAGAAAAAACTAATTACTTTGGCCTTTTCTAGCTAATAGTTTTTAATCCTACTAATTGGTTACAATACTGCATATTTTTTTGTTTGTAAGATGGTTGGATGCAACGCAACGAGAGATCGTACGTGACAAGTGCTATAACTTGCCTATTGTACCACCTGTACTGTGTTTTCAATGGTAAAGATTACTCACAGCAGCATATGACAATTGGTTACAATACTTGTGAATTAAAAAAGAATAGAAAAAGGAAAAACTGGTGACAAAAAGGGATGTGGTCAATGTTTTTATCTTTTTCCTCAAAATATTGTCTTGAAAATAGACTTTCTAATGTTCACACGCAGCAAGTCAATCTAATTTTCTCTTATTTCCACTGAATCCAATATTTCTTTGATAGTGTCCTTTACACTTCTCTGTATTGCCCACAAGATACTGCTGTAACAGTGCACAGTTCATTAATTCTTAATAAAAAAAAGTATAGCTCCTAACCCACAATTACGGTCAAATGAGGAGTCTTAACATTCAAACAAGTCATAATCTATTTATTTGTTACACTTCAGGTTGCCGTAAGTTTGCCGCACACAGAGAACAGAGAAGAGTGTACTACCGTAATTTCCAGGCCCAATGAAAGAGGTTGTTTCCAAAGTTCATAGTGACTGAATCCTGATCCTGATGTTATATAACCTCATTTAGAAATGCAGACTCTGTGAAAGATTGGCAGTCGGCTAATTAAGAATTGTTGATAAAAATTCTCATCATCCCTAGATTCTCTTTCCTGCCCACTTTCACAGTGAAAAGCACAGTTGTACGATGGCTTCAGTGACTTTGACCAAGGAAGACTATTACCAAACACTTAATATTGACCCGTTAATCTCATGAAAAGACCAACATGTTGAATAAGCGGAGCAGCCCGTTCCCACAAATTTATACATCCATGCACTTACAGTATATGCTTTATTAAATGTGATGTAAACATAAAACAGCATAAAACTGCTGTAAACTAAACTTAGTCTTTAAAAGTAATATTGTTTTATTTTTAAATGAAACGTTGAAATAAAATTGTAAAAATAAAATTTTTAGTATCATTAACACTAGTGATCAAATTCAAAAAAATAAAAAACAAATCATTTTCAAAAAATTTGAGGGGCTATTACTAACTTTAAATACTTGCAAAATACACCTATAAAATATACATATTTTTTTACCAAAAAATCAGAAACCATAACAAAATATAAACAGCACACATTAATTGAGTTGCAGATTACCGAACAATGAAGACGTGGTTAAGGAACTAAATGATGAACACGCCTTTGGTATTTACCTGCCCGAACGTCACCTCCCTGACGAAGGCTGCAGTGAATTTAAGATCTTCCTGCATTAACCTGAGTAAAAGAGGATCTTTCCACTGTATGGGCGGCAGGTAGTATAACAGTGAAGGACATGGCCTTGTGAGTGGAAGGTTGCCAGTTTCAGCCCTGCTACTCCACAGTACCACAAAGCAATGTATTTTAGCTTCAGTTCATTCAGTAAAAATACCCAGCGGGACAAAATCAAATTTTGTACATTTCTTTGGACAGAAACATCAGACAAATAATACTTCTAACTGGGTGTGGACAATCTCTTTGTAAAAACCACAACTTCAAACACATTTTAAAGTGACATTTTAAACACTACTGGAAGAAGCTATGATCATTTTCTAGCAACCAATCGTTTGTATAACAGCCATATACTGTATTCTTTTATGTCGGTCACCTTCACCATCAATCATCGTCAGGACCACTTTGCATCTTCTCAGCAAGAGCAATCAGAAATCACAACCTGTCAAAAATGGCAGTAGAGCTCTTATTCAGTTTTAGCAGAGTTTTCTTCCAGTTTTGATCACTTAAAGAGAGTTTGTCTGCCACACCCTGTAAAACATGTTAAGAAATTCATCCCATGGCTTTTGAAAGTTTTAGACTGAAGTCCATCAAAAGATGGTTAAAAAAAATTGCAATGTTACCCTTATCTGTCAAGACAATAAAGTCCACAATTTCACAGACTCCAGAACATACCCCACCTTTATATTTCACACATTTCCTCACATTACCTTGTTTGCACTGTAAAAGGTCACCGGAAGATAGGTGAGGACAATGTGCCGAGCATCATCAAAACCTTTCGTTGCCGTTCAGTTCCTACTAATGAAATATGATCCTTTAAAATGTCTGAATGGTAAACTGATGAAAATGAAATATGTAGTGTATTATACACACACACATTTTCAGAACCGCTTGTCCCATACGGGGTCACGGGGAACTGGAGCCTACCCAGCAACACAGGGCGTAAGGCCAGAGGGGGAGGGGACACACCCAGGACGGGACGCCAGTCCGTCGCAAGGCACCCCAAGCGGGGACTTGAACCCCAGACCCACTGGAGAGCAGGACCCGGTCCAACCCACTGCGCCACTGCGCATACGATGTAATAATATTTAAAGTGGCTAATATCTATTTTTCTCCTTGATTAAAATTAACACAGCTGAATGATGTGTGGTAGGCAAAACCAAACATAGTCTGTTTCACACTGATGTTCATTTTATTAGAAGGGAACTCGGCTACTGGATAACGAAAAGCTGAGCTTCAAAGCAACTTCTGCAGAATGCCTGAGAAGAGCCGTCCATGTAGCCAGTGAGTCTGCACTTTGCCCGGGATTGCGGTGTCAGCGAAGCCATTGAAGCCAAGAGAATAACCAAAATAGCGTACCTTTGTCCGTCAGATCAAAATGCTGCATGGTTTAATGTACACTGGCCACATTTATCTCACATATAAATAGCCATTTAAGAGCCTTACGGTCTCTGTAAAGAGTTACATAAATGTTTTTGGACGCCCATTCATCCTCTTAGCCAGATCCTGGACGTCAGCACAGCAGGATACCACTGCGAATTCGTTTCAGGGAATTATCTTCCAAGTACCAGGTGTATGCTGTTGCTCTAAACCAGCTTACAGTGCACTTGAGTGTGTAACCAGTGTCAGTCACATTGTGAACACAAGAGCGGGTGTTTACCTTCATCAGTAGGTTTTGATACCACGATTCTGGGAAATTCTGTTGACGTGAGCAGTATTCAACCCATTTCCATAGACCGCGCTTCTTAAACAGTGATACAGAGCCCCAAACAAAGGATTAGGGACATAATATAAATAAAAGCTTGACTATACATTAAATTACTGCAATAACTATGCAATTGTTAAAGCTGTAAGCAAGCAAACTGACCATGAACGAAAATAACAAAAAAACTCCCAACCGAAAGGCAAGGGGGGAAATAAAAACCTTTGGGGCATAAAGTGCCAGTGGCTGCCCACCCCTCCAGAGCATTCTAGATTAAAAAAGATTAAGTCGATTTACAGCTATTTGTAACATTGTCACTGAGAGCTAATATGTTGACGCCTTACTTGCCAAGGCAATGTGATTTGTGTGGAACAGTAGGTAGCATAGTGGTTAGAGCTACTGCCTTTGGACCTTCAGGTGCCAGGTTTCATTACCACCTCCAGCTGTAGTGCCCTTGAGCAAGGTATTTACCCTAAATTGCTCCAGTAAAGTTACCCAGCTGTGTAAATGGGTAAATAGTTGTAAGATGCTTTGGAGAAAAGTGTCAGCTAAAGGAAGAAATGTAACAGCTGGTCAGGCACTGGGGTGGGGGGCAGAAGCTGTTGGAAACATACACACTCTCGCTTTAACAGTGGTGTACGATCCCTCTTGGTTACCCAGGCTGTATATAAAACTTCTCATTCCTCTCGTATTTGCTGTTCAAGGTCCGATCAATTCAGCAAAGTCTACGGAGTCACTTTAGCTAATCTTTCATGCATATTTACATATATTCACCCATCCGTTTCCATAACCGCTTGTCTTAATGCTAGGTTGGGTGGTCCAGAGCGTATCTCAGACACACAGGCCGTGACACAAGGCACATTCTGGATAGCGAGGCGGTCCATTAACACGTTAGTAAAAAAAAGTAAACGGACATTTGTTGGATTGTTTGCAGCGACAGTATCCATACAAAATCTATTGATATAGTATCTTTATCTTTTTATAAGATAACATTGCTAAAAGAACCCATTTACAGTTATTTTGTTCCATACCTTATGGATTGAGCACTTTATGAGTAGTGATTGTATTGTCTGACCGTTAAAAATGATTCTGACTACTATGAATAGTTTTAATTTTTATTCTGAAGTTCAGGACACAATGCACTATTGACAAATACAACAGAGCAACTTATCACACAATACGGACATTTTAACTGGATAAGTTGAGCTGGAACACACGTCTTTGGGCTGTGGGAGGAAACTCAGGGATTCGGACCCAGAGCCCAAGAGCTGCGAGGCACCAGCGCTACCTCTTCGCCACCGTGCCGCAGTGTTTCACATAACGACTTCATGGTACAGAGGGGGGGGAAACTCCTTCAAACTTTGACTCTGAAAGTCACAGAGCAATGGAATAGATTGAAAAAAAATGTTAGAAACGAACTAGAATACGCTAAGTGGCACGCGAGCTCGGCTACGTCGTTAGCTTCGGAAGCCATCGGGATCCGGCTCTTTTTCCACCTTGCCCTGCAACGTTTCCTCACCTCCTGTTTAGCCTTTTAAAAAAGTGTGAAGTTAAACACCTTCACCAAGACATGATATGTAGTCTGCCACAACCGCTGCACCCGTTTTACTCCGCTACAAGCGCAGTAATGTCGACCGCACACTCATAAAGCAGGTCTCACAGAACTCTCACGCAGAACTACTGTACAGACAGAGTCGTAACCGGGGACGTTTCATTCGGACAGACGACGTTCCCCTCAGCTAACGAGGCTGGAATCGAATGAAAACGCACGTAAAACCTCGCCAATACAACGCGGAAGGAGGCAGAAACTGAGTTTAACAGGGTTATAGACCGGGCGCCGCGGCTACGTGAAGCGCGACGAAGTTCACGAGCCATCTTTACGAGCGCGGGTACACGCGCGAGCGCTTCATGGCGACTCGCGAGCGCACGGCGCACAGAAGGGATGTCGCGCAGCACTGCAGGAGCCGGGGGAGGTGTGTAAGAGCGGAGCTTGCGCAACGGGCTTCGCCTTTCACCTCCGCCACAAACTATTCCAACTATTTGAGCTGCGAGCAGAGGGAGGGAGCGGAGGGGGTCGAGCGGCGCTCCGGGAGCTCTGCGCGCACGCACGCACACACACACACACACACACACACACACAGACACACGCGCGCACTGTCGCGCACAGCCATGCTAGTGCTAGTCCGCTAGCGGAGCACAGAGAGAGCGAGCGCGGACACCCGAGAATGGAGCGCCTCGCGGGTCACCCGGGGCTTCTCACCCAGCAGCTGAGCAGCGAATCCGGTCGCCGCTCGTGCGCGCGCGTCTGCTGAAGCCGGAGAGGCGCCGCGGCCGAGAGGAATGGCTGACCCTCTGCGGAGGACCATACTGGCCAAACTCCGGGGCAAGAGATCCAAGAAAGGGACGGCGCTCAGCGGACGCGGCGTTTCGCCTAATGGGGACGGAGAAGGTAAAGGCAGCGCTTTGCCGAATCGGGCCGATCCGGCTCAGCGAGCGCCGATGTCGGTGACCCAGTTGGGTGTTGTGCCCGACACCATGTGGGGTAACGCGAGCTCTTTCAACGGGGGGGTTGAGCACAGGGAGGACTCGGTGTCCGCCGCCGGCGAGTCTCTCCCCTGCGAGCTTGCTTTTATGGGCTTTACCGGGGGGAGTGTTGGGGGCAGCGAAGAGCCCCTGAGCTGGGGGGCTCGGGTTAATGAGGAGCCCCCGGGGGTCTCACTTCAAAGGCGCGCTCTTCCGAGCGGGGGGGGCGGCGGGCTGGACGCGAGCGCTCCTCGCGGGCACGAGCTGCGTTCGGTCGCCGGCTCCTCGGGGCGGCCGTGCGACCGGAGGAAACACGCCGCGGTCGTGCCGAGAAAGCTCTTCCTGGGCGACTCGATCGGGTTCGGCACGTGCGAGACCCGCGGCTCGCGCGGCGCGGCGGCTCTGCGGACAGGTGCTCGGTGCACGCCGCCGGTGCTCAAGGGTGAAAGTTGCCCAGAGGAGCCGAGGAACCCCGCTGCCACTGCCGGTGACAGAACAGACCCGGGCCCCTTAGGTTTCGTGGAGCCCCGTGGGGTCCGAGCCGCGGTTGCGGTGCGGGGACCGGGTCACGAACAGCAGCCCCTCCTCCGTCGGCCGGCTCCTCAGCCCTGCTGTTCGCCCGGGCGTCGTAGAGCGGAGGAAAACGTTTTGATCCGAACCGTCGAAAGTTACGACGCTTCGCCCGATCGCTCGGGGCCGCGCAAGGTGAACGGCTTCGCGAAGGTGACTAGTTTACAGTCGCCCATGGTTTTTCCCACGCACTTGGAGTACCTAGTTGAGGCGAACGTGGGCGAGCGATCGCCGGACACAGCGGGCAGCGAGGAGGACGATTACTACGACAACGAAATCCTCCCGTTTTACGAACCCGGGAGTTCGAACCCGGATAGTAATGATGATGGGACGCGATCGCAGCGCAGCGCACAGGGGAACTGCGGTAGCGCCGTAGAAACGGACAGGCTCAGGACGCAGTTGAAGGAAGCCTACCATCTACTCATAAACGCCATGCAGGACATCAGTTTTGACGGCCAAGTTGGGGTCAACGGGTTTTTCGACCACGACAGCACCTCCAGTCGCTCTCGGGACAGCGTGTGCTCGCGGTCGTCTGCCAGGGCCGTAGACAGTGACGCGTGGTCTTCGGGGAAGAACAGCCCCGGGCGGCTGTCCGACACGGACTCCTTGCTGCTGAGTTGCACCGGAGCGCAGGGTCCCCGTCTCGGGAACCGCCTCTTTAGCAAGAGCTCCGAGAACCTGGGCGCCGCGCGGGTAAAGGCCCTGCTGCCGAGGCCTCTGAGCGATGGCGCCATCAGGTACCCCGTATGTCAGATTCGCGGGAAAAGCCTCGATTCTCGAAGAGCCACGGCTTGCGGCGACAGGGAGTTGAGAGGGGCGACGGCGACGGACGGCCCCGAGACCCGGGCGACGTGGGGCGGAATAAGCGGCGACGATCTCCATCAAGAGAACGGCCTGCTAAACGAGAGCGGCGGTTCCGTCAACAGCCTCACCGGTTCATCCGATTATGCGGAAACTCAAGGCAACAAGCACGATTTGAATGGGTCCCGGGGGGTCTCGGCCAAGCCCCACGGGGTGACGGTGAACAAGATGCAGGAGTGGATGCACAAAGGCCGCGTGCTTTCCTCGGAGATGAAGCGGCGCATAGCGGGCTCCTCTCCGCGCGTCCACGGCTCGTTGGGCCCGCGCTCTGCCCGTGGGCTCGCAGACAGGACAAAGTCAACTGGCCAGACGACCGGCACGCAGGAAAGCAAAAGCGCGGCTCCCTGCCAGAGCGCTCAGCAGTCAGGTAGGCACGCCGCCAAGCGTGGCGACAGGATCCGCTCTCTCTCGGACCCTCGATCGTTACCATCTCCCATTAAAGACCGGCGACTCCTCTGACTGCGAAGCAAAGGGGTCGAATGGCTGGACTCTTTGCTTTTCTCACTGGTGCTTCTTCTACCCGGTGGTGGGAGCCTTTGTCATCCACACTAACGTAGATCCATTTAACACCGTTTCGTCGATTCGTGGTGAGGGTGATGCCGTAGCTGGTGACCTACTAACACACTCCATCAAGTTTGTTTGTTTTTGGGTGCTGGAAATACGTACTGAAGGTGTGACGGTCTTGTAATTGCCGTGATCGCAAGCATTTGTATCATGAAACGAATGGTTTTCTGTGTAAAAAAATCGGAATGCTGTGCATTATTAAAGACTGGGGTGACGGGAACGGTGAGTTCCGTGCATCTTGGGCTGGTCGATCCCTCGGATGCTACGGACATCGACTTGGCTACTCGGAAACGACGCGTTTTGTTTTCTGAAGTCTTTCCATTATCACTTGGTAATTTTCCAGCATATTTCATGACAATTAAAGCATTGTAAAATATTCTATGGTCAGCAGCAGTGTTCCCCAGTTACTGGTCAGGGTTTGCTGTTTGAACTTGCTCTCCCTATCGGCGTTGAGAGGAGCGCTTGACCCAGAGAGCTGGCGCTTGTTTGTTTAGAGGAGACAACTGTTGACCTGGCTCTGACAGTTTGGCCAAACTGTTTCAGCCTTCGCACTGCAGAAGCCTCCGCCTCAATTTGCACACAAGCAATGAACTTTTTCACCATCGGCATCTATTTGCAGACGGGCGGTCGGGCCTCCGGCTCCGCGGTGCCCTTGGAGCGGTTTGGTGGGCAGCATGCCGTGCCGGGAAACGTCCCCGCTCTCGTCTTTAAAATGAGAAAAACGCACATGTACAGCAGCGCTGCCGCTTGCTTTGCTCTTCTTTCCCCGACACATTTTTTTCTCAGCGGAGATCGTGCCGCTTAATTCTTTTGTACCGTCTTTGAGTTCCTCTCTATGAATGAAATGAGGGAACGCACACACACATCATCTGAAACCGCTTGTCCCATACGGGGTCGTGGGGAGCCGGAGCCTAACCCGGCAACACAGGGCATAGGGCTGGAAGGGGAGGGGACACACCCAGGATGGGACGCCAGTCCGTCGCAAGGCACCCAAAGCGGGACTTGAACCCCGGACCCGCTGGAGAGCAGGACCCGGTCCAACCCACTGCGCCTCCTCCCCCCATGAGGGAACGGTTATGGATTTTTTTTTTTTTTTCCCCGCAGGTCTGCTTGGAGATTTTGCTGCCCAGCCTCTCAGGGGCAACTCTACCGAACTACCGATCCATTTCGGGAATGTCAAAAGTTCAGTGTGGTATGAATCTCGATTTTGTAGCTTCACCCCCCCCCCCCCCCCCCCCAACTTCTGTGTGTGTATGTGTTTGTCTTTATGTGGATCCTGTACGAAAGAGTAGAAATTGCAGGTTGGTTGTTGTTTGCTGACTTTGTTTCCTCTCTGCTTATATACAGAAAGTTTTCTTTCATGTGATGAAAGGCTTCAGAATTCAGCTTGGTATTAGAGCCAAACATGTTTTTGAGTTCCTCTCATAATACCGTATCCATACTAAATTTAGATGACTGCGTAGTCGGTACGGCCTGTGGTTAGTTGTGTCAAGGATGAGGATTTCTATACGATTTTTGACAGTGTTTGGTTTTTGACTCTGCATCAGTTTGTGTGCCCTCTGGAAATTTGAAGCACAAATGAAGACGGCGGGGGGGT
This sequence comes from Scleropages formosus, assembly GCF_900964775.1. Taxonomy (NCBI): domain Eukaryota; kingdom Metazoa; phylum Chordata; class Actinopteri; order Osteoglossiformes; family Osteoglossidae; genus Scleropages; species Scleropages formosus. Next base: position 12,122,717 of record NC_041814.1, on the reverse strand, counting down.
CGGGGGGGGGGGGGTTACTGGCACCGTAACGTGTTACGTGGAGCTTGTCAGGTGAATGAATTGCCCGCCTGAGGCCGCAGGATTCTTGATCTGGATTTTGGACTAATTTGTTTCTGCGGCGTTTGGACCAGGTGCTCTGTCTTGTACCCTTTACACGTGGAGCGGCGTCGGAAAAGGAACGGAGGTTAAAAACAACGCTGATCGCTTGCAGAACGATGGTGACCCGTGCAGGTGAAATCTCTTATTCGCTCGCCGCGCTATTTTTTTGACCATTTAAAAGCCGTGGGAAATTAATGCCGCTCCTGCCTAAGTTATCCAGGTAAGTTATATCATAAGGGAGGGCGAAAATGCGGCGTGTGCTTGAACCTGACTTTCGTTCTGGATCACAAGCGTTTGTGAGAAGTGGCTGTTTTAAATGATTAACTAGATGGTTTTAACTTGAAACTTAACTTTTAAGACAGAAAAATGTCTGCGTGTGGCTTGTGAGATTATTTTACTGTGCGCTAAGTGGAATTATTAAATTAATACCCAAGTAAAATGGAGCCAAAAAAACTGTGGTCCATAAGTGTAAGGTGTTTATGTTGGTCTTGATTTTAACTTTTTTCTTTATGGGTTTCAGAATTTGTTAGGGAAAACAAGGCAAAATTTGTTGAATACATCAGTCAAAAGGTCCAATTCTCAAAATTACCTGAAAATCTGATATTTGTAAATGAAAGCTTAATTTTGTTAATACTAAGTATTTTGTACAATTTTTAAAAATGCATTCTGGAGGCTTTTCACACTTTGTTTCGGGGGGGTGTTGTGTAAAGGGTATAGTTATAGAATATAGCTCCAGGGATAGTGCGGGCCATTGCGTGACTGGGAATTTTGTTCCGATTGTTGCACGAAAGGGGGGAAAAAAAAGACACAAAAGCTTGACATATGGATACATAAATGACAAGCTGCTTTGCGTCAAAGATGCCGCTTTAATTATTCCACGACCAGTTTCCTATGAGAACCATTTCTAAATCTTGCTTGTGAAGTTGAGGAGTAAAATTAGTTATTAGTTTGGAGTACCGTAATTACTTTCCGCGAAGATAGCTTTAATTACTTTTGTTCAGTGCTTTTGTTCATATTTCAAATGTGATAGGTTTTCTTCTATATGCTGACATCTATGATGTGATTTAATACACGGTTTATCTGTGAATCATAGAGATTTTTTTTATGCCGTATTTATTAATTATTGTACTCAATTATTACGTGAACAGAAAAATGTGTATTTCTGCTCAATATCCTCAGTTCGGTAGTAACGGTGGTCCGTAAGTGTAAGGTGTTTATGTTGGTCTTGATTTTAACTTTTTTCTTTATGGGTTTCAAAATTTGTTAGGTGAAAACAAGGTAAAATTTGTTGAATACATCAGTCAAAAGGTCCAATTCTCAAAATTACCTGAAAAGCTGATATTTGTAAATGAAATCTTAATTTTGTTAATACTAAGTATTTTGTACAATGTGTACAGTGTGTGTGTGTGTGTGTGTGTGTGTGTGTGTGTGTGTGTGTGTGTGTGTGTGTGTGTGTGTGTGTGTGCAGTAGTAACTAGTGTACTAACATTGCTTTAGTTGGCTAGCAGGGACCAGACCGTAGCAAGACCGGTCACTGCGGACTTCACCGTGTGCCGCTACTGGTGATCTGCCAGTGAAACCCACGATGGGTCTGACAGCGTCCTCTCCGACCTGTCACCAGGAGGATCAAGAAATACTTTGACACGAAACCGTACGCCTTCACGTAATGGCAGAAGTGTCGCACTGATCTGAAATATAATAGCCATTGATGTAGTTTAGATGGGGGGTGCGGTGGCGCAATGGGTGGGACCGGGTCCCACTCTCCAGTGGGTCTGGGGTTCGAGTCCCGCTTGGGGTGCCTTGCGACGGACTGGCGTCCCGTCCTGGGTGTGTCCCCTCCCCCTCTGGCCCTACGCCCTGTGTTGCTGGGTTTGGCTCTGGTTCCCCGTGACCCCGTATGGGACAAGCGGTTCAGAAGGTGTGTGTGTGTAGTTTAGATCCTTTAAATAAGTGATGGGAACTCTATTGCTCCGCCATAGCTATACGAGGGAAGAGCGTTTCCTTTGTGGCATTTGTCACAGAAGCGAACGCCACGATATCCAGGACCGGTGAGCTCATGCGATCGCGGTTGGAAGGACATTTACGCCTTCCTGGCACCTGTTTGACACGCTTGACTGCGATGCCACACCGCCAGGCGAGCGCCGGCTTTGTTTTTGCCGCGCAACTGTCTGCCTTTGCTTGTTTGGCACCTCGGACAGAAGATTTCTTTCAAGAATGTAAACCTTCAGGTGATGATGGGGGGTGGGGGTGGGACCACTTGTTCGCACTGGGTGCGAAACAGCAGCTGGCATAGGGGCTGGAGCTGTCGTCTTACAGCCTGAAGGTTCCTGGTTCGAATCCTGCTGTGCTGTCAGTTGTACCCTTGAGGAAGGTACTTAGTATGAACTGTTCCTGTCAGTGCGGTCAATAAATCACTTAGCTTGCAGCCCTAAAACTGTCAGTGGCCGAGCACAAAGGTGTCTGCTAAATAAGTAATAAATGTGAACGATGCAAAGCCCACTGTGCTGTTTGATTAATATTTAATGAATGATAATTCTTATACAGCTGCTAATGATAATTCTTTGGAATATTTACATAAATGTAAATATTCCAAAGAATTATCATTAAACAAATTAAACTCAATATTCCAAAAAATTCAAAATATTCAAATTCAAATATTCCAAAATATTTAAGAAAAATCATTTAATTTAATTAAATGTTCCGAAAATTTTCTTATTGAAGAATTACATTTCATCAGATGCTTTATCCGAATCCTTCAGTGACCGTCTGTCGCTTGAAGGTATAGCCAATGGTATAGATATTTCATTTGTGAAAATAGTTAATTCGACACAGTAAGCGTTATTGTTCTGACAATGGTGTTCAGTCTCGGTTTTTTTTTTTTTTTTTTTTTTTTTTTTTGAACGTATAATGCACCCAGAAAATGCTTTTCAGAAAATTCTGGGGGCAGTGAAAAGCAGTTGCTTCCAAGACATTTAGAAAGTTCTCAGACCCAGTGAAGTTTCAACTGATTAGGCAGCTCGCGGAGTGAGACCATTCCCTTTGACTTTTTCCCTACAGTCTGACCGCAAGAAATCATTCATAGCCATTGTTGAAATTTCAAAAGATTATCGCAGAATGCGGACCGAGATTCCGATTCCTATTCGTTTCATTAGTTCTGTAGCTCGTATTTTAATAAACCACAAACTTTTCGATGTAGGCATGTTTATGGTGTCAAGGGTGAAGGTTGCTTCGGTTGTTTCTTTTAACTCCACGCAGTTTTAACTAGCTCCTCAATTTCAAGAGAAAATTTATCACTTTAATTAGCGCTTTCGTTTTCATCTTGAAGGGGGATGCGGTGGCACATTGGGTTTGGCTGGGTCCTGCTCTCCGGTGGGTCTGGGGTTCGAGTCCCGCTTGGGGTGCCTTGCAATGGACTGGCGTCCCGTCCTGGGTGTGTCCCCTCCCCCTCCAGCCTTATACCCTGTGTTGCTGGGTTTGGCTCCAATTTGCCACAGCCCTGCTCAGGACAAGCAGTTTCAGACACTTTTTTTTTTTTCTTCACCCTATAGTATTGTACATGAATCATTTACTTTCAATGAGGATAGAATTTTATTAGGTGCCTTTGTGTTTACACTGGGGTCACGATCCTCTTGGCACATTACGGCGCTCGGATGTGTCGGCGGCTCTCTTCCTTCCCTATTTGTTTATCCGTTTCTGAATGTGAAGAGGAGGAGGAGGCGACGGTAGTAAATTTTTACTTACAGCGTGGAATGCCTTACAGGCGAGAACATGCTCCTGGTATGTGGCGAGAAGCTTGCTTAGAGCTACTCGCTTCCTGTTGTGCGATGGCAGTCCACCACAAGCAAATGAAAATGTGCGAATGGCACGTTAATCACACGGTGAAACAGCTCTCATCTATGGTTTTCTGATTGCGTTTCTACGAAACAGGAAGTGGAGTGTGTGTGTGTGTGTGTGTGTGTGTGTGTGTGTGTGTGAGCTCTGACCTTGGCACCATACTCTCTGGAAATGGGGGGGTCCAATATGTGGCCTGGAGGCTGCCTGTGGGCCACAAGACCGTTTTGTAAAATTACTATATTCTGCACCTACTATAACTACTACACAGTTCCGCTAATACCGTGGTTACGGCTGTGTTTTTACCGATACAGTTAAACACACAGTCGAACGTACGGTGCGCCAAAATGAAATACAGCGAAACGATCACTTTTTCATTTTAGACATTTAAGATTCAGTGTGTCACATGCTGTGATTTTATGGCTACGATTTCGTTCCCGGGGCCCTCGAATCGGTTCGCGTTAATAACTGCGGCCCTTGGCAGGAAAAGGTTGGGCACTCTGCGGTGGACAAGCCGGGTCTCGCACCCTTGCTTCGGACGTGCCGGCGGAGTAACCAGGGCGGCGAGAGAGACGAGGGAAATGAGACGCTGTCTTTCAGCAGGAGGGGGTCCGCAGTGAGGTCGTCGCTGTCGCCGATGTCCTCTCGGGCAGCGTGGACCGTCTCGCGTCACACAAGGTGACTCGATGGGGAACGTCAGTCGTACTGCGTTGGACTGCAGTAAAGCTGCAGAGTTTACCAGTAATGCGGGTGTGATGGCACAGTGGGTTTGGCCCGTCTCTGCTCTCTGGCGGGTCTGGGGTTTGAGTCCCGCTTTGCCTTGCAATGGACTGGCGTCCCGTCCTGGGTGTGTCCCCTCCTCCCTCCAGCCTTGCGCCCTGTGTTGCTGGGTTAGGCTCTGGCTCGCTGTGACCCTGGCCGTGACAAGCGGTTTCGGTCAGTGTGTGCGTGTGTGTGTGTTTACCAGCAAGTTTGTGAGACCTCTCAAGTACAACAAAACAGTCCCTTTTTTGTGCGGGGGGGGAGTTCAACATCTGTCACGCGGAACACAGGGAGCCGGGATGGCTGAACCCAAGTGCAGCGTTGTTTGTCAGGAGATGAGGGATGAGGCAAGTTTTCGGTGTCGGGGACAGGCGAGGGGTCGGTCGATAGGCGGTCAGGGTCAGAGCGAAGATCCACGGACGAGGTCGGGGGACTTGGCGAAGGGTCGGTCGAACGGCGAACGGGACAGGAACGAGGATCCGTGGACGTGCTCGGGAAACGAAGCGAAGAGTCAAGAACCGGAGGACGTGAACGAAGAGCTAGCGATGCTTGTGAACGAAGTGTCACGGGAAAGGGCGGTTGTCCCTAGGGGTACGGGAGCTGAAGAGGGTCTTTATAAGGTGAGTGATTACTCATGAGTTAGTGCGGAGTCAGGTGTTGGTTGTTGCTTGTGCTGCGGGCGTGGACGTGACAACATCCCTCTCTAGGAGAGGGGAACAAATGAGCAGTCAAGCCACATGAATTGTTTCGAACTGGGGTGCAGGAAATCAGTGCCACAACTTGGCAAGGGTTTTTTTTTTTTTTTCTTCTTCTTTTGAAGAAACAACCGCGTTGTCCCCCGAATGCATCATACTAACACATTTATCTCCGAACCCGTTAAAAAAATAACGGCAGCTGGCACTGGGAACACAGCCCTGACTTGACACGCGGTAGAGGGACGCGTTGTGGCGGCACGGTCGCTGCCCCGATGCTGCCTGCTGTGTGTGACTCCATGACTCCATCCACCGCAAACACTCACGCTCAACTCTTCTGAGTCCGACACACCTGTAGAAGCGCCGCTGTCCCCTTTCCTCTTATTTTCTCCGGAACACGGCGTACGGAGCTTGGAGGAGAACTGTTTATTTTTCGTCACGATTTTCCTTCTCGGCTTTAACCGGATGACTTGTTTTTGATGAAGCCACTTCTGTTTCCAGAAAAACTAAACAAAAAAAAAAAAAAAGTTTACAGTAATCAGGCTGACTTTGTCGCTTAACGTACACTCGGTGAAGTACGGCCGTGTTATTACATCCTTTTACTTTATTGCTCGGAGGGAACATCCAATCCTGGTTTGAGCAGAAACGAAGGCCCTTCATTGCGGTGCCGAGAGTTAATTATCACCCGATCGCAGTGCCTTAGTGAAATGCTTCTGTCGCTCTGTAATTTAGGTTGAGTTTGTAGAATGTTTCCGTTCGGAAAGGAGAACTAATGATTAATGCGCCGAAGATTTAGTCTCGGATGGAGCGTGCATCCAACAACACGGCGCTGTGACCCTTCCTCGACGTGTCGGGGCAGAATCCTGCACGGCCTCTTCTTTCTTTGATATCTTAAGAGACATTATTGATGTCGCTTAAAGCTCCTGTTCGTCTTGAAAGCCGTACCTTGTAAACGCTCAATAAAAAGGATAATGTTCACTATTGTCTTTGCCCTCACATCACCTTGTCGTGAGCTCTGTGATCATCTGAAGTCATTTATCATAAGAAAAAAAAAAAACAAGCTCTCAGGAAATAAATGCTGGCTGTAATACAATTGCCAGCTGTTGAGAAAAAACTTTTTTTTTGGATGTAACTGAGTGTACCAAGTAACAGTTCTTTTTCTGTTTATACGGTGCTCCTTGAAAGAGAGTATGTGAACCCCTAGTGTCCCTTAATTTTACTACAAAATGGTTATTGGATGAGGGGGGGCACAGTGGTGTAGTGGATTGGCCTGGGTCCTGCTTCCCCGTGGGTCTGGGGTTCAAGTCCCGCTTGGGGTGCCTTGCGATGGACTGGCGTCCCGTCCTGGGCGCGTCACCTCCCCTTCCAGCCTTACATCCTGCGTTGCTGGGTCAGGCTCTGGTTCCCCGCGACCCCGTATGGAACAAGCGGTTCCGAAAATGTGTGTGTGGGTTATTGGATGAGAAGCAGTCCTTCTCATCCGACACAATAGGTGTGTGATGACCAATTCCATATGTTCGTTTACAGGAAATCATGCGTGTAGAAAAACGGAAGTGGTGCAGGTGCAAAAATAAGTGAACCCCAAGTTGCGCTGCTTAAACCAAGTAGGCGAGTAGAATCAGGGGTGTAAATCATAGTCATTCATTAATTGTTTAAGTTTATTTTAACATTTAAGATGTAGATTTTCTACAAGAATAATGAGCATTCTTATAGGGTTCACATACTTATGAGCACTACACACACATAGATTTGAGTATGCTTACTGGAAATTTTATTTTCCTCACACTTGGATTTCAGTTAACATGTCTGAGCAGGAAATCCTGCCATAAATCTTGCCAGCCCTTCAGCAATGCCCAGTGATATAGGATAGTATTGCCCAGGTGTACTCAAACTTTTGACTGTGCTGCATTTATGAATAATGCCCTTGTTTGTAGCTTGATCGTGCGTCTCTGGTTGGCAACGGTAGGTTGCATCCTACTGCGCGGCAGCGCCGTCCCCGGGCATGGACACACCGATCCGATGGCTCCCCTCACAGAGTCTCGGCCGCACGGCGCATCCCTCAACGCGGTCGGTCGGGGACCTTCGGCCGCCCGACGAAGCCGAGCAGAGCGCTGCGCAGGGCACAGCCGGCGCTCCTCGCTCAATCACGACTTACTTTGCTCACTTTGAAATCATATTTTGGCCGTTTTTCCTCTCATCCTCTGTTTTTCTTCCTCCAATTTACCGCGGATGTGAACTTTATCCCTCTCAGAGTCGACAGTCCTCCTTGTGCTTTGCGCAACTTTTTTTTTTTTTTTTTTTCCTTTCCTCAATTCACATGTTTCCTTAGTCAGGAAGTTATCCCCACAAAATTGTGCTTCTGAAGTGTGCCAGAGGCTTGCAGTACGTAATTGTAAGTTAGCATTTGCTGCAGAAGAAATGAAGCAAAACAAAAAACAGGTCCTGGTACTTTTCGCGGTGACGTGTGGAGCTTCGTCCGGTCTCGGCTACTTATTGATTAGACAAGTTGTGCATCCAAATTCGTATCCTTGCAGTAGTTTTTATGAAAAATTTTGTTGAAATACAACATGAGCATTTTGGGACAAAAACCATTTAATCATAAGATCAGTTGTACTTCAGAAAATATCACCAGTGTATTACTTATAATGTATGATTAGTTAGTAGACTATAACCTTAGACCTTGTGGAAAAATCTGAGAATAAAGCATAACGCAATGTGTTAATGAGTGTGTGCATTAATTGGTTTTATGACTGAATGGAAAGCATCCGACACCAAAACGGGATTTTCACAGAATATTCTGGTTGTTTTTGCATCTATATTTTATAAAAACGTTTATTGCACGGGGGGCGTGGTGGCGCAGTGGGTTGGACCGGGTCCCGCTCTCCGGTGGGTCTGGGGTTCGAGTCCCACTTGGGGTGCCTTGCGATGGACTGGCGTCCCGTCCTGGGTGTGTCCCCTCCCCCCTCCAGTCTTACGCCCTGAGTTGCCAGGTTAGGCTCTGGTTCCCCACGAGCCTGTATGAGACAAGCAGTTCAGAAAATGTGTGTGTGTTTATTGCATTGGATGTAACAAACATGAATAAAACCATGTTTCATGATACAACTGCAGTATGTTATGTAAATGAATTTAAAGAAGGTAATTCCCAGGCAATGCTAAGTAAATCTGTGTCAAAGAGTTAGCTGGGAGTACTTTTGTGTTTCGATGGGGGGAATTTAACTGGAGAGGACTCTTCTAGAAGTACTAAAGCTGGTGATGTGCACGGTTTCGCGTAGTAGGTGATGAAACGGGCCGATTAATTTTTGAGCGGACTTCGAGGTTAGCATTGCCTGGAAGTTTCTTAATGCTTTTCACCTGTGATCGAAAGAAGCGTTCGAGATGCCAGCCGATGTCTCTCGCCAGTAACGGCAGCGTCGCGCGAGCGTCCCTGTCCCGTTTCAAGACTTGAGTTGTTCTCTTTTGCAGCTCTGATTGAAAATGTTCACAGCCGCAGCGCGGCATCCGCGGAGGTCAGAAGCGGCAGGGCGAACGATTCCCGGCCCTCGCTCAACACCATCACCGTTTCCAAGAAACGAAACTGGCTCCAGCAGAGCTCTGGGAAGGGTCACGCTGCAGAGGATGGTCCTTCCGCGGTGGGGTCGGACGGCGGTCACGGCCAGGTGGCCGTCCCCGCAGCCCTTCCTTCGGAGTGCTTCCAGGTAAACTCCACCGTGCCCCAGGCAGCGCCTCCCAAACCGCCACGCCTACATGTGAGCGTGTCCCGCACTGCGGGACATGCCAGGAGCTCTCCGGCTCCCAAAGCCGTGGATTCAGCTGAGGAGAACGACGCGGACGATGAAGGCGAGATCTGGTACAACCCCATCCCTGAGGATGAGGAGCCAGAGGTGCTCCAGGCCCCGCGGAGGAGAGCAAGCGCCGGGGATTCGGCCGGGGCCGCGGGAGCCTCTCCCGCTGGACCGGAGGGTGCCGACGTGTGTCGAGCTGGCCCGGGGGGCGAGGCGAGCCAAGCGATTGCCGCGCATTCCACGGAGCCGACGCAGCTGCGCAGGCAGATGTTCGCGTGCAAGTCGGCGGCGGAGAACCCAGCTGCGAGGAACACAGCTCCAGGTACTGCGCGTTGCTTCCTGCTTCAGCACATGTTTCGTAGACATCAGGCTTTACGCCGTCTGCCGTTTATAGTGCTGTGAAAGTGAGCGCGGCGGTACGATGAGCTAATGCACTTAAAATTGCCGTGCAAAATAATACCTGCGAGGTTTGCAATGATTTAATTGCACTTAAATATGCTGTTTTGGGAGGGGGCGTGGTGGCGCAGTGGGTTGGACCACAGTCCTGCTCTCCGGTGGGTCTGGGGTTCGAGTCCCGCTTGGGGTGCCTTGCGACGGACTGGCGTCCCGTTCTGGGTGTGTCCCCTCCCCCTCCGGCCTTACGCCCTGTGTTGCCGGGTAGGCTCCGGTTCCCTGTGACCCCGTATGGGACAAGCGGTTCTGAAAATGTGTGTGTGTGTGTGTGTGTGTGTGTGTGTGTGTGTGTGTGTGTGTGTGTGTGTGTGTGTGTGTGTGTGTGTGTGTGTGTGTGCTGTTTTGGTGCGATGGTGATAATACCGAGGCACAATGCGAACAATGAACCGAAAAAGAATACAAAGTCTATGTACCATCACACACACATTTTCAGAACCGCTCGTCCCATACGGGGCCACGGAGAACCGGAGCCTACCCGGCAACCCAGGGCGTAAGGCCGGAGGGGGAGGGGACACACCCAGGACGGGACGCCAGTCCGCCGCAAGGCACCCCAAGCGGGACTCGAACCCCAGACCCACCGGAGAGCAGGACCCGGTCCAACCCACTGCGCCACCGCGCCCCCATGTACCATCACCAGTTTTGTAAATAAAGACTTTAGAAATTGTAATGAACTTTTACCACGTCTTATATTTAGGGTGCAATAAATCCTCGACAGACATAATTGTTGTTTGTCGTACGAGGGCAATGTTGCTCAGCAACCAGACATTACACTTTACCAGCAGGTTCAGCTATTCATCATGCCTGGTCCCTCCATTTTCTCAGGAAGGCCGAACACCTAACCCTACCTAACTGTGCTTTGGTAACATGGACATAATGTGTCATGAAAGCACCCACGTTGCTGTGGGTGGCATGGTGGCACGGTGAGTAGCGCTGCTGTCTCACAGAATCTGGGTGGCGCGAGAGGGCATGGGTTTGATTCCCCACTCGGCTCAGGTGGAGTTTACATGTTCTCCCTTTGGGTGTGCTCTGGTTCCCTCCTGCAGTGTAAGTCACCTTGCTGAATAAGGCGTGTGGGCTGATAACACTACGCAGAGTTCCTTGGACGTTGCTTTGGAGAAAAGTGTCTGCTAAATAAATATAAAATCGCTGTGAGAATGGGCTTGTGTTGTTCTTTCATGCAACTATTGTGGCTCTGTCATTTTCTCATACGCGAAGTCATTACGTGTTGTAGGTTGCATTAAGGAAAATACTTAACCGGGACCTGTCTCATTGAATGCCTTACATTTGCATTTACTCATTTAGCAGGTGTTTTTCTCCAAAGTGATACACATCACATAGAAAACACAATGTGTAGACAGTTGGGAAAAAAAGTGCCTTTAAATCTCGCCCGCAGTGGTACCTGCTGCAGCAGCACCTTCTGATGATGCAACTGATGTTTGCAAACACCGTATAAAAAGTCTGCGAGGTGGTAAATTGTGTGTGTGTGGATGTGGATGGGTGGGTGGGTATATATACACAGATAACCTTTATGCACATTTTTTGTAATGAAGGCTTTTCTTAGGTGCAAATAAATCCAAAAGGAAGATCGTACACCCTTTGGTCGCGTTAATAAAAATTGAATGATTCAATTTGGCGACAGTCTTCTAAGTGCAGAAATACTAATGTACCGAGATGCTGTTTATTTCCACATTATCTCTGGTTATGAAAGGAATTTGTTTGTTTCAGAAATCCTTGGCTGTGTTGACTTTGCGGTTACTCTTTCAGATGAACAGTACTAATGGTTCTCATAACAGCCCTTCAACAAAATTTCCTGTTATTTTACATCAAAGACAGTCTCGGCATTGTTTGTTAGGATAAACTATCCTTTCAGTAATTCTTGCTATCGCGGCGATGAACTGCGAGCAACATTTCGCATCCTCATCTCAACAGTCCAGCTTAGGCGAGCGGTTATAATCCTCCGTAGTGTCTGTCGGCATGCTGTGTGAGTCTCTCTGTGACACTTAGTTCAAGCGGATGATACCGCTGTCAATGGCTTTTACCGAACATCTCTGTACTTCTGTGATCCAGGTGCCTGCTGGGCGCGGGGCTTTGTCCAGCGGCTCATTTACTTTGCAGAACTGACGAATAACTGCCATTTGAAATGCCACCCTATTTGAATTAATCTACATTCATATTTCAACAGCAACCTTAATCCCTGGCACTTTTGGAATTGGTTTGCTGTCTGGCAGAGCACGAGGCCCGTGAAGGTCTGGAGGAAACGGTTCTGTCGTTGTACGGTATCGGTTCTAAGGTGTTGGGGATGGCTTTTATAACACTAGCATGGCTGCATGACTCCAGACTCACTAGCGTAGCAGGTGGCAGGCATGTGGACAATGCAACGGAAATGGATGAAAACCGTACGGATGCTTGACTTCTCCTGCAGGTCACAACACTATGCGTATTCAGCCACCAGGAAATGACTAGAGTTGCTCAAGAGGAACCTTGTTGGCCTTCGTGAGCTCCATTCAAAATGGACATGCGCTCTAGTTATGGAACTATATCTCATATTACTTTCAGCTGAGATTCTTCTTTTTTTATTATAGATTTGGGGTGACCAATAGCATATTGATTAGAGCTTTTCCTTGCAGTCAAAAGGACCCTTAACTGCTTCACAAAATTTCTTGGCTGTATGAAGGGAGTAAATCATTGTAACGCTATTTTTATTAAACATCTAACTTTTAAAGCAGGTTCCCATGGTTAGGTCAAAATTGGTATGTGATGTGTAGGACGTAATATGTAATTGATGAAGATCAGTCGGATAACTGATTCAGCACTGTCGATATCTATCGGATAACCACTTCTCCCATTGCAGCACTTGGACATTCATTGAAAACTGTAAACAGGTTTTTTTTTTTTTTTTTAAAAAAAAAAATAAGCTAGCTTGAGTGCCACCAACCCTGGCCTCATATGCACCTGTCTGGGCTGTCCCTTGTTAAATGCTATCATGGACTATGAATATGGCAGCTGATGTTTTGTCTGGACTGTCAGGGACATGGCCCACAGGGGTGGGTAGGGGGTCTGGAGAGACTCGTCAACACTTCTCCGGTTTCAGTAGATGAAACTGAGCTTCTTCAGCTCTCGCCTACCAATCTTGAGTTGAAGTCCTTTGAGTTAACATTTCAAGCTGTGAAACTGATCCTCGGGTGTGGGGGTTAGGTTTCCCTCCTCCTCCTGCTGATTTCCATTTGTTCTTCATACACAACTGAAGGAGCCGGCTAGATGTAGTTACCTATTTTGAGTTGGACCATATGTACCGTGCAGAAGGAAGCTATACACATTGGCGTTAAATAATCTGTTGAATCTAAATTGTTGCGGACTTTGTTGCATGAATGTTTGAGAGTCAGTATTACTTTGACAGTGCCTTGGATGACCTCCTGTCAACATTGTGCTCGTTCTGTAGATGGATATTACATGGAAAGTTGGGGTCTTGAGGAGACCCTAGCCACAGATGTTGTTTGGCATTTCCTGCTCTCTTTGCCTTCTGTTACTGTTTTAAGAGGGCCCTCTGGTCAGATCTGAAGAACAGATCTCCACCAGCTTCCTAGTTTCTAAATCTGCCCAAGTTATTGGCAGGAGGAGTGAAAAAGGAAATATTCGTGAAAGAAAGGGTCTAAACATGGCTGTGGTTTGTTAGGGAATGCTGCAGGACAGCCCCTTGCAGGACGGGGCTCGGCTTTGCAGGACAAGGGGTTCCTTTGTCCCTCCTCTGTCCGGACCCACGGCCAGACCCTCCTGCCAGAATAGCACAGCAGGCCCTCTGAAAATAGAGCTGCCCCTGTTGGCTGTCTGTGCCCCAGCTCGAAGCTGCGAAGAGGCAACAGAATCTCTTTGTTTTAAAAGTACAGCAGAATTGCGGTTAAAAACAAAAAATGGATGTGGAATTTTGCACACGTTACAATTTGAAATGACAAGGAGCATTTTTGAGAAGTCCCCAGTTGGTTGAAAAAAAAAGAAGTGATGATCACGGTACTGGAGTCTGCTTTACTGACCTTTGTGTGAGACTAACGCATCATATTTCAGCAGCATGTATGATTAACTGGGAAAAAAGCACAATATACGGCTTCCATCAATCCTGTTATCGTCATCAAGATCTCAATCCCTTTGTTGGCCTCAAGATCATTTTCATTGATTTGAGGCGGTTTTTTGCCTAATGATAAAGGATTAGATGTCTAATGAAGGTGGAAATCCTTTGACGGAAGCCAGCAAGAGAAATTCTTTTTTTTTTTTTTTTTTTTCAAATTTAATTAAGCAGTCATCTAGAGAAGTTGTGGTTTCTGATTGTACAAAATATGTTTTGCTCATTTAAATGGATCTTATTCTATGCCTTCAGTTGTTCTGAAAAGACAGGTGGGTTACTTTAGGATGACAGTCATAGTACTGAACAAAAGCTGTATAGCCTGGAGCGCTGTGGGAAGTGAATAATTTTCTTTTTCTAATAGAATATGAAATTGATGGAGGTTATGTAGAAGGCAAGAGCTGAGAAGCTTAGACTTTTTTCCCCCAAAGGATTTCTTTAGAGAAAGAATTAATCTCTTTGCTTTCCTAACTTTATAAAATAAAAAGGAACAAAACGTCAACTTCATGAGTGCTTTACAGTTGTTTTTCATGTTATAATAATGGCAACATTTTAGTACCATTTCATTTCAGAATGGATTAAGACATTTCCATGTTTTTAAAAAAAGCTACTTTTTTAATAAATTATCTACAGTCTAATTTGAATGTAATTTACATTTATTCATTTAGCTGATGCTTTTCTCCAAAGCAATTTACAGTATTAAGGTTACAATTATTTACCCATTTTTACAGCTGGGTAATTTTTTTTTACTGGAGTAATTTAAGGTAAGTGTCTTGCTCAAGGGTACTACAGTGAGAGGTGGGGAGCAAACCTGTGACCTTCAGATCCAAAGACAGTAACTCTTACCCCTACGCTACCGGCTATAATAAAACCTACTTGGAGTGTTAACTGTGCTGCAGTAACAAACAATTTTCGGTATGAAAGAACTTGTGCGTAATGAAGCACACCATGGATACGAGTGTGTTAACTCTGACTTTTTTGTGTTTCTCCGTGTTTCCCCAGATGACATTGAATTGTCCAGCTCTGGGTTTTCTCCTCCATCTAGTCCGAACCCGGCAAAGAAGGGCAGCTCCATTAACTGGTCGTTCCCAGACAAAATCAAATCTCCACGCACGGTGAGGAAGCTGTCTATGAAAATGAAGAAGCTGCCGGAGCTCAGCAGAAAGCTGAGCGTGAAAGGTACCTGCAACAGCACCCAGCCAGAGCTGCGGACTCTTTCTGCAAAGTCTGGTGTGGAAACCGTCCAGGGTCCCCCACAGCATTCTCCTCGAGGAGGCCAAACTGCAGCCAGCAGGAATGTCATTTCACGCTACCACCTGGACAGCAGTGTATCCACACAGCACAGTTACAGCAAGAAGAAAAATGGTGGTGGCTCCAAGTCTGCCAGTAAAGGGGGCTACCTCAGCGATGGTGACTCCCCAGAGCTGGTGGCTAAGTCAGGAAAGCATGGCCCCGAGGGCAAGACTGGGAAAAGCAAGGAGCCTCCAGCCAACAGCAGCCCGAAGCTGCATGGCACAGAGTTGGACATCGACGCTTTCCGGCATTACTGCTTTGTAGACCAGCCCAAGTTTGGGCAGTACATTTCAGGCCTCATGAACTTGCACTTCTATGGGGCAGAGGATCTGAAGCCACCACGCATTGACTCTCGTGATGTTTACTGTGCCATCCAGGTGGATTGTGTCAATAAGGCACGCACAGCTCTGCTGACTTGCAGGACCACCTTCCTGGACATGGACCACACCTTCAATATTGAGCTTGAGAATGCTCAGCACCTGAAATTGGTCGTTTTCAGTTGGGAGCCCACTCCTCGAAAGAACCGTGTCTGTTGTCATGGCACTGTGGTCCTGCCCACACTCTTCAGGGTTGCGAAGACCCACCAGCTAGCTGTCAAGCTGGAGCCTCGTGGCGTCATCTATGTGAAGCTCAACCTGATGGAGCAGTGGCAGAACTCTCTTGATGGGCCTGATGTGGATCAGGAGCCCCAAGTGTTTGGGGTGGAGGCATGGAAGGTGGTGGAGCGGGAGAATGTAGGGCTCATGGTGCCCCTGATAATTGAAAAGTGCATTACTGAGATTGAAAAGAGAGGCTGCCAGGTGAGCACAAAGACGGCACTCTGAAACCAAGAGCTCAGGCTTGTACAGGTGGTCCTCGGGTTATGGCATGTATGACGGACAACGGCCGTCCGGATAACCTCATTATATTGTTTTTCGAGGGCTGACATTTGGTCGTAAAGTGTAATGTCGACCGCTCCGTCTGCTGCAAAATAGCATAGGCTGGCTGCCATATTTGTTATTCTTTGGTTCTCAGTCGGTGTTTGGGTGTCTAGCAGCAATCGCAGTTTGTGTACAGAAACGTTGTTTGTTTAAAGAACTTGTCCCTTGTGATTCCATTCAAGTTCATTTTTATTTACAGTTAGCAAGCAAGAACATGAGTGTTCTAGTGATGCTTTAAAGAGAATGTGAAAGACAGTATTTAAAAGCGAAAATAATGTAGCCAAGAAAGTATAATACTGTACTGTGTTTATATTGTATGTTAGATCTTCTTTACTGATTTCAATACTATTATATAACGTTAATAATTTATGTATCCCGATGGTTAATGTGAGGGCATTCATGACTCATGACAGCGCTGTCAGAACGGAACCCCATCATAAATCGAGGACCACCTGCGCTGGCCTTCCTTCTCGAACCGAAATGAAAAATGCGCTTTCGTTACTCTATACCCTCCCACTCACTTTCGCTAGGCTGCTGTAGAAGTCAGGTCTTGCTGTACCAGAGCTGTTACAGCTCAGTGCTGGCTTTTTTTTTTAAAGGCGGTAGTAGTTTTAACTTAAGGGGAAGGCTGGCGAGGACTCCTGGACCGAACCCTGCAGTAAGTTGCGTAGCTGCCTAGGGTCATTCGGTTGGACTCTGCACGATTTTAAGTTGTGCTGAAGGAGGTTTCCAGTGTGTGGGAGCCTCTGTGTCGTGCGGGGGGAGCGGTTGACGTTTTTGGCCCGGCGACTGTAGCGTGGGCTAGAGCATGTCCGAGAGAGCGAACAAACACGCCAGTCCGCATTCAGTCGTCCGCTTGGAAGGCATGGCAATCAAAACGAGCTCCCGGCTTTCGCTGCTCCCAATTAGTGAGGACGGCCGCAATAAACGCGCCTGGTCGCCGCTCGGGTGCCATCCGGCTGCCCTGAGCTGTTCGTCATTTGCACGCGGGACGGTTTTGTCAACATGTTCTCCCCGTGCGACGAGGACGCCCTTCAGGCCTGGCGCTCGCAGCTGCTGCGTAGCGTGGCAGCCGCAGGGTGCTATCAAAGCGATAGCGGCCCTCGGCTTGGCCCCTCCGGCCCTGCGTCTGAGCTGGGAAAGGATCAGCGGTAGATTAAGAGGAATTTACAGCATGTGTCACAAAGGCACGCAGAGCAGACATGCTTGAACGTTCTTAAGTGTAAAATCGCGGCCGGGAGTCAATTTGGGTCTCTGTTAAAAAGCAAGACGCGCGTCTCTCGGGGCCGGGAAATCCGAAGAGTCGGATTGCCGTGAAAATACGAGGGATGCCTGCGGCCGTTACGACGTTTGATGTTTTCTCACTCCTCAAATAGTCCTGTGTTTCCGAGGCTTGCGAGGCCTACGTGTCTGGTGTGTATTTAAACACAGTGCGTGCTGGCAGCGCAGGTTTAGTCTGAGACCCGCTTTTCGAGCTGGGGAGGAAAACAAACAAGATCAGATCAGGCGAGAATATAGGTTAGGAGGGGAAGAAAAACAGCCCCCCCAAAAAAAAAAAAAAAAAACACAGTCAAACACTACGTACCATTGATCCAGAATATGACATTCCTGCCAGATGTTTGTGGCGCTGTGGCATTTCATGACATGCAATAAAACATTTAGTGAATCGGTATAAAAAGAGTTTACAGAAAGGAATCTAAAGTTATTTTGATCGTAGCGCTGCCGTTTCGGATTGGTCGCGTTTATTTCGTGAACTTGAAAAAGCTGGCCTTCGGAAATGTGTAGGTTTGGAAGATCGGCGCTACGTTGGCATCGTGTCTCTTTCCGCACAGTCCTCCGCTTGTCAGAGCGTCCGAGGGCTGCTCTCGGGAAGGAACAGTTGAGCACGGCAAACCTTTCTCTTCTCTCTGATTTATGTGCTGATATGATACACTTTCCTATTGTTGATATACATCTATTCTATGCTGGAATAGGATATTATTTCTATTAGAGAACAATATAGTTGTCGCCGAAAAAAAAAAAATCTTCACTCGGAACAGTGTCCGCAAAGACGAACCCATTTTGCAAATTTTCTGTGAAATACCGTACAAGGGTTTCCATCGCTTCTTTGAAATGACCTTAAACTGTGAACATTAAAGGTTTTACAAAGAATCCTAACAAAACTCTGTCGAGATTTAAAAAAGCTATTTTGCTTTAATGAAGTGTGAGTATATTGTTATCATAGGGGTTAGGGCTGCTGTCTTGGGCCCCAAAGGTTGTAGGTTTGAATCTCACCCCTAGCTGTGGTACCCATGAGCAAGATACTTACCCTAAAATTCCCCAGCTGCATAAATTTGTAAGTAACTTGACATTATAAGTCACTTTGGAGGAAAGTGTCAGCTAAGTAAATAAATGTATTTGTAGAAGAAGCCCTTAAAAGAGCAGCACCTGGTGAGGGGCAGGTGTTGGGTGACTTGGCTAAAGATGCATGTTCGTGACCAGGTGGTGGGTCTCTACCGTCTCTGTGGCTCGGCGGCCGTGAAGAAGGAGCTGCGCGAGGCCTTTGAGAGGGACAGTCGGCTCGTGGAGCTCTCGGAGAACCAGTACCCAGACATCAACGTCATCACAGGTACAGGCCTGACACCCGGCAACAAACAGGTCTGCAGTAAAGAAAAGTCACATTAATAACATTAAAATTGCCCAGATGGTATTGCAAAGCAAATGTTTTGTTTTATTTTTATTTTTTTAATATGGAAGCTAAAAAAAGAAATAACGTTATGCACATGTGCTAATTCTGTATGTTCGTATTTGCATATAAAATCTTTTTAAATGCTTGTTTGTGATCTGCTGCAAGCATTTTTAATCGGTGAAAAATGTCAATACCGTAATGTATTTCACGGTACGACTAGCTGTAAAAGGAAAATGTGTTTCAGTGAAGTTGGTCGGTGTGCTAGATGCTCAGGAGGTGAGTTCATGTAATTAGTGTATTCATGTTAGCAGTTCTTCACGTAAACTGATGAATGGCATGAAAACTAAAATATTGTTGTAGTTTTGAAATAGGTTTTAATAATCCGTGCTGTGTATGATTTGAACACCGTAAACTGAAACAATGCCATGTTTTTAAAACGTTTTCCATGGAAAGAAAGTCAGTTGTGAACGGCGTAACTTTTCGGGTCGGTAGGATACATGGATATTTCCAAGCGCGTGCGAAGCATTAGGGTTTGCGCTTGAGTCAGGAGACACGACTCTGTATTTTACCGTTTGTTCTGTTATTGGGCAGCACTGTAGCGCCGAGAGTAGTGTTGGCTTCTCACGGCACCTGGACGGTGTACTTGGACATGGGTTTGAATCCAGTTGTCTGTGTCTGGTGTTTCCATGTTCTCTCCGAGTTTCCTCCCACAGTCCAAAGACATCTATTTCAACTGAATTTAGGACTCTAATTCACCCATTGTGTGTGTGAGACATTTCTCTGCTGTAAAAATGGATGAATGACTGGAGAACTTCTGGAGCAATGCCCAGCAGGCGGCATAGTGGTTTAGAGCCGCTGCCTCTGATCTCGGACATCACGGGTTTAAATCCCCCCTCCTCGTGTAGCGCCCTCAAGCGCGGTACTTATCCTAAATTTCTCCGGTAAACGTAATCCTGCCGTATAAATGGGAAAATGACTCGAAGTAGCTTAATATTGTAATGCACTGGGGAACCAAGTCAGCTGAATGAATAAATGTAAATACAGAAGAGTGTGATATGAATACGTTTTTACACCGTACCGTGTTTTGATTGAGCAATAACGACTCTTGCTGTTGACTGTTTTTCTCAGGTATTGTTGAGAGTCCACAAGTGTGTGCCCGTCCTGACAAATGTCTTATCTTTTCTTTAAAAAAAAAAAAAAAAACATAAAACATTCCACTTAGGGTTTCTCCTGTCAGGCCTTGCCGAGGCTTGAAATGAGTGTCCTGACATGAACCAAATTGCATTGAAGTAATTTTTATCTCCAGGTTCAGACATGCCATCTTACCTATCTCCTGACCATCGAAGGTCACCTGAGACTATTTAACAAGGCTCAAGGAGTTCTTCAACTCCTGACCTGAGCTGGAAGGAGCCCAACGCAGTCAGTTACCAGCTGCTTGTATGAATACAGCTATTTATGTTCCAGTCAACACTTGGCTCTCAAGCTGTTCCCACTTTTTTTGTTATACTGTTCAAAACAGACCTCCTTTTTTTTTTTTTTTTGGCAGCCTTTATCTGTGGAGTTAATTATCTATGAAGAGTTATCAAAAAGCCGGATTGTTTACAGGCTCGAGCAGTCAGGCATTCCTTGCCACGCAGCGACGGGAACAGCGAGAATCAGGCTTGTGTTATGTTGTTATTTTCAGGAAAATGGAAACATGATGGGGGCTGAAAGCTGTGGGCTCTTGTTGGGTTTTTTTTTTTTTTTTTTTTTTTAGAAGAGGCTGACTAAACTGATCCTGTATCATGTCCGCTTTGATCCACATGAATTTGCATGTCAGGGTAAAGAACACAGTTTACGGTTGAGCGGGCCCGAAAAAAGGCCCCGCACCAACACGGATTGTTGGTTTCGCTTGCTGTCTAAATTTGCTCTGCGAAGCGAGTGCTTTTGGAGGTGGATGGAGGGGAGGGCTTTGGGGCTTGTTTGAGCTAATAAGCAGGAGAAGTCGGAGGAGAGCCGCGGTGCCGTGTGTCACGTGGCTCATCGAGAAAACAGAAACGCAGAAAGAGATTAGCACGAGTCAAAGTTCAGACCGGAGCTGGCAAAACATGTGGTGTGTGTGTGTGTGTGTATGGGGGGTTGTTCTAGATTGTAGCTTGGAGTCGCATGTGGTTCAGCGACTGTGGCCCTAGATTTTTCGTAAAAAAAATTGGTTTGTTTAAATCCTAAATGATTTAAAATGATTCCGCAGCTTGAAGGTTAACACGAAGTGTTACTCAAAATATAACGGCTTTGGATAAAGGGATGTCTAAGTAACAGCAAATACAGCACCTCTTTCACGTCCACTTCTTCCCTGATCTTTTAAGCGCGTGATGAACGTATACATGTTTACGTTTCATAATTGTGTGATTAGAAGTCGTCGAATAACGGATAAACCTTTACGCAGCTACTTGGGTGACAAATACTGCTTCATATGGTAGAATCTGACAAATGGACTCTGCTCCAGAATCACGTGTCTGCTTCCAAATCTCTCCTTCTGTTGGCGCAATGCACTCGTTCTATTTCTCCCCGAGATGTACTTCGTTTTGGAGAATGGCGTGTGGGAAATGAATGGATGTAAGCGTAGCTGCAAATATATAATTAATTTGATTTGACGTGCAGTGCGCGAACTCCAGATAAGACGCAATTTGAATAAATCTGCCGGAGACGCAAGCTCGGGCTCGCAGGCTTTGAGTTGCACAGATGACTTAGCAGCCATGTGTGGGGTCACCTGCGGATTGTTAATTGAATCGCTGTTGTTGACTTGTCTCCGATGTTTCCCGGGAGATTTTCGGTCCTTGCGTTCGGGTCCCCCGCTGGCCTTCGCTGACCTTCGGACTTATCCGGGGAGAGCAGATGGAAGCACCGTGTCCTAGAGATCCCGCTATGCAGATGGCTAGAACGGCCTGATTTGTAGCCCTCGTGTATTTCCCCGGTAATGTTCCACCTTTACCTTGCCGAAACGTGCAAGGTAGAGCTGTTTAATGTTCAGCAGGCACTGCTTGTCAGAGTTACGTGCATTTTAGGCTCTGAAATTCTCTGTATCCTTGCTGTCACTGTGCAAAAGGATCCTACTGGAAGTTATATTTTTGGTTTGCGATGGCAGATGTCGCTTCCTGTAACAGAAAATCCGGTCTGTGAAACTGCGGGCCGTGGACAGAGGGATTCATCAGGGTCTGTCACAAAGCCAAAATCAAAAAGCCAGAGAAACAGAGGAAAATAATCTAGACTAAATATATTTTGAACAAGGCAGAAATGGAGCTGATCAGAAATGGTTTTAAATTCTTTCTCTCTTTTTTTTTTTCTTTTTAATACGTCGGAGTGCTTTCGAGCGCTGGAGTTTAGATGGCGGTGGGGACTTTCACAGTCTGTCGCACCCCCAACCACAGCGATCGCCATGCAGCGCACACCACCCCGTTAAGACACGGAAAGTCATTAACAAGCGGCCCCTTTGTTTCCAAACAAACACAGATGGTATTTGTCTCATGCATTGGGATTAACTGAACGGCAGGCTGGCAAAGAGGCACCCGCGCTTACAAAGAGGTACAAATTGCGTGGGTGTCATAATCGCACGCGAGGCACTGGTTGTCAGGGGAGGGCTGGGGATTGAGGTTATTCCATTCCCAGTTAGTGGCTCTGAACAAATTCCCATCTGTTTTTCGGGAGGTTCCGCATTTCGTTTCCTTCGTGTGAAGTTGGCAGCGGGTCTCGGTGCAGGATGGCATTGGGGTCAGCGGTGACAAAAGCAAGCAGTTCACCTCTCTGCCACCACATGAAGAACACATTCTTTAAGTGACCCTTGGTTACACACCAGCGGCTGTACCTGTATTTAGAACAGGTGAAGCACGAATGCCATACAGTACTCGCAATCTAGATTAAAAATATATTAATATTGAAATTATATTCTTACCAGACCTTTTGAAAGAAGTTCTCCCAGTGTAAAATTATTAGCAGCCTCTCTAGTATTTAATCTTTCATTAAGAATTTGAGTTCTTATTCCTCTTGGCTGTGACATGTGCTATGGGAACACCTGGAGAAAGCGCACTTGGTCTCCCCAGTCGTGACCGTGCCTTTGTTGAACGGTTGGCTTTTGTGCTGAACTCCAGGTACAGCCAGTCGTGGTTAAGACACCCTTCAAAAAAGCCAAACACACAGTTGAGTCATTGTGGGCTAATCATTTACTTCAACATAAAGGCAGCATTATTTGTTTCCTGGGTCACTTCACGCTTGTGTAGACATTCTCTGTGTTTATTTGTAAGGAGCATGTAGATGTTATATACGTGGTTGCGGGGTGAGCGATGATCTTCTGAGATGATTTTTTTGATTTTTATTAACATATTTAGAAATTTTTTCTCTATTCCATCTTGTTTCTTGCCACATTGCTCCTAGCTTGAAGCTCTGACAGCTTATTGCTGCAGGGGAGCGTTTGAAGAGTAGCCATGAAGCAGGTCCGCACCGTCGCAGATTACCGGAGAGAGAACTTTCGTTTCGCAAAGATGACTTGAGGAGTCGTAGACGCCAGATTAGCTTTCCTAGTAGATTCCCATCTGTGCTGTGGTTTTAAGACCTGTCGAATCTTGACCGATGGTGTTTTGCACAGGGAAAAACCCAAAGCAACAAAAAGACACTATCTGAGTTTCCAGGAACAGTCGCATACGCAAAGGTAATGTTCATGACACTGTGTCTAGGAGACCGAGGTGTAGGCGAGGACCCAATTGTGGGTTTGTTTTTCTTGGGAGGATTGGACAAGGGAACAGGCAAGAATCGTAGTCGGGGACAGGCAAAGGTCGTTTGACGTGCAGGCGTTGTTCTTTGGACGAGATGGGAATTGAGGTTGATCAGATGAAGCAGGAGATGATCAGGAACCGAGAAGACAGGGATTGTAAGGACGAGGAGGCAAGTGAGTTTCGCGGACTGTCGCAGGAGAAGCGGTGGGCTCAATGAGATTCCGCAGCTTTGTGCTTTGGCGTGGCTTCCTTTATCCCTGGCGGCTCTAAAGTGCAGCAGGTGTGGTCGTTTGGCTTGGTGGTGTGGGCGTGACATTGTGCGGGGGTCCATTTTTGACTGCGATTTTAAAATTTCTGTATTTAAGAATCCCTTTGTAGTCCGTGAACATTCATTTGCAAAACAAATGTTTGTCTAAGACGATGAGTAGCAGGGTGGGAGAGCTCTTCAGTTACCATTTTTAACAGTGAAGCCAGTTAAAATCGCAACTAACAAACACATCCGGTTCTTCAGTTTTGATATGCACAGATGCAAGGGCTTTCAAAAGACAGTAATGTGCATTTGGTTGGGGAAGCTGGTTGAGAAACGCAGGTGGAATCTCATCTTAATTTAAGGGACTTAAAGCAAAATTCATACCCTTTATTTCAGGTCACAAAAGCTTACCATTAAACACTACAGACACACCTCTGCTTATGTAAATTTGACTTAAACAAATCTGGATTTACGGGAAAAATTCCCAGCATACACATTTTTTTTTTTTTTAAATGAAAGTGTATTAAAGGTGCAGTATTTAAATATATTTAAATATATTGAGTGACATTTACTTATTTAGCAGGTGCTATTTTCCAAACTGATGTATAACTCATGGTAAATACAATGTGCATTTCATAACAAGCTAAGAGGTTTAGATGCAGACATAACTCTCAAAGCAGTTAATTTGATGTAGCTTCCTATTGAATTGATTTTTGTAGGAAATAGAGATGTGATCATGACAGATGGTATGATGCAAATTGTAGAGCAGCTCAGAGATCAGGAGAGAAATGCATCTGAAAGAAATGTTTAGATGCCCCCAGCTCTGAGGGATAGAGGGAACTCATTCCACCAATTTAGGAGGCAAAAACCGAGAACCTAGAGACTGAAGCTCTCATAGGAGCATGTAGGGTTTTGGAACTCCCATGGAACTCTCATGAGTGGGATCATGAAGCATCCAGAGATAGAGGAGAGCAGACTTCTGCATGTGGTCTAACGAGTGTTTAGGTCCTGTAGGTTTTGGAAAGTTGATCCTCTTGTAGACTGTATCTTTGAGTCCTGAACTTCATATGGACTACAGCTACAGGAAGCGAATGGAGAGAGAGAAGGAGGGGAGATGCATAGGAATACTTTAGCAGGTCAAAAACAACTTGTACGAAAGCATTTTGGATCTGCTGAAGAGACTTTAAATTTTAATAAGTATTTACTGTACTTATAGCAGTAGTCAATTTATGCAAAACAACCATTTATGAAACAGATAATGTAGTGCAAGTTTATGAAGTGGATCAAATACCAGGAAAAACTTTAATTTCAGTTAAATGTCAGGTGATATTTGCTACTACTATTTTATTGTACTGAAAATTTGAAGCAAAATTCAAAAGTGTATTGTCTAACGAGACAGACTTGCTAATACTTAAACAAAAAAAAGATTTTGTGAATTAAGTCTTTTCACACATTGGGAGTGCGCTTTACCTTTGGAAAGGGCTCTTTGACCATGTTGGAGCAGTCATGCTCTGTCAATGAGCCCTTATTTTTGTAAAGACAAAGGAACCGTCTACAGAACAGTTTTAAGCCTGCTGTGTACAGGATCTTACCCAAAGGTCTTTGCAGGGGGTGGTGTAGGGGTCTGTAGGGCCGTGCCAGAGTAACAGCTGGTCATTTGTCCACCCAAAATTTATGGGCTTCTATTTCCCGTTTTGTTAATTAGTCACAGATAGGCCAGTTGTTTTTCTGGCTTACGGAGTATAGATCTGGCTTTGAGAAGATAGTGTTTTATGTTTTGCTTTGGCTACATCTGGCCCTGGGAGTAGATATTACAGGTTTGAACACCGGCTGCTGCCACATTCTCAGGCTGGGGAGTCACGCCTGATTCCAGTCAGGTTCTAAAAACAAACCCGATGCAGCCCAGCGTATCCGTCAAAGTGCTATAAACGAGAGCAAAAACTCTCACGATTTTGATTCTAGCTGTATTCCTGCTGCGTTGCACAGTAACGATTGTACACCGGATGGCCTCCTCCATTCACGTGCCAAGAAATGAGTTATAACACCAGTCATTTGTGCAGTAGACGTCAGTACGGAGTGGTCTGTCACTTGTTATGATGGATGCTGAACCATACACTGATGTGTCCTACCCGTGTGTGTGATGCATGTCCATTTTCCTCGTCGGGCAGGTGTTCTCAAAGACTACTTGCGGGAGTTGCCCTACCCTCTGATAAGCAAGCAGCTGTATGAGGCTGTTCTGGACTTCATGGCCAAGAGGCCTCTGCGCATTGGCACCAATGGGAACGAGAATGACCCGGCGGACTCCGAGCACACCGTGAGCCTCTTGGAGATCCTGCCAGATGTGGAGAAGGTAATGACGCTCGGGGGATGTTTTAGAGGGGCAGCTAGTGGGTTTCTGTGTGTTTTTTTTTTTTCTTTTTTAAATTTCATTTTATTTTATTTGATTTTTAGGTGTAGTTCTAAAGTTGGAAGATACTGCTGTTGGATGCTACTTAATTTATTTATTTTTTTTTTATTATTATTTTTTCATATTTCTGACCTGGAAGTATGATCATTTGAGAAGAAAACACATATGTGGAGAATAACACAGACCTTTAGATAGCAGAGCTCTTTAAGAGCACTATGTATTAGTGTGTCTAGAATTGGAGCCTGGCCATCTCCTCTCTCCTCTGTATACCTGTTTCGTCAGTGAATAAACTTTTACTAACTCAGCTTCATCTCCAGTAACAGTGCTTGCACATGTTTGGGGAGAAACCTTTTTTTTGCTGTTCTTCCAAGTGTCCAATTTTTTTGGGATCAAACTGTTCATTCTGCTCATTTTGCCGTCAATGGCAGGCAACTCTACGGAAGCTGCTGGACCATCTGAAACGGGTTGCCTCGCATCACGAAGTGAACAAAATGACTTGCCAGAACCTGGCCGTGTGCTTCGGGCCCGTGCTCCTCAGCCAGCGCCAGGAGGCCTCCTGCCACAGCAATCGTGTCTTCATTGATTCCGAAGAGCTGGCCAGTGCCCTTCACTTCAAGAAACATATAGAAGTTCTTCACTACCTCCTGCAGCTATGGCCAGGTACTCTCGGTTTATTTACTTGACTCACTGTCATGAAGAGACCACTGAGAATCTGCTGTGTCATGTAGCAAGAGCAAAATTGTTGTGTGGAGACAGAGAAATAACTTTGTGAGTGGATGCCTAAGAACACCCAGACCTACTACATGGCCTTCAGTGCCTGATGCTTTTATTAAAATACTAAAGATTAGTGCAAATTACTCCCAGCAGTCGACAAAGATGTGGTCCATTAGAGTCAGTCTTTCAGGAGTTTGCTTTCTGAGGTTTGCTGGTTGCCGTTGAAAGCAGTTGTTGGCAACGTTATATCAAAGATGAAATAGTCCGCAAAGTGTTTCATCATGACTAGGAAACCGAATATAAACCACTCTTGTTGGGTGGAGCCTTTTAAACAAATTGCCTGGAAAAATATATGCTGCATATTGAGTTCAAAAGCCCCCTCTGCTTATATAACTCCTCGTGTTAGTGGCTCATAACCAAACTAAAATGCATCAAATGTGGATAAGAGGAAGAATTTACTTTTGGGTTTTTCGATTATAACTCTGATTTAAATTCAAAGCATTAATGTTGTTACCCACGTTGTGTATATTGCATTTACATTTATTCATTTAGCAAATGCTTTTCTCCAAAGTGACGTGCTGTACATCTCAGAGAACAATACAATGTGCATTTCATCAACAGGAGAGATCTGGAAGCATGTGGTTCTTGAGTACAATCCAAATGTCACATACCGCAGCATAAACCAGTATACATCACAGGAGTAGCTGCATGAAGGCTTTTCCATTACTATATTATATATCTGGTTTAGGGTTCCCTGAAGAATATCGGAAATGTTACTTCTCATTACCTTTTACATCCTGATGCCTAGTAGTAATGCACAGCAATATAATGTGATCCTCCTAAAATTCTGAAAAAAAACGGCTAAAAAACCCCACAAATTTTGTTTCATATTGTTGAAGTCTTCCTGTTTTAGTGTGTTCTTATTGAATTTAATGTGAGCAATTTTGTGACTGCATTGAAATGGATTCTTCACCTCTGTTTGTGTCGTCATTACATTCCATACTTGTTAGGTTATACTTAAAAATCTAACGTCTCACTCATTACGTTATATTCTCGGCTCTTGTGTTCAGCCCATAATTGTAGGACGTACGTGGTAACTTTAGCCCTCGAGGGAGGTGTGTTGGGGAGTGTGGGTGTGAAAAGAGAGCAGGTACTCAGGGAAGCGGCACAGTTTGCGCACAGAAAGAAGAGGGGTGCTGGGAGGGAGGGAGCGGTCAGTGACCATGGTATTTTTAGGCAGTGAGGAACTGTGTGGTAACAGAGGCCAGGAGGGGAAACCTTCATTCTTTGCTTTACGTGATGTGATATGTTGGGAATTCAAGTTCTGCACCATATCTCGAGATTGATTTGCAATGCTGCCAGCATTGCAGTGTTTCCCTTTTTATGACGTCTGGAAATAAAGCTGTGGTTCTTGAGGCTTTCCAGCTTCTTCATGCTTCAGGTTGAGGCAAAAGGAAAAAGCATAATTGCTTTCTGCTTTCTTAAAAAAGCGTTTTCAAACTTGCTCGGCTTCATTGTGCTCGGGCTTAACGTCCTGCACTGACGTTATTGCCTCTGCATTTTTTTTAAAATCCCGTAGTTTATTCCCGTTCTTTTCCTGTTTTACGGCTCACTGGAGGAAGCAGTTACACACAGAGAGTAAGGAGAAGTACAGGTAACTGGGCTACGGTTGTGTCTGAGTCTGCGTCAAGGTCGACTAAAGCCGTGCAGTTTTTCTTCTTTACTTTGTACGCACGCATTTAATGTGATTGTGCCCCTTCTAAGCCTTTGTAAGGCTGCGTTTTCTGTATATATCTTGAAATTCAACTGTGTTTTTAGTGATTAATGCTTAAATAGTAGGGTTTCCAAACTGTCATAACACTACCAAAAAAATTCTCATTATACATAAGAAAGCATTTAACTGTTCAATTCCAAACAAGTTTATGATGCCAAGTTTTAGAGATATAGCAAATTTAATATTAGATTATTGATGGTTAAAACACTGCAGTTGCAATTTTGTACAGTTGGCATGTTTATGTGCTGCATGGCATGTCTTTGGCACGTACTCACTTTTATAAACTCTACATAATAGTACGGTATCCTTCTGTTTCTTTTCATCAGTGGTGAACCCCCAAAGCCCCACCTCTGCCCCAATGAAGGAGCCCTCAATGGAGACTACTCCTGCCCCCCAATACCTGCGCAGAAGGAGGGAACGTCCACAGGTGCTGAACCTAAGCGAGGCAGAGATGGCTGGCGTACTGCGTCCCAAACCGGGTCGGTTGGACAGTCCCAGCAATCGCTACGCTGGGGACTGGAGCCGGTGTGGAGACAACTACCTCCAGCCACCAAAACGGCCGCCCAGCGAGGAGGCAGACTACGATGATGTACCTTCAGAGGACATGGAGGACACAGAGGATCAGCAAGGGAAGCTGGACCAGGTGTTTCAAGCTGTGGAGGAGAATGAAGTTGAAGAGGGGTTGGAGACTTGCCAAGGGGACCTCCAAAAAGACGTTTCCCCCAGTCATATTATATCCACCCAGGAACCCTTAGCCAAAGAGCACACATACCAGGCCTACATGAAGATCCAGGAGATCAAACCCGGTTCTAAGCAACAGGGTCAACCTCAAGGACCTGCAGGAGAGTATTGACACTCTCATTGGCAACTTGGAGAGGGAACTGAACAAGAACAAGTTAAATGTTGGTTACTGACTTTAGAAACTAGTAAATAAGTCAGTCAGTCAGAAGTTCCGGTGTATGGCTCAGGGCTGACCAGGATGTTTCTATGGATTGTGGAACATCTCGCTTGTTCATCCCTTTAGGGGTTGTCATCTGCCACAGGCATTCCGCAATACATTCTGGTCACTATAGATAGTTTTTTCATCCTTCTTCTTATTAGAAGAATCCATAACCCCAAGGGGTGTAAAAGGTGCCTTAATTGTGTAAAGGTCAAACATGCAGAGAGATTTTTAAAGGTAATTTTAATGTAAACCGATGCACTTATGAAGCAGACTTCAGGAGAGTGTAAGTACACGTAGGTTATGGACTGAGTGTTGGCGATGGTCAGTGAGCAAGGTTTCTGCAATCTCTTCTTCCAGGAGGCTTGAACCGCTGATCAAGACGGGATAACTTAAGCACCGTGCTCCTGAGATGGGCAGCTGGCAGTTCTTATTGCATTCGTATGTAAATGAATTGTAATATATGAAAACAATGACAAGTGATGTGATAATGTCCACTAGGTGCTAGCATTTACTCTGCTCCTTTAAAAGCTAAAGGTACTTGTTCTCTTATTAAAGGTTTCTCTATAACTGTGTACCTGCAGATATTATTTTCTATTTTTCTAACTCTCTGTATTTTTCATAAAATGTGAACACGGGCAGTTTTTTTAACATTTAAATCAAAATATCAGAGGAACATGTCTGTGAAACAACTGTTCCCATTTCACAGAAACAAATATTGTGGGAAAGACCTCATTTTCTGTGAAAGAACATTTGCTACCTAATGATCTGAAAACTGCTCACTCAGATAGGGATTAAAAAATTATCAGTATTTAACACAAAGGCACACACATACATTTTAGGGATGTACCTTTTTAACAATTTCTATATAAATATGGAAGGTCTACCATCTCAGCATATAAAGTATAAATTTGGTCAAACATGACATTTACACACACTGAATGTCAAAAAAAAAAAAAAAATATATATATATATATATATATATATATATATTATATATTATATATTATATGCATACCACAATAACATAATTTATGTTGTCATTTCAAGTGGAAGCATATTGGAACAATGTGTCTGCATCACCACCTTACAATTTTTTTGTGTTCTGTCATTTTAGTTCTGCCACCATTACATCTCCTGGGCTGTTTGGGCATTTGCTCAGTCTGGGAAAAGTTGCATGTTCTCCCATGTATACAGCTATGCAGTTTCTCAAACAGAAACCATGTACAACAGTACATTTAAATGAATACTTATTGCATGCCTTGGTTCATGAGTTAATGGACACTCTTCTTTTTAAAAAAATTTTTAAACTTAACTGCCCCCATAACAATATTCCCTGGAATGGACCATAATTTTAAGATTTCTGATAAAATATTTTATTTAAAAGACCAAAATTGTTGTTTGCAGTATTTAGTATGAATGTACATTCCATAAATGGTTATATATACAGTATGTGTGTGAGTGTGCGTTCTTGCAGTACGTTACTGTTCTTTGACAGATTATTTCTGTATATTCCTATTTAAAATTAATTACTTTGTAGTACTGATAAGTATTAGCAACCATCGTATATTCCTTGTTTGAAAATGGAATGTGCTTTGAAATAATCCATGGGACTAATGAAACTATTTTAGGCTGGTAAAAATATGGTAGAAAATATAATATGTACAAGCATTGTTATTTTTATCTATACATGTTTCATAAGTTCATGCATTTAGTCTCTGTTGGTATGAAGTGGCTATTTGTGTTATATTTACTGATTTTATGGTCAAAATCTTTTCAATGGAAAAAAAAGTCTATTTTCTGCTCCTACATGTCTGCTGTTTTTTCAGTTTTTCTTTTTCTGTACACAGTGATCACGTTGTCAATGTGCATTTGAAGTCTGAAGAATTATTGTCGTTATGCAGGGGGGAATTGGCATCTAACGATTAGAGTTTAAGCTCCCTTCAGGCTTTATTATTCATTACTGAAAGGTTAATGTTGTCTTATAACACCTGTCAGTCTCGTGTCAGGAATGAAGGGAAAGTCCAGTGACATGTGGATACAGCTCCCACTCCAGTGTTCAGTCTCAGAAGTGTACGCCATTTGCACTTTTATTGCCTTTTCCTTGGTGCTGGGTGTATAACGCTAATAATTTTCTGGAGGAAGGAAAAAAAAAAAAAAAACATGTCAGCAGCATGGAAAAGGACACATTGTGAAGAAGAAGATCTCAAAATATTACTGTGATGGGATTATTAAGTACACAGCATTGTAGTGCAGTTGAGTTTTCAACACAACCATGGAATATAGTGCTATAGTCCTGTTTTCAGATGCTTGTCAGTGAAACAATCATTACATTTATTTGTTTAGCTGATGCTTTTCCCCCCAAAGCAACTTACAACATTAAGGTTACAATTATTAGTACTACAACCAGAGGTGGGGATCAAACCAGCAACCTTTAGATCTAAAGGTAGTAGGGCTAACCACTCTACTAGCAGCTGTCCAATTGATGGGACCTGTGGACTTGTGGAAGATGGGAGGATTTGCCATTAGAGCTGTACTGTAATGTTCATAGGTTTGGGGAGAGTACAACTCTAAATTATAATTATTAGTGATACCTGAAGTGAATGTCTGGAAATCCAGACTTTCTCATATGTACTGTGTATGTCTTAGGTGCGTGGACAGTATGTCAC
Organism: Scleropages formosus; assembly: GCF_900964775.1. Taxonomy (NCBI): domain Eukaryota; kingdom Metazoa; phylum Chordata; class Actinopteri; order Osteoglossiformes; family Osteoglossidae; genus Scleropages; species Scleropages formosus. The sequence continues at coordinate 12,090,604 of NC_041814.1, read as the reverse complement.
AGATTTTTTTTTCTTGTTTCAAGCGCTTGCAGATTTCGACACTTGTAACACTTATAAACTTGTATGGTGATGATCAGGGAGCTCAAACACCTGGAAACAGTTACCTGTTTAGATAAAGGTGAAAGGAGCCTATACCAAAAAATAATACCTGAAAACCATCACGAAAGCATCAGCTTTCAATTTTGCAGTGTTTCAATAGTGTTAATAATTGGAATGATATTCCAGCTCCGTAATGTTTACTAGGAGAGTAGTCATCATGAATGATTGGTGAAGACTGAGTGTATATACAGACACCTACTTGGTAGAATTTTGATCTCATGCCCTGGAGAGGCAAGGGATGCAGTGGTGCAGTGGATTTGACCTGTGGCTGCTCTCTGGTGGGTTTGGGGTTTGAGTCCTGCTTGGGGTGCCTTGCAATAGACTGGCATCCTGTCCTGGGTGTGTCCCTCCCCCTCCAGCCCTGTTTTCCTGGATTAGGCTCTGGTTTGCCATGACCCTCCTTAGGACAAGCAGTTTCAGGCTGCATGTGTGGCCTGTGCAGTTTAGGGTAGGATACAGCAGATGGTGTCCTTACTGCTGTGTTCTCCCTAGAGTATACAAGTCTTGCACATAGCACCAAAATAAAGTTCAGTGTTTATCCATCTCATGTAAATGGACTTCTTAAGGCTAAAACATTTCTGTTCTATGCTATGCTGTGGCCACCAAAATTGGGCACTTGTGTATATAATATTGCTGTATGCATCGTTGTGCATTTCATGTGAAATACGGCCGATTTACTCGCACCATCGGAACAAGTTCTAATTCTCCACATTTTAAATGAGAAAAAACAGGTGTCTGCATGCAAACGGAGGTTTGTCACAGGGACTTCTGTGGAGCAGATGATACTGTTGAGGAGATGCTGAGTAATTTATATTATGGGGTTTGCCGCAACAATCCATGACGCTCAGAAACATTTGTTAAACCAGTTCCTTTCTGGGTAACAAAGAAAAAACAGACCATTTTCTGGTGGTTTTGCCAATGACATTGGTAACGTATAGCCTTGTCAAGTCACCGAAACTTTTATTGTTTTGAGAGCGTTCTGCTCACTCAGGAATATCCTTGACACGTGTATTTGTGTGAAACAGGAGTCCACAGAGCAGCAACAGCAGCTCACAGGAGGAACGGGGGGCCTTGCTTTAAGGTCTATGTAACATCACCGGAACAGATCCTCGAAAAGCTTGTCACTTGTAGCTGAGAGTCAAATGCTTGGTGTATTCACACGGAAATACATATTTGAAGATAATTCCATTTCGAAAATCAGTTATTTAACATCAGATTTTAATTACGCCAATTTAGCTGATATACAAATTTTTGTTGCGTTATTTAAAATAAACCCGTTCAATAGCTAGCAAATGAAAGCCTTTCACAAGAGACCCAAAGGACCACAATTTCCTGCAGTGGCAGGACGATAAATGAGGGGGAAAAGTCCAGTAGCTTTTGATCTTTCCCTCCCTTTCTTCTGGCCAGAACTGGGCTGTACTTGGCAACTAATCTGAAAGCTGAGCGGCTGATCTTATACTCAACGCTGACGGACGTTCGTGTTGACAAAGAGTCTGGGAAAAGAGGAACACTGCCTTCTAGAATAATATTTAAGAGCTTGCAGCTGCCAGTCCACCGTTCACATTGTCACTTAATGAATACCCACTTCAAACCAGAACACGTTTGTTAAGAAAATTTCCCAGCCGTTTGTTGTTTTACGTTAGAAAGCGTGGAAGGATGAGTGGAACACGTTTTGCACAACTAAGCATCTATACTAGTCAAGGTAGAATCATTGTACCACAGGCAGTCGTTTACTCTCAAAAGCACCCAATATATAGCATGATTTCAATGTTTGAGGGCTCAGAATATTTAAGAGGTCAAATGTCACTGATTTCCGGACGATGTCCAGGCCTCCCAGTAAAATTAGGATCAGGTTACCGGTGGTTGCTGCCAGGAGCAGTTCTGGTGGAAAGTTATGCCTCTGAGCCAAACATAGGAGTGTGCTGAGATGGCCTAGACCACACCAACTCCTCCTGAAGCAGGCCAAAAAAGGGGATGGGACTTGTGAAACGTTCTAAAAATAAAGGGTGTTACAAACTGGTTGTGCGATAGCCAAGTTTCATGTTTACTGTGAAACATTAGTGTGACATTCGAGAGAGCGAGGAGACAGAATTTACCCCTTTTCACTCTGATTTGACTCCATGAGCGACGCAAGTCGTTGGGCAGCTTTCAGAGCGTCTGCAAACTGGTATAAAATCGGCCACATGGAAAGGTCAAAACACGAAAAGTGTGGTCTTCAAAAAGGTAAGGCGCTTTCTGGTGCTGCCAGGTTTCCTCTTGTATGTTTGCAATACTGTTTACTTCATAAACACTGATCTCAGCTGAGCTTACTGCTGTGAAAATGAAAAGGGAGTATTTAAAAACATGATGAAACACACTGATTCATAGCTGCTGTGGAAAGGAGCCTTTTAATTCGAAGAGTAAGAAGACGCTCACAGATGAAGCACTTCAAAATGTGAACCACTTAGTTTAAGACAAGTTTTCTAATAGTACATTAAATCAGCTACTTTCTTTAAAAAAAAAAAACAAGATACAAATTATATTAAAAAAAAATAAGAGAAATGCATCTTTCTTCCACTGACACTAAGGGATTCCCCAGTGGAGCAAAGGGTCCATAGTGGTTTCTTCAGCTGCCATTAAAACCGTCTTCACCATACAAAACCCGTTACACTGGAGAAGTAGTTACTGATAATGAGTTAAAATATAAGATTGAAAGATGAGCTAGAAACAAATTCTGATACAAATACCATAGCATATATTGCATACAGTTCCGATAATGTACACTTTTGCAACACATACTCCTTAGGTATCTTAAATTCATGTAACATTTTTTTGTCTGAAATCCAATTATTATTTCTGTTGAATAAGAAATCAAGGTAATTTGACTCCTTCACACTGGAACTCTGCTATATAACCCTATTTTGTGAAGAATGGGTCTAGTCAAGTTTACAATTGGCCAGTATTAATGCAGTGACACTTTAATATAGCTTCTCGTCTTAATAGACATGAGCTGAAGAGATGCTTAAAGTCTTTATTTGCTGTTGTCAGTGCCACATGGACATCTCCCTTTGATGCTGACTCTGACCCCTCAATTTGGGCTGAGAGTCAAGGGAACAGTCAGGTCACCCGTATAGCATTTAATTTGCAGAAGTGTTACATTTCATTGAGTCCACAGACTGACTGTTCATGTGGCACCTGAGTCTGAGAGCAAAACCCAACATGGGAATAATACCATATTCATACTTTCTTTAATATTAAAGACTATTTAAGTCTTGATTTGAAATGGTACCACTTCATCTTCAGGAAATGAATAACTTTTTTCCATGTGTTATGCATCACATTTTATGAATAGTGCGTTGTAAGTGTTCACAGTCCAGTATTTTAGCCAGTTCGGTTTAAAAATTGTGTGCCATGATTAAATGTGTAACATTGCAGCTTCTCCACATGAAAAAACTGGCTTGAAAACAAAAATTTGAACCATACTCTAGACATTTCATGGTACATCTGTTTGAAAATTTTGGTCTATACACAGATTATAAATTTGGAATAATTACTTGTGTATACATCTTAGTATTAATTTTATAGCACAAATGATAAAATATGCTAGTCAATGAAAAACTAGTACCGAAAAACAAAGAATTTTTAAAATGATAATTGCTGATGAACAGTGTGGCAATAAATAACATACAATTATTTAACTACACTTCATTTGAAGGCTTATCTTCTTCTTGTAGTGAGACACCCATTTCCTTCAGAATATCTTTCTCCAAGGTCAGATAACTCTCATACTCTGCCAGACTTTCTTCCTCAGTCTTTTCAGACAGCTTTTCTGGCACTAATAATTCCTACAAAAAATGAAATTACTTATTTGCCATTTCAGAAGTAAATCCAATTCACAGTATTGCCTTTAAAAATAGTGTTTTTCAGATGTGTCTATTGGCAACATTTAAAAAAATATATATATACTCTTTTGGATAAGAAAATAAATGCTAGAAATCTGCTGTTGTAGGTTAGAAATTAGCGTGATTTGTTATTAATTTTGAACTTACAGCTGGATGATGGAAATTAACCCAGAGACACATCATTGTATACTGTAATAAATTATGGTTTCACTTTTTAAACATATCTTAATTCTTTTCTAACTGCTTTTTCTGGAATGGTCTATTTGATGGAAATTTTTTTCTCTTACTGTTTTTTTCTTTTGCTCCTCAGCCTCCGTAGCTGTCTTCTGTTTTGCCATCGTCTCCTTCCGTTTGTCGAAGAACATCAGCCTCGTCACTTCCTTCTCAAAATACTTGTTAACACTGGACTATACACACAATACAGACAGATCCTCAGTAGATCAGTATGCTGCAGTAATATCTACTGTCCATTACGAGTACTAATGATGCTTCACTAACAGCCAGTTACTAACCTCACTGCTTGATGGATTACGGAGAGTCCATGGTATCTGTAGGATATGCAGAGTTCCAAAATCATCAGACACTGCCAAAAAGTGCTGCTTTGCTGGAAAAGAGTGACAGAGAATTCAAAAAAAGAAAAAATAACCCACAATACTGAAATCAGAGGTGATCAACATGGTCTAGTCATTCAGGGAATGAGACTCACAAGAGATAATCCAGGGCTTCATGCAAGTGATTGAGGCTGTGGAGATGTTTTGTATATGAGACGGCTCATGGGTTTTCTCCAGCAAGTCCCACACTTCAATATTCCCATCCTCCTTCCCAATGAAGAACATCCCCGGGTTTGACAGAGACCAGCAGCCTACCATGCATCTCTTTTGAGAGCAGGGGGAAAGGATGATTGGACCGTTCTGAAACACAATCAACAGGTTCAGGAAATGCAAAAAGTCAGCTTCACTTCCACTTTACAATCAAACTGAGAAAGAAAGAAATACACCAAGAGCTAGCTAGAAAACTCACACCCACTGACTGAAACTGCTTGTCCCAAGTGGGGTTGTAGCAAATCAGAGCCTAACCTGGCAACACAGGGCATAGGGCTGGAGGGACACACAGGACAGGACTCGAACCCCAGCCTCACCAGAGAGCAGGCACAGGCCAAACCTGCTGTGCCACCAGCCCCCCGCTAGAAAATTCATGCATAGAAATAGTACAACTTAAAGTAAAACTGTTTCCGCTAAAACTTTACCTTATCAAAGTGCAAAGGATTGTAGTTGTGGGAATAAAATCTATTCTACATTTTAGAGCTGGTTAATAAAAAATAAAATCCAGCAAAATCCCGTAAATCCAAATGTGTATAAATATTTTTTACTTAAAAAATATATTTTACTTAAAAAAATGTAGCTCTGTGACTTACTTGATTTAAAAGCAATGCACTGTAATTATAAAAGGCTTCTCAGAATATCAAAACTTTCATGCTGGTTCTGGTCCTGTTGTGCTTTAAGGTAATTTACCATGACGCTCTCTTTCCAGACAGCGAAGTTCCAGCCTCCCACAGTTAGGATGATGTCTTTGAAAAAGGGTGACCTCTTGACAGTGTTGACCAAGCTGTCGTGTACAATGAAACAACGAGAGGGTTTCCCACCTGAGAAAGGAAGCAAACAACAGAGGAGCTCTGGTGGGGAGAGAGAACACTGAAACATCTTGAAGCGCAGTAAAATCAGCACCCTGCAAGTAATGCTGTCAAAGTGCAAACATTTTTGGCCAATCAGGAGACTTTTTAAGATAAATGTTGGTATAAATGAGCATTTCTGATGGGCCAAAATAATTTCAGACAAAACTAGAGCATTTAGGTTTTCATTCTCTAACACCACTGAACACTTTATTGGATGTTGTTGAACATACTGACAAGACATGTAAAGTGCTATAATATGCATTTACACTTTGTGTAAGTTGCAATATATCTAAATTTGAAAATTAAAAAAAAATAGTGTACTTCGTTCTGTCTGGTTTCAGTAAGATTACAAAAACACTCATATATTTAGTCATTCATTTCATTATTCGCTTACCATCCTTAACTATTTATCCAAGTTACGGTTTTCGGGTGCTGGAAGAAAACCCGGAAGAACAGGGTGCTTGGCAGGCAGGCAACACACACCACACACACACACACACACACACGTTACGGGCAATTTAGAGTCCCCAGTCAACCCGAAGCTCATTTCTTTGGACTGAGGGGGGAAACTGGACCATCTGGAGGAAACTCATGAGGACGAGGAGAACATGCAAACTCCATGCGGACTGAGCTGGATTCAAACCTATAGCTGAGCAGCCCAGGCACCGTAAGGCAGCAGCTCTACCTGTCGTACCAGTACCAGTGCCATTCTTACCTAAATTACTGTAAATGAAATAAAACGATTTAACTGGACTTACTGAGCAGCCTTCCAGAGTCATCATCCTTCCCCAACTTCCAATGGTGTATACGAGTTCTCCATCCTATGTCGGAGAAATTTTTTAGAATTTCTTAAAAGAATTTCTAGGGACTTCAATCACTAACTGAGCATTAATTAAACTATAACTTAAAGTTTAACAGCAAATGCTTGAGAGTGAGCTTACTTCTGTTCCCACACAGAACATGGTGCTGATATCCTCTAGTGGCTTAAGCTGCTTTTCGGAGGGAACTCTTAGCAATGCATATTCAACTTTCCCCTCAGGCCTATCTGTGCTTTTCACTGATTTATCTATAAAAGGAAATAATCACAGAAAGAACACAATCAAATATAGTTCTTGATCATGTAATTTTATAATGTTGTAGTCCAGATTTCATGTGAGCTAACCACCTTACATTGACCAGGAAGGACTTTATTCAGTAATCATATCTGAATCCAAATCTCTCCTGTTGGTGTAAGGCACTTTTTGTACTGTTCTTGGAGATGTATGCTACTTTGGAGAAATGCCTCTGCTAAATTAATAAATGTAATATAAATGTAAGTGTATAATCAACACAAAATGGTACTGTTTTGTTTCCTTTTTGAGGATGCAAAAGAAGCTCAGAATGATGGGTTTGTTGTCTTGTTGAGTTTGTTTTCTAAAAATCTCTGAGCAGTTGACTAATCGTTTGTCAGTCCATAACAAACGGTGCTGGAATAACTTCAACTTTATTAAATTGCAGGTCTTGTTTTCAAACTTCTCTCTTAGTGATGTATGAACAAATAAATACCAGAAAAGACCCATTTCCAGACCCACCTCTCTGGATCTCGCAGTTGCTCCATAAATGTACAACACATCATCTACCTTGTCACCTGTCTATTTGCTATCCATTCTATATGCAGCTATTTGTGAAACATGTGCCAGTAAAAAAATGGTAGTACTGGACAAACTGGCAGTGCTTTGAGAATCTGTGTCTGGATCTATAACTCTTTTTCCATTGTGAAATGCACATTTATTTACTCTGAACTGCATATCACTCTGTTAAGTGTGTCAATGTAAACAGAAACTATATGGAATATTCTCTCACTAGTAAACTAATGTTAATATCACTTGCTCAGCTTTGCTTTCATTACTTACAAACGCAGAATAGGTCAAACATAGGTGATTTGTTCAAACATATTAATTACGATCAGAGATATGTAACCGACTAATCCCATCAGCACCATTTTTTTCCTTTTAAACCTTGTCTCGGTTAAAATAATCTTGTGCACTCTGGAGCCGGTCAAAGAGGAGAGGCCTCTTTGCTGGACATTTACTGTCCTTAACAAAACAGAGAAAGGGAGAGAGTCAAAGGGCTCACCTTTGCCACTTCTTGGACGACTACAATGGATGTTGTCTCTTAGGCTAAATTTGAGCGGACTGTATTCACCACTGGCATCTGTCTTTGGAAGCATCACCTTAGGATGAGATTTCTTATATAAATCCTCATTGTATTTTAAAACTGACACGTACTATAACGTGTATTGTACACTGAAATGTATACCTGGAACATGTGAAATATTTCAAAACTGGAGAGGCACAAGGCAAACTGACACAGAATTAACTAGATTATTAATAATATACAAGCTCTAATATTAGTAATATTAAAAAAGAATGATTCATGAAATCCTTTGTACATTAAATAAATATCAAATCTGGTTATGATAATATAATGATAATGAGTATGGCCATGTTTAGGTGACATTGCTTGTATGTTTCATTGACAAAGACAGCGACAGACTCATATACCTTGATGAGAGGTTTCCAAGACAGGTCCAAGTATTTGAATGTGTTAGGTATACCACGAGGATTCTCCAGCTGTTTCTCCTCCATTTTCTGTTTCCTTTCTGCCTGGGAATGAGCAGCAGGTCGAGGTGCTCGAATATCCCAAAACATCACGCAGCTGATGAATGTTTGAGGCAGACAAAAAAACAAGTTACAGGAAACGTATGGATAAAACCTTTAAATCAAAGAACAAAAACAGAACAAAGACAAAATACAGCACATGAGAACGTACAGTTGAACAGTTCACAGTGAGCGGGCACTTGCAGCCTAGGGCAGGAGGCACAATCTGCCTGGATGAGCGCCTCCAACGGCCTGTCCCTACCATAATGCCCTAATGGAATGATGAGGACCAGCTGATGCCATATAAGAGGCCATCACAAGGACTTTAAAAGAAGCTGGACTGAGGACTGTGGGAGTTGTATCTGGGGAGTGTAGGAAGGTAATAGGCTTCCTAGAACTGTTTTAGTTATTACCATTTGTTCCCCTACAAGGGGGCGTGTCTTAATTTTGGTTTTTGTTTAAGAATAAAACCTGTTTTGGTGGAAGAATCTGCTGTCCTGTGCTTAACTCTGCCCATATAGCTGCCGCTGGCCAACACAACTGGTCGCAGCACATTAAATCAGTTAATTGTGTTTGACTACAAGCTGACAGTATAAACTTAGTCCATACCAGTCAGGGGCACAGGTGACAACCTGGACGCAAATTTGATTCTGGTTTTCTACTGGAACTCCTGTTATGGAAATCTAAACACACATGATGTAGAGGAAAAAATACACAACAGAAGAAATGTTTAGTGACAGAAAAAAAATCCACTATACAAAGCAGCGAAAAGCAGAATTTCAGGAAATTCCACATTTAGTAGTTTTCCATAAACTGCTTAAGTAAACAGAATGAAACACAGGTGGATTTCCACACCTCAAAGTTTTCAGGCAGCCACTGAACATCAGTAACTGGTGCTTTGTGTCCATTCTCTATGCTCGAGACAGCACAGTACAACAAAACAGGAATTTCATTTTCTTTGTCTTCTTCAAAGGCCATCTGTGAAGCAAAACAAAAATTAGCGAAACAGCTCCTGAAGTCTACCCTTTTTCTGTTCAAGACAACTTAAAATACACCACACTACTTGCAATGATCTATCCAGCCTGAAACGTGTCTTCGGGCTGTGGAAGGAACACTGGGTTTTGAACCCAGCTCATAACCTCCGGCCCAGGAATTGCAAAGCAGCAGCATTTCTTGCTGCTCTAATGTGCACCCTGCTCTACTCAATTTGTGTGTGCAAACTGTGTGCATATATTTCAGACGTTACATTTTAAAATAGTGCAATAGTAATTAGTTTTATATAATTATGTGGACTGTTTTGAGAAATTTCTGATGTATGTTCTCATGATGTACATAAAGCTCACAATACTACATGCAACACTGGCTAGATTACTTGTGCCAGAACAAATTTGCTTTTGACAGATGTTGAAACACCTCATATATCAATTGTATTAATGAAATCATGTAGTCTTCCACCACTTTATAAAGGTAATGCATTCCTGGAAAAGACATAACTAAAACATAATTACCACTGGCTTCAATGGTAATTTTTTATGCCTTCCTGAGGCTCAAAGTTAATGCTCAATTATGCAAAAATATCACCAAATCCCATTCAGATGGACAGTTACTTCAGTAATTAACATTACTTATCACGTATGGCTGTCTACCTGCACTTGTTCACCTCTTCTGTAGCTATTATGCACCGTAAACCAAAACAAGCAGCCACAAACAAAATATACACACAATACTTGAGCACAATGGAACAGAACAGTAATGACAAAGAAAACAAGAACAATGAAAATAGCTTTTCACAGAACAAGCTGACATGGTGTCGCACAATTCCTGGGCTGTGTGATTTAACATGGGTTTGATCCCTTAGTCTGGGTGGAGGCTGCATGTTTGTGTGGGATTCCTCTGGTCACTAAATTGTCAGTAATGTGTGTTACATGGCTCTGCTGTATAGATGGCTGGATGACTATAGGCAGTTTACAGCAGCGTATCTGATGTTCCGAATCACCTTGGATAAAGGCGTCAGCTATATACTAGATAATAATTATAAGGTGATTTGGAGATGTGTCGGCTAAATGAATACACATAAATGTTTTGCATCACGTCGTTGTGGGGGGATGTGCAAAATCCAAATTTGGTCCTTGTAACTGCAAAGAAATACCTGGTAAGATAAATAAGGAGAGTGAATTAAACTATCGAGTGAATGAAACTGCACGCAACTCAAATGGGACATCTTGGAGTATGACTGTATCTTAATGGTGTAGATAAAGACATGGAGACATTTTGCAAGCAACCTTATTAATAACAAAAAGCAACACCCATAATAATCAGTAAAAAGTAACCTGTGACTCTGGATTGCAGCAATTGTGTACAGTATTTTTTGGATGCAGCAATTTAGCTGCTTTGAAATTAGACACGTCCCTCACAAGCCAGGAGATGCTCAGTCTGACACTCCCTTTACTTTTCTATATCTAGGTACTCAGTACTCACAAAGAGCCTGGGTATGCTGAGGTGGTCCTTCTCTCTCCGGAGCGTTTACCGTGCAACCTTTGTGCATGAGCAGTGACATCCCATAAAACAATCTTGAATAACAGAAAAAAAGGAATTAATTCTTTACAGTTTGAGTTTACAGTTTGGAAAAAGAAACAAGCATTCATTTACCTTAATAAATAAATTCATATGGTGGATTTGTTGGTTTGGTTTGATGGTTTAGTGAGTTTGGTGTGTTGGGTTTGGTTTGATGGTTTGGTTGGTTCTGTGTGTTGGGTTGGTGGATTTGTTGGTTTGGTGGGTTAGTGTGTTGTTTGGGATGTGTTGACTTGGTTTGTTGGAGAAGGTAGCTAAGCTTCTCAGGTCATGGAGATGGCTGTTGGCTATGCTGGATGTTCTCTGTGGCTTCATGTTGGTTGGACTGGGTCTTTGTACAGCACTAATGAATACGCATGGGGTATAACATCTTGTCCTGTGTTTCTTGAATGTCATACATGCAACACTTTGTAAGCAGATGAATAGCGAAAAGAACTCTCTACCTGCCCATTCATGCAGCCACCAATAATTATGTTGGGATCAGATGGACAAAAATCAAAGGACAAGACATCATCTGGGCACTCCAGCCTTAACTGTAAGACATTGAAAAACTGACTAGTAAAGTTCAGCAAAATTAAGAGAACAGTTTGGGAATCAGGGTAGCACGGTGGCCTGATGGATGCGTCTCAGCATGAACAATGTGGCCACACATGGGTGGCACAGAGCAACCACAGAGCCAGAATTCAAATGTTCAAATGTTTTTGTGTAAAAAAAAAAGTTACGTTGCACAGGGGCTCGATCTGCAGATAGCAACAGACAGCAGGAAATAAAAGAAATGTAAGGGAAAATAAATTCTGGCTCACCCTATTGGTTAGAAACTGTAAAACAGTGAATGAAAGTTAAGTGAAAAATACGGTGCATGGGAGCACAAACTGAATTATAAAGGGATCCTTGGAGAATTTGCTCAAAACAGGTATACTTTACCTGATAAGGGAATGGTAAAAATGAAGCAAACACTACTACTACTAAATAGTACTAAGGAGTACCCCTGAATTTCTGTTTTGGTTGACATTTATTTATTATGTGTGTTATTAAATATCATAATGTAACTGTACGGTTTTAAGCTCTTATCTCTATCCAGAGACTCAGTCTGAAAGTTAGAGTCAAGTCTAGGGTTATGATGCTGGCTTAGCAAGTAAGGAAAAAGTTTGAGACCTCAAACTTTGATGGTACCGGATAGTAGTCCAAATCATCCAAAAATTTTCACAGCGTGTACTTCTTCTACTTTTACCAGTCACTGCTGTTGGTTGGTAAATGTAAATACTGTCAATACAATATCCATAGTTTAGGCTCTGATGTATAATGTTGACCATGCATATCAACGTGTTAAATTTGAATGCAACTTTTTAAATAAATAAATAAATAACTTTTGATAGGTACATTTCATTTAACCAATTTATTTAGTAATGAGAACATACCTGTATGGTAGTGTACTTTTCTGACCCTGGATAAACCTGTCATCCCTGCATCATGTAAACAGCTGAAACCAATCTGATGTTTTGAAAGTCTCACAACAACAGAAACATGACATGAAGCTGATATTCCTATTCACAATATGTATGTAAAACCCTTCTTTTAATTCAAAGAATGTCCTTAGCACATCAAACTTTTTAGGCCTGCCTTTTCTTTAAAAGTTGAAGACTTAAAAAAAGAGTTGTAACCCGTCAAAGTGGATTTAAAGGGTGGATCTGGAAGGACAGAGCACATTTCAACATACCTGGGGGTTAATAGGATCAGAGAAGCTCCAGAAGAGAATGAGAGGAGGGTTTAGAAGCAGCTTAGTGGAGCCATTGATCCTTTCTTCAAAAGACATCTTCTCCGTTACAGAGACTGCGATTACGCCTGTCAAAACCACATCAGAGACACCAAATCAGAGAAAAGGGGCTCAAGTTCTGGAGTCATTTTTTACCTATAGGCAAAATCTGCACTGCAAACTGTTTGAACATAGTGCATAATGAAAAAAACCTTTAATGAACACATTTGTGGATGTATTGTTGATTCTCCTTTTATTACATTAAGCATCTTAACAAATATGAGCAGGGCGTATTGTTCAATGCCCATCAACGTATTAATCATGAGTTTCGCAGATGTACCCATGAGTGACCTTATCAGGGTGAGACAGCAGCACTTCACCAAGTGCGCTCATACAATTGTATTTTCCAGTCTCCGTCCCAGTTAAGGATTAAAGGATTTAAGCGTTCCTGAGAAGCAGGACTTCTAACACAATTGAACGATGGCCGCAATTCAGTGGACGGATGAAAAGCACAAGTTTTTTTGGGCTGCAGGTGAAGGGTTGCAGCCTCACCACTAATAGTAGGGTGCCACTTGATGCAGCTGATTGACTTGTCTTTGCTGAACTGCAGATCTGTGAAAGACTGGTATTCTTTCAGGTAAGTGTCAGCTTTCCCGCCAAAGGCAATGTCTCCCTCGCTAAGCGCTTGCCAGTCATCGAAGAACACGTCCATGATCTTGTTCTGCTGAATAGCAATCTCAAATCTACAGAGAACGACAGGTCAGCCAGTCAATGGAGAGGCATTGAGCAGAAAGGCTTATGGAACACGTGGCTGCTGTTCCATTTCTTAATTGACATACGAAAACATTAACAAATGTAAAGAAATACATTTGGAACAAATATTTAATTTTTTCATTAAATTGTATCACATTTTGACAACTACCTTGGCATAGAAACTATTGCCAAAAACAATCTCTACTCTAGATACAGTATTGAAAGTAAATACCTTGAAAAAGCTGAGCTGGCAAAGTTTTTAAGGTTTTCAGAACTCATGTAATTCTCCTTTTCTTCTTCTGTCAATTCTCTGGGTTTGTATTGTGTGTACATATTTCTTGGGAATGTTCTAGAAAATCGATAACAAAGAAATCTCTGCAATCTTTATCTCAGATGTGGTAAACCTACAGAGCCAAGAGTGAAACGTACCGTATGTATCAGTGTCTATTCCGCAAGTTTAATTTGCTTAATCGCTGCAACATATCGTATTTTAAGATAACAATAACAAATAACTTGAGCGGATTAAATAAATACACAACAAATATAGATTATGTCAAACAGTAAGCCATTAATGCCAATTTATACCTTAATGTACTGACTTTGCAAGCAAAATGTAGTTCACTGATCCCAGAGAAAGCAAAGGAAATTTTTGCCTGTGTTGCATGTGAACACAAACCGTTGTGTCTGCGTGGCAGAACTCTTCAGGTTGAGAACAGCTTGAGTCGCACTGTTCCTCTCCATCTGGATGAGTCTGAAGTTTCTGTCTTGGTACGAGGTGCATTCGATGTACCCTTCCTTCGACTCCAAGGCATTGCGGTCAGTGAAATTTACTGGTGCTCCAAACTTTTTCCGCACCCTTGAAACTAGATATTTCAGCTGGGGGGTAAATTCGTTAATACATCAGACATCTTGAATGTGACTGGCGCAAAGGACATTTCAAAGTATGCTTTTAAAAAATGTAAATGTCAGCAAATTTGATCATTTAAAGAATCTTCTGCGCTTCTGTGTCATCTTAATGGAAATGTGCGTAAATACAAAGAGAAGCTCCATTGTGATTGGCTGGTTTGTTTTCACTGCTAACAAAAAAAGTATATTAAATGCTTTTCAAAATTGATGCCTGGTCTTAAATATTTATTTTAAAGAGAATTTGTTCATCATAGCAAGAGGGGTGGCAAGACAACTCCCAGTTTACCCTCTCTCTTGTGTCCTTCACAGATTCTTCCTCAATTTCCAGCTCACTGCCCAGGGATACCCAGGGCTGCTGAGGCTCAGGTGTTCTGCAAACATATTGCTCTGATTCCTCCTCAGGCTCCTCTTCATCAGTAGACACAGGGGGCTGTACAGGGTAAACACCAATCTCCAGCTAATCTAATTAATTAATTAATCTAACTAATTTTTAAATCAATTTCATTCACTGCGTCTCCTGATTGCAAATCGTCTTACTTGTAGGATCCTTTGCTTGGCTTCCTCGGTCAAAACGAGATAGAAGCTTTGCCCATATTTGAAATCTCGGTCAAACACCAGTAGAAGCTCCTCCCCAGGGTAGTTCTGAATCATAAAAACGGCACGCATCTCAGTATGGTGTTTTTAGTTAATGTGTTTTACGAAATCATAAATGTGATCAAATTTATAGACGATTCTAATCAAGGGATGAAAGCAAGCTCTTGGAAGGGTAATGTAATTAATACAATAATCGCAATGAACATGAGCAAACAAGTAGCCTACAAACATTGATACAATGAAATGAATTTATTTGGAATTACCCACTAGCACAGTCTGCTTGACTGGGTGGAAGTCGGACACAGCAGCCCTGGCTTTCATGTCGTGGAGTATGTCATCCTTTTTGAGCAGCTTGTAGGGGTTGTTCTGCGTGACGTCCTCATCTGCACGGCACTCGAACAGTTCCTGCGTTGCCGAAGTGAGAACCATGGGGAAGATATCTTCAGGGACATCTGGTAGCACATCAGTATGGGACAGACTAGGGTCCGGTCCTACAGTAACAAACAAAATTGCGGTTAAATCAAAAAAAAGCTGTTTCAGAAGATGATTCGAGACAGATGTGCTTCTCACAGCAATAAGCAGTTACTTTGTGCATATCCTGCTTTAGTAAACAAAGCACTGCATAATTACAATGTACACGTTATGCTGGTGCTTCTTCAAAGCATTTCAGCAACGCTCCTGAATAAACGCAGAAAGCACTGAAGTTATATTAGTACTGTAACTACTGTACTTTGTAGAAGGGCAGATCATGCATGTTGTTTCCTTTAAACAGAAATATGAGTTAATGTCATTGTCTCGTACCTTCGGTACAACAGATTTAACTGAATACATTCTGTGTTCCTTTTCTGTATTATTCAGATTTGTCATCTTTGTCATTTACAGCTTCTGAACAACCAGTGCAAAAGAACTAGCTATGTTAAACCAGAACGTTTAACTAACTTATATTTTAATACTTGGAAAAAAAATGTGTCAGTGGTACATGAGAGAATCATAATAAGCTCTCATTCATTGATCAAATTTCAATAACGGCACATCCTGAGCAGGGTCGTGGTGATCCAGAGCTTATCGCAGAAGCACAGGGTGCAAGGCCGGGGAGGGTACATCCTAGACAAGAGATAGCCGCATACGCGCACGCACACACACACACACACACACTACAGCATCACCAGTCCATCTGAGCTGCCCGTCTTTACACTATGGGAGGAAACCCACATGCATACACATGGGAACATGCGAACGCCACAGAAACTGATGAAACCCAGGTTCTCTTGCACCACCCAGCTGCTGCGAGGCTGTACTACTTATTCACCGCTCCGCTTCAGGACCCGGTAAACTCTGATGCAACTTAAATTTATGCTGGGCAAACAAATGGGGTTGCAGCAAAATCGAAAAATGAAAATCCAATTCATTCAATGAAAATCAAATTCAAAAGAAGACAGAATAACAAAATGATGTGCAAGACATCAAACAATTTATAGGATGTTATCCTCAGGTGCTCTAGATGGGAAGAGTGGTCCAGCGTGATGTCCTCGGGCTCTGTAACACTGCTGCCTCCCAGGAAAAGCAGATAGCATATTGATAAGATGGATGGATGTGATGTGATGTCATTCAAAGCAGAATCATCTGTTCAGTAAATGTGCAAATATACTCACACAGTTTTACTTTAAAGTATATTTTTTCAAAGGGTTTAAAAACCTGTACATTAGCAATAGCAGTAAAAACCCATATATTTCTGACCAAGATGGACCTAAAGGCAACTTATAATCAATAAGTCTTTAGTAGTTTTATAAAACATTTCTGAAACTTGCACATAGTATTTTTCATCCTGTACTGTGTACGGTTCTCCAGTAGAGCAAACAAGACAAGACATACCCCAAGAGACAGATACACAGGGATTGCACTAATTATTAACATATCAAATAAATATGGAACTTATTTTTACAGGATTCTTGCACGTAGTTGTTTAGCTTTTACAGCAAACGTTTAAGCCATGTGGAGTTTTCACCTTTTGCCTTCTCACCACCTTTACTACTTTTGCCGCTTGAAGTACTTTTGGGTCTCTGCGCAACCATGATCGCGGACAGTGCGATCTGCTGTGGACGAAAACAAACAAACAAACAAACAAACAACAACAAACAAAGAGTATCTTGTTACAAACATCTGTACTTCACTTGGCAATGAGGGAACAACGTAGTTTTACCCTTATTCATTTAATTGATCATTGTGCATTCTTTTAAAAAAAAAAAAAAAAACATGAAACGATTTGTTTTGAAATGGAAATGTTTTTAATAAGTGTATGTAGGGCGACATCTTGTGGAAAGTCGTTTTCATTGTGAGGTAAAATGACCAGACACTGTATTGTATACAATTATATTGATACTCCGTAGGAATAAAACAGAAGTACAAGCCACCGCAGCAAGCAAAATAGACCATTCCTTAAACTGTTTTCCCGTATATTTTAACTGAAAATCCGTTAAATGGCTAAATGGCATCTTCTGAGGATGTAACCTCATAGACAAAACTCGAACGATGAGGGATGTTCAGTAGGAGTAAGTTAGCTTGGTGCTATGCCATGCATTGCATGTAGGATAATTAAGCGAAATTTTCATCTAAACAGTTTTTATACATCAGCCCAATTTACCATACTCCTATACATTTGGGCAAAATATTAACTTACATCTCACTAACCTCTTTACTCTGATTGTTCTTCGGAATGCAGAACTCCAGACGTCTCTCACGTTAAACCTCCTTTAATGGTGTTCCATAGTCCTTTTTGCTCGAACAAGTTTCGGGCGACAATACCGTTGCTAGTAGTTACAGACGCTTTAAGATTGACCGCTTTATCAGCCAATCAAAAAGTACAAGCAGTCCAGCCCTCAAAAAACTAACCAATCACCGTCTGTCTTCACTTCAAATAAACCAAACTTGTTCCGCAATTGGCTTTCGCTGTAAACGGTATAGTGAACAGGGAGAGAAATTCGCGCCGGTACAAAGGGGACACGAGTATATTACGCACAGAGCACTGACTGTCACTCGCTGTTTTCATCGGTAACTTCTGTGAAACAAGTTGTTTTTGTTCGTTTACACATGGCATGCCACGCTTTGCCCCCCCTTCAAATTCAGCTAAGCTCGGCATTGACATTTGCAAAAAATATGTCACGTTTCAGGTTTTCCCTGCGGAGGTTCTTCTAACTTCTTTTATCACACAGAACGAAACAAATATGTGGTTTGACCAGGGATGCTCAGTTCTGCACACGCGGCAGTATCTCTCTGAAAAGCTGTGCAGGGACTGTGCTGCACATAGCTTTGCTAGTGTGCGCAGAAGAACGTATTTTATATACGTCATTTTGCACACAAAGCTCGTTTTATGAAGATGATGTCTACACAACACACTGAGAAAAGTTCCGTCATTTATTGACGCTTCCTTCCAAAGCGACTTACAGTGATTATTGACGAGAGGGGGGATCGAACATATAACCTTTGGATCCACAGGCAGTGGCTCTACCCCCCCATCAGCTGTTCCTTCTCCTGAGAAGGCAAGCAATTGCATGTGTTTATTACACGTTACAGGTTGACATGCCTTAGAGCACACACACATCATATAAATAGTCATGCGCCGCTTAACGACGTTTCGCTTAACGACTGACCGCATACACGACGGTTGTCCCATAAGATTATAATAATAGAGCTAAAAAGTTCCTATTCGACCAGCGACGTCGTAGCGCATCGTGTTAGTCACACGTGCTCGAGGTGCTGCTGTAAACAAACCAACGGCGCTGCCGTGCCGGGCATAGAAAAGTATAGCACATGCACCCTGGTTTATTTACTCTACTTTTTAATCGTTATTTTATAGTGTATTCTTATAAAAAAAAGTTTACTATGAAACGCTGTACGCCGACAGCAGCGTCATATTAAATCTCGTCTTTATCGCGTCTCTTCACTGCATCGAGGCTATACCGTCTGGGTTCTAAGTACACTCTGCGATCGAGGCTATTCCACGGGGATACGTTCTGAGAACAGTATTATCCCCGTCGTTAAGCGGCGCATGACTAGACATCACATGCAGGGGAAGGAAAAAAAAGGTAACAGATGTAAACATGGACTTTGCACAAGTCTCGAGGCGAGTTACTTCATTTTCTAAGCCGGCAATCATTCGGGTGCGGAATGGAGGAGATGGAAGCCCCCATGAGTGTGTCTGTGAACCACCTGGATGAGCAGTCTGTCCACACAGACACCGCGCTGCTTCTGCACCTTGATGCTGTTGAGAAGTTTAGGAGTAAATTAAAGTACTTTTTCATGAGTCCTTGTCAGAAATTCAAAGCTCGGGGAAGGAAGCCTTGGAAACTTGTGTTGCAGGTCCTTAAAATGGCCATTATTACAGCTCAGGTGCGGGCAGAAATCTTCTGGATGCATGACTTGAAGCAGTGCTGTGCTGTGTGTGAACAAGTCGGCTCATGAGTCTTGTCACATCTTTTCTAGCTGGTTTCATTTGGGCTCAGTAACCAGATGGTGGTAACATTCAAAGATGGAAATCTGATGTCATTCAGACATATTTTTCTGAAAGGCTATACTGACAGCACCGCTGATACTTATGCTGCTTACACAAAGGATGAAGTGTATGATCGCATCTATTTTATAATAAATCAGGTAGGTACATGTACCATTTTTAAAAATTATATATATTGGGAAAATTTTTACATGTATAAAATTATATATGAAAATATATAATTTTCGTGTATACAATTTGTATACACAATGCTGCAAATGCAAATATACAATTAAATGACTTAATAACGGGGGTGCGGTGGCGCAGTGGGTTGGACCACGGTCCTGCTTTCCAGTGGGTCTGGGGTTCGAGTCCTGCTTGGGGTGCCTTGTGATGGACTGGCGTCCCGTCCTGGGTGTGTCCCCTCCTCCTCTGGCCTTATGCCCTGTGTTACCGGGTAGGCTCTGGTTCCCCGTGACCCCGTATGGGACAAGCGGTTCTGAAAATGTGTGTGTGTGTGACTTAATAACTATATATATAGCCTGTTGTGTGGGATGTTGCTCCTTCTGAGGTTCATATCACCTCTGTCCAAAAATGTTAAATGCAGTAGATCTTGAGGAAGGATTAAAAAAAAAGTGTCATACACAATAAAAATGCATTTCTGTTCAATATAATCAATATTTTTGATACAGTTTTTCAACACCAACATTTTGTTTGTTTGTTTATTCAATTTCAATGTAGTATGTTCACCTGCCAAATCTCACAGTGGGAAACCACGCTTATGTGAAGCATGAAGGAATCTATGGACCACTTTCCCTTTGCCAGGAGTTTTACAGAAAGGGTAACATTTTGCCTGGAAATGAAACATTTGACATTGACACCCAAATTGAAACAGGTAATGTACACAGTGAAACACCAAACACATAAAGCAATCAAAAGTTTGCATTAAAAAAGCAGTCATTTGTTACGTATATTTAAAATTGTTGGCTGCACTTCTTTTTATGACTTACTGGATTTGTTGTAAATATATCCTTCAGCAGGTTTTCATTTCAGTCTGTAGCCTACGATTAAAACACTTTATGTATTGTTCTGGACAGAATGTGTTCAAGTTTACCCAATGCGGCAGATAGATGAAGCTGCAGAAGAAGGAAACTACTTGAATTTCACTTTGAATTTTAAAAGGTTTGTTTTTTTCTTTTTTTTTTTCAAGTAAAAGGTATCATATAGCCTACATGCAACCTACAACATACAGATTCACATAACCTCTTATTCATGTCACATAACCTCATATTTAACCCTGTTCTAAAGATCCTTTAAAAATACATTTGAATTCTTTTTTCCTAATTTTTCTTTAAACCTTAAGAATTCCAGAATGATAGATTCCAAAGACTCCACTTAATAATTAATCATATATACAATACGTTTTTGGGACGACGGTGTTCTTGAAATACTGCTGTTTTGTATTCCAGGTTATTATCTGTGACTATTTCCTTCACTCTCAAGGCTATAAACCTTCAGACTGTTCGCCATCATGAGCTACCCGACTGCTATGATTTTATGGTTATGGTAGGTCAGGTAACTTAGTGTTTCTTTCCCAACTGTATAGGGAAAGATTTTCTGCTTATTTATCTAATTTTTTTTTTTTTCATGTAACTTGCAGTGTGAGGTTTGCATATTAAGCTACGTACTGTTATTTGCTCATTTATACAGCTGGGTATATTTAGTTGAGCCGACTGGGATAAGTACCTTCCTCAAGGGTACCACAGCAGAAGGTGGGGTTTCTCAAATACAAAGCTACAGTGACAACCCCTGCGACCTGCAAGCTACTTTTTCATAGAACCTTCTAACTTAATGTAATACTGTGGTTTTGAATTCTTCTGTGTGTATATGTATAATTTTTGACATTTAGAAATGATAAAAATATGAAGTAAAAAATGTGTTTAAAAATAGTTAATGACAGTCCGAAGCTGGGCTCTGAAATTTAGACATGGTTACAAGACAAGCTGGACAACTTTTGCAGTGAAAGTTGCCTTGCTAACTCCGATTTGGCAGAGCTCAGCTCTTTGGTTTCTTCAGTTTAAACCTCCACCTGTTGGTTCATTGTCACAGATCACTTTCGATAACACAGCACACAGTGGAAGAATAAAAATTAACCTGGAGAATGATGTTGACATCAATGAATGCAGAGACTGGAATGTCACAGGGGAATGTGAGTCATGTAATTGTTAAGCTAATCATAAATCATTTTTGTTTCTTTTGTCTTCTCAGATATGTGCCCATAAGGTCTGCTTATTTGCTTAGTAAACACATATAAAGTATCTTATGAAATATTTGGGATGTAACAATAGATATAAACATTGCATCTCAGTAAGATTACTTTTTTGCATAAAAACTTGGCGTTTCGAGATGTGTAAGCCTAAGATATGATTCCTATACTGCATGGACCAGGGATTTTGGTCAGCCAGTCACAAATTACTGTAAATGGTTTGGAGAAACATTTGTATGCTCTCTGCTTTGAGGGCTGCACACATTAACCCCTGAGAGCCCTTTACTCCACAGTAAGGCATGTCATTCAATTTAGAAATATCTTTGTATACAATTATAGTAGTGGTTCTCTAAAAAATGAAGAAGAAGTTTGTTTTCGAGGTACGTGGTTGTAAGAATACTCTGGATTTTTTTCCCCTGATTTTGTTCAGCGAACAGGAACTTCAATTCCACTCTGTTGTTTGATTCCGTTGTTATTCTGATATGCTTGGCATCCCTGGCTCTCTGCTCCCGTTCATTTATAAAGGGGATACAGCTGATGTTTGTAAGTATGAAGAGTTTTGTTAATGCTTGCATTTATGTGTCTTTATGAATTTGTGTGTCATGGTACCCTGACCTCCTGTTATTTGCACTGAATGAAATTACAAAGTCCTGTCTTGTTTTAGAGTTGTGTATGACAGTGGCATTCATTAAGTCAAGTCGTCTGTCTGCTTCCCTTTATATTAGGAATACATTACATTTTTCCAGTCCTTCCATGGTAAGAATGTACCCTGGTCAGACCGGATGGAGTTTGTGAACGGCTGGTATATACTGATCGTTATCAGTGATACCCTAACCGTTGTTGGCACCATCCTCAAAATTGCAATTCAGACAAAGGTAAGCTCTTAAATTGCAGTGCCTCATTTCATTCAGGCACCTTAAATACATTGGTAATATTTTTGAAATCATGGTAATTACTGTCATGCTTTACAAATGACATCGTTTAATAACTATTTACTTATTCCCGTTCCGTCATTTACTACTGTTTCTCTGAATCAGATTGTTGATATAACCTTAGTTATGAAGAGGCTTAGTAAAATATAGATTTTATAGTGTTACGAGAGCAAAAAGTCAGGACTGTCAACGACTAAGCTACTTGTTAATCGTTAACTGTTTTTCGTTATAGAATATAACAAGTTATGATATCTGCAGTATTTTGCTGGGGACAGCAACAATGTTGGTGTGGGTCGGAGTCATTCGTTACTTGGGCTTCTTTAAGAAATATAACGTAAGTTTTGACAGTTATTTATTAGTATTTTTAATGCTCTAAATGCCTGCTAAGAGCTCTTCATTTGGTGCTTGGTCAGCTATTCTGTCCAGACAATGCTTCGCAAATGTTGCATTATTTCATTTTTAGGCAGATGGTTACACAATTACGTTTTACACTGTCTGTAAGACATCGCACATAAACATATCTTTATAACTGTTTTTAATTTCAGTAACAGTTGTTAACCCGTATGTATGTATGACCAAGTTCTCTAAACATGCATTTAGTAGGGTTTAATGTATTTTGGTTTGGTCGGCCTCATCAAAGTAAAGATTATTTCTCCTGGAAATTACACAGATTCTCATCTTAACCCTGAGAGCAGCATTTCCAAACGTGATTCGCTTCTGCTGTTGTGCGTCCATGATCTATTTTGGTTACTGCTTCTGTGGGTGGATTGTGCTGGGACCTTATCATGAGAAAGTGAGTCTCCAGTTTAATATGTCACAAGCAGCAAGGCGTTTCTTTCGGTATAAAGCAGAATAACAAGTTTGTTTCCTCCCCTAGTTTCGAACCTTGAACACCGTGTCAGAGTGCCTTTTCTCCCTCATCAATGGAGACGACATGTTCTCAACATTCAAGAACATGCAACAGAAAAGCTACTTTGTGTGGCTGTTCAGTCGGCTCTATCTGTACTCGTTCACCTCGCTCTTCATCTACATGGTGCTAAGCCTCTTCATTACCCTCATCACTGACACATATGAAACCATCAAGGTAACTTTTTAACATACCTTTTATCAACGTTATATTGAAAAATCAATGGTCACTTGATAGGTAACTGGTCAGAGCCACTGCATTGTAATTGATAGATCAGGGTTTGAATCTTCCTGTGGTTTTAACCTTGAGAACGGCATTCGCCCTGAATTACTCAAATATAAATTGCCCAGCAGTGTAAATGGGTAAATAATTCTCAGTAGCTTAGTGTGTAAACCTAAAACTGTAAATTGGTTTGGAGAAGAGTGTCAACTAAATTCTTTTTTTTTTTTTTTTTTCACAGCAACGCCAGAAAGATGGTCACCCTAAATCAGATCTCCATGCATTCATGGCAGAGTGCAAAGACATGCCTAATATGGGAAAGTATCATGTAGAGGAGGTGCCAACTCCATGCCTTTTCTGCTTTTATTCTTGGTAAGTCTCAGTGGAGTGGTGACCAACCCTCGTTCCAGCAGTGACAAGACAGGCAAGGCTTTTTAAGGATTTTTTCAAGAAATCAGTTGATCTTCGACACATGCACACACAAGTCTTTTTCTGTAGAACTCAGTTTTCTTTCATTTTGTACACCTCCTTCTTTACAGTAGAGTGGAACCTATAGTTAAGAACATAAAACAGTTTTTACTGTAATCACTGTTTTAGACACATTTACTCAATGTTTCATCTAATGAGACTACATGTTTACCATAAGTTTTACTCCTTAGTACAGCTGTGCATATACCAATGCTAGTTCCTTGGTCTATGGTATTGATGCAGTTTCCTTCCTGGAGAACACAAACAAGCATATAAGCAGGTTACCAACAGTGACCAAGCAGCTTCGTTGCAAGTGAATTTTCAACAGAACAAAGCAAAACAAGGTTTACAAAGGACAGTTTGAGTGTATCAGATGCACACTGGGAATTTCTCTCTGAAGGAGACAAGCCAGTTTTCATCGCAGCTTCTGCAGTGTGATTGTGCAGTCGTAACACTGCTCCATGGGGCAATAGCTGACAGCTGTGGGTAAGTGGGAGTGTTTCGGGGAGATGAGACTTGTAATGATGCTGGGTAACTGCAAGAGGGCTCAGTATCCACTGTTTATGGATTCCTGACTCAGAAGCATTTTCTGTGTGCTGCAGCATTACTCAGATCTCAGAACTCTGAACACTTTATTGGCAGTATGTACCGGCAACGGATTAGAAATGTATGATTTACACAAGTAGTTCAATTTAGCCTTTAAGTATCCTTCCTAGTAAATCTGAATTAGAGTTTGAAATTCAATTGTGTTTTACAAAGTTAATGTTTTAACTCAGATTTTGTCCCAATGCTTGCTATTACAGTGCACACCACAGCTCCAGAATTGGTAACCATACAGTAATGCAAAAAAATGGAACTTAATATTATAGCGTTGTTACCAAAATTGCTCAGTGCTCATTTTAACATTTTGATTTAAC